>NW_027211693.1:7470000-8670000 GCF_022749685.1 Semicossyphus pulcher
CTATGAAATTGCCTCTGCGCAAGGATGCCCATGACAACCTTGACTTAGGAACTGACCTGGAGCAACGCTCACTACACACGTGGTTAATTTTGTCAAACCTTGCTGGATAAACTGTAGTTTCAGAACAATGCCACTTGATTGGCTGCTCCACTACAAACCCCACCCTTTGCATTTTATGGTAGTCGTAGCTGGATGTTGACATCAAATGCTGTTCAGATAATTTAATTTGTGATAATGTTTATATTAACCAGGGTAACAAATATTAAGCAACGTTTTGTAAGCTTAAACTCATGTAAGCCAGCCTTCAACTAAACCTATTTTACAGTACTGAACGGTTCAGGTTTTGACATTGGTACAAACAGTAAAGTCTCCTTAAAGACTAACAAAAATTGCCACAGCTGACTATATTTCAAGTCATCCAGGCGGGGTATTGGGTTAAGTTTTCAACCAGCAATAATCACATCTCAGTAGAACTTCATAGACTATGAAATTGCCTCTGCACAAGGATGCCCATGACAACCTTGACTTAGGAACTGACCTGGAGCAACGCTCACGGCACGCATGGTTCATTTAGTCAAACCTTACTGGATAAACTGTAGTTCCAGAACAACATGTGATCTGAGATGCATTCCAAGTAATAGTCCGTAGCAGCAGTATGCTACACAGAAATAGTAGACTTTTGAATGTCATAATTCTTGAATAGAGATCTTTGTAATAAGCCAGTTCAAAGCTTTAGTTCTTTTTTTGGTGGCATTTTGACAAAAAAAACTTTAACCATTTTCACTTGAATTACGTTCATATGGTAATCTAGAAATCCTGAATCACATTTTTATGTAAACATGAAAATAGGAGCCAAACTTTCCATCCTATACTCCCAGTGGTTCAGTTTAAAAAAAGAGAAACAACTCGTACATGGATGTCAGAGGTCTGTTTTAAAGAGGTATTGCTGAGCTCCACTGCAGTAGGGTTTCATTTTGAAACATATTTTCCAACAGAGCGACAGAGCTTTCTTCTCCGCATTTGGCACAAGCACATTTTTACCATTTGCACTTATATTTCACTCAAAGCAGCAGAACATTATTCCAAGGCAGTGAATCTTGAAATAGTTTTGCTGCATGCTAAGGAATTATATATGAAACTGGGTTAAGTTTACAAATCTGTTAATCGTTGATTACCACAGCCAATGTTTCTGAGTGTACAACAATTGCACAATTGTCTAAAGTTATAAGTTCCTTTTTGCAAATTTTGATATCAATTTTTACTTCCCATTCACTCCTCTTTAGAGTTCAAACATCTATCTAAGGCACTGAAATGTGGATCACAGAAACAGGTGAGACAATTGCAATCTGCAGAAATAGAAATGAAAGAGTAATGACTCTCACACACCACTCTAATTTGCCCATCAAAGGTTCAGTCTTAATGTAACAGAACTTCACTGTGTAACATTTAACTTTTGCAGAACTGGTTCAATAGTTTAACTGATAGTAAATCACCAAAACAACTGTATGTTCTGAATAAGAATAACTGAGTGGATATAGTACTACAGTAGAACTACAGCATGTCAAACTCACATCAATGAATCAATTTGCACATAAGAATTCCAGAAAATTGGTGGGGAAGATAAGTTCAAAAAGAAAAAATATATATTTTTTAAAATATACAGCAAAAGTAAGAGGTGAAAAGGTTGGCACATCACATGATTGTATAAGTGCTGACAGATTTTTCACATAAACCTTTACATTGTTGTACCTTCTTCTGTTTCTACTGCTGTAGAGACCTTTACGCACCTCCATTCCACTATTCCGCTGCCTCCGTGGTGACACATGTAAGCAGGGGGGGTATGGAAGAAGAACTCCCTGATCTACGTAACACAAAATTAAAAAAAACACTGTTGTCTGTTGTTGCCGTACTGAAACCTTGGTCTCTGGCAAAGTGACAGGAGCTAAATTCTGGAAAGTGTTAGATGTCATTCATGTGAAAGCAGCATCACAGTTATGTAACCTGTGAGATCTATTAGCAGAAATGGAAAATAATATTCATTAGTATGCTTTAATTAGTGTATAATATATATATATATAGTGTATATTAATTAGTGTATTCCACCATGTTACACTCTTCTATGGTAGTCCAGAAGGGACAAATTAAACACTGGCTTTGCACGGCCAAGGTTTTACTTCTCTATTGTTTTACTTATACATTTGAATAAAAACACAGTGTACTATACGACCACCAATGTTTTGGACAAAGTACCTGTAGCTTAACTTTTTGTTATAGCAGATACACAGGTATACATAGAATGGTAACAACAGAGTTAGAACTGTTTCTCTTTTTAGACATTCACAGTCTCATATTCTAACAATAAAGATCCTCGTTAAGCAGTGCTGCACAGAGCAGGCAGTGAATGAGAAAGCAGCTGCTGGCATGCCATATCAGCTTGATCTGCACCAGTTAACCCCAATCTGCAGCTCAGTCTGTCTTTAATGGAAGCTGTCAGCTGGCAGATCTGGCCCTCTCTCAGCACCTCCTCTACCTTTCCACACACTATTTCTCCACACATGCTGGTGTTTTTGGCTGCTGCTGTTAAAGCCCTACATCTCAACAAAGTCAACTATTAAGGATTAAAGAAAAACAAACTCATCTTTTGATGTATGAATAAAAAATATATTAAAAATATACAAGAGGATTTAAAATGTAATCTGTAAGATTGAGGGTCAAATAATCCCTCCTTCCTCTCACAGTGATTGTTGTACGTTCAGACTTAGAGATTGTTGACAAATGATAGGAAAAAGCAATAAATATCTTAGCGAGCTGTTGGTCCACTGTGAGCTTCTAAAATGGCTTCAGTCATTTGCCGTTCTACATACTACATACTATATACTACATGCTATATACTACATACTGCATTCAGCGGGAGTCTGTAGTATGGAGGAGCTTTTCAAATTCATTTTGCAGTATGCTACGTCAGGCCGAAGTAAACAATAACCGCCGCTTCTTTAGCTATCGCGCCCCCTTCTGCTGGAATGCTGCTGCTGTCCGTTATTTCAACTGCCGCTGTGACGTTCCAACGCTTTGCATTGTGGGATACAGTAGGAGAGGTGGACTGGTCCGATGCATACTGGAGATTTTCTCTGAATCAGTACGACATCCGTATATCCGATATCCGGTATTTTTGGCATACTGCACATTTTGCTTTTGTTTGCATACTGCATACTACATTTGGGCCAAATCAGTACGTACTGCTAGTACAATATGGCATTTCGAACACAGCATATGCATTGACAAAAATAGTAATCATGTGTACATTGATCTAGATTATTGTTTTCTAAAGCATAAAGAAAACCAAACAAGAACAGTAATAAAAAGGCTCCAAAATAAAGTTATTTTACTGTGCAGATGTAAACTGTAAACATCCTGGCATCAACTAAACCAATTAATCAGAGAACATAAAAAAAATGTAGCCTTAATTGTCGTGAATACTGGCAAGCTTGTGTAACAGTTGGAGATTTTCAGGGCACAGTTTCAGAAAGTTTTACCATCTTTGGACTGAAGACAACCTTTCAAACCCCCCTGTATAAAGTTGTAACTATGTGGAACTTCCTGAAAAGTTAACACTTTTATATGCTCCATGTGTCAACTCTCACTGGGAATGTCAAATTATAAGAGAATCAAGTTAATAGAAACTTTTTGAACATGTCTTATTATAAACAGGCTTAGAAGAACAACTACTTCAACCAACAGGCAATTCTTTTCTTCTTCCCTTCTTTCACATACTTACACCAGCACACACAAACAAAACACAAAACAGACTGTGTCACTCCATGCTCGACAAAAATACTTTTTTCGTCGTGGAGCAGAAACAACGCGACAGCTAGAAGACTTGTTCTGCTGCAGCCAGGAAGTAAGTGCCAAGATACATTTGTTCCCTCTTCATGGCGGGACGCGCTGTGAATCTGGCATACAGTCCTGGCCTAGAAAATGCACACAGTGAGATGCATCATTTCACATTTTTCAGCGACAGAATCAAAAACATTACTTCTGGCCTTAAGTGTGTGTGTGTGTGTGTGTGTGTGTGTTCCAAACAGCCTTTTGAAAAATGCTGTGTCTCTTCCTGTTGCCCTACTTATGTGGAATGGCCGTAAAAGTGAAGGGGCAGACAAACATATGTTTTCTCCATCCAGTGTTTAAAAAAGTCTGTCAGAATATAAACAGCTATCCAGCATCTAGTACATTTCAGTACATTCTCCTTCTGTAGCTTCAACTTATGACTGAAATAATGACTGAAATTCTCTTTGCATAGAAAACAGATGTATTCAACTTGGAAGGCCCGCAGTTTTAATTGATAGTAACGCTACAGTAGATGGTCAGAGAAACTTCACAAGCCGTTCGGCACGTGGGAAGATTGTGGTCGCAAAAGATCGGCAAAATAATGGTAAATGTTAAGAGCTAAAAACAAGGCATGTGGTGAATTATTCTTGTTAAGTTGTGTATTTCATTTGCTTTGGGTTGTTGAATTTTCATTTTCTGTTTTACTTTGTCACTGTTATCACTTTCGAGTTGATTTACTTCCTTCTTTTGCTTCTTTTCCCACTTTAGTGATTGTTTGCCAGCAATTTCATCAAATCTTCGTCATACCATGCAACCTTCTTCCTTGTGTGACTGAACCAGTGTTTTCAGTGTATTCCTGGACTTCTGTTGATCCTCGTCAAACTTTTCTATCCTTGTAACCTGTCTGGATTTTCCTCAAGGTTCCTCCTGGGTTTTTCACCTGTTTAGTTGGACTGTTTGTTGGACCTTGTAGTTTCCTTTTGGATTTTGATTTACCTGGACTCAGTAACAAAGTAAGCCTTTTATTCTGCCTTTTGGAAGAAATCTACATAGTGTGCATCTGGGTCCTCTCCCTTTTTGTTAATAAACTCAAACTTTATAACACAGGCTTTTTACCCAGGAAACTAGGGTTTGACTACCATACAAAACAAAAGTAAACAGCCGCTAAAGGGTTCCTTGTGTTCTGTATGAGATACCAACTGGGCATTCAAACCAGATGTGAATAGATGCGAATCTGCTGCGAGATTCAATACAAAGCCAATGCGATGAAGCGAGTTGACGCAAATTCGCCTGAGTTGAAAAAATTTAACTTCCTCTACGAATTTGCGTCACGTGGTGTAGAAAAAACCTATCAACATCGAGATTCTCCTGACGCCGTTGGTAACCATGGAGATAAGCCCTGCTCCTCTCCTCCATTCCGGAAGCGAAGGGCGAATATTCGCCTGTTATTTAAATGCAAATTTGGAATCGGCAGTCAAATATTCACTTCGCCTTCGGTGTGAACGCACATTAATAATATGGATATTTAATGACCAGGGTTGAGAACTTTTGAGTGTTCACATTCCACCAAAGCCAAGGTGTATAAACTCACAGCTATAGATGCTGCTCAGATGCTGATTATGACTCATGGAAGCTGAAACTAATATCACAGATTTAGAAATATACAAACCTAGGTGACAAAAAAAAACTCACATCTGATTACAATAACTTGCATTATTACAAACTGATTGTTCTGAGAGCTCTTACCCTGAGCAGTCTGATTAGCACTAACCTCATAGTGCTGCATCAGGATTCATATGTATTATGTAAGTGTGGAAATAAATAGCTGATGTTGAGATGAAGTGTTTGCTCAGCGGGCATTACTGAATGACAGGAGCTCCACCCCCACACTTGTTTGCTCCATGAGATGTTTTGGTACTGTATTGTAAAGAATCATTATTAGCTGTTGGAGCTTTATGCATCATCGTCATTCATTCTCTCGTATTCTCCCTTCTCTTTTCCCTTGTGTGTCAGAAACACACACACAGCCTCCTGAAAGCTGGAGGTAGTTTGATTGGAGGTGAAAGAGAAGCAGAGTGGGAGTCAGTGAGAGCGAGGGAGCAGCAGAGTATGCTCCCAGTCTGCTGTGTAAGACCCGGGTGAAAACCTAATTACTTGTGTCTGTGGGAGACGGACGCGTTTGGCTCGTCAGCAGAGAGCAGCCGGAGATTCAGGGGCTTCTACGGCGCTCTGCAGCACGGCTGCAAGGAATTCTGGGAAAGCAGCACCTGTCACAGGACCACTGACAGCTTGTCCTGCTCTTGTTATACAGCCAGGCATGATCCCTCCCATTAGCAGGCCAATGACACAGTTGACTTGCTGTCTGCAGGAGGGCGAGGGGCCGGGGGGAGGAGACTCTTTACCAGCCATGATGCTCCTGTTTGGTGCATAAAAGCTGTCACTGCGACCTGGTTTACACTGCCAGCAAGAAACGGATGTATTTCTGAGCTTATGTGTTTTTCTTTTTCTCTTTCATATGTTTGGGTTGCCACGTTCATACATGTACAGCAACCATGAACTTATTCTGATGTGAAACAGACCACAAATGTCTAAATCAACTTATGTGACTTTACCCTTCCAGCTCCAAATTTCCAAGTGGGCCTGTTGCTGAGTGACTGCTTCAGCTGCTTCGTGCTCTTCTCTCCTTGCCTATTAATTGTTTTCCAGTCTTTCATTTATATTGTGAATAAGTCCAAAAGCATGTGTTGATATCAATGCAATCATCATTGAATGGACTGCACTTACACTGATCAGCCATTACATTATGACCACTGACTGGTAAAGGGTTCTTGTTTTTTAGTTTTGTATTTAATCGAATCTATGTTCTTTTCATTTAGTCTCGTTTAGTTATGTATTTAATTTGTGTTTTGTTGGTTTGATAATTTCCTGTTTTACTTTGTCATCGTGTCTCTCGTGTTGATGCACCTCCTGCCTTTGTGTATTTCCCGCCTGTTTTATTATGTGCCCTGCCCTTATTGTTTTCACCTGCCCCTTGATTGTCTCACCTGTGTCTGATTAGCCTCACCTCCTAAGTTTACTTAGTCTCTGTGCTGCCTTTTTGTTTATTAAACTAATTTTTGTCTGTATCTGGGGCCTCTCCTCCCTTTTTGTTTCAACCAGAAACCTGAGAGTAAACCCGGTGAACCGGCGACAGGGTCATGGCTCATTGATGCTGCTGGGAAACCTTGGGTCATGCCATTCATGTGGATGTTACTTTAACACGTACCAACTACCTAAACACTGTTGCAGACCAAGTACACCCCTTCGTGGAAACGGTATTCCCTAATGGCAGTGGCCTCTTTCAGCAGGATAATGCGCCCTGCCACACTGCAAACATGGTTCAGGAATGGTTTGAGGAACATGACGAGTTCAAGGTGTTGACTTGACCTCTAACTTCCCCAGATCTCAATCCAATTGAGCATCTGTTGGATGTGCTGGACAATTCGTGGCGGGCCCACCTCGCAGCTTACAGGACTTAAAGGATCTGCTGCTAAAGTCTTGTCAGATACCTCAGCCACACCTTCAGAGGTCTAGTGGAGTCCATGCCTTGTTGGGTCAGGGGTCTTTTGGCGGAAAAAGGGGGACCTACTTAATGCTAGGTCATAATGTTATGGCTGATTGGTATATAGCGTCTCTCTAGTCTGTAGTCCACTCTACATGTTGCAGTCACCTTTTCAGACATTCATAGACTAATTTAGTGCCACCAAAGGCAACTGATGTACTAATCAAACACACAGATTCATACTCCCAGGTTATGACTCCAGGAGCAAGTTGGGGTTCAGTGTCTTACCCAAGGATACTTGGACATGTAGACTGGTGGAGCTGGGGATCAAACCGCCAACCTTCCAACTGTAGGGCAACTCACTCTACCTCTAGGCCACAGCCGCTTACAACACCAAAAATCTTGTTCCTTGCCAATTGTTATGAAGAATTTGGTAAAGGAACAAAAAGTCAAAGTATACCCTGGTGAGCCTTGAAGAGAAGCTGTAAAGTCTCTTTGAATTCCATCAAGTGAAACAGATCAGAGGACTGCAGAGAGCAACATTCCTCTGCCCAGTTGCCCTTGAGCAAACCATCACCACACTGAGGGGGAGGCTGTGCTTTAGACACCTGTGTTTTGTATGAGCTCTCTGTCTCACTGCAGCCACGTTGACAGACCATGTCTGTAAACTAGAATGTGTTCTTTGTTAAGTGTCGGTTAAAGAAATGTTTAAACATCAACTTCTGTCTTTCACCAGCTCCTCTCTGTGCTCAGTGCAGTGCTGTCCATCTGCATCGTGTGAAAAAGCTTCCCAAGGATCACAACTGTGTAAGTGTAGCACGTTAATCGACCTTTAAAAGAGAGATGTTATCTGGAGATTCATGGCTCTCCCCTGCACGTTTCCACCCAGGCTGCCGAGTTTAGGAAGTTCCTGATTGTACAAAGCAACAGGAGAGTGTTTTTACTTGAGGACAGCTGCTTTAAGAGACGCCTCCTGACTCTGCAGGTCACACGCCGCTCTGTTTGTTGTCACAGCGGAGACCTCTGTGGATCTCTGTGTGTTTCCTTTGTGTGAAAGTGTTCATGTAGATGGGGCTAACCAAAAGAAGACAGTGTTACATGTTTCTTTTATCCCTTTTTGTCAGTCAAAAGGCCTCTGACTTGTTACTACAACATGTCTCAGTATTTCTTAACTGCCTATCGTCCTGCTCTGGTTTTTGTTGGGTATTCAGGCTGTCAGTACTTCAAGAATTTAAGTTCAAACTAATTTAAAATGACAAACATTTGTTTGCATTACTTTTAATCCCCCTCCTTTAATGTGATATTTATATATCACAGTCTTTCTGGATGACATATTACAATAATTCCAACCAGTAACTTAATGTTGTTGACTTTGTTTAGCTTTAATTTTTGCTAAGAAGTAAAATAAAACAACAGTCTTTCCTGAAATCTGGCTTTACATTTGCTTTTTCTTTGTTAACGTCTTGTAAAATCTCAGACTGTGACGGCTGATCACTCATACTGTAACACTGACGTCTTTGGCCTCTCGAGCTACAGTCAGACAATTGACGCCTTATGAAGCGTCACACATACTTCACATGCCACCGAGACGTGGCCGAGTGCTGGAAAAGACTTTGGCTTCATCTGTTTTGTGTAACGATTCAGTGATTGTGATGGAGGACTCCTACAGGCAGATGACATCTGACTCTTTTCTCATGTGACAGTGAAAAAAAATGTACACAATTGGTCTCGTTCTGCTTTAACACATAAACACAAAAACATTATTTGGAAGTTCACCAGTTACGAAGATCCACAATATTTACAAGCTTTTGACTGAAGGTTTCTTAGTTTGTTTCCTCCCAGAACTGTTCTGCTGTCAGGAGCGTTTCTGATTTCCTGTTCTGGTTTGTTCATTATATAACTGTTTGTGTAAATTATAGATTATCTTTAGTCTGTCCCAAAATGTTATCTATATTAAATAGCACACAACAATGAACATTGCACATCAAAATTTCATTTTAATTTGATAAAGATATTTAGTATACAACATAAACACATTGAAGAATTTAAAACGTGTAAATCACGCTGATTATCGCAGCATGGCTACTCACACATTTGTGGTTATTCTAGTTTTTTGTTTGTTTTCCCATTTACATTTTTCAATATGTTTTCCTCTGGCAGTATTTGTTTAATCATTTATCAAATTTGTTCATGATTAAAGTTATAATCTCAAAGATCTCTGTTTTGTTCTCTTTGGCGGCACCTGTGGTGATAAACAGTAACTGCGGGAGCACACTTCCCAGATATCAGACAGTGTTGCATGTGTGACGTCCACGGTTGGCTCCGGTTGTAACTCTTGATTTTCCTCGCTGACGGTCGCTTTCCTTTTTAGACTGTTTGCTTCATCTGAGCATCGAGTTTGTTTGTTTTTCTTTGGATTTTCACTTATTGTTGAAGTTGTATCTGTAGTCATTGATCTTTTCTTTGTTTGTTCAGCCATAGTAGATTACTGTTTACCCGCAACACTTGCAGAGAGCGGAAAAGCAGCCGCTTAGCTCCGCCTACCCTCTCTGGCAGACCAACCACTGCTGGGTGATGGAAAACGCGAGAGCCACATCCAGTACATAATACTGCAACGGCAAAGGCTTTCATCAGTGGGTCATAGGCTCAATCATTGTGTTACCTCACTCAGCGATTGATAGCGAACAGACATTTATTTACATAAAAAATCTTTGAGATTATTACTTTAATATAAAGAATATTTTAAGAATGCTCAATGTTTGACAACTAGGCAAACATTTCTGCACAATTTAAAGTCTTATTTTAGATTGACAGAAGCAGTAAAATCAAAATTCCTCAAACGATTAATCTGGCAAATTACAACAGAGATCCAATCTGAAGAGCAAACTGAAAGATGATAATAAATCTATGTACCAACATGGGGATAGTAAAACACACACGTTTTAAATTCCTTTTTTGGGTTAAGAATGAGGTTTTCAGATGAGATTGTTCACTGTCTGCTCACACATAACATAATGCTGCATTTTGGAGGCGTTGAGTTAATTATGTGGGAGGAACTGGGAGCTGAGGGCAACACGGCCTGTGAATCATTCATTATTCACTGAACATGCTGCATTTTGTAAGAAAACTAAAGCAAATTTGGAACCAATTTAAAGTACACAATGCGATCAATCAGTTAATTTATTGGATTAAAGGTTTTACTCTCGTTAAACGGTAAAATTTACACAATCCAAATTAAATCTAACGCCTTCTTTTCCTTGCAGCTGCAGCACATTTATATTTATGTTTTTGTACATGAATGACACAAAGGTTGGCGTGAAAGTCTCATGAATCCGCTCTAAAGCAGAAGGAGAGGGTGTAAAGATGAGAGAAAGATGTGAAACCTGTCGTTGATCTCATTATCTTTCATTCAGAATGTTTTTTAATGAGCGATGCGAGCGGTTTAACAGCCTCACCGTCACCTCGCAGCCTCTCAGCCTCCCCTCTGTCTATTCTGATGTATAAGTTCACAGGCCATATGCTCCGGTTTCGCTTCCTGCACAAACACGTGGACTCACACTTGACATGCTCAACACACAGAGCATACACATTCACACTCACACGCATGCAGACACACAGCTCTTACATATCACCCACAGGTCTCCAGAATACATCAGCAGATGGTGTGAGGAAGGAACATGGCAGATTTTGACTCGTGAGCCAGCGGGCCGAGTCTGAGCTCTCTGGTTTCTATCAGTTTCCCAGACTTTTCCACCAGGCAGAGCCCAATGAGTTTTGAAAACACTGTTTTACCAGATTTTTCTTCACAATGTCTGCTGGAGTTACTCTCACCCCCCAAAAAAGAGAAAGGGAAGCAGGTAGAAGAATCTGAAATTAAAGCCACTGAGGGGCTGCATAGATTATAGAACTATTCGACGCGCTGGCTACTGTACGACTATAACTTGTGTCTAGTGAAACAAACAGCTTCTGGATTCGCTTCTTCTTTGGATGCGATCTTTATTTCTCACAGTTTCAATGATCTTCAATAACATGCAAGAATCCATTGCCAGTGCATATAAAGTCCATTCAGCTGTGTCAACATACAACAAACAAACGCGACGGAGCCCGGAGCGGTCGAAAAACTGTGTGCTCCTCCGTTTCCCACCTATATAAAAATGTACACCAAACACCACGAGGACACCTACTGGCCCAATTTGGTACCTTACACACATTCACATAGAAATGGCTCCTACAGAGGAGAAAGACAGGAAACAAATCCGTAACCGTTCAAATGAAGTCGTTTTATTCACATTTTGTATCATACCAAAAAACTTGTTTGGAAATACAAAAATAAATAAAGGTTTGATTGCTTAGATGACTGGTCAGCTTTTGACATTGAACTGTTCTGATGCAGGCTGCACGGGGGTGCAGTGGTTAGCTTCAAAGCTGGAATGTTCCTGGTTCAAATACTGGCTGGATGTAGGGGGCCTTTCTGTGTGGAGTTTTCATGTCCTGTGACTGTCTGTGCACCATAGGTCTGCTCGTTAGGTTAATCGGTGACTCTAAAATGACCTGTAGGTGTGAATATGAGTGAATGGTTGTCTCCATGTGTCACTGACTGGCGAGCAGTCCAGGGTGTACCCCACCTCTGGCCCAATAACAGCTAGGAAAGGCTCCAGCCCCCGTGACTCTGAACGGGACAAACAGTATAGATGATGGATTTATGTTCTAAACCAGTTTACAAACCAGAATGTGACGTTTATGCACCAACCACTTTAAGAAGCAGTTTAACATTTCTTTTTGTGATTTAAAGAAAAATAAATCCCTTGACAATTAAACTGAAACACCATTTATGAAAATATCCCAAGAATGTGTACCAAGAATTACCTATACTTACTAAACAATTTGGCATGTTTAACATCCTTCATTGTTACTTTTATTTTGAAAAACACAAATTTCCCAAAACCAGAAGTCCTGTTGCCTTTTGGATTTAGCTTAGACTTAATTCCTAATGCTTATACAACCACATGAACCCATTATCTATTCATATTTTTCTTAGAGCACAACATCTCTGCGGTCAGGATGTTTGCTCTCAACCTCCTCGTCATAATGATGCTTTGTGTTGCCGAGCTGTCAGTCATTGTCGTCACGGTGCCGCATACCCTTCAGGTTTGTCACTTAAAGTTAATCAACTAATTTCCCCCATTACCCTGCATCAAAAGACTCATTCAACTTGATGAGTCTCTGCTCAACAAAATATCAGGCTAATTAAAATAAATTAATGAATGGAAACTTATTATGCTGGATAAATTCAATTAGTCTGCAAGTTGCGGCTCATTTTGTTAATTTGTTTTAATACTTGGATTAAAGACACACTGAGGCTTTTCTTGTAAACAAACATGGTTTCTTTTAATGTTTATCACTGAAGCGCATATATATGTCCATAAAGTATAAAATAACACCAAGCTGAAAAGCTGTTTTTCACTTTTATGTGTGTGTTTCACTGTCCGAGGTCACCCAGAAGTGATGTCACTGTGTACTGGCACACTATGAAGTACACGTCTACATCACTGCTGCAAGGTGAGCGCTTCAAAAACTGGAGGTCAGTGAAATCAGGATTTTCAGCTGCTATTAAACTTTATATAAAACCTTAGAATCATATTAAAAACTCAGACGTTTTCACAAAAATACGTCCATACAGGTAATCCATGCTGTTCCACGAAAGCCGTTCAGATTTCCCGACTTCCTCGAATGCATCAGGTCGATCCGACCTCCATTCAACAAACGAGCATTTTGAAAGTGATGTTGAAATTAGAATTGAAAGGTTCGACCTGTTAATAAGGAGTAAATCACAAGAAAACGGTTTCTCTTTCTGTAACAATGCAGCACGCGGAACAGGAAGTCTTGACGGGAAGTTGTTTATCGCTTACCGCCCGGCACGTTCGCCGGGGTCCCCAGAGGCTATATCGTCTCCAGCTATAGCTGATGGGATCAGAGATTAGGTACTGGGAAATCTTGGAATATGTTTCTAAAATACTAAAAATCCTGTTCTGAAATAGTTTGAAATCCCAGCACTGTTGACATGAGCTGAAGTACTGCTGCCCTTTTATATGGACTTGTTACCCGTGCAGGATGATTGCAGGAGGCAGGGCCTTTGTTCTGCTCTCTCTCTCTCTCTCTCTCTCTCTCTCTCTCTCTCTCTCCATCCTGCTGCAGCAACACCTCTGAGACATTTGGTGTCAGGTTTTCAGTTATATATCCATTTATCTAAATAAACTTACCTACTCTCTTGGTTTTGCGTTTGTTATCATCATGACATACTACACTATCTATTAGTGTAGAAACTGAGGCATACTTATTTTGTATGGCCTGTAAAAAGGCCCAAAACTTGTTTTTATTAAACCAACAGACCAAGAATAACTCGAATAATATGTGTTGAGATTTTTTCAGAGTAAGAATGTACTAAATACGTGCACCTTATTAGCAATATTCATAATATAATGCAAAGGAATCACTGAGCAAACCTACTATATTCATTCTTCTTCCATTTGCTCAGTTGAATTTTGATCGTTCTTTACTGCAGCTGCAGAAACGTTTATAATGTCACCTCTTTCTAACCTTTCCCCACCACTCTGAAGGCATTTAGTCCTTATTCTGGCTGAACTCATAATGAAAAAACGTCCATTGCTCGTTTTCATAGCTCGCTCTGCATTTCTTCAGCACTTCCACTGCTCAACAGTCACACAGACCCGGCCATCTGCGCACTCTGTGAGCTCGCTTCACTTCAGCTTCAGGGAAGTTTTTCTCCCCTCTAACAAGAAGCATCTTTTCACAGTTTAAAGAGAAGCCATCTTCACATAAGGAGTGTCTGTATACCCAGCAGGCCTGTGTTGGTGGCTGGTGCCACTGTCCCACAGAAAATAAACAAGTGATAGAAAAGGCCTGCAGACTCTCTGTGTCTCTGAATGCAGCATTGTTGTTTCATGCTGTACACACATAAGTCATTGTAGCAGATACAGAGGGGTGAGATGTAAATGACTGTAGTATGTTGGACCACAAGAACACCCCTCATTCAACATGATTCTGAGTGACATACTTCAGACAATGATCCACACTAGAAGGCAAAGCCAACACATGAACAGAGATATTTATGAACAAACACGCTCTGTTTTTGCCGAAGAACAAACACTATGATATAAAGTCAGAGAACTTAATGTTTTACAATCAGCTTTACTGGCAAACTGTGTGTTCACATAAAAGGAGTTACTTTACATTGTTTCAGTTTATTAACACAGAAAAAGAAAAAGCTGAACTGCTGAGAACAAACAGTGTTGCAAAGAATGTGAAAAAAGGTGAATATAGATAGAAATAGAAATTGTCTTTGTGCACTCAATGTATCCAAAAAACAATGTTCATCACATTAATCTTATACCCCTTTCCCACAGAAATTAGCACATTGACACAGGTTTTTCAGACCCGTGAAGCCCCGATGTATAGATGTCGATTGTCTCTTTTCCCATTGCCAGTGAAGTATACTCCTGCTGGTCTCTTGGCGTCATAGACGTGCCCGAAACAGGGTTAGTAAACAGTGAAGATGTTACGGTCTTTATTGTATCTATTACTTGTGACGTTCCAGCGCTTTGCATTGTGGGATACAGTAGGTGAGGCAGACTGGTCCGATGCATGCTGGAGATTTTTTCCAAATCAGTACGAGATCCGGGTGTTTTTGGCGTACTGCACATTTTGCTTTTGTTTACACGCTGCATACCATTTGGGCCAAATCAGCACTGCTAGTATAGTATGGCATTTCAAACACAGCACTAGTTTCCTTGTGGCGCCCCATGTGGATTTTACAGTAAGCCTTTTATTCTACCTTTTCATTTTTATTTTTTTGTTGGAAATAAGACTTTTGTTTTTCCTTTTGTGTTTCAATAAATCTTAAATGCACCTGGGTCCGCTCCCCTTTTCGTGTTTATACCAAACTTGACAGGCATCCTTTATGAATATTGTATAAGTTATGACTAATTGCTTTAGAAGTGGTTGATAAATAATTAACAAATGTTTGATGGATCATTTATAAGCCATTAATAAAAACACAATTTGGATTGCCAGGTTGTGAAAAATCCCTCTTGGTGGGCGTTTACCATTTTATTATAAATGATTTAATAAGTAATGCATCAGTAAAACATTTTACTCAAATGTTAGTGCATTAAATGGGTTTTGGTTTAAATCCTCGGCAGCCCTTTAACAAAAGATATTTTTCAAAACCTGGCAGCATAAGTATATCTTTCATTAACCATCAGTTACAATTGATACACTTCTTATAAATGTTGCTTAATTAGAAAGTTTAATCCTGTGATGCTTTGGGGACACGATGCTGCTGGACAGACACAGACATTACTTTGAGCCTCAGCGAAGGAGTAAACACGCCCACTCTTTTCTTTTTTCTTTACAGAAACTAAACCTACAAAACTTACAGAAAGTTTGGTTTTATTTGGGTAAAAAAATAAACATAAGTAACAATTTGAATAAAAAAAACTTAAGAGCTGGGTGAAGGAAGCTGTGCAGAGTTCTTTGCATCTTCCCCTCTTCTTTATTCTGACTCCCACAGAATCAACAATAGAGGAAGACAGCCAACGTTATATAAGAAGAAAAAAGAGCAGTTTCCCAGAAGTCCCCAGAAGTCCCCAGAAGTGTCAATTCATATTTTCAGACTGTATTATTTTTAAGGCCTGCTTAGGAAAAAACAGTGCGTTTCCATAAAAGGTCCATAATAGCACAGGGGGAACAAAGTTAATGTCAATATACTCTGAACAGATAGCATTCCGACAAAACACACATCTTCCAGCAGCCGCTACGGCGTAGAGCCCACTTTAGGCGATAATTGCATATTGGTTGTAGAAGGGAAGGAAGTGACACGCTGTGAATCGCCACCTTAAAGAGGTTGACAGAGCAATCTTCTCTGAAATGCATCGGAGGAGCGCTGAAGCACGCTCAGAGGGAGAGGGGAGGAGGAGATGGAAAGAGGAGAGGAGAACAGCCGGCATATGTTGAACATCATTTGTATATTTCTGCAGGTATTTAGTCCCTGGTGTTTTGCTTTCGTGCTTCCAGATGACACTTATTGAATCAGCTCATGGTGCTTTTGTATGACTGGATTAGGGGGAACATGATGCTTGCAAGATTTATAGGAATTATATTTATTTCAAGGATGAAGCTGAGTATTAAAACCATACTGAGCAAGATTTTTCTAAGATGACAACAATATAAATGCTGATATAAATGCGGACTACAGACTGGATTACTATCACTGACCAGCATGCGGGAAATGTTTAACTCACCCCAGCATCCCTGAGAAAAATAAATTGAACATGGCCTACTCTGTGGAAGAGGACCTGCTCCCTCTGTATATATGAAGAGCTAATTATAAGGTCATTTCTTTCCAATAGATTGCACTTAATCTTACACACTGGTCCTATTAAGTTGTTTTTAAAATCCTTTAAATAACTCACTAAACTTTTTAACACTGTTGGATGTTACTGCAGGAAACATGCTCATACAGCTTATTTTAGTATTACCCCGAATGATGAAAGGATCTTAACAAGTGTAAGTTGTGGGCAGCGGGGCCTTCAGGGACAAGCGAGACCGTTTGCAGCGTTTGGTTAATAATTTAATAATTTCTTGGTTACCTCCTGGTGACCCTCTCAACACTCCCACAGCTCATGGGCGGGTCACGACACAGACTTTGAAAAACATCATCTGATTTTCGCGTTAAGTTCAACTCTGAGAGGAGAGGAATGAGATGAATTTTACCATCACAGTTGCATAGTTTGCAGTATACCTCAGAAGGTTTGTCTTCTTATTTAAATGCTCCAAATATATACATCTTATTCAAAATAAGGAGGCATATTTGACAGCCAAAGCACTAGTGATTCATTTTAATTTCACATCCCATCACACACTCTTCTTTCAGTACATTGGACTTTAAAATGTTGCAGAGTTTTTATTTTAAGGCTAATGATTCAGATGTTTAATCACTGAGACCATGGTTTCCACTGTCCATGACTGTCACACAACCAGAAGCAGCTTCTACAGTATAAAGGGCTCCTTGTTTCATACAACTTTTTTTTTAACTGCAACAAGTCTTAACGATGCATTTTATGGCTTCAATACACTTTACCTGGCATTTATGAGAAGTTTTACTGCATATGACTTAAACTGCCTCTCTTATAAGCCTCTGCAAGCCGAGCCCTCCTGCGAGGCAGCGGTCATTAAGTCACCAAATTAGTCCAAGTGGAAGAGAGAGAAGAAAAGTTAAGAGTGCGGTGACCTCTGACCTCCTCGGCCGGTGCACACTTGAGTGAGTGTGTGTGTGACTGTGTGTGACAGCAAGGGGTTAACCAAAGAATGCATGCAGTCTGCTGGTACCTCGGATAATTGAGCCATTTGTTGCAAGGTCACTGCAGAGCAAACCCCCACAGACCTCGAGCTATCAGCAGCCTTGACCAGAGCGGCAGTCATGCTTTTGTAAGATCAGCAAATATGCAGAGGAATGGTGAGGACTTCTTGTGGCCAATTTTCTATCTCAATCTATGAGAATACAGAGGTGGAGCATCAGGACACATAGAATGCAGGAATTTAAAAACAGGACTTACTGGGTAGACGATCATTCCAGTTCTGTTTTTTCAGCATTGCATTTACAGGCCTGATTTTAAAAATGTTGGATGAAACAATTTGATAAAGTAATTGGCAATATTCAAATAATGGCATCAAATGGAATTATTATGTCTATGTATAACAAGAAAGTTGTTGCATTCTGTTTTAATTTGCCGTATTCACAGTATCAGGACTGTATGAGAAGTGAGCTTCATTTTGGTTTTTGAAGCTGTCTGGCCCACAACTGAACTGTTTTGGTTCACTCTCACAGCTGTGATAGCACTTGGCCTCAGCTGCAAGCTCTAAAAACCTACTGTCCACTACCTGTTCAGAACCAAACAGCGTGAAAGGATCAGTTAGTCACAAGCTGGTAGAAAAGCAACAGCATTCCAGCAAAAGGGGTGCGATAGCTAAAGAAACGGCAAAATGAATATGAAAAGCTCCTCTATACTACAGACTACTGCCGAACGCAGTATACAGTATATAGCATGTAGTATGTAGTATGTAGTATATAGTACGGCATTTTGAACACAGCCCCTGTGTGTGTGTGTGTGGACTTTCGCAGAAAAAAAACCCAAGTGGTGCACGTTTTCCATCAGCCAGCAGTGGTTGGTCTGCCAGAGAGGGTAGACGGAGCTAAGCGGCTGCTTTTCCGGTCTCTGCAAGTGTTGCGAGTAAACAGTAATCTACTATGGCTGAACAAACAAAGAAGAGATGGATGACTACAGATACAACTTCAACAAGAAGTGAAAATCCAAAGGTGGTGCCAAAGAGAACGAAACTGAGATCTTCCAGATTATAACTTTTTTTGTTGTTTTTAGTTTTTGCACATGAATTCATTGTTGCTTCATAACTGCTGGATGTGCAAAAAAGCAACTAACTGATTCTCAGTTGAACTCTTTCACTGACTTACTGTAATGTTAGTGTTAAAATTACTTAGACAGGTCGACAAATGTTATTTTACAGTGAAAAAAATCTGTTATTAACAAACAGCTGATCAGATTGCTCTGACATTCACAATATCATCCTGTATGGTTGATGTACCTGATTCAGATCTCTTAATATTCTGGGACAAGTCTTTGCATCACATCAGTTATTCTCTCCATTTAAAAAAAGGAAGCACAATAAACAGGAAAGCCTGGTGAAACCTCGCTCTAATTGACTTTATGGCCTCGGCAAACTCAAGCTGCAGCCTCAGCTGAGAGTGTGTGTCCTTTAAACAACCAGACTCATGGTCATAAAATCACACAGACAGGCTCCTCTCTAAACACTGGAAGAAACGAGTGGATGTAAACAGACGCTAGAACCAGACGACAAAAAGAAACTTTTATTCGTTTCATTTCACTGAATCCTGTTTAATCAAGCATTCTTTGCAGCAAACATCATAAGATCCATTTTGGTACAACAGTATTTTACAGCAGCAGACTCGGGCTTTCATTGCATTTCTAGTTCATGCAGTCTGTTTGCAATTAAACATAAACCAACCAATACCGGGACTGAGACTCTCAATTTGTGGTTTTTATTGTTACAGACAACAAAACAAGGGAGTTACTAAAGTCTACCACTGTGTTTTACTATTTCAAATCATTTATTTGTACTTTTGATTTTTCTCCTCTCGCCGTGTCTCCTCTATGCTGCTAATCCAGAACAGATCGGCAGCAGGAGCCGTATTTGTCAACAGAGCTGTCAATCATCCTTTTTACAGCATTAAATAACTAATTAAAAATAAACTTGTCAGAAAAATGAACACTTGGTCCTAAATCAGCACAAGAACTAACTATAGTGACAGAAACCATGTTTGAGAAAAATGTATCTGCTGTGTATTTAGATTTTATAGTTTGACATGTCCCATCTGTTAACATGGAGGAGGCGGGCTTTATGACCTATACTGCAGCCAGTCAGCAGGGGGCGTTAGAGAGGTTTTGGCTTCACTTTTAGGGAGCTGTCATTTCGTCCATCTTTTTATACAGTCTATGGTTTACATCTGTAGACAATACGGCATTCACTTGAAGTTGTATTTCTGGTCATTCTGTGAATGTAAGTCCAAACTCTCTCCTTTTAGCTCGGCTTTGGTCTCCACCACCTAACGAGACAAAGACTCATTTACTGTCATGTGCTTCATTACGTCCACCAGCAACTCACTTCTTTTAACTTTGGGAATTCTGGTTCTGTACCAGTAGCTTATACTTGTTGATATTGAAGACTAACAACAGTGGATTATTGGCTATTAGTTAATGTCCCCTTATGTGCTGTCTCCTCTGCAGGGAGAAACCTGCCTCTCTCAGTGGATGCAATCTCAAGCAGCATCATCCTGTGATTGTTTTCAGCTAAAGTTTTGGATTATAAATTATTGACAATATAGCAATATTCACACTTGTATTAGCAATGTCTGTGCATCCAAACCTGGATCAAATGAAAAAGGTTTATACATGTACGATTTAAAAGTAAGAGAAGAAGCAAAGAGACATGATAAAAGCTGTTGCTATCTGTGTGGTGTCATTTCCTTGCACACACACACACAGAAACGTTTTTATTTCACTCAGTGGGTCAAACCTTTAGGCTACAGAGTAAAAAACTGCCTTTGAAATAAAAATATTAAATGTCAGGATTCAGGAAAGAGGAGAAAAGCAAAGAAGAATGACGCCGGTAACTGGCTTTGTAGTGGTTATGTAACCGAAACAAAAACAGGATGATATTTTTAAACCCGGCCCTGTGCAGAGGTAGAGGAACAAACATCACACACACCTCACTCACCTCTATCATCTCCTTCACAGATCCGTCATTAATGATGCACAAACTGTATGCGCAGTTTTACCAGCCGTTTCCATGTCCTAGATTTGTGGAGATGACATGTAGCGTGAGACGTCTTCCTGTGTTGTTTTAGGATCAATTATTCAGAGGGGTTATGAATTTAAAATGAGAATTTTGTGTCAAATTTGAGAACCGAAACTGGAGTTATGCCATGAGCCAACAGCAGTGAGGTGCTTTACTGATGTCGCAGGGCACTATAGGAGAGACTGGATTGAGACTTAGCTATGCGTGTATACCCTCTTGTCCAAATATGGTCGCTTCTGGGTGCAAAAAAAAACAAGATAATGATGCCAAACTTCCTCACAGTGGCTACGTCAACTTTTAATACTCAGTCTATATCTGCCTTGCTAACTGCTGGTGAGTTGGTTTGTTTACATCGCACAAGAGGACTATAAACAGGTAAGAGGCTGTGTGTTGCAAACTGTAGTCTACATCGGAAAATGGGATTCACTGTCTTGGAAGCTTGAATGTGTGTTCGTTCAAAATGTTGATGCTGGTAAGTAAGAGGACCCCTGAAGTTGTTCATCCCCTGTGGACCATGGCAGTCATTGTGGGGGACATATTTCAGCTATAGACTGGAGCTGTGCACCAACAGGCCGACACTAGAAATAAAAAGAAGAAACGCTTCCTTGTTTTATTGTTGTAATAAAGTGTGTCTTGACTGCAGCAATTAAAGGACAACTTTGTTTTATTACACACTCTGTGCAACTTTTATAGTTTTGGCCACCGTCCCTATCGGTAACAAAATCAGTACTGATGAGCTTTATTGCTCAGATTTAAGAACCGTCGGACAATTAGACAGATTGTAAACAAGCAGAAGAAGGAAAACAATAAAATTATCACCAACACTGTACTTCTCATCCACCACAGTTTGCAAACTGACTTCTCTGCTTTAACATGGACACAGTGTACCTGCTGTAGGTGTGTGCACAATAATGGACTCTTAAAGACCCCCTCCAGTGAAAATCAAGTGTTTAACCTTGTAAACATCTCCATGTGGTGTTCTTTATGTACTACAAGACACATCAGGGACAACATCAGCATCATCTCCATGGCTGGGCCTGTCTGCTTTTAAACTGCAGTGTACCAAGGACAGACTGAACAACACGTTTTCAGATTGGCAGGTTTGAGACGTCACAAACCTAAGGAGCCAATCCTGTTAATGGACGGGGTGACGCTATGCATATCATTATGTGTAACCTATGGCAACCGCTTCAGCGATGCATGAGCCAGCTGTAACCGTCATCGTAATTTTTGCAAACTCACTGCTGACTACTAACGTTAATGTTACTGCTACTCATTACTACATTTTAAGCTAGCTAAGCTTATCTAACATTAGCAACCAATGCTAAGTGACTGATAACGTAGTTGCGCCATATTTGTGGCTGAATTACCCCTATATGACGACTTGCCATTGTGTAGCATAGGGAAGCTAACGTAACGACAGTGAGCTACAGGCGCACGACCAAGGGGGCGGTTGTAAATGTGCATTGTTGGCGAGGCCTACGCAGATTTGGGAATTTTTAATGAGGGAGAAGAAGGAGACGCCTTGGGAGGATTTTTACAAGGTAATTAAACTGTTTGTTTTTTTAACGGATCAGACACAATTTATTATTTCAAGCAGAGCATTTTATTTGTCTTAAAACAAGACTGGAGCTGCTCTTTAATGACCTTTTACTTTTGCTCGCTTTCTGTTTTACCTTCAAACAAAGTGGTTTACATAATCCAGTTAAACTGTCTGAAACCTGTCTGATCATCTAACTGCCCGCATGTCTTCCCTGGTCTGACATTGTTATGGCGATAACATGTTTCCAGACCTCAGACATGTTTGCACTAAAATATGAATATAACACCAAAGATGTTGCATAAATAAACCTCACTTTTTAGAAAAAAATCATTTTAGTTAAAGTTTTCTTGAAATTAAAGTAACTTTTAAACTGACACATAAAAAATAACCACTATGTCGCTTTATTTTAAGATAATCCTGTCATGGTAAATATCCTAGAAGAAATCTGCAAGGAATCCCGGTGTGCTCACGACAAAGGTAATTAAGGGAACTCAAGATATTGTTGACAGTGACAGAGAAAGATACAGCCTGCAGACACACAAACAGGAACCTTTGCTTGCATTAGCTTAGATGTTATGTTGTGCCACTTTTACACACACACACACACACACACACACTCTCGCTCTTCAGGGACATTAATATTTCAGCGAGTTGTTGTTAGTTCCAGTCTGCTGGGCTGGACGTGCCCGTAGCGAAGGAGCTAACACTGATTTCTAGACGAAAGGGACACGAGTTCATGACCCACATAGAAGAAATAAAGTCAGCAGAAGCAATCTGGCTTAATGACTTTATAGTTTGTTCTGCTAGAGGAAGTCTTTTAGGGAGAAACTATAATGTAAAAAAATAAATTCAGGTGTTTAAGGCGGCGGTAAATGTTGTTTTGTGTAAGTTCTTTCTTATTTCATGAATCTGTGTTGAACATGGATGGGGTCAGACAGGCTCGACTTGACCTGTGACTCCCATCAAATCAATTAGTCTCATTATAGTATCGGAGTTTCCAGATATTCGATTACAACTGCCATAGTTGTCAAGTTATTCACTTAAACATCAACTATAAGATTCAGTCTCTGCAATCACAAACCGAGTAAATATATTTGACTAATCTTCAAACATAGCGTTTTGAATCATTTGACAAATTTATATTCACAGAATCAAGTGTTGACATGTAGAATGAAGAATATCCTACTGATATTACATCAATATTAATAAATACACTGGCTTTAAGTAAAGCAGGATTTTAGAAGTGTAATTAGAGATGAAAGTATCACAAAAACTAATCCATAAAAATATTCAAACTTTTCTTCCAAACATATTTTAACAAGAAGTTTTAGTTTTGGTCTCCTCTCCCGAGCAGACGCTTCCAGTTTCCCCCCTGAAGTAAATATGCTTCCAGACTGCTGACATGTTTATCACCTCATCTCTCTGATCTGAGGAAAGCACTGCTGCGAAACACAACATAATTTTCTGCTTTCAAACTCTGTGCGGCTCGGAAGCCTTGAAACTGCCAAATGTGCTCCCTCATTTTCTGAGGGGTCACCCATCTGAATCGCTGCACGCTCAGGAAGCCAGACTAACCAGTGCCTGTAGATGCACAGTGAGACGACCACGCTCCACACAGAAAAACCCAGCCAGCATCCAACCTGGAGCCTTCTTCCTGCAAGTCAACCATCACACCACCTTGCAACCCTGCTGTATTTACCTCGTTAAGTATTTTTATTTTCCATTACATTATGATAATTTAAAGAAAGGCCCCGCCCCCACTGTTGTTTGTTTTGTCTGGGGTTGGATTTGAACCATGGTGCGAATGTACACCTTGATACACGGGGCAGGTGCTCTATCCAATGAAATAAGTGGATGCCCGTCCTTAAAGGGATCGTTCAGAGTTGTGAAATCCTCACCATGTTGCACAATTGTAATGTTAAATGACTGCACCGGAATGGGGAATACACTCGGTGATTCGATCCCAAGCTCCCTCAGTCTACATGTTGAAATGTCCTTGGGCAAGACACTGAACCCCACATTTCTCCCAGTGGCATAGCCATCGGTTTGTGAATGTGATGACTGATTGACTGTTGGGCACTTTACGCAACAGCCTTTGCCATCAGTGTGTGAATGTGTGTGTGGAAGGGTGAATGTGACATGTAGTGTAAAAGCTCTTTGAGTGGTCGCAAGAGTTAAAGTTAAATAACTTCACCGGGAGGGGGAATATGATTGATGGTCTGGCAGAGGTGGGAATCAAAGCAGTGTGCGAATGTGATCCCCTATGCATGGGGCGAGTGAGCTAAGTGGATGACCTAAGTGGACACCCTTCCTTCAGGGGATTGTTCAGAGTTTTGAAATCCTTACGATGTTGCACAATTGTAAAGTTAAGACTGCAATGGAAATGGGAATAGGATTGATGGTCTGGCAGAGGTGGGACTACAACAATAGTGTGAGGTCGCTTTTATTGCATTTATTTCGAGCATTAATCATTTCACAGACTAAACTATTGGCCCTATTCACACACGCACTGCAGACAATTTCCAGTAAATTTTAAGACAGTGCCCCCGCAAGTATCCCAGCAACTGGTGAACAATTTTGCTGTTGGCCCTCACAGCCAGAAGCTCCCCAATCTCTTCATCTCTCCAATTTGCAGACATCTTTGCTGTTCTCGTCTTGTAAAGGATCTTTCTTCTTTAACCTCGGATGTTTTTAATTATCCTGTTACGTCCTGCTTTTTTGGTTTTGCACCAGTTGCATGATATGAACGTCATCACCCCTCCCACCCTCTCGCGGTGAATGTTCCTGACTGTTACCTGCTGCGTTCACACATCGTTTCATCCCAACTTCTTGCGGACATTTTTACTGGGAGGCTGACAGGAAAAAGTCTGCATAAAGTCGGGGGGAAACATTCAGCTATTATGTTCACACATGCAGTGCAGTGCATGTGTGAAAGGGGCTTATCAGAATCTGAATCACAATAGGTTATATTGCCAAGTAGATTTATGCACACCAGAAATTTGCCTTGGTATATTGGTGCATAATAATAAGAGAATAGGCAGCAGGTAAAATAAGTGTCCCAACAGTCAAGAAACTCAAATATATAATAAAACAATTTAAACAAAAAATATGAGAAAATATAAAAAATATGTCAAGACAAGACAAGTTATTATAGGCATATACAATAAAATATGGATGAAATATATAAGAAATAAAAAATAATGAGGATCTGAACATCAAAAACAAAAGAGAAATATTTGTAGTGTGTGGCTTGCAGGGAGACTTTCAAAGCATTGCATTGAATTTAAGCGTAGCAGCGCACTAGTTTATGAGTTGAGAATGTGCCACCACACGGAGCTTCAATGAAGAATGATTCTTTAAATAAATGGACGCGCTAATCAGCTGCGAATGCTACCAAGGTACACGCCAGCTTTCATCAGTTTTCGCACAGCTTATCATCTTCTACAATAAGAGAAATTGATCATGCATCTGAATTACTTCTGCACTTTGTGGCCTACGAGCACACACACACACGCACACACGTATATATAACTCCTGGAGTGCTATCGTTGCCCCGTCCTGTGATTGCAAATTAGCACTTACAGGCCTGTAGCTCCGGGTTCCATGATTGCCAATTATGTTTTACTCAGCTTCTATTCAGAGTCTGAGTGAGGAGCTGTTGCATGAGTTATCCCGGTCAGCATCCTCATTGTTCATTATTACCACATTATCATTCTGGGTGGTGAAATATTGATTTCGCTTGTCATTGCGCAGAAGTCATCCTCGTAATGTGACGCAGTATTTGTTCTGCAAGGACGTGCGCGGACATTTTGAGAGGTGGTGGCTGAATTCTAAAAAAGGGTCCCCCCCTCCCCCGTCTGAATCGTCACACACTCATCCCTCATAAGTATGCACGCGCAGTCACACCTCCCTCTGTGTCCTGGGGTTCAGTATTAATGGATTTTGAATTTTTCTATTTGTTGAACAGACATTTTTCACAGCAGACTTTTTGGCTTGTCATAGCAGGAAGAGCACAGGTGTAATTAAAAGGATTAATGCCATTTGGCTGAGCCACTTCCAGGGTATTGTGTGTGCTGGCTCACTGTCATGGCTTAATGGTACACTTAGTGGAACTGAGCCATCATGAGGGAAATTTGTTTCACGGGTGCTTTTCCTGCTGTTATGGGTCAAAATGTCTGCTGTTAAAAAGCTCTGTTATTCGAGGTATTGTAAAATACCTGGTCATCCTGTGACTTCTACAGCGACAAATTCACCATTTTTTTTCTCCCTTAAAAGCCCCCCTCCAGTGAAAATCAAGTGTTTAACCTTGTAAACATCTCCATGTGGTGTTTTTCATGTGCTACAAGACATATCGGGGACAACATCAGCAGTCATCTCCATGGCTGGGCCTGTCTCCTTTTAAACTGCAGTGTACCAAGGACAGGCTGAACAACACGTTTTCAGATTGGCAGGTTTGAGACGTCACAAACCTAAGGAGCCAATCCCGTTAATGGACAGGGTGACGCAATGCATGTCAATATGTGTAACCTATGG
Source organism: Semicossyphus pulcher (assembly GCF_022749685.1). Taxonomy (NCBI): domain Eukaryota; kingdom Metazoa; phylum Chordata; class Actinopteri; order Labriformes; family Labridae; genus Semicossyphus; species Semicossyphus pulcher. The sequence goes on from NW_027211693.1 coordinate 7,496,913, forward strand.
CAACCACTTTGACGATGCGCGAGCCAGCTGTAACTGTCATCGTAATTTTTAGTTTTCAGCTTTCATTTTATAAAGGGAGTACAGAGGTGGCAGAGACGATGCAGATTCAGAGGAGAAGGAGCTATTTAAGAGAAAGAGTCCATTTAGGAGAAAGTTATTTAACCTGGAATATATATTCGACTTGTTCAATTTGGTGTATCATGCTATACATCCCTTCTGAAAAATGTTTCAATACATTTAAACAACACATGGGTGGCTGCAACTTGACTGGTAAGCAGATGAAAAAGCACCATGAGGTGCTAATTGGTGTTGGTGTAAGAAAAAGTTATTTTTGGTATCACTTTAAAGCCCCTGTGAGGAGTTTTTTGCTGATTATGAAACGGACTGAAATAAACACTGAGGCCTCTTTATGAGCTACAAAAGCAAACAAGACAATCAGCGACAAAACTGATTATGTCTTCATTGTTATTTTTAATGCCTGTAACCACTGCTGGGGGGGGGTAGGTGTCAGACAAGGTAGTAACTTCGTGCTGCCAAATCAGCCTTTATTCTACAGTATATTTTCCATGGCAATGATTCACAGCGAGTGATACGTTTGAATGTTAAAAGAAAGAAAGATGAGATTTTTTGTTAAACACTTCTTACACATGTACAGGACAACATCAGCAAAGAAATAAGAGGTACAGCTTTGTCCACAGGTGTCGCCAAAATCAACGCAAACTGAAAGTTGCTCATAGGAGCTTTAAAATCTCAGCGTTTATATTAAACAGTTTGAAACAACACTCAACAATAGTCCCGCTCAGTTCTTAGAATTCAATAAGCAAACTACCACTCTCAATTTTAACTGCATAGGTGGATAAAAAACTGATCCGATGATACCAAATTAAACCTATTATATTTGTCATGATCACATAAAACAGCAGTTTCTGCAAATATGTTGATAACCCACCATATTCTTCTCTATACTAGAGCATAACCAAGTGAGTTCTTCGTGATCTTTCTGCCGAGTTACTGACAGCTGAATAAAGACGTAGGCACACACATACTTTGGCTGTTTGTCTGTAAGTCCTTGTTGCTGAAACTTTCAGTCATCATTATTCAGCTGCAGGATTCTGCTGCTTTAAACCCGCTTTACAACAAATCTTCCTTTAGCTGTCTCAACCTTTTCTCTCTTTGTGCTTCTGTCTCCTCTGCTTACTGGGAACTGCCACTGTAAACAATGTGCAACACCCAATATGAACCCTTGGTTCTACAGCAACATTAACCCCGTCAACACTGTCAACAATTAGTGTTTTTTGCTCAGCAAATATGAGATTCACAATGCTTAATACAGCAGCATTTCCAAAGTAATTGCTTTAATACTACTTGAAGACATTTTCCCTGAAGCACATTACAAAAACTCATGACTTACAGTTAATAACAAAACAACTTAAAAAACAGATATGGCTGCAGCAGTGCGCTTTATGATAATAAGCTCATTAACGAACATAAAACCATCCTGAAAAGCCACATTAACTATACCATCTATCGCCTGCTTGTTACAGCAGCAGCAGCCAAGTCTGGGAGAAGAAGAGGCACAAAACAGAGAAGACATGAAGCAGTCCAACCCAGCGTTCCCCAGCCAAACCCCAATCACCAAACGTGCGTCATCGCGCTGTTTATAACAACATGGAGAATATTTCTGAATATTTGCAAAAGAGGGGGAATAATGGTGGTGACTCATGCTGATCCAGCCTCCCGGGGACGGGGACTGGGACATGTTAGTATTTAGTCGGCAAAAGGGTAAAAAAGCACTGTAATTATGTGAGTTTGGCAGATCGGTGAGTGTGGTCCGGAGTAGATTTACATGTTGATCTTGGTGTGAAAAAATGGAATACATATCAGCATGAGGCTGGAAGTTTTCCTGTGGGGAGAGTGAGCGTGTAACTTTGCTCCTGTTGATACTGGAGCTGCAGGCAGATTGGAGACTGCTCATGTTTTGCTGAGCACTCTCTAAGAACTGACCACGTAATGTGAGAGTCTGTGGGTAATGTGGTATAAAGATATGACTGTACTACTGATGTTCTATGACTGATGTTTATTCTTAGCTATGAAAGAACAACTGCATAAAACTAAACTGTAGTAAATAGACATCTTCTAGAGCTGGACGACGGCACTAGAACCAAACCAAGAACTCAATGAGAGATGGCACTCTGAGAATAAAGGCATTGTAAGGCCTACCTGATGTCAATACATCATTATCATCTCAGCTGTGTGTTTTCTACGTCTTTTTAAGATGGGAATGTTTTAACGTGCACTTGTTTGAATCAGAAATACATTTTATTTTCAAGTGCTAAATGCTTAAACTAAAATAACATCATGAACACGGCAGCTTGTTGTCAAAAACTGTTGTTACAAAAAGCTGTATATTCACAAGAAAGAGGTCTGTAGTCATTCAAAAGTTGGATCTGACTTTTACTCTTAAAGGGAAGTCAAATAGGACAAATGTGCGCCTGAAACATGTTAAAGAGCAGCTCCAGTCATGTGTTAAGACATATAAAATGCTCTGCTTGAAGTAATAAATTGTGTCTGATGTGTTCAGCACATACGTTTACTTACCTTCTGAAGCATCTCTTCCTTCTCCCTCATCAAAAATTCCAGAATCTGCATAGTCCCCGCCCACTATGCAAATGTCCAACCGCCCCCTCCGTCGCAAAAACTCGTCTCTGCCATCGTTTAGTGGCAACTTGTTGAAACTTATCTAGCTTGAAATGTAGTTATTAGTAGCAGTAACGTTAACGTTAGCAGTCAGTAGTGAGTTTGCAAAAATTACGATGACGCTTACAGCTGGCTCGCACATCGCTGAAGTGGTTGCCATAGGTTACACATAATGATATGCATAGCATCACCCTGTCCATTAATTGGATTGGCTCCTTAGGTTTGTGACGTCTCAAACCTGCCAATCTGAAAACGTGTTGTTCAGCCTGTCCTTGGTACACTGCAGTTTAAAAGCAGACAGGCCCAGCCATGGAGATGACTGCTGATGTTGTCCCTGATATGTCTTGTAGCACATGAAAAACACCACATGGAGATGTTTACAAGGTTAAACACTTGATTTTAACTGGAGGGGGGCTTTGAGAAATTAACTTTATGGTTCTAAAATTTAAGAAATGACTGTAACAAGTAGCCCATTTTAAAATGTTTGAAGTCACACAGTTGTTCACTGTTGACTGCGCGGGCAGACAAATGATTTCAGAATCCCTGAATAAAAAGATAGAAGAGCTTGTTTGAGATGCTTTATAGATAAGCAAACATGTAGACTTAAAAATCCAAGGCAGTCTAACATGACATATTTCCACAGCGTGGTCATGTTAGACCTGATAACAAACTCTGACATGTTTCAGCATCGAGCCTTCATCAGCCTCTTCTGACATCCTGACGAAGGCTTGATGCCTTAACAATAGAGATATTTTAGCTATTAAAGGAGAGCCATGGAGTTCTCTGGTGAACACTACTTTTATTAGTTAGTTAGAAATAGGAAATCCTGAGGTCAACAGGCACAATATAACTAGATAAATAGCTGGTCCAAACAAACTGCAGATGAACTGAGCATCACTTTAGACGAGCACTGAAGGAATCTCCCAGGAAATAAGAAATGTTTAGAACAACACTGTAAAACCTTCGGTTGGTCAGTATATGCATTTATATTATTGTATAATTGGGTATGTTTGGATTTGCAACTGCTGCTGTGGCTCCTTTAATCCATAAAGTAATGTATAGATTAATTGATGAAGAGAATAATCATTAGTTGCAGCCCCTCAATTACCTGGAGTAGGAGGTAAAATTCGACCCGCGCAGTTCATCTTCCTCCTGCCTGTCTCGTGCTTATTTGTTGAGGAGCCAGCATTAGCAGATGAAGTATCATGTAAGGTCGATCAGTGTTTGTGATAACTCTGGAGGGCAGATCAATATATGGATTTGTTTATCTCCTCTGTGCATCCACAGGGGGCACCTCCACGCTCCCCGCTCTGCATGCTAACACAACACATCCGACGGAACGGGAACCGAATGAACCCCAACCTCTAGGAAAGTTCACCGAATGATGCTCAATAATAAAAGTCTGCGAAGTAATTTGACTGTTTTAGAAGCTCTGCAGGGACTCAAGCTTGATTTGTCACAGAATCGACGGCGGACAGCGTGTAAATATAGAGAGAGGGTTTTGTTTTCCCCAATCAGCAGGCTCCCTGCTGTTCAAACAGTGTTTTTTCAGAGCAGTTATTATCTTGATGCAGTGTTTATTTTGCTCGACAATAACAAAAAGATCACTTTAATTTCTCTACTCTGTTCCTATAGGAGCTTCTAATATGTTTGTAGAACTCAGTAATGATTGTTTCAGGCTGATCATTGTTGTTTTAACAGACAGACAGTGTTTAGCTTACGGTTTCTCTACTGACGTTTAAAAAAACTTTAAAACTGTTCCAAAACTTCAACTGCAAATGGCAACGGGGACATAAATTTACAGTACAATATGTGAGCGCAATAATAACCTAAAATAAAACATGACTGCACATTGGTGCTGTGGTTAACGCTGTCGCTTCACTGCTAGAAGGTTCGAATCCTGGTTCGGATGTAGCGGGCCTTTCTGTGTGGAGTTTGCATGTTCTCCACGTGCACGCGCGGGTTCCCTCCAGGTAATCCAGCTTCCTCTCACAGTCCATAGACATGCTCGTTAGGTTCATTGGTGACTCTAAAAAATGCCTGTAGGTGTGAAAGTGAGCGTGAAAGGTTGTCTCTATGGGTTAGCTCTGTGATTGGGGGTTTGCCCTGCCTCTCGCCCAATGACAGCTGGGATAGGCTCCAGCCCCCTGCGACCCTGACCAGGATAAGCGGCATGGGTAATGGATAGATCTTAAAGCAAGATATAAAAAACAAAGGCCCCTCTACAAAGCATCATTAGGTCATTATATCCCTTGTTGCAACTTAATTAATTCACAGTTAAATAAGACTGACTGCTGCGAGTGGGCTCGGCTCAGCGGTTAAATCATGTGCCCTCAATGCGGCGGCCCTGGGTTCGACTCCCACCCTTGGCCCCTTGTCGCATGTCATCCCCACTCTGTCTTCCCCAGTTTCTGACACTTTCCACTGTCTCTCTCAATAAAGGCATAAAAGGTCCAAAAAAAAATCGTCTTTAAAAAAAAAGAAGACTGACTGCAATGAGAGAGAGCATGAGTGAGCCCCGCTACCACAGTACAAATGTTTGACAAATATCCACCACAGCCTGATCCCCCAGGCCCCTCCCTCACTTTTTTTCCTGCTTTGCTCCTCTCATTAGTACTTTAATGATCGCCACCTGAGGATAGACGTAAATATGGATCATTACAAGCGGCGTGCACGAACAACCCATACAGCCGTATTTTTGGAAGGATGGTCTATAAATATAAGTGTTTGAACGCTTGTATTTCATATTGTCAACCTGAGACTGCACTGTTACAAGAGTCATCCGCTTCTTTCCCCTCGGCGAACTCACCCTGACGTGCCGGTTGTGTAGGGTGTGTAAGTCACAGTCATACTTCTCACTGAGTCAATCTACAGTCATTCTGCTCCATCAAACAACATCATCGTCCTCCTCAGTCAGACACTTTGCTCACTCTATAAGTGTTTGAGGGATCAGCTACTTCCCATGGTTTTGTAGAATCTACAGGCTGGGACAAGCGTGTCTCTACTAAAAAGGTACTCTAAGTATTACACATTTTTGGATTAATGACTGGCACCGTCGTTAATCGTTTGGGTGGATGTTGGATCTAAAAGGTGAAGGACTCCGGGCTTTGCATGCAGACTCTTATCTGTGGTGAGTTACATGTTGTGCCTTGGGATTTAATTCACTGCAACCTTTATGGAATCAGAATCATAATATTCTCCTGAACAGTGTTGAGAGACATAAAACCAAACAGTGTAACAATGCTGCATAGTCTCGACAAGCTTGTCTTATGATATGGAATATACACCGATCAGCCACCTGCCTAATGTTGTGTATATAGGGCCATTTTTTCCGCCAGAACAGCCCTGACCCATCGAGGCATGGACTCCACTAGACCTCTGAAGGTGCACTGAGGTATCTGGCACCAAGATGTTAGCAGCAGATCCTTTACGTCCTTTAAGTTGCTGTAAGGTGGGGCCTCCATGAGTCCGACTTGTTTGTCCAGCACATCCCACAGATGCTCGGCTGGATTGAGATCTGGGGATTATGGAGGTCGACGCACACGCACCAGGCCATCCACACAATGTAAAGGAAACATGATACATCAGACCAAGTCACCTTCTTCCATTGCTCCGTGGTCCAGTTCTGATGCTCTTGTGCCCATTGTAGGTGCCCATTGTAGGTGCTTTCTCACATCAAACTGAGATGCATTGTGTTCTGACACCTTTCTATCAGAACCAGCATTGACTTTTTCAGTAATTTGAGCTACAGTAGCTCTTCTGTTGGATCAGACCACACAGACCAGCCTTCACGCCCCATGTGCATCAATGACCCCTTGCCACCCACGTGACCCTGTCGCTGGCTCACCAGTTTTCCTTCCTTGGTTCCTTGTTGGTAGGTCCTGACTCTGCAGACCGGGAACACCCCACAAGAGCTGCTGTTTTGGAGATGCTCTGACCCAGTCGTCTAGCCATCACTGTTCAGCCCTCTTCAAAGTCGCTCACATCCTTACACTTGCTCATTTGTCCTGCTTCCAACACATGAACGCCGAGGTTCACTTGCCACCAAACATATCCAACCGACTGCTAGGGGCCATTGTAACAAGATAATCAATGTTATTCGCTTCAGCTGTCAGTGGTCATAATGTTATGGCTGATGAGTGGAAAACAAGGGGTGTTAAATGTGTGTTAAAAGTCTGTCTCCACACCCATGTGTGTATGCCCTTACACTAACCTGACCCAAACCTTAACCCCAACCGATCACCTCCTGACACCTAACCACTACCTACTGTTAACCTCAATTAAACCCCAACCCCAAACACAGAGGGCAGCACTAAAGAGAACCTGAAGTGGAAACTGACTCCAACATAAGGCTGTGTTATCTTCATGTAAGCACAGACAGCATCAGTCAGTTATTACAGCCTGCTGCAACTTCACCTCAAAGAGGAAGTCCCTGAAGTGATCCTTCAGAGAGTGATAAATAAGTTGTAAGATCAGCAGCTTCAAGTTAGATCAAAACACGTCAACCTCCATGCTCCCACGTGCATCACTGCAGGAAGGAAGAAGGAAAACATTGCTGCTATAACTTGGCACTATTTTGTATCTAAAGTGGGTTATGCAACAAATATTATGTTGTTCTTAACTGAAGCTGAGAAGGAAGCAAACAGCAGGTCAAAGGGTTCAGATTTCACAGGAGTTTACACAACGAAATGCTGATTTATCTCAAGGCAGAGAACTTTTGCTTTTATTTCTCATTTCACTATAAATCAGAAGAAAATCTACGGACATAACTCAGAGATTTCCAAAGACAGACCTTTATATTCAGGCTGTGTGTAATAGTGGAAAGCCTCTTCAAATTATTATCAGAGGTAAAACTTAATCTCAAAAGCTACACCTGCCTGCTGCTTACAAACACCAACATCTGGTGCGTCAGCTGTGAGGATTGAAACAAACCACAGTTAACGGTCGGACCACGGCAGAAGCAACCTGGGTGTGTTTATTTTATTTGTGATTAATGCTTTATTCATTATTTTCCTGCAGATCCACAAACAGACAGCTCAAATACGCATCACATATGTATTCCTTTCATAAAAGATGCGGTTAGACCCGTGGCACAGCTTGAATGATAACTTCCCATAAAGCATTGCTGTTGAGTACGAGATCGCTCAGCTGTCTGATGTCGTATTCTCAATCTGCAGAGCTGTCCCATCGCATTCATCAACAACCTTGGGCAGATTTTTTTCAAACGCACAGGATGTCCTAAAATGAAAGGCCTCGAGCAGAATGGCAACAAGATGTTTTTAAAGATGAAACTATTGCATCTCATGGCATCACCAAAATACATATTCCAGAGTCAAGACGGCTTCCACAACACTTCAACCGAGAATGTTTGTTTACTCTCACAGATGAAGAATAACATTTCATCATTTGCATCATTGGCAGCGACAACATGTCTGTTTGTGGGTGGTGTATTTTACAATATGCCTGTGTGTGTGTGTATGTGTGTGTGAATACAAACCACAGATTTAAGCCATGAGCAACAAGCAATCATGATACATGAACACACAGTTTCATTAGTAAGCTTTTGGGTTGTGTGTATGCTTTCCTTTTCTTAAGTAAGTGAGAAATTGTTTTGGTGCTACTTTCAATTATTCTTACTTGATATGTTCTAGGAGGGACGACTACTCCAGGAGTCCCGGGTAGATACTCTACAGCTCTAAATTTTGGATCCCCGGCCTAAAAAGCTTCATTGTTAGCAGTCAAATTGGTGAGAGGACTACTCTGCATTCTTAAATGGTCTTTAATGCTTTAAGGTTAGAGAGTCCTCTTTGTATCCATCCATCCATCCATTATCTTGTGCTTATCTGGGGCAAGGTCGCGTTGGCAGCAGGCTCAGCAAGATGAACCCAGACGTCCCTCTCCCCAGCAATGTTTTCCAGCTCCTCCTGGGGGATCCTGAAGCATTCCCAGGCCAGACGGGATATTCAATCCCTCCAGCGGGCTCTGGGTCTGCCCTGGGGTCTCCTCCGTGCCCAGAAAACCTCCTTGCCCAGGAGGCATCCTAACCAGATGCCCGAACCACCTCAGCTGGCTCCTTTTGATACGAAGGAGAGGCGGCTCTACTTTGAGCTCCCTCCGATTCTCTGCGCTCCTTACCCTATCTCTAAGGCTGAGCCCAGACACCCTCCAAAGGAAACTCATTTCGGCCGCTTGTATCTGCGATCTCATTCTTTCGGTCACTCCCCAAAGCTCGTGACCACAGTGAGGGTTGGAACGTAGATCGACTGGTAAATGGAAAGCTTTGCCTTCAGACTCAGCTCCCTCTTCACCACGACGGTCCGGTACAACTCCCGCGTTACTGCTGATGCTGCACCGGTCCGCCTGGCAATCTCACAATCCATTTTACCCTCCCTCGTGAACAAGCCCCCGAGATACTTAAACTCCTTCACTTGAGGCAGAGACTCACTCCCCACCCGAAGGGAGCAATCCACTGTTTTCCGGCAGAGAACCATGGCCTCAGACTTGGAGGTGCTGACTCGCATCCCAGTCCTCTTTGTAAATTGTTCTTGTTTTGTATGAGGGGCTTGCAAAAAAAGGACATGAAGACAGCTGTGTGATGGTTCAACGAGACGGACAACTGAAAGGGCAGACAGAGACAAAGATACCTCACAGCAACAGTTTAATAAGAATATAAGAAAAAAAAAAGAAAGCTTAAAATGGGAGTACAAAAGTTCATGTTAGATAAGATGATGTAAGATAAGATAAAACAAGGCATCTTTCAGTGAGGGAAATGTATTTGTTAGCAGCTCAAAATGCAGCAAAAACAGTAATAAAGAACGGTCAATCATAAAATAGAATAATAAACTATATACTGTAACCTCTGTATTTTTACTTATGGAGAGATGGATCCGTTATTGCACAGAAAAATTTAATGTTAAGAGCACATGTTGATTAGATTAAGTGAAATATTGTGGATTAAAACTGCACAGTATAAAAACAGTGGTTGCACAGACACGATTGCAGAGTATGGATTAGGTGATATCTAAGTATATAGTGTATGCATGGATACAAATAAATATAAATCGGACATGAATCCATACAGTAATTTCTGGTCGTTTTCTCGAGATCTCGACTTATCTATGACGAGATAACGACACCGCTGTCACATCAGATGATCATAGCTTGTATCCCCATTGCAAAAGCACAAAACAAACAGGCTTAACTTACCTCATGAGTGAGGGCACTGGCAGCATGGCATGTCCTGGTCTGTAATATCACAGTGAGCAGCTTGTTGTTTTGTTTTCCAGATCGACAGGAAATTATCTGTTGTCTCGAGAAAACAAGCTTTGTTATCTCGAGATAATGGACCAAATTAATCCGTTATAATGGGAAAACTAGCTTTGTTTTCCGAGATAACTGGAAAAATAAGTTGAGATCTCGAGAAACCGACCAGAAATGACTCGTTATCACAGAGAAACAGAGTAAATAAAATGTATGGATGCATGTCCGCTAAGGGCTTCCGTAGTATACATACCGTATATATTTTAATAATATATATATGAGTAGGTATATAGCCTACTGTATGTTCACAATTATATTCATAATATAAAACATGTTTAAATATATAAATAAATATAAAATCAATATATTAAATAAATATTGATTTTAGATTTAAAATTTAAAACATAAAAAATGTAACATTTAGATTCTCAAATAAGTTTTACTGTTTAATAAATAAAGTCCAATCATGTTTACACATATCAATCCACCAAATATTAGATCATTAACTTTATTGTAGCCTACTTAATCTGGCTATTATATTTAATTCTGACATTCATGTTTAAATCACCATAGAGCCCATTTTATCTTCATTTCTTATTATTGTATACTGCACATGATTTATTTCTTACTTCTGTTTATATTTCCTGTATGTCTTCATGCTTCTCTCTGTGCCAGAGCAACTCTAACGCCCGAATACCCCCCGGGGATAGATCAAGTATTTCTGATAACCTAACTAACCTAATTTTATTTTACTAATGGCAGTAAAAGGTTAAAACTCCAAGTCCCGTAAGGCCTTGCGCGGCTCATGAATGTGTGTGTGCTCCGCATGCAGTGGAGAGAAATGTAGAGTGTTTGGAGGCGGAGAGTCAGTCGGCTGGCTCACTGTGGAGCTGTGTCGGGCAGCAGGAGGAGCCGACACCGACTGAAAAGAGCGATTCAAAGAAAGGCATGAACGTCGCTCAAACGCAGAAATTCGGGCTTTGAATTGAAGCGGAGGAAACGCTCGAATGGTTTATCTGAAGCTTTTAACGTGGACAGAAAGGGTGTTGACTACGGACACAGCAAGCAGACCCCCCAAAACCACCAAGAGGAATCGGCAAGAGGTGAGGGGGAAAAACCGTTTGGGGATGTGAGACATTTGAAACTGTAGCGAGAACAGAAACGCTCCACAATTGGCTAAATTGAAGTTTAAGGAACACGTTGGCTCGACTGCAATAACACGACAGGCTACCGTTATATTTAGGGGTTTCCTCCTTAAAGCATGCAACTGTTAGCTAGTCTGGACTGGGGTTTTAAAGCCCCCCATAGGTGCAAATTGTATGTGAAATGGGTGAGGTTTGTCTGGCCATACAAAAGACTTGTGCTGCCTTTTCAGTCACTGGAGTCAATTGGTGTCGTTTTGCTCTGATAGATTATTTGTCGCCTTCCGCCTCACAACACACATTCATTGATAGACTTCACATTTATTTTGCGAAGCTTTGTGTTGGAGGCAGGGAGCGCCTTAGAAAAACAGAAAGGTGGAAATGTATCGCAGCTCGTGTTGTTATTTGGCAGCGTTACAAAGTAACCAGCAAGACTCAGTGTGAGAGTGTGTGTGTGTGTGTGTGTGTTTCTGTCTGAGCGTGTGTATGTGTGTGTGTGTGTGTGTGTGTGTGTGTTTTCTTGGCTGGAGAGGCTGGGTAATATTTGCATTTGCTCCATAATAGAGAAGCACTAGTATAAGGCAGTGATGAGGGGCTAAATAAAAGCTGCATTTAGCTGTAAAGCACCAGAAAGCAAATCAAAAGAAGCTGAATTTAATGCCGTTGCCCATTTTTAGAGATCAGTCCTAATTAACACCGTAAATCGCAGACTTTAGTGCATTAAACTCTCAAACTGTAATGTTTCCAGCACCTTGCAGAGCTGTTAACCCCTTTTTTTAGGTTACCACTTCCACCCCTGTAAATGACCCCTGTAAGTGCAGGAAAGGAAGGAGAGGGGGGGGGTCCTCTCCCATTTGGACTTTCCCACCCCCACAGTTCAGGACGGATGTGGACTGTTTGGGATTTAAAGCCACATAGGAAGGAAGGGGGGATCAGTGGATAGACTAGAGAAACTGGACGAACCCCTGCCAAGAATTTAGTTGCAGGGCAGGCAGGCAGGCGGTGATGTGGGTTGTGGAGGATAAAAGCACAGAAAAATCAACATACCCACCTTTTGTACACTGCAGGAATAGAGTTAACCCTTCTCTGCATGGTGGAAATATCTGTAGCAGCAATGTGCATCATAACACACACAGGCAAACTGTTGCAGCTTGTATTGGTGGTTTTATTTTGCACTTAATCCTTTGCATAAAGACTGTAAATTGTGTCTCAACAAACTTTTACTTTTAGAAGATGGTTAATCCCGCAGTAGCTTAAAGCTGTGTTTTTAAATGTGTCCTAATTCAGCCCTTGTTTCTGTCTGTTTTCCAGGGCAAGAGCCAGGCTGTGCATGTTATTGGAGAAACTGACTCTGCACTGGCAGCCTCCTCAGTGTTAATGTAATGGAAACGCGCTTTGGTCACCCCCGGTAGCATCTGAAATGCATCAGCGGAAATATATCAGCAGCTCCCATGGCTAATTGCATCAAACGGCGGTGGCTCGACTTTGCCAGTGGATGCACTCAAGAGCTGGGTGCCCTGCCATGCCCAGCGCCATGCTAAAGCAACATACTCATCATAACAAGGAGCACTCAGTTCAACCAGTGGGAAAGCTGTGGAAAAAGTTGGTGGAAAATCTAAGTCCCAATTTTCATTTTTTTATTTTGACCTAGATATTCTGAAACGCACCAAAGCTCGCCTGCTTTTCCTGCCATCTGCTTCTCTTCTCCGCTCTCACTCAAGTTGCATTCTTCTTCCAAACGTCAACACCGAGGACGGAAAGAGAGACTGCAACCTGCTTTCTGAAACAAAAATGGATGTTCGAATTTACTGCCGGCCTTTGTTGGAGTTGAAAATGTGAGGGTGGGGATGAAGGGACCCCTATGAAGAGGAGGAATAGGTGGATCAGCAGCACTATATCGAAATGGCTCAAACCAGTTTGCTGCAGGGGAAACGCTTTTACTGCCGGGAGTGGGTCTTCCATAAGATCCAGCATTGCCTCCAGGAGAAAACCAACAACCTCAATGGAGTGACCAGCACTCCCAGTAAGCAGCCCCTGCTGGCGCCCGGCGGGGGTGCGTCCAACCCTGGCACCTTGACAACAGGATCCTCAAAGTCAGGTAGCTCCTGGGGGGTTTTGTTGGTGGGCGGGCCGGGAAGCGGGAAAACGGCGCTGTGCACGGAGCTGTTATGGCCCACATCAGCACAGGGAACACAGCGAGGTTTGCACCAGCAGAGCCTGGCGTACCACTTCTGCCGGGCGGACGACTCGGACACGCTGTGCGTCGGCGGGTTCATCCGCGGTCTGGTGGCACAGATCTGTCGCAGCGGGCTGGTGCTGGGGTACGAGGAGAAGGTGCGCGACCCAGCTGTGCAGAGCACTTTGCAGCCGGGAGAGTGTGAGAGGAACCCCACTGAGGCTTTCAAGAGGTAAGAACGAAGACAAGCACACACAAACACACACCTTTTCCTCTTGCTCTTACTATCAAATAGAGCCTGTTGAGCACACACTCAGAGGAGAAAACTATCAATGAGGTTATTGCTGATGAGTAGTCGATCTAAAGACAATGAAATAATTACAGTTTTGTCAATCCAATGTTCAAAGCATTTATCAACAACTGCCTAAACGTGTCTCCCAAATACTGTGATTCACTTATTTTCTAAGCAGCAGCGCTAAATAGATTGGAAGACAATTCATCACTAAATACTTTTGATAATCCATGACTCGTGATGTCAACAGTTGCTGGTTTCAGCTTTTAATGAAAGTATTATAAATGACCAGTCTGAGTTTGATAGACGATGCAATTGGAAGACATCCGTTTGGGCTCTGGGAGATTGTGATGAGCGTTTTACACATTTTGTTGATTGAACTTAAAAATAATGTGCAGAATGATCGATAACAGAAGTAATCATTAGTGGTAGCCCTGCTATTATAATATATTAGAGTGTTGGACACGTGTTTGAGCAAAGTCTGCATTAAGTTCAAACATTTGTTGATTGAATGATATATTGAAAAATAAATAACTGGTTAATGACTGATGACAACAACAGATAGTTGCAGCCCAACACGTTGTATCATCTGAACCAAAGACTTCCGGATTTGCTCCCAGAAATCCTCTCTGGCTGGTCCAGGTGAAGCTTGAAATCCAGGAATTTGCTTTGGCTCAAATTGTAAAATGCAAACCTAACCCCTCCCCCCTCCATTCCCCTCCCTCTCCACCTCCTGACCCTGATGCACCCCTCCCCCCCTCCCTTTTTTTTGACTGCTCACACTCACCGCATAGCTCCGCCTCAGCAGCCTCTCCACTTATTTGATGTCATGGGTTTGTTGGTTTTCCCCCCTGGTGTGGCATGCTGGGTGGGACTGTCCCTGCTTGGCTTGTGATTCAAGAAAAGGTCAGATATTTTTAAGTCGCAGTCGAGCTCAGGTGGCCGGAGACTCGAGGAAGGGAAGGAGCTTTGAACTGTGACTGACTGACTCACTGACTCTCTGACCAGAGTGAGTGTGCTGCAGAAAAGATGAAGTGCACACGTGAAACTGAAGTACAGTAGGCTTGTCGGCTTCCAGCACCGTGCCTGGGCATGTAACACGATCAAGATGGACTGTTATTGTAGGCAGAGGCTTTAAAGGGAGCTGCGCGTGAGCATGTGTGTATGTGGGTTACTTGCACGACTTGTCTACACAGTATAGGTCAGGGCAGTGTATGCAACACAGGCTGGAATGCAGCGCTGAACACACACACACACAATTCTTGTCTGGCCATCTGGTGATGCTTATTGCACCATCTCGACATCACACACACGGGGGAAAAGTAGGTCAAACGTTCAGCAAGGTAAATCATTTTTTAAACGCTCACCAGAGTCAACAGCTCAACCCACGCCTTTCCTTTTTTTAACACGCTCGTTCCCAAGGAAGTGAGCTCTCCTCTTGTCATCTGCTCGTAATCATGCGGCCTCTGCAGACGACTCTGACATCAGTTTGACCCTCTCGGATAAAAGGCAGGTTATCGTAGGGACATAAACGGAGGCTGAACCCAGCAGGGACGGACTGCTCACTTCAGCTCTGCTCTGTGTCACGCCGAGTCGAGGGCCTTTTTTTGTCCCAGACTTTCACATTTGGTGAGCCTCGCTTCATGAAGCAAATATTGTGTAGTAGTTGAAACCTCAGGCTCTAAATGTGCGGACAACAAAAACAGGCGTATCATCACCGCCTATTTTGTTTGTGAGCCAAATAAGCACTTGGGTGAATGCCTTATCACCATCTCAGGTGTAAAAGCGTTCCAGGCGCTGTTGTACACAAACACTGTGAACGGCTCCCCTGCTGTTGTAGATGCTATCTTGCTTCAGGAAGACGAGCCTGTCGACTGTATCTGGCAGCGACCGAAGAGACTTCAAAACAGAGCGAGAAATGGCAGCGAGTTAAACGTAATATTAGTCCAACATTATGACCAATATTTAACATCAGGTATGACAACTCACAGAGGGGTGCATACTTCGGTTTGATCTAACAAAATGCAGCCTCAATAAAAGTTACACACGTGTCATTTATTTAAGGGTCTTGTTCAACAAACCCCCTTCCTGCTGCCGCTTTAATGGTAGCTAGTGAGTGAATGCAAGAGGCCCTGTCAAATTCTTCAGCCCGGTCAAAGACAAACAAGTCTGTTTGTTGATAGTAATCACCAGTCCTGTGTTAATACACTGAAACTGGTTCAGACACGGGTTTACGTCCACTCTGTGCAGTGAGATCATTGCTTTTCCCATCTGTACGTCTGCAACCACAACCAGCCAGACGGAGGACATTTTTTAAGTTGAGTTTTGGAAATGGTTACCGATTAAAACCCTGCACATTTCCTATTTACTCGCACATATTTTTGGGTGGCATTTTAATGTTTTTGTACTACCTCAGTGTTATGTTTTATATCCCTGCAAAAATATAAATGAAAACAGCCGTATCATATGAAATATAACCAGCGTGAGGACAAGTCAGTAGAAGAAGAAGTATTAAGATCCTTGACTTGAGTAAAAGGAGAGATACTGCAATGGAAAAACACTGAAAGTTAAGGGACTGCATTCAAAAGAAGTTGATCAAAATGTAGTGACATATTACGTATGATGTATTTAGCATTACAGTGTTGTAGCTGCTTGGTATGGAGCTAATTGTAGCTACTTCATGCCTTGTATATTGCTGTGTAAGGCACTCTTTTACATTGCGTGCTATTTAAGAAGCTAATCACACAATTCCTGTTTAAAACTGACTCTGCAGAGTAACTGAAGGCACTAAAAACTAATAATGATGATGTGAAATAAATTTGCTTTGAGTGAAATGTCCAATAGCTAGATTTCTTTGTGAATATATAATGTCCACATAAAGTTTATGTGTCAAAAGATATACTTCTTACAGCTTATAATCCTGTTATAGAAGACTTAAACCCTCTTTTAACTCATAGCTTCGTCTAACAACGGTCACATTTTTAGTTTTAAAAGAACATAAAAAACCTCATAGGGACGCAACATGTGTACTATGTGAGTTATAGTTGAATGTAAACTCCTCTTAATGTTATATTCTCTCAAATTCCCCACTATATATAACTGAGGACATGACCTTCATGTCCTCACAGTTGGCTTTGTCCCTGAGCACAAATATCTAGTATCTTGTTGATACGCTATAATATTCAATAGAGGAAGTTGTAGTACAAGAAGCAGAGATACTCTGAGGTCTCAGATAATTAAATTTATGCACTCTGTTGTCCTTATTTGCCCTTCCAGGCATAGATCTTTAAAAAGTTAGTGCTGAAAGTTTTTATGTTATATAACCTTGTTAAACATAATGGAAAGACAAACTGTGCTGATTCGAACGTCAGTTAAGCCTTCTATTATGAATACACGAGTCCTACATTATTAATAATGTGAGCTATTACTGTTTCCAGCATCTCTAAAGTGAATCTATCATGGTGTTTAGCCCTCTATGACAGTACATTAGATATCGTTGGGTTTTGGACTGTTGGTTGGATAAAACATGACAGATGAAAAATGGCTTATAGGAACATTTTTCACAACTAGGTGACATTTTATAGACTAAACAATCTATCTAATACATTAGTTATAATAAAGATGAATTGCATGTGACAATAATAGTAAGTATCAGCTTTAATATTAAGTTTTTATACAATATGGTTGTATTGATTCAGCCTGAGTAGAAAGCATTTTAATTTCCAGTGTAACCTAAAGTAATGTGATGCATTAGCGGGGCAGCTGCCTGACAGCAAAGGTCAGCAGCCTCAGTTCTCCAGATAAAAGGCAGGTTCACCTTTCAGTTTGCTTTTCTTCTGCTTCAAGTCTTCCAGGACAAGCCGACGTCTCGTCCAGACGATAAACTTGATACTTGTGGTGCATCGTCTGCTCAGATAGGACCAATGCACCGCCATTAGTTCTATCTGAAGGCTGTGACACTTGTAGCTGTAGTTTATCATCAAGGTTTCAAAGCACATTCCTCTGTCTCATCAGTCAAAGGCCACAGCCATGTTTTGACTGCATTCCCCCCTGTATGAATGAATTTGTGAGTTTTAAACAGCCAGTCAGCCTCCTGCCCTCCGACATGCCTCACTTTCTCCCTCTTCTGCACAAAAGAGCTGGCTTCAAAAAGGTGGAGTTAACGCAGGCATGTGGGTCAAACTAAAGGCAACAGGTCTTTTTCTTTTCTGCTGATGGGACAAAGCTGCCATTTAGTTTAGGTGTGACCTTATGTGGATCTGTAGTCGGGCTGTTCGCCACCGAGCATGAGCTAGGCTTCAATTGCAGCTGGACAACTTTCCATTTCTCTGTAAAGGGCACAGGCTTCAGAGATGATGAATGAGCTGAGCTTAAATTTGTGAACAAGACATGAAGTTTCTGGGCAGAGTGGAAGAAACTGATGTTTCATTTCAAGCAGAGACGTTTTAAAAATGTTCTGGCAGCTGCATCGAACATTACTTCCTAAAACTTTGCCTGGTGACCTTTTCCAAACAAGTGTTGATGAGCGGGAACAGACTTTTTGTCCTTCATGTTGTCTATGGAAGAAATTGATGCTGCTGTTCAGATATTTTTCTACAAGATGGTTTTTCTAATAGCTACACAAACATGTCTTGCTTAAACTTGTTGCTTTGTTACAAGTAGCTGTAGATAATTGAGAAAAGGTGCGACATAACCAAACAAAAACAAGATTAGGCTAGATCTATGTGGCCTCCAATAAACATAGATGGCTTGACAGCATGGCATAACTAGTCTTTAGCAAACTTTCTTTGGTATATTTCCAGTTCCAAGAATTCCCGTTATTGGGTCTTGAAAATGTAGGAAACTGTGAGGCATAGAGCCAAATGTATAAACAAATATGAAGACTTTTTAAAGATATCTTAATCTGATGGTTATCTGTACAAGAGAAATCCTCAAATATGTAATTAGAAAACACTTCTGTTGCCTCCATCTGTGATTTTAAACACCGTTCAGTTTCAAATAAAACCAACTCAGACATTTTTATGAAGTTGCAGAGGGAGCTTTGTGGGTTTTTTCCTTTTGTGTTGACTTTTTGACTGTTGCACATCGGGCGCCCCTGCTTATTGGGGTTAAGGGATGCTAAATGAAAGCGGTCCCCCCGTGCCTTTCATGTGGTGCACGGCTGTGGAAAAGTCGCTGCAGATTAGGGCCACGTTTTAGAAACCTAAAAAAAAAGCAAAAGAAAGGGCTCCCAGTGTGACGCATCAGCCCCAGTTGGGCAGATGAGGAGAAACAGCAGCACTGGTGCGGCGGCAATGATGACTCAGCAATCTGAGGCCTGCCTCTGTCTCCACACCACCGGCGGATAGTGTGAGCGTGTGTGTGTGTGTGTGTGTGTGTGTGTGTGTGTGTGTGTGTGTGTGTGGATGTGCCTACGTTCTTGTGTGGGCAACCATAACTCATTCATATTATTGTTATCCCACGCAGTAAATAAAGCTCATATTTGATAGCGCTCAAGCTTGTGTAAGAGCAATAACAGAAGCTCATAAAGAAAGCGTCGATGCAAGTTCGGACTCATTCATCAAGGCAATTAAGTAACTTGTAATAACTTGATTTTGTAACTTAAGAGTAATCATTTACTCAAAAGGTAGTGGAAAAATACCAGTAGCTGTTTGCTAAATGAGCACTGGAAACACTGGGAGAGGCAGAGTTTTTAACCATGGTGACACCGATTGACTGATGTGGTGAAGTTAAGACTCTGTGGTGTGACAGCGTACAGATGGTCGCTTACTGGCCACAGGAGATGGTTTTGTACATAATGCTGCTTTAATGGATTTAAACCATAAAAGCAACAGCTGCATGCAACTGCACTGTACTACTTTACTGTCATTGATGAAGTCATGACAATGCTGCTGCATCTAAGAAATTGCGACTCAACAAGTAAAAGACAGACGCAGACACTGGTGAGTTTAGTGTTTGAGTTGCAGTCTGGTCAGACTAACTCGAGGTTTGCAATTCACTGTGATAAAAAGAAGAGAAACAAACTTCTGGCAAACTGGAAATAGCTTGTATTTGACATTTTTACGTGATATATTACTAAGCTTTAAATGTTGCCCATTCATTGCTAAATTAGCAACAATTACAGCTAAATTAAAGGCATTGTGTGTGCAGAGTTTAACACACAGCCTTTATGCTTCATGAGGCCTGTGCGGGCGTGGTTGAATCACATGTGATTGACAGAGGTTTGGCTAGGTAAGCAAACAACCCCACAGCTGTCATCACATTTTGATTCAAATACCACCTAAGCTCTGATTGGACCAAATTGATGTGTGACATCACCTTTTCTCCAGTTGAGTCCGCCCACTTTAACCAGGGCAAAAGCCAAGAGAAAAACAGACATCTTAAGGAGCTGATTGAGAAAATATGTGACTTAACATCATTAACATTTCTGATGTTTAAATGTTAGTATGTTAGCTTTTTGCAGTTACAAGAAATCTGTCAGATTTTGGCCGAGCCTTCCGGAAAATCCCGTCTTGGCTAGTTTCACCTGTGTAGAGGCTTTTGCTCATTTGGACGGACAGTTGTGTTTTCATGTGTGAGGACAGCAGGAGGAGAGCAGAGAGTGTTTTGGAGCCAAACTGGTGCAGGACTGTCAGCAGGGAGGAGGGGGGGGGGGGTTGGAAAGGGATGAAATTTCAGATTCCTCTGACAGTATTGGATAGCCGGCCAGGAATGCACACCTCGTCTGGGTTGGGAAGAGCTCGGAGATTTGGAATAGTTATCCTGGGTTTGTTTGCCGGCCAAGAAAAGAAGTGTGCAGTATGTTTACACTTTGGCGAATCATTATTAGGCTGCTAAATAAACTCACCGCTGACTGAAGCGACTTAAATGTTTTTCATTCATATTTGGTGTATTTTGAGGCTTTGGATTTTTAAAGTGAACTTTGAACTGATGGGTTGACATAAAAAGGAGTTATGAAAGAATCATTCTTTTCTAACAGCTACAGTCTGGTATGATGTAAGTGCAGGGTGTGGAACTGGCTAGATTTCAAGATGGATGTCGTCACTAAAACAGTGTGATCGCTGTGTGTGACCAGTCCCATGACCGCGGTGTAAGGACTCAAAAACATCATAAGACTTTATCCAAATGATCAGCAGATAGTTTGTCTTTATAAGGACTTATACACGGTCGCTTATGTGGAACCATTTTGGGTTGTGTTTTAAAAGAATCTGTTGTTTTTCTTGTTTACCTCAGTCACCCAGTTTGGTCTCTCAAACTCTCCTCGCTTCCCCCTGACCAAGCAGTCTCCAGGACGGTGTTTCTCAGACAGCTGGAGGCATTCGCCTGCTTGGTATCCAGCACAGAATCGATTGTGCAAACCCATTAAGCTGAGATCAGATTCTTGCACTGTCCAGCACGTTTCAAAGATCAGCAGAAAAAAAAACACCTTTTAAATACTTACTGGACTGTTCAAAGGAGTGCGCCGGAGTCTAAAGGTGACTGTGGAATATTTTGCTGGTTTATGAGGTCTGCTGTTGACAGCTTGTGGAAAGCACCTGCTTTGACATCTCTGGCTGAGGTGTGGCCTGAAGTGGAACAGGCTCGAGTGTTTTGGCTTTTAGAGAGCGGGGCTAGGTGGAGTTTTGGAATATTAATGTGCTGTTCTTGTTTTTTTTTTCTTATGTAACAAAATAATCCAGACCAGAGCGTCACTATTTAATGTGTCCTTACACAAACAGCTGTATGAGAACTTACCAAGTAAGTCCTTATTTAACTCAGGCAATGTGTTTTAAAGAATCAGGGATAAAATGCCAGATCTTAGTCAGGATATGGTCATGTGGTACTTGTTTTCTTTATCGATTAGTACTTAAAATGTGTTGCTATTTAAAACCCAGCCAGAATAGAAAGCAGTGCCCCGAGAGTTTCTGCGTAGGGCTGATAACATCTGACACGTGTGCAAGATTTTTGAAGAACAAAAGTTTGAAATAGTAGATGGGTAAAAACAACAAATACTTGAGCCTGTATAATTAACTAAAGACTACCTGAATGTTTTTGACGCCAATCTTTGCTCATAAAACAATGTGGAGAGTCAACAGCCATGAAGAGGCTCTGTGAGGCTGAACTCTGGCAAAGAGATGCTTTGAGCTAACTGCTCATGTCAGCATGCGATCAGCAGCAATACTGAGTTTAGCCTGTTAGCATCCTTCTAACTAGCTCTAGACAAAAAGTGCAGCTAAGGCTAATGGGAATATAATTAGTTAAAGGTATAACCTTGAAGGTTTTCTTGCAAATAAATGTCTGTCGCGAATGAGATAACACAATGGTGATTGAGCCTATGACCCACTGATATATAGTATAGCTATGAACTGGATGTCTGTGACAAGTGATGCATTTTCCAGCAGTGGTTGGTCTGCCAGAGAGGGTAGGCGGAGCTAAGCAGCTGCTTCTCCGGTCTCTGCAAGTGTTGCAAGTAAACAGTAATCTACTATGGCTGAACAAACAAAGAAAAGATGGACGACTGCAGATACAACTTCAAAAATAAGTGAAAAAGAAACAAATTGGACGCTCAGATGAAGCAAACAGTCTAGAAAGGAAAGCGACCGTCAGCCAGGAAAATCAAGAGTTACAACCAGAGCCAACCGCGAACATCTGGTCAAATTGGGAAGTGAACTCCAGCAATTAACGATTATTGCCAAAGCTGCCGCCAAAAAGAATGAAACTGAAATCTTCGAGATTCGATCTTTAAGTAGGTACTTAGTCAGAAATGAAAGTATTGGAAAAATTAAAAATTGGGCCTGATGTTGGTGCTAGATCAACAGTCAGGGGATCACCAGAGTAGGAGTTTACACACTGGGCACAATCAATGTCTGCACTAAGTTTTATAGCATTCCTTCCACAGACTGACTAACAGGCCGAGAGCCTGACGCCGCTCATGGGGCTAAAAACAGAGATGATATAACGTGAAAAATTTACCAGAATTTCTGTTTAACCAACTTAAACTAATACAGACTCTATGACCCGACCCTACCCATTGAGCAAACGACTCGGTGAGATGCGTGTTGGTCAGATTCATGTCAGGGGACGTGTTTATAATAAGTGCACCAAAGACGTCAGCGTGTTTTAACCTCATTACTGTTTAGACAGAATATAGCTGATGGAGCTTTGCAAGGATTTTTCAAAATGTCGTCCAATTCTCCACTCAGTCGTTCTGAACAACTGAATATAATGGCCATTTCTGTATACTTGAAAAATAACTAATTTACTGCTGCAAGGTTGACATCCTCAGAAGGTTATTTGTCTAATGAAAGGCTCTCAGCACAAATGAATGTAAATATGTCTTTCCGCAGCTTACATAACTGCTGTTCTGCTCCAGTGTAACCACTCTGCATCAGCCCCTTGATTTGCTGAAAGCTTTAAAAACAAGCTTTATTCATTGCATATCAATTTGCAAAAACTGTGACAAAGCCCTAGATGTGGAGTTTATGTTCAATCAGATAACACTGGAGTCAGATGTTAACAGATTGAGGAGGAAACGAGAGCATATGGCTGATGTAACAGGAAGCAGACAGCTTAAGTGTCTGGGCCTCCACCATCAGTCACTCTTATTGTCCTCATCAGTGTGATTACTTAGAACAAGATGATTGCAGTAACTTTATGCATAATGTACGAACCGAACAAGAAAGTGCGAGGGAAGCATCTGCAAGATAGTTGTCTCCTTCACTTTGGGTGAGCCGGTGCATGAGTCAGCTGTTGTCGTTCAGCTCCGTGGCACTAAGCTCTCCTGACTTTGCAAAGACGCTGAGCAGGCTTCCTCCAAATTGACTCGATACTAAATGAAGAGATGGGGGGGGTTCTTCTAATGAAAAGGCCTCTCTGATTTTCTCCTGATCATGGTGGAAAGCGCTGTCAGTATCTCTCTGTGTGGTGATCTGTCCAAAGCTAAGAGCTCGCCTCACCAGTTGGCCTTTCGTCCATTAATAGAGTGGCATCAAGGCCGGACATGGATGGCATATTTCACCCTGTTTCCTTGAGCTACTGCTGTGTCCTGGTCAGTGTTTATGTGTGTACGTGTGGTCTGTGTTTGGGTATGTGGCATGCATTTCAGGCTCTGCGCCGGCTCTATAAAATGAGCTGTGTAAATTTGTAGGACTCTGGCTGGGTGCCCGGTGCTGCCCCGTCTGCCCCGACATCTTCACTAAACGTCACGCTGAAAGCTTCACTTTGCACATTGCAGTGGGAGCGAGGGCCGCTGCCGCCCTGAACACAACACGACAGATGGTGAGTGCATTAGATGCATTTCACATCCCCCCTTCTAACCCTTTTTTTCATGTCTTAAATAGAAATTGGCATCTACTCGGGCATGTGTGAGGGCTTAAGCGAGAAACAAAATAGTTGGTAATAATGTCCAAGACCACTGCCTGTGGCTGAATTACTTTTAATGTTCTGGCTCAGGTATGCTGCAGGTTGCTCTGGCAAACTGAATCAGCTTTTCCTGAGCCTATTACTCCACAGCTCCAGTATCCAGTGGAGTTTCCTTTGTCTGCCGTCCTTGTCTTTTGACTCTTTGACAGCCCGAAAAGTAGCTGGATTGTGAGAGAAGAATGAGTCTTTGTTTGTGCCACTTGCTGTCACTGTGGATTTGATTGTCTCAGTAGGCAACATGGCCTCAGACACAGCCATTCACACGCACTCACACAGTCACCCCTGTGGATGGACATTCCTTTTGGCAAGGCTCCCAGATGGCGCTGCAGGTTCTCTGTGTGCTACAGCCATCAGATGGAGTGATTAACTGTGTTTTTGTAAGGCAGAGCAACATCATGGCAGAGCGTAAAGGTTGGAGACCATTTGCAATGCTCTCTGTCCTTTTGAGAGCTCACACTGCTTGGAGACAGTTTTGAATACAAGCTTGTTACAAGTTTGTAGAAGATCTGAAAAAAGAGGTTTAACTGTCCCTCATCCACCTGAGGGGAAGCTACACTTTGAAGGGTCAGATATATCTGCATCAGCTTGTATTTTCTCGAATATGGGCCGATATTAAACATTTTCTTTGGTGGCAACATGAAGTTTGTCCAGCTGAATGATCCCAGACTTCTTTAAAATAGATGTACTTCTGTCTCCAGCAATTCAGACGTGGGATGGATGCAAAGCAGACTTATAAAGTACAAATTGTCAGCACAAACATTTCTGTGTATAAAACCATCTAATCTCAGTTTGACATATTGCACACTGTTGCAAAGAGGTAAAATGTTTTGCAACTAAGACATGGCATTACATGCTAATAGAGCTGTGTTACATCACACGGCTCCGGATTGAGTCAAGCAGGATAACTGTGTCAATACTGGCAGAGAAGTAACCAAAGGGAAGTCATTGTGAAAATGCCCTCTTCTGAATGTCTCAGTCGTTTGGGCTGAAAGCAGACAGACCTTCACCACAGCCATTTGTGCTCCCATGTGCTTAAGGATAATGAACTTGGGCTAAAATGGTAGATGCTTAAAAGGGAATGGCTTTGGTGCCACAGGCTTAGTGACAGGCTGTTGAGCATCCAGAGGAAGTCTCATTAAAACAGTATTTTAGTGTTTTATGACAAAGCTTACAACCAATGTCACTTCCATTAAGGAAGAGTGGTAGTGGACGAGTCTCATCATCCTGAAGCCGCCCATTGAAGAGCCTCTGATACCCTGAAGGAGCATCTACTCTCGAATCAAGTTTTCATGTCAATTAATTTATTTGTTCTTCTGCTTCTCCAATGTTTGATTAACCTTCACCCAGATTAAAACGCCACTCGTGTGAAATCCTCGGATCACAGTTGGGCTGGAAGTAATTTTATGAGTCTTGGAAAATGACATTTCCCCAAATGGACGTCTGACTTCAAACTGTTGGTGGCGGTCGCAGTGGAACAGAGGCCCTGCCAGCACAAACACAACTCCACAGGACAGAGAATGTATTTGTTGGCTCTCTTGCTTCAGCGAGTGTTAGTGTGCAAAGTGACACATTAGCACGGGGGCAAGTAGATTCCATGTCTGCCTTGTAGTTTGCAGCTATTAAAAGATGAATGTAGCATTTAATCTGCTCTCAGCTCAGTATAGATGTAATGCTTCGTGCGGAATGCGATACATCATGTTTGCTTTACCTGTGGATGCCACAGGGCCGGTTTTAATTGGTGCTCATATTAAAACATCAATATTGTTGTTGAGAGGAGTTTTGCTGTGCTTTGAGTTGCTTGTTGAGCTGTCGTGAGAGCTGCAGAACACATTTTCGATCTCCGATCTCAGGGCTAAACATTCAGCTCTTTGGTAAAGGTTTTAGTTGCATAAAAAGGCTCGCTGAATTATTAAAAGAAGGGTGTCTGTTCTGATGTTACTGTTAGCTCAAGTCATCTGCACAGGGCATCTTAATGGAAGCAATTTGGGGTAGATGGAGACTTTTTAAACGCCTACATTTTAAACCAATTGAGGATGATGAGCTGAGAACGGTACACCTCAAGGTAATCAATCTAATTCTGAAGAGGCTTGATCACACGCTATGTGATGCCACCCAGTCTGAAAGTTTCTGTCCTGGTGAGGAGTCTTTAACCTTGTTTTATGCATAGAGAATCTCTAAAGGTTCAAGGCTTCTTTACCAAGAAGACGTGTAAAGAGACAAAAACACAGTAACTCAGACAGAATAAATCTCCTTATCTTTGCTCCCTACAAGGAAGCAAACGCCAATTTTTTGGGAAGTTAGAATGTATGTTTTTTATCGTGCATACAAATGTTGGTCTATCTTCAGCAATCAAAAAGACGACGACATGTGAACACTTTCTTTCTCTTCTCTCTCTGTCTTCAGATGTGTCCTCCTGCCTCTCCTGAGTGTGAAACCTCCCCAGCAGTCTCTCTTTCTGCTGGTGGACTCCATCGATGAAGGCTGTCAGCTGGGCGAGGGGGAGCAGAGGTCCTCTCCCGGCTCCCCCAGGACCATCGCAGAGCTCCTGGCCAGTCATCACGAGTTCCTGCCTCCGTGGCTGCTGCTCATCTGTTCAGCACGGCGGCAGAACAAGGCCATTACTAAACTTTTCACAGGTAAACAATCCACCTTTTACTCACGCTGTTGTTCAATTAAGGACATTTTTATTGTTTATGTTTTATATATTTTTGAGTCTAAATGACATAAGTAGAAAAAGTTATAGTTTTTTGGTAGGAGTCTTGTGTGGCTGCCGGCTGAATCAATCTCCTGGAGTAATTCCAGCTTTCTTTTGTACCTATTAGTCACTTATACTCCAAAATCTGTTAAAAAAAAAAATAGAGCCGAGGTTTAAAAATACCAACATTCCCCTTTCAGGTGTCGTATGAGAATTTTTTTCAAATCAATACATCATTGTCAAAACATTTGTGATACTTTCATCACAGCTGAGCATGACCGATGTTAGGAGACAGTTTGATAGATGAGACAATATTTGCACTTGT
This sequence comes from Semicossyphus pulcher, assembly GCF_022749685.1. Taxonomy (NCBI): domain Eukaryota; kingdom Metazoa; phylum Chordata; class Actinopteri; order Labriformes; family Labridae; genus Semicossyphus; species Semicossyphus pulcher. Next base: position 7,523,901 of record NW_027211693.1, read on the forward strand.
CACTCCTGCTTCATGCTTGTTTCCGCTCAGTGGCAGCTATTTTCCTGTGTTAAGATGATACATTTCACCTGATAATGCGGTTACAAACAAAGCCGGCGGCTGTTCCTTTTCTGTCACGGCTGTTCCGACAGTACAGATGCAGAAGGCTGCTCTAACATCACTACATGCCGAAAGAGATCAGGGTCACCGTGGCAGACCCCTAGAAGGGTTGCAGAGCTCCCCTGATGTCCTGTGACACTGTACCACACCAGCTGCTATTATCTGCTTGTCAGGCCAGCAGCCTACTCTGTGGTGATGAGCTGGCATAACATTAATCAAGAACCTGCCTGTGTGGGAGGAAGTCTCCTCCGCAGACTCGCGCTGCTGTGTGTACCCTCTCTACCTTTCCAAAACCACTAAACGTGGGAGCTTCTCGAGCCCTCGGCTTGCCTCTTAAAACATTACGCAATATTCCAGCAGTCTAAGCAATCATTTCTTTTCTACTCCCCGCTCAAAAGATGCATCAGTGTGCGACACACTTTTCTTTCTTTCACTGCATAAATAATAATGTTAAAACGCAGGAATGTAATGTGTCATTTTGCACATTTTCAGTGATATTTAATGTATAGATTCAGGCAGAGGAGGATTTGGCATCGAGATAAAAGCAGGTTTTAAATCTTTATGTTGTTTTCCTGGTTGTTTTCTGCATTGGCATCTAAAAATTATGCAAATTTTCTGGAACTTAAAAAGTAGCTTTGTTGTGTAGAGCGGCGCAGGAGGCAGCCAAGGGGCCTGTATAACACTGGCATGATCGTTTATTGATTTGTCTCTGTCAGGAAGTGTGCTGTGAACTGTTGAGACATTTTAAGACGATTAAGAGGTAAAAAAGGAGGCGTTGAAATAGCCTTGATGACAGGGAAAATCTGCTGATATTCAAACCAACAACAAGTTTGACAGCATTTAGCTTTAGGTGAATTTAGTCTCTGGCTAGAAGTGAGATGTAAGGTGGGTAGGCATGTTTTAGACCAGCTGGTTCAGTCATGAAGCAAGGTAAAAAATCAAATACAGACATGCACATCCCTTAGTGGGTGCTGGATCCAAAACAATCAAGTATATTAAAAAAATATATATATCAAGATCCGCACACCAGGAAGCTCCCATAAAGGGTTTTATTTAGCACAAAGGGACGTTTCGAGTCAACAAGCTCTTCTTCAGACTTGTCAGTCATGAAGCAACACATTCTGAGGTTTCTTTCATTGTCAGCTGAATATCTTGTGGACTGATGGACAAAACAAAAAACTGCGAGGGATCCACCCTGGATCATGTGAAATTACTTTTTCATTGATAAAAATTGACCTTCATCAAGAAGTAGAAATAATAAGTTGCAAATCCACAAAATATGCAGCTCAAAGGAAAGCAATACATGACTTACTAATGATATGTTTTATGACATATTATATACAACAAAATATGTTTTTAATTCTGCACAACCCCTGTGTGATAAAAGGGATAAATACATAGACATTATATAAATGGAGAATATTGCATAAATGCATTGGTTTGGGCCAAACAAGTAATCGTAACTTCAATGAAAGTGCCTCAGGGACCACCACAACCTCCCAATCACATGAGGTACCATACTTGTTAAGGGCAAAACGCGTCAAAACCAGGACTGACCATACTCCAGTCTCCCCTCCTCGTCTGTTGGGGATCATCCCGTATCAATAAATAAATCTGTCTGTATTTCCGTGCACACTTTGCTCTTATGCACAAACTCCGATTACACATACTGGAGTGACATGAGAAGTAAATATAAATGAGATTTTTACGAGACCCAGCAGAGAAATGTTAAATCAGACAGGAATGGAAGGCGAGTGATCTCCATGTGATCGTTGCCGTGGATACGGAGGGAGAGTGGGCGGTCCTTAAAGTGGCCCAGGACACGTGTGCATACACACTACCAGACGTATGTGGATAAATGCGTCCCAGACCACCTCCGTATGTGGCCTGAGTGATCGGATCTGAATGCGTCTTCTATCAGTCCTCGGTGTGTTCAGACTTAAAGCTGTCCACTTGTGATCCGATCATGAAAACCAAATGTTAATACCGGGTCTGAACAGGGCCTAGTCCTCTTTTCAAATGGCTGCATTGTGTATTGGATGGGTATTATTCCATTGTGCAGTTCTGTGTCACCGTCATCAGAGTGCCTGCCTCCCTTTAGAATGCTTAACGTATGTTTACGCCTAAACTCAATGTAGTTGAAACTGTGATTGGTCGGGTGCAGAGTTGGGAATTAAGGGAAGCCTGAGTGTCAGCGTCAGACTGATCAGATGCACACACACCTAAACTACACTCTGCTGACAGAGGCAGCCAGAGGGGGGGAGTTTGCCGGGTTTTAGGATCGTAGAACTCGCTTTGAGTCGTTAGTGGGCGTCATGCATCTAATTCAAACAAACCAACTGTGTTGCAAGCTGCCCACTTCATAATCACAAAGACATGCCCACCCACGCTTCCCTCTCACATCAAAGCTCTCACGTAGGTGCCCGTGGTAGATTAGATTCTGGATTGGTATCCTGGTGTAGTATAAAGCCTCCTCACAGCATTCTCCAAACTTTTAAGCCCACAGACAACACAGACGGAGCAGAACTTTTATATTTGATTTCCTTTCAGCAGCAATTTGCATTAAATCGTATTTTCTGCTTTCTCCTGCGTGCGTGTGTGTGCCGAGCTGTCTGCTGTGTCTGGCTCGAACCGTAGATTTAAATTGTCAGATTTTATTTGCAGTTGCACATAAAGTTGACAGCGGAGTCACCGGGGGAATATATAGCTGTGTTTGCCATGGATGGAAATGCTAATGGGAAATTTTTTATCTGTAACTTGCTTCAGAGTATCTCGGAGAGTTCTGTGATTGCCTATTTGCCTTTTTTCCTCTTATGTTGAGCTGTCTGTTCTTTTTGTTTTTGATACAGTTTGAAGGGAATTTCATCTTGGAGCAATCTGATAAACAGCAGTTATCTTCTTTCTTTGCTTTCTTTCTTTCATTTTTTTTTTTTGGACAGGCTCTCATCTCTTTCCCTTTTTACTGCCTCTTTGGCGATGGCCAAGCTTTTATCGCTTTTATTCTGCACCCAGCGATGGCTTTTTAGAAAACAATTCTCCTTTCTGAACAGAGCCAGACGAACACATCAGATGTGATGCCCTCTATTTGAAGTGGCAAAGGACATATGTGATTTTGTTTGTCCGTGCTCTTGCTTTCATTATTTCAGCGTTTCATTGGATCCTATTGAGTTTGTGCATTGAGAAGCTCCTCCAGAACTACAATAAGCCCGAGTCTTTCTCCTTTGTGGATGCTTTTAGCTGCGTCTTTGTTTTGTCTACATCCAGTCTTCGGCTTTTAGTTCAACACTGGAAATTCTTCTGCTACACTGACTCCCCCCCACTCATATATAACCGGATGTAGACATGCACACAAATACATCCACCCTCGTCCTCCATTAGCTTGTATTATGAACACAGCAGTATGAATACTCCTTATTTATGCAGCACTGGACCGAAAATAGACCAAAAGGACTTCAGAGTATGAAATCAAGGCCAAGTGTCCCCTAAAAATACCCTCCATATTGTTTACAAGTCAGAGATGGCGGTGACCTGCCAAAAGACTCCACTTTCATGCTCAGTGCAGAGCCAACTCCTGTTTTATATGAGCGGCCTACTTCGTCTGGGGTGGAGGTTGTGTGGGTTTCCCTGTATACTCTGGTCTGCGGCAATGGGAACTTTGTGGTCGTGTGAATATAGTGTCGATAAAGTTTGACGAGTGACCTTTAACCAGAAGGTCATTGTGCAGAAAATTCGCCGGACCATGAGGCCGCTCCGATGCTTTTTTTTAGGCTTCCTGACTTTTTCATAATGTAGGATCCTTTCTGAAGAAAGTTTTCTCAGTTGTCTTTGATTTGTGTTTAATTCACTTGAGTCTGACACATACTGTCTGTATCAGAGACCACTTTCTCCCCAGGAGCAGAAAAAGTCTGAATTCCTCTTTCCTTGCTCAAACTGTTTTTCCTCGTGTCTGTCTCGGAGTGGAATGTGCTTTGGGAAGTTTTCAACACCTCTGAGACCGAGCAGGAAGAAGGAGGCATTCTGACTTCTGCTGCAGAATGACTCGCTCGCATCCGCTCGGCTAACAGCCTCACAAACAAAGACTGTTCTGTTTGCGAGGAGGAGTACAAGAATTTTTGCAGCGTATCCCTCTGGCTGACTCACATTATGTGATCAGTCGGCTTTGATTAAGCCTCAGTCTTTGTGTCATCTTTGAAATTGGCTGAAATTCAATTTTTAGATGTAAATAAGCACATGGAATCTGTCCCTGTGCTGCTTCTGTGTAGTCCCCAGTGACAGCAGACCTACAGAGAGAATCTTGCCCCTGCCTTTCATACCCCCTCTGTGTGCTGAGCTACTGTAAGGCCATGATAGGGGTAGCGGAGTGGAAACACTTAGGCAGCGATTTTGGTCGGGAGCCGGGTAGAATCTGTGCCAATTTAACAAGGCCTCCGGCAGCAGGGAGAGCAAGGGGAAGGGAAACGAGAGGGCGGGGTGGAGGTGGGAGACAGGGGGTTGGGCTTTTAAATAGAAACAGCCTCTCAGACATGTATTTCTTCAACAGCTCATAACTCTCATCGTTTTCTTACCCTTTTCTCTAAATTGGAGAAAATCTGACAGAAATCACTTTTAAAATTAACCAAATAAACCTTATTTAATACCTTATAAAATGCTTTTTTTTATTCAGGGTTTTTTGAGGACACTCTTTGCATCCATTGCATTGCGTTCCAAAAATATATCTTCACTTATGGTCTCATTAAAATAATTACAGACTCATTTGAATCATAATCCCCTCATAGCGTTTGAACCAGCCTAGTGTGTGATCTTTTTATCGTTTGGAAGCATCACTGAACTGTAATGGCTACCATCTGCCCGATATTGTTTGTGCTGCATGCTTGTCAAAGTCCCTGTTTCTCAAGTAGTAAGCATGGGGAGCCGCTTCCAGGGGGAGCAGAGAGTTCGGTGTGGGGCACTCGAGGCTTCGTCTTTGGAGTTTGTATTCATTAATAATTCTATAAGAGACATATAGAAGCTGGTGGAAGCAGAGAAAATACACTTTTATTGGTCCACATAGCTGCTGATTAAGTCCACACACTGCCCTCATCCCTGATATTAATGTAATATTTATTATCATTGATGTTCTTTGCCCTTCAGTAGGCACGTTTACATTCATCTTTATGCTTTCCTTCCTATGCTCAGTGGTCGAGTCGGTCCTCTCTCATTTGGAAGGTTGGGGGTTCGATCCCTGACTGCTGCAGTCACATGTCGAAGTGTCCTTAGGCAAGACACTGAACCCCAGATTGCTCCGGGTCGCATAGCCATCAGGTATGAATGGGCAAAGATCCTGATAGGAGATTGGCACTTGCCCCACAACTGAGGCATCTTTCCACTGCAGCCTTCAATCCAACAGACGTAAAATAAAATATCCTGCTTTCTTCTAATGCATCATTCACAGCCGTTGGACACTAACTCACTGTGACAGAAATGCTGCTAGCTGACGCTACAGAGCCATCATTTAGCCTTGCATTCCTAGCTTTGAGATCAAATAGCAGCATCTAAGCTATGTATGCTAACTGCTAGCTATGATATGGATACTAGCAAAGCATTTGTAACTCAACAGTCAGTGACCAATCGGAATGAATCATTAACAGATAGCAGGGCTGCTGCTTCTTCTGATTCTGTTAAAGGTTGCACAGCGCTGACTGTCACATGTGCCATTGCTGTGTGTGGGGGAGATGCTCTGATTGTTGTGAGCGTTTTTGTGGCTGCTTAATGAGACTCACAACTTTGATGTCGTGTTTGCATTTTTACTATTTCAAGCCACATTTCCAGAGGCTTTGAGCAGCCAAAGTTACAAGCGACTTCATAGTTTAGAAGTAAATGTCAAAGATTGATATTCAAAGAAATAAAACAAAGAGCTTGGCAGGCATTATTCAAAAATATACTTAAGAAATGCTCCAGTTTTATCAGATAGATCACATATTATTTTCACTACTACCTTTAAAAGAGATTAAAGACTAAATCGGAGTCTTTATCTCTTATCAGATCCTGCCAATTCACAAGCTGTCACAACGCAGCCCTGTAGAGGTATAAGGCATGTTTTAAGATCTGAGATTACCAGAATGAGAAGAGCATCGCAACTGCAATCTCTCCCCTCGTGTGGAACATGTTGTGACTAATCCTTGAATATAGGAGGAGGTAGATGACAATGATACAGCCCAATTTACAGTGAACACAAAACAACATCTCGTACACGCTGTGCTTAGGATTGAGAGAAAAGCCGACATTAGAAAGGGATGGGGATGGCTTTGTCATGTGCAGTGCCAGCAGTTGTAATATTATAGCATCAGTCTGTTACTGTACTCGTGAAATATAACAGCTCCTCTAAAAACAACCACATTCCTGCTCTGTAGTGTTATAGCAACTTCAATTAGACTGATCGTAAATACGTTATTATTTTCAGTCTTTTCCCATTTTTACTCTTCCAGTTGGTCAGAGGGGCACTTGGCAGGCGTCGGTGGTGGTGGCGCGGGGGGAGGAGAGATGTACCAGCAAGGAACTTGGAAAATAGCCACACAAAACCTCACATAAAAGCCCCTCTTAGTTATGAATCACAGCTGTAATTAAGACTGTTATATTCCTGGCTCAGTCTGAGGAATGTTACAGGAGCGTGTGGGCACTTTTAAGAAGACACTCATCCCGTGAGGAATTTCGATTGAGGGGGGGGTTTCACTCATTTCCTTGTTGAGATGACACATTTGCACATGCTTTGAGTTTTACACCAAGCAGGTCCTCTTCTGAACCCCGCAGTACAAAGATAAGTCATAGCAAATTCCACAGCTATTGTATAATAAAAGCTACACTTTCAGGAAATTATGCGCCTCCAGGGTGGGCCACTGTTTTTGTTTCCTGTATTTGCAAGAGGGGTAGCCCACCCTGGCAAGGACTTGAACCACATCTCCCACCTCCACTCTGCCTGCTGTGAATGGAGCTTTCTTCACAGACAGAACTGATTTACCACCAATGATCACAACTGAAAAGAGCAGCCCTGTTCAAAGTATCCTCCCTCCTCCACCTCTCTGAGCAGCCCTTTGTCCTCGAGGCCTGCGGGTGAATCTGACACAAGGCATGATCGTTCCTCCGCTGAAAGGTCAACAAAACTCTTAACATCTCCCTGGATGTGTTTCTCTTTTTGTGCATGCTTTCTATTCGGTCAAATGAGAGACCTCACTGGAGGGACCGCGAGTTCTCCTGGCCGACTGACAACACAAACACAGTCGTAAAGCAGTGAGGATGGTTTATTTCTTCTGGGCCCGAGGAATGCACCCTGAAGACAGACAAAGATGGCTCTGCTTACCGACTCTCCAGTAAATGACATTTTGCGGCATCATTGAGACGGTTGGATGTGTAGCTGTTTGAAAGCGAGGGATGAATTTGAAACTGAACTATGAAATACATTGTAAGTTTTATGAGGAATTAGATGCCAAGAACAATTTTCAGTGCTGAAATAAAGAAGGAGCTCCAAGGCACTAAAATTAAGTCTTTATTTAATACTTAAAAGAGCTTCCAACATGTTTTGGCCACGCTGCGGCCTTCATCAGAGAGACTTAATAGCACAACTCTAAACCAAAGAGCACAATCGACAAATGCCTCACGCTACCAGAACATAATAAAAGCCCTCTCTCAGAGTTTTCAGTATTGATTGTCTCCGTGCCTCAATGCCCGGGTTACAAGAGCAAGGACGACGTATTTAATTAGCTTACCACCCCCCTTTCTTGAAATTGGCTTACACAGACAAGCTGATTTATGTCCGTATTCATGTATGAGTTGTCGTCTGTGAGGCTGCATGTCGGGCCTCACTTTGGATGAGCTGAAGACCATAATCCTCACTGAATACTGTAATTTACCACCATGCAGTCTGACAGCCGGGCAAATTACAGGTCTACCTTGTCTGTATCTGTAACACCTTTGGTGCTGCACTGCAGTAACATGATTCTGAACATGGCCGACGAGCCGGCTGGCCTCCCTCCTCCTGAGGTGATGCCCTTTGGTATGTGGCATGCCCCTGCCAAATTTCTTAGGACTTGTCATTTTTGGTTCTTCAAGGCGGCAGCACAGAGCACGACATGTCAGCTTTTGCTTTAATTGAAGGGTATTTAAATTTCATTTTAATGTAAGTTTGTTGGAATGAATGCGGTGGAATTCCTGGTACATTTTTTGGGCTAGTTTCGCTGCAGGGTTAAAGGCCTTTAAAGTAAAGACAGGGTTATTTCATACCTCACCGCCTCTTGACCCGCATGCCAAGGATGACTTTGCAAGTACCTGATTGCACAGCAAACCGCCGCAGCTTTTCCTCGAACTGAAACTGTGGACATATTTCCCTGTGAAATCTTTCTAAAAACGGTTCCAGACCTTCCTGGCTCTGCACGTCGATAGGAGATAATGCCTTGTTTGACTTGATGGCCAATAAAACACAACTGACGTGCTAGACCGAGTAGTTTCTTGAGCAGGTGAATGGAAACATGTGCAGGTCGGGCTAAATGAGGTCAGCGGGAGGTCAGCCAGTGTAATGATGAACAAAAACACGGGCAGGGATTGAGGAAATTTGATCCCATGTGGGGCAGGGAGCCCCCAGCACTACAAGAGCTTACAGCCACCATGGAAACAAAAAACTTGGATTATCAGGGGGAGAAAAAGCTTTTTAATGTTGACAGGAGGGCATATTTCTGGGAGTTTTATGGAACGTAATTAGCACAATAAAAGGTGCATAACTTTTAAATTAAGGGCAAAAAAAATCAAAGTACCATGTGGCATGAAAAGATGGATTATTGGCGGTACAATCCCTACTTTATTTCCATTTAAAGAAATTGGTAAATGAGCAGTTTAAATGAAGTTCATGCTTTTTCTGTGCTGTTGAACTTGTTTGATCTGTGTGTCCCAGGCTTAACAATCTGTTATTACAGTTCTGTTTTGGAATTTCCTCACTTGGATGAAGTTTCCAGTCATTTGTGCAGCTGCAAGAAGCTCCATGATATATAATGACAACTCTCTTAGAGTGGAGATCCATAATGGGATACAGAGAGTGAAGGCCTGCACATGTGGCCAGGTGCACGGCCTTATGAATCAGTCTCTTGTCACCATCTTAATGAGCTCCTGCCATTCAAAATCATACATACAGTGACTTTGTCTTTGGTTTGGGGATGATTGATGTCTTTTTCTTTGTGCAGGTGGTTTTATATTTTATACCAAGTATCTGCTAAAACTGAACCATGCTGTAAAGCCTATTTCAGACATGGAAGTTAACATGACTGCAGATAAACATGTAGGTCTTGTTTCAGAATAAGCACCTTGATCACATTTAAGTAAAGGCTCTAGATCCTACAAGGTTGGACTGAGTAATGGTTCTGTGTCACTTAAACACTGCGCTGACTGAAATGAATGCTGTTGGATTAACGTAAATGCTGCAGCAGCAACACTTGGAAAAACATGCAGAGAGAGAGAGAGGACCATGCACAGGGAGAGAGATTAAATGTGTGTCTTGCGCTGTCTGCCAGATTGTAATGAACGTATCGTCTCTTATGCCCAAAATCTTATAAAATATGTTATTTAAATCATGTACTTTTTTCTGTTTTTTGAGACATGCTCACAGATGTTCCGAGCATATCTCAAAAGAGTCTAAAGTTCCTGTGAGGAACGTTCGGTTTGTGTTGGTTTTGGCGCCTTCTGTGGACAAAACCATACCTCTTATCTCTTTGCTGATTTTGTCCTGTACATGCTTAAGTTGTATTTTTAACAAAAAGTCATATGTATCACTCACTTAAAATTTTTGTCCTGGAAAATGTAAACAAAGGCAGCGTGCAGTTAATCGCTTCGCCTGATACCTACCCCCCCAGGCAGCCGTTTCAGACATTAAAAGTAACAATATAGAAATAATCAATGATGTCACTGATGGTCTGGTTTGATTTTGTTGGTCATGTAGAGTCATCAGAATTAATTTCAGTCTGTTTCATAACCAGTGAAAAACTCCTTTAATTTGCGATAGAATAACACTTTACTACTTTGGTATTTTGGCTCATTGTGATGTCATCTCGATATACTTCCTATATCATATCTGCTTATTGCAACCGTGGTTTCCTATTTTCATTCATGCCAACTGCATGACTGAAGAAATGAATGAGAGTCCCAATTCAACATCCCTTTGTTCAGTTCACATGCCCTTCCCGGATGATTTAAAGCAGCAGAATTCACTTTTAATAACATCACATGATTTAAGTGATGTGATAAGTAGGATCGTTATTAAACGCGGTGGCAAGCGGCCCTTTCGCTCACCATGGTAATTAATTAAGGCCTCAACGGTAAAATATGTTCCATCAGTGATGAAGCCTGTTAGAGGAGAGAAAACACTCAGAGCTATCATAACTCACTCTTAACTTGATGTTACCTAACTCTCTGTCTGTCTCTCTCTCTCTCTCCCTGCAATGTTAAGGGAAGAGAGCTTAAGTGTGTTTAATGTATTCCTGTTAGCCCCACCCCTCACCTCCACGGCCCGGCTCAGTTGCACCACAACAGGTTTGACTGGAAATCCTCTCACATCACGTTTGAAATTCAGCCTGCGAGGCGTGTTTGGGCACGAGTGTTTTGCCTCTGGCGTAACATAAATTAATTGTTAAAGTGTAATCATTTCAGTGTCTCGCCTGGTGGTCGTTTAGCATGGCAGGAAATGTATATATACAGTGCACATAAAACGTAGCTGCTAATCTCAAATGATTTTCTCCAGCAACAGTTATCTTTGCACAGTTGAGTTAGTGCCCCATTAGAGTCAAAGCTGCTCTGTGCGTGAATAAGCCATGAGATAAAATAGAGTGTTATCTCCATGTCTGTAAGAGCAGAAATTAGAGAGTGTATATAATCAAACAAGGAACGTAACAGGATTTTACAAAGATTATATAGCTGCACTCTTTTCAAAGGCCTGTTGTTTGCAGACCGTTGGAGCTGACTCTCATCCACATACTTGTGTTTAGGAGGTTGGCGCTCTCAGGTTTTTTGGAGCCGGGAACGCTGCAGCTGTCGAGCAGACGTTTGTCGAACTGGGGTTTACTGGAGAGCCCGAGGACAGGGCAGCGAGGCTTGGGTTTCTGTTTTCTTTATGGATCAGATGACCTAAGATGGTGTCTTGCTAAAGAACGTGCCGAATCAGAGACGCTGCCACTCTCAAATTCTGAGCTCGGACCTCTTTTTCTCACATGCACGCACGCTGCCTCGTTTGTCATCTGAAAAAATTAATCTAGAAGGCAAACAGTCCCTCTTTTGTAAGCGGGGCTCTGTCTCCCGTGGCTGGTATCCAGTTCTGTAACGAGCAGCAGCTGGCTCAGAGGCCTGTACTCGGGAGCCGCATCCCTCACCCTGATGAATGTGTCATTTGTTGCTTGTTTTGCAGTCGCTTTTGTTCAGACTCTGAACCATCCTCTCTTACACACACATATTAATAGCCAGAACTCACACAAAAACTCGGCTACAGTTTGTTTAACCCACTTTTTAATGGGTGCAAAAGAAATCTAGGCCTTCATGACTGTTCAGCTTTTGGAAAGAAAGACATTTTTTCTTGGAAAGTCTTTGAAGATTTGTTGCCAGTGAAAGTTCTCGCATTCTTGTGTAGTACTTAATAGCAGTTCCTGTTACACCACAGTCATCAAATACAGGTTGGATGACGTCCCCCCCTGTGGTTGTTTTAGTGCTTTATCTGCAGGAGTTGGGCCATAATAGCGCCATGACTTCATAGTTGACATCCAAGCCTTATGGACTGATGTGTGCTGATGACTGAAGTGGAAATTGTAGGTCATCTTCAACTCAGTCCAGTCACTGACAGAACTCTTTTTGGTGCTGTATGTTCTGACTAGAGGTTCTTGCTTGTTCTACTCTTTGCTCCGTGTATATAGAAATGGATATTTTCTTTATTTCATGGTGTCTGCAGTCAAATTTCTATCTATTCCTCCCTCCTCCAACTTTCCAAGTCACCGTGTCTTCGTAATTGGTGTGTCAGCAGCCGTGGAAAGTAGGAGAAACTGTTTATCATAAAATACAGCACAGAAGCATTTTTCTTTTGTTCCCCTGAGAGAATATTCATGATAGAGTAACATCTCCAGAATTGGGCTGTAATGTACACTCACTGTTTTTCTTAGTCCCTCTGTGAATACAACAAATCACAACAAGAACAAATCATAAATGTCGCACTTCGCTGAAGTCCCTGGCTGAATGAAAACTATTTTTTTTTCTTATGGTCCCCTGAATCCCTTTTCCCCCCATAAAAGGCCTCTTCCCCCCTCTCAGCTAGTGGGTTTCCTGTCCCAACTGGAGCAAACCCAGAATGTCCAAAGAAGGATTGGGTCCAGAAAGAGTAGGAGAACCAGTCAGGGACGTCAGAGCAGAAGAGAGTCACAAACATAGTCGGGATCACACCAAGCATCAGATAACTGCCTTTCCACATCAACTGTAAATGCAAATTTCATGCTATATGCTCAAGTCGACTAAGGTACTTGCTATGGCGCATTAGCCTGAAAAGACTGAGTTCAAAAATACCAATAAAAGGGAAAGGAAGCATGTGCACAGGCTGGTTTGGCCTTAAAGCTAAACAACATAAAAAACCTGACATGAAACAAAAGGCTAGAGGAAATAAGAAGAGGAGGAGTTAGAAGTCTTATGATGATGAGGCTGAAATTTGAGCTTTAATGCTTGAAGTTGTAGCCAGAGGACTAGTGAGTACACAGAGAACAGGAATGCACCTAAGGATCATTAGGTCCCTCCAAGTGTTTCTGTATCTTTTCATATGAACTTGAAAGAATCCGTTGCCAGACTCAGAATGACCCAAATCTATTCCTCCGTGGTTCTGTCAAAACGAGCAAAGGGAGACAAAGTCTTGAATGAACACACATTTTTAATGGTTTTTAGTACTTGAAGGCAAAAGTGCTTGACTTCCCTTTAACTACTATGCATGCTTATCACGAATCTGTCTCTCTTGAAATGACTTTTCCAGGACTGTTGTGGGAGCTGGTAAAGGGGGTCATGGAGCCAGAGAAAAGAGGTTGAAGGGAGGGTGGAAAATGCACTCAGTCACCGAAAACAATGGCACTCTGAAAGTGGGTTAGGGTCATTGAGTTTTTGCAATGACTGGGCAATTATATAGTATAATGCTAGGGAGTTATACTTTACGGCTTTATTAATTTAAAGTGTTTGCACAGCTGTCCCTCTTCCAAACGTTAAATTATATCTATTGACGTGAATATTCAGAATCAGCAAAGTATTGCTTTTGTTATCAGCCTGACAGATGGATTGGTCAGCCAATCATCTGTGGCTATGGGCCTATCAGAGGACTATTGCTATCAGCGTATATGTTTTCCTATATGTGACGTTTGTTTTTGTTTGTTTACTGAGTATACAATGCAGAAAACAATGCCTGTGGAGACGAGTCTGAAAAGTCCCATATGAATCAGGCTCTTGTGTTTTTAATGGGAAGTTATTTTTAAACATTTAGCTATTTTTTATATAATTTTTAGGGTTTTATTCAGTTTATATCGTACAGCTGTCTGTCTTTATGATCGCTATTACAATAAAGTCCCAAACCCCCCAAACGTAATTGTCTGGATCTAAAAATGATATCATAAAATATTTAATGGGTGGTCAATTGTGCCTTTAACAAAGTCCAACCTAAGGGTGTGATTTATGAGAAACAAAATCAGTTCTTCTCTGATTCTTATTTTCTGCCAAGAATAAGAGGCCATAATTAAACGCAGTCAGTATCTGAGGTGTGAAAGCTTAATTTCATTTGTTTGCATCAGTTTGAAATGTAACCAAGGCCTCAAGGACAAAGAAAGAAGAGATTATTGTGAGGCACACACTAGCAGAAGCATGCTTATCTTAAACAAACTCAGAAGCAGATGATAAATAAAACCCACCGGTCCTTCTGTTTACCAGGATCTGTTGTCCAAACTGTCAGTGCCTGCTTGGGAACTCTCATTAAATGTGCCAGGTTTGTTATCTGACTTCCAGGTGTGGTTAGCACCGGCCCTGTGTGGAGTAAGATTTCACAGTCTTTTTCTACCCACACAATAGCAGTCAGATGAACAGAGCACTGCCTCGGGCTCGGTGACAGAGTCTGATTCATGTTATGTTCAGGGAAAAGTTGTTATATAATCAAAGCCGTCACAGTTAACGATTGAAGATAAACGTGCTGGTGCTCAATTTTTAAAAACATCCTTAAAATTTAGTTTTATGTCAGTACATGAAACGTTCAGTCAATAATGTAGTGCCTAAAATTAAAACTTTAAATACCTTACTTTAAAGAGGTCAGTGTTTATGAGCCCACATCCAGCGTGGCATATCAGTGCACCGTTCAGGGAGAAAAATGCAACTGCTTTCCCATAGTTACAGCCCTGTTAGTCTCAGTAAAATACAGAATGTCAATAACCCTGAGAGAGCCTCTGGTGACGGTTTTTTTCTGTCCCAGTAACCCTGGGAATCATGGGAACTGTAAGTGTAAGTATGCAAAAATGCCTTCCTTGCCTTCAGGCTAGTGGCCACACAGATCATGAACAGATTGTTTTAACATAGAGTTCACTTAATGCCCATTAGCTGAGGCCATTATGGAGCCATTTTCCACATCTCTTAGAGGAATTCCCATTAAAGATCTTTCATTAAGACCCACTGTGATAATTCCTTTTTTTCCGGAAGGATTTGTAAAGGTCTGTGCTGGGAGCATGGGAGCATGTAGCATGATAATAAGTGAGGCACTGGAGAGATGTTTTACGGAGCACTGATGTGCTACAGGCATGGAAATGATGGCTCCCTTGCCCCCCTCCATTTTCAGCCCCCAGTACAGATTCACTCCTGCCAATTAAGTGCAAATAAGTACTGAAGTACTCCATTGTAATAATGATTAAGTACTGAATGACAAATCAACTCAACTTTAGTGATATAAATTATATTTTAATGGGCTTTTGTACAAAAATAGTTCTGGTGTACCATTTTTTTAGGGCTTTCTGCTTGATTGTTGCTTTCCTTTTCGTTGTTGGTTGGACGAGTATCTATACATCTGGATGTTGCTGTACATGTATAAGCAACAACACAACTAGCCTATATTTTTCATAAAATGTTGGGGTTTTTTTTAAATGTTATTTCAGTCATTTTTCTACTGAAAATATTTTCTATCCTCTTACAGGCAGACTCTTAATTATGAAAGCTGAAATTTCCTCTTAACCAGCCACAACATAGCGCACCAATTACAAAGATTTTGTTTTCCTTAGTTCTTTATGGACTGAACCGATAGTGAACTCCTGTTGATCACCTCTGCTTCCAGCAGCCAGAGGGGTTATGCTCTCAATTCCTCTGAAAGGCTTATTTTATCAACATGGCTTTACTGTTAATTATCCTGAATTTAAAGGTTGGCTTAACCTAATTATCCAAAGGCTCAAGATCATTGGATAAATACTGGGTATGATCTCAAGGTCAGACCTGCAATAATGACTCATGGGGTACTGTGGAAAGACTCGCACATAAAATATGATTTCGACAGCCATTTATCCTTCAAATCTTTTCATGTTCCTCATATACTCGCTATGTTCATTGTAAAATGCCTTTTATGAATCCTCAAGATCACCTCTATATATTTTACATTTGTAAACTGACTCCTCTTATGTCACTTTCTTTTCTTTCAGGATTCCGCAAAATCAGCCTTGATGACCTGCGGAAGGCCTACATCGTCAAGGACGTGCAACAGTACATCCTTCACCGGCTGGACCAGGAGGAGGCCCTAAGGCAGCATCTGACAAAGGAGACAGCCGAGATGCTTAACCAACTCCACATCAAAAGCAGTGGCTGCTTCCTCTACCTGGAGCGAGTGCTGGACGGCGTGGTGGAGAATTTTATCATGCTTCGTGAGATCCGTGACATCCCTGGCACTCTCAATGGCCTCTACCTTTGGCTCTGCCAGAGACTCTTTGTCAGAAAACAATTTGCCAAAGTCCAGCCCATTCTAAATGTAATCCTGGCAACATGCAGGCCACTCACAGTCAAGGAACTGTACCATGCAGTCTGGACCAAAAACATGACACTGACAATGGAAGAGTTCCAGAAAAAGATGGACATTCTCTCCAAGTTGTTGGTTGATGGCCTCGGGAGTACTAAAATCCTTTTTCACTACAGTTTTGCAGAGTGGCTACTGGATGTTAAGCATTGCACCCAGAAGTACTTGTGCAATGCAGCAGAGGGACATAGGATGCTGGCGATGAGTTACACTTGTCGGGCAAAGCAGCTCAAACCACTTGAAGTGCAGGAATTTGCACTCCACCTTGTCAACTCCAATCTGCAGATCGAGCCATTTAATCTGGCTCTTTGGATGGTTTGGAATGGAACTCCTGCTAACGACTCTCTGACCACCTCCATACCAAAAGAGCAGGAGGTCTTGCAACTTCTGGTCAAAGCCGGAGCTCATGTAAACAATGAGGATGACCATGCATCATGTATTGTGCAACAGGCCCTGGAAAGAGAGGATTCAATACGGACATTACTTGACAACGGGGCATCTGTAAACCAGTGTGATTCCAGTGGGAGAACTCTACTGGCCAACGCTGCATACAGTGGAAACCTTGATGTGGTCAACTTGCTCATATCTAGAGGGGCAAACATGGAGTTAGAAGACAACCATGGGCAAACAGCACTTACTCTTGCTGCAAGGCAGGGCCATACCAAAGTGGTTAACTGCCTAATTGGTTGTGAGGCCAACATAAACCACACAGATCATGATGGATGGACCGCCCTGCGCTCAGCAGCTTGGGGTGGACATTCAGAGGTTGTATCTGCTCTGCTTTATGCTGGCGCCAAAGTGGACTGTGCTGATGCTGATGGCAGAACTGCTTTGAGAGCCGCTGCTTGGGGAGGCCACGAGGACATAGTGCTGAACCTTCTTCAGCATGGGGCGGAGGTCAACAAGGCAGACAATGAAGGACGAACAGCTCTCATTGCTGCAGCTTACATGGGACACAGAGAGATTGTTGAGCACCTCTTGGACCATGGGGCTGAAGTGAATCATGAAGATGTGGATGGGAGGACTGCCCTATCAGTAGCTGCTCTATGTGTTCCAGCAAGTAAAGGCCATGCTTCTGTGGTGAGCCTTCTTATTGACAGAGGAGCAGAGGTTGACCACTGTGATAAAGACTGTATGACTCCCCTTCTTGTGGCTGGCTATGAAGGACATGTGGATGTAGTTGATCTGCTTTTGGAAGGTGGGGCTGATGTGGATCACACAGACAACAATGGTCGCACTCCTCTTCTTGCTGCTGCATCAATGGGCCACGCCTCTGTTGTCAACACATTACTTTTCTGGGGGGCTGCTGTTGATAGTATTGACAGTGAGGGAAGGACTGTTCTGAGCATTGCCTCTGCTCAGGGTAATGTGGAGGTGGTCAGAACTCTGCTGGACAGAGGTCTGGATGAGAACCACAGGGACGATGCAGGCTGGACCCCGCTACACATGGCTTCATTTGAGGGCCACCGCCAAGTGTGCAATGCCCTTATTGAGCAAGGTGCTCGTTGCACAGAGGTTGATAATGATGGTAGAATACCCCTGATATTAGCTGCACAAGAGGGGCATTATGACTGTGTGCAAATTCTTCTGGAAAACAAGTCATGCATTGACGAGAGAGGGTATGATGGGAGGAATGCTCTCAGGGTGGCTGCACTAGAAGGCCACAGGGACATTGTTGAACTGCTGCTGAGCCATGGTGGTGATATAGATTACAAAGATGCAGATGGACGCCCCACACTCTACATATTGGCACTTGAAAATCAGCTTGCCATGGCAGAGTATTTTCTTGAAAATGGAGCAAATGTGGAAGCTTGTGACACCGAGGGAAGAACAGCCCTCCACGTGTCCTGCTGGCAAGGGCATGTTGAAATGGTGAGGCTGCTGATAAACTATCACGCTGATGTGAATGCCTGTGACAATGAGAAGCGATCTGCCCTCCAGTCTGCTGCATGGCAAGGACACACGAAAGTCGTGCAGTTTTTGATAGAGAACGGCACCCATGTGGATCATACATGCAACCAGGGAGCAACAGCACTAGGCATAGCTGCACAAGAAGGTCACATTGATGTTGTGCAAATACTTCTTGAAAATGGCGCTGACCCCAATCACGCCGATCAATTTGGACGCACAGCAATGAGAGTGGCAGCAAAAGGTGGCCATTCAATGATCATCAAACTTCTGGAAAAATATGGGGCCACAACTCTCAATGGCTGCAATCCATCCCCAGTACACACCATGGAAGAAAAAACACCTTTGGCTGTGACTGGTAAAATGCAGTCCCTCACCATAAAATCCAGTAGCTCTGGCAGCACCGGGGCGGGAGATCTGCAGTCGTCCGGACGTGGTCTAACCAATGGCCCTGTCCATGCTTTCAGCTCACCATCGGAATCACCCGATTCAACAGTAGATAGACAGAAATCCTCCCTTTCAAATAATTCCCTCAAAAGTTCAAAGAACTCCTCCTTAAGAACCACATCGTCCACAGCCACAGCGCAGACTGTGCCCATCGACAGTTTTCATGGACTGACATTCACAGAACAAATCCAACAGCACTCTCTGCCTCGCAGTCGGAGCAGACAGTCTATTGTGTCCCCTTCCTCAACAACAAAGTCCATTGGTCAGCAGCCATCATCTCCATCCAGCGACTTTGACTGGTCTATGTTAAAACCTGGTCTCAAGTCAACAAAGGGAAGTAAGACCGGAAATGATACATCAAATAGTAAAGGAGCACAGGGAGACAAGAAGAAAGTCAAAAACAGTGGATCAACCCATGGTCAGGTTCTGGAGTACGAAATGACACAGTTTGACAAGAGGATTGCCCTCAACAAGTCAGTGGCAAACATTTCAGTGAAGGATCCCCATTGCAAGATCATGATCGGTGGTTCAATTCGGCAGGAAAGGGGGCAAAGCCAAGATCAATACTTTATCCAGCAGCAGAGCTGTTCGGACAAGAGGCGAAATGGCATCATGACCAACCCCAACTATCATCTACAGGGTAATCAGGTTTTCCTGAGTAGGGTATCGGTTCCTCGGACTGTACAGAACAAAGGCCACCAGGATGTTTTAGAGAACTATCCCATTGGGGAAACCGAACTAAGCCTTAAACAAGCCCTGAAACTGCAGATTGAAGGATCAGACCCTGGGTTTAACTACAAAAAGGAGACTCCGTTATAGCTGGTAAGAGATACTTTTCAAAATAACCCTCCAGTGTGTGCTCTTGTTGACATACATCAAGCATTTGGCTCAAAGTTGAAATTAAGGTCAGGGTGACAGCGAGTAGATAAGACTTTGGCTTGTCCATTCATTTGCAGTGGCTGATACAGAGGCTACTAACTGACTTTAAGATGATCCTGGATTGCACTCAAAACAACCACAATTAGCTGGATTTAATTGCATGAGGAATGCCTCAATCTGGATAAGCAGACTTCTCCCTCCCATACAAAACATTAACCCAAATCCTTCCTATACTGTTTCAGATGTCTTGAATGCCATTCATCATGCATACATTGGAGGGAATGTGCCAAAGCAACTGTTTCATCTGCATACAAAAACACCAGATTTGTTGTCATCAGGGGGAGACCTCAAAACAATACTGGGGACAATTGTTGATTGCTGCCTAAGGCTTATGTGAACTGATACATCAATGTGCCTACATCTGTTACAGCCTTCTTCATGTATTCATGCAAACTTTCATTTTAATTTAATGTAATGCTATTTAATAAACAGTGTATGCACTTTTAAAAGGGTAAAATGACAGACTTGCATTTGTTCGATTCACTTTGTATCCCATCCATGTTTTATCAAAAGTTGTTTGAGAGAAACATACCAATTTTTTTTATTGCTTTATATAATGTTCGTTCTGTCTACTTTTCACACTGACAGCAGTGTGCCACTGAGTACATTGTTACAAACCACAGGACATCACAGTAACTGATTGCCATGGTATGAATTTCAGCGCATTGATAGTCTGCCTTTCTAGAGACCCCAAATAATCTGTGTTAACCTTGATCAGTGTGCTAAACCTCTGTTGTGTGTAATATGTTAATAGCTACGGCAGTTTACTTCACAAGTATATACAAGCATATTTATTTTTGGAAAAAAAAGCCACTTTTACTGCATTTTGTGTTGCATTACGCTCTACCATGGTGCTGTGTTCAGAAGTTGCCTGCAGTTATTTTGGACTCCCAATTTTGTTGGCTTTGTGCGTTTGTGTATTATTACATATCTGAGAAAGAGGGAGGTTCATTGAAAAAGTAAAAAAAAAAAAAAAACTTCATTTTGTCCCTATGGGATTTTTCAGTTGCCTCTGTGTTATTATTTTGTGTGTGTGCATAAAAATATTTAAATAACTCTTTGTGTACCATCAGCAAAAGTTTGGTGCTAAATGCAGCAATTTAAAGTGAAAGCAGCGCTTTGAAGAAATGCATTCGTCCACAGAGTTACTTGTCTAACCTGCAATGTCTTGTCACATGGTTAGTTTCCAGTAATTCCTGCTGGATTTTTCAGGGGGCATGACACAAAAACGGCTCAGAAAGGGTTCAGCCATTAAGACAACTCATAGCTGTGAATGGTTTTGTTTGAAATGCAGAGTTGTAAAGCCAAAGTTGAAACAACATTACTCTGTCCCACCTCCTCCCTGTGAGAAGCTGAACATCAGCTCAACAGGACTTAACCCTGTGGGAGATGGAGGGGAGGAGGTGCCCGACTGTGATGCTGAGGGAACTGAAACATCTGTTTCTCATGAACTGTGGGGAGCTGCGTTAGCGTTTACAGGCTGTCATATTTTTGCAGGCTTTTCATATTGTCAACAGTGAGCTATATTTTGGGATCAGAGGGAGTAGGAACCTATCGCATGCACAAACACTTATAAGCCCTAGTGAAAGATCCTTGCTCTTCAGCGCTACAGTAGCTCAAACATATGCCATGAAGGGTCAATGGAAGGATTCAAGGCAGGATCAGGTATAGAATCAGTGTTGGAAAACATACTGTATAGTCTTATGAAACAGTTCTCTTGTTTGTCT
The DNA here is from genome assembly GCF_022749685.1 of Semicossyphus pulcher. NCBI lineage: Eukaryota > Metazoa > Chordata > Actinopteri > Labriformes > Labridae > Semicossyphus > Semicossyphus pulcher. The sequence continues at coordinate 7,545,072 of NW_027211693.1, forward strand.
TGACTGTGTTTTGTCTGTCATCTTTGATTTGACTGTCAGTGATTGGATTGTAAATAGCTTAACATGTACATTCAACTTTCATTTAAAAAAGAATTCCTGTATAATATGAAGTGGAATTTTCTGATGTATATTAAAGTGCTTAATAAACATATTTGCTTTACTGCTGAAAAAGATTTCTTTTTGCAAACTTCTTTGAACCTAAACAGGGTTGAATATTCAGTCTTGGGCCTTCTTGTTATAGAAGCTGGAGGACATTTAAAGTAAGAAAATATAAGATATAATTTGTTGTCCCTCAGGGTAAATTTGCCTTAGGCATTAAGGTACTACTCTTCATTCAATACGTAGCTGAAAGACATTCAAAAAGTACACCAAGACATAAATATAAATTACAGACAACAAAAAAGAAAAGGGCATCTAATTTATTGCACAACCCCTGAATCATCAAAGACAACAGTAAATAAATACGTCTGGTATCGGATGTTATAGAAGACGATTTATCACTTCTTCATAGTTAAACTGCCAATGTTTCTGAATTCAAGGCAGACTGATTGATATGTCTGGAACAGAAAAGCTTGTGCTAGCGCTGATGCTCCATTGACTTCTTGGCATTTTTGTGAAGACAGATAATAAGACGATTGGGGGAGGGGGGTTGCAACTTGAAACGGAGAAATCTACTGTGACTGATTTTTTTTTTCCTCACAGATATTTGTTCCCATCCAAAGGCCTTTTTTTTTAATCCACTGAAGAGTTAATTTTCTCCTGTGTCAGGTCTGCACACCCCCAGGCTATAACTGCTAATACTCACGTCCCTGTTGGTCATTTGATGGTGGAGGGCCAAACCAGGACACTGCAGGCAGCACGACACATGGATCAAGCTGAAGTGGAACATAGGAGTGTGCCAAGTGCTACCACTGGCCCCCCTCCCTTCAGTTCACTCAGTTCATCCCAGTCAAACAGGAGCTGCCAGAGAGATCAAATACAGATGGCATTTGTTTAGTTTCAACTCACATTTTATGAAATCTTACAAAATGACATACTTTCAGTTTGAGGTAATGTAACTGGATTCCTTTGCTGTCATTATCAATCATATCTCACATGTTATTTCATTTCAGGATACATGCATGCGATTCTAAAGCAGTTAACTGAATCAGCAGCTTTTTAGCTTTTGGCACCAAGAACGGGGATTGGACAGAGTTGTTACACAGAGTAATTAGGCGTAATTGCTGACCGTTATCCGACATTTCAGGAAAAATAACTGCTAGAGCAGCTTAAGATTTTGGGACTTTGAGAACAGTCTTTTCTGCATTTCTTGAGAGGGCGGGTGTTAATGAGGAAACCATCTGGTACTGATGTAATGTAGCATGTCCTGTCCAAGCTTGGAGGATCTCCTTGTGAAGCATCTGCCAGTGGCCACATCTGGTTCTTCTCCACCCATGCCCTTGTTTTGGATACAGCACTAACAAGCTCCCACGCAATATATACAACATGGCGACAGTTGTGGCCGGGACGTTCCAAATGCAACTTTTAACCCAAACGCCTTCATCTACGTGCCATCCTACAAGTTTTCACTCCAGAAAAACACTTTAGCAAAAGATTTTTATGCTGAGCACTTTTCAGCTCAAGCTAACAGAGCGTGTTGTTGCACACATGTGGAACTAAACTTGCTCGAGGTAATTACCAAATCAAAAAATGCTGTTGATTCTTGTGACCTTGTGTGGGGTATTTTTCCCAGCATGCCTTTGCAAGAAGGAACTTAACAAGAATGCAAACATTGAAAAGATATCTTTGCAGCTTGGCATGGCTGTGCCTGGTGCCTTGGCTCCAACTCTGTGATTGCAGATGTTGTGTTTCAGGAAAGTTCAGTTATAGTTTTATATGGTTTCATTTGATCTTTATAACCTGGCACTAAAACGGATATGTAATTGCCATAATATTCTTTTATTTAAGATCTATTATTCCAAAGTGGAAAAAGCCACCAGAGAGTCGTTTAATGTAATCTATTAATGAATTAAATAGCAATTGACTGTGCCCAAACTTCTAGAATGATATACTTTGCAAATATGAGCCATTCTACAACTCCCACAGTATACAGTAAGTGCATCGCTGTTTAAGAGTACATCTTGTCGGACCACGTTTAAGCTCCAAATGTTAATCGCTGTTCTGGGAAACTTGCATCAGTACAGGCACAAATAGTCAACTTCTGCAGATCGGTGCCAGCAGTGATTTGGCGAGGCGGCTGCCAAGTGGCAGACTCATGGAGAAATTTTACAAAGAGGTCTTTAAATCTGTCCATCCATTTTATAATGACACAAGTGCAGCCATGCAGAGCCCTTCATCATACCGGGTTTCAAATTAGATCGACTGGAGTTTCCAGTGTAGCAGCATTGTTCAAACTGTGAGCTGAAAAAGATGATTTTTTTTCTCCAGACCTACAGCAATTACTTGACTATTCAGAAGAGGAAATTACTACAATTTAAGTATTTTGAATGGAAATTAATGTTGAGGTTGGAGGTCCACTGACCTTGAGAGAAGCTTGAAATACATTCACAGCTACATTTACCTAATGTTTGGTTGTTTTCACATGATTGAGAAGTTATGGGGTCAGTCAGAGTTTTTCCAGTGTTTTTATCCCGTAGCTGTTTCTAATTTATCCAAGAGCGTCTTTTCCTGACCACACCTGTTCTCAGCAAAGCCCCACTTACTATTTACAAAATTTGTGCCTAGCAGCAACTCTTAAAGTGAGATGAGGAAGGAAAAAATGAAACCCAGAAGGAATAAAACCTTTCTCAATCCAATACAGTTGGAGGTTACACTAGTACAACTTTAGGTCTGGTGTGACTGTATGCCGATAATGTTAGCTCATGTAGGCAAACAGTCATAGCTGTTTAGCTTACATGACTGTGTCAGTTCACTGACTTTATGACTCACCTCTTTTGTTTACTGTTACGCTAAGTTTTAGCTGTTAGCATTATCATTGGCTAATCGGTAGAGTATGTTACATTGAGTTGCTTTTGGCAAAGATGTTGCATGATGCTTATATATAGCATTGAAGCTAATAGAGTTGGCCAAATTGGATTCATTATGGCAGTTACATGTACCCCTCCACCACTCGCTGTTCAGTAAGGAAATACAGTTCAGGGAAAGTTATGCTAACGAGGGAGTAAATCCCCACTCGATTTGACCAACTCAGCTAACTGCTAAATATATCTCATTTAGCCTCAGCTGAACTTTAAAATGCATTATTGCAGATGTCTTATCATGTAGTAGTACTCATGTGGAACACAGAGATGTTAATTATGCTATTACATGCATAATATAAGTATTGCATTGACTTTAAAAGTCCAAATATGTCCTGTAATAGCTAGTTGCTGGTAACCATGTTAGACTTAGAGCCTCTCTTATTATCCATTTAAATGCTGTGTAAACTTGTTTTCCTTGACTCCTCCCCGTAATGACTGACTGATAAACTCAGCGGCAGTCATAATTCATAGAATTGTAGTTGCGTTTGTAACTTTGCTTTCGTTCCAACAACCTCCAAAGTGAGTTTGAAAGCCAGAAGTCTCTGAACCTCCTGAAGAAGTCATTTAGTCATTGGTATTGATCAAAAACCCCATCATGCCGCTGCAGATGCATTATGATCACTGTGCGATGGGCCAGTATAAATCTCAGTTACAGCTTTTATAAACTTTTGCCAACAAGCAGAGATCACAAAGTGGGTTTAAGATGCTGTTGTGACAGACAGCCTCCTGAATTTTATACTCTCTACTGGCAATAGTTCAAATACAAAGCCTTTAGGTTCAACAAGGCCATTGTAGTCTGGATTTGTGTCAGTGCAGCTCGGCAGATGGGGAAAGGGGTATTCATGAGCCCTTCAGGAAACCCGGTATTTAAAAGATGGCTTAAGAGGCCTGCTTGTGCTCATCTGTTTGCATAAACAGCTCTTAGATCCATCAAAAGGACTGAATGTACCGTCATGAATACACATTTTACAAAAGGACGATTCTTTTTCAAACTTTACCCTGCTATTTGTTGCAGAGCAGCAGAAGTTGAATTCAAAATTCAGAGGGAATAAAAGCCTGTGCTTAAAAGAAGTTTCCGCTCAACAACAATGAAGCAACTCCCGGCCAACAAAGCTGGAGAATGAGAGATTATACACACTGTATTCCTCTTTGTTGCCTGTTTACATAATCCCCACAGTCTCTCATCAAGAAGCGTGGTTGAAAAGCTTTCATCAACTCTCTGTGGAAAACCTGTTTTCTTCTTTGAAGCTCAACACAGTGGCCAAACATGCACACAGGTGTTCCACTTTCACTGTACAGGTACAACATCTGACTGTAAAATCTAAATGTCTTTTGCTGGGGAGACTAAACACTGGAGCACAAGTCTTTTGAACGCTGGTGAGTTGGCTACAATGCACCATCATACTGTGCATCGTTAATCATTACAGCTGAAGCCAAGGACAATAAATGGACCAGAGTTCTACACAATGGAAGGACTGTAGCTCCACAGGCCGAGATATTCTGGTGCGAGACAAAAGCAGCTGCCTGTAAAGCAAAGAGATCAGTGTTTCACAGCTCCATGCTTTAACTCCCTCACAGAAACTTTCACATGCAAACCCTGTATCTCCAAAATGTCAGCTTCCGAGGGACTTAGAAAAACAGCTTTGTTGACATCCTGAAGACAATCCAGTTTTGCAGCAACTCTCTGTCCTGAACAGGTTTTGAAAGCCAAAGAAGTGAGAGAGTTTTCCCAGCCTGTGGAGCATGTAATCCTCTAATTCACCGTTATTTGAGTTACAAGGTTTGCACCCAGCAGAGATGATATGTGGGAGAGTGGAATCTGCACAAAGCAGCTGGGAATGGAAAGCTTTAAATATATACAGGGGATCTCACAGGGTGCAAGTGCTACTATTTAAAGAGTGTCCTGTTCAGTAGCTTGTATAAAATTCAGCATATTCACCACCGCCTGTGTAGCAGCGTTGCAATTTTCATCAACACAGGGACTTTGAATAGATCAGCAAAAATATTGGAAGAACATTACGGCATATTTCAAGTTAAAGGTCTAATCTCAAAGATTTCTGTTGCGTTCTCTATGGCGGCACCTTTGGCGATAAACGGTAGATGAGGTAGCACACTTCCCAATTTAACCAGACGTCTACGTTTGGCTCCCTTTGTTACGGTTGTAACTCTTGATTTTCCTGGCTGACCGTCACTTTCCTTTTTAGACTGTTTGCTTCATCTGAGCGTCGAGTTTGTTTCTTTTTCTTTGGATTTTCACTTCTTTTTGAAGTTGTATTGTTATCCATCTCTTCTTTGTTTGTTCAGCCATAGTAGATTACTGTTTACTCGCAACACTTGCAGAGACCGAAAAAGCAGCCGCTTAGCTCCGCCTACCCTCTCTAGCAGACCAACCACCGCTGGCTGATGGAAAATGCGTCACTAACTGTGCGCCGCTTGTGATCTTTTCCACGAAGTCGTACCAGACACCTAGTCCAGAATAATACTGTAAATGCAAAGGCTTTTATAAGTGGGCCATAGGCTCAATCACCATTGTGTTACCTCACTTGGCGATAGAAAGAGACTTAAGACATTTGTTTAAATGAAAATCTTCAAGATCATCACTTTAAAACAACATATTTAATAAGCCATTAGGTACAGCATCTAAGTCACAACAGCTTACGTTAGCATTGAAACAATTAGAAGCTAACATTACAGCTAGCTAGCTAAAAATAAACTTTAGCGAGGAATTTTACATCTGATCTTATTGTATGGTGTAACACTATCAAACAGCAATCCTAGCTAGGAAGTGGTTGATTTCTAATGTTGTCTAATGGGTTAAGCTAATAAGCTAATGGGTTGTTGTTTTACTTTGAGATATGGCTGATGTTCCTCCGGTCTTTGAAGTTGCTGAAGGACTTGGGAGCAGTGAAGCGATAATGATTCGTCAGATTCCCGACAGTTAGACTAATTAAAAACCTAGAAAACAGCAGTTGTGTGACATCATGACAGCATTTGAACTTCCCACTCCTGAGCTTGACTTCAGAGAAAATCTCTGAGTGTGAATATGAATACAAATGGTAAAAGAAGATACAAAGCAATATCACAAACTCTACTGAACACGTTTTACAAATGTGCAGATGTATAGATGGGGATGAAAAGTTCACAACTGAAGCAGAGAACTGAAAATTAAAAAGAGTCACATTCAGCTTGTGGCAATGTTTCAATGACAGAGGGAGACTGTGAGTAACCAGGTGTGCGGAGTCTGATTGTTATTCTACGGCTAAACGACAAAGTGACTAAAAGCACATTTTCTTCAGTTTGTCTTCATCCTTGGAATTTCCGAAATAAGAGAAGAAACGAAGAAAAGGTGAGTCACAGTGACCTCTGGAAGAGTAAGAGTCTGGCAATTCTGTGAAGGCTTATCATGTAAATGAAAAGTAAACAGTGTTACTTTGACCTGACAGAGGTCTCACAGTGAAACAGCGGAGCATCTCTAGTTCCCATAATGTCAAGTATTTCAGAGTGAAACACACTATGTGGGCAGAGTAACATCTCGAGAGGGATTTGATAAAAGTGGTTGATTGGATCGCACAAAAGTGGGCGTAGCTCAGAGAAAAATGAGTCTGTAGAATCAAAGCTTTACAGAGGTGTAGGTGACTGATTGCTTCCACCCACACCTCCTTCCTTAGATCAGATGGTGAGGGCAGGGGGGGATAAACAATTTGACAGCTAAGTACAACAAAGGGTTTTATTGCTGTTGTTTTTACATATATTTGCGATCTACAACATTTTATGCAAGGATAGTGTAAACTGGAACAACTGTGTCCGACCATTTTAGTGACAACATTTCTGTTTCATTTCGTTTCATTCATGGTGTGAAAACAACCAAAGCAGAATGGTGTTGCTGTGGTGTTTGCTATAGCTCTGGGAAGCCTTTTCGTCCTCTCTGCATGTTAGCTTTGCAGCAGCAACGTTAGCTAACTCACAAACTAGCTAACATAACTTGCATGACGTGCTATGTCTCTGTTTGCTCTAGAATTATACCATGGTATTTTTCCATGCAAGGTTTTTAAGGCAGCAATCTTTATACACCGCATCTTTCTCCAGAATTGCTTACTGCACGTTTAATGACTAAATATTATTTTGCCAAATTCCACCACAGCTGTATGCAGGTACTTTTTTAAATAATTAACAGTATAAGTATATGAGCATATGATCTATACTATCAGCAGCTTTAAATTGATCTTTTTAAGCATTCATAACCACGTATCAGTGATTTGTTTTGGAGTTTGCGTTCAAAAAAAGTGGTGTCATCTGCATAGAACTTTAGTCCACTGTTATTAACATTCAGGTGTGATGTCTGATAAAAGGTGATACCTTATTATCCCGGAGACCCCCTCTGCTAAAGCTGAACTCAGAGTGCACACCTTCATGTACAGAATAATGAAATCTGTTTGACTTGTCTGAACCACCTCTGAACAGAGTTATCAAAGCTTCTTGTGTCCTACAGTATCAAAACCCTGGACCGATCAATATACACAGCACCACAGTGTTCATTTCCATCTAAGCTGGACTGATAATTACCACCCCGAGGACCTTCAACTCTCCGACCTTCCTGGTTTCACTGTGACCATCATGAGTACAGCACAAAAAATCTACACTGAGAGGCAGATTAGCTTGAAACTCAGCGTTTGCTCATCAAACTGAGAAAGTGAGCACCACCTGGGTGTTTTATTGGCACTGAGCTGCGAAATCGGCTTATTATGCAGGACTATTATCGCCGGGAGTTAAGGAAATTTCACACTGTTGGCAAAGGGTTTTTTTCTCTCTCACTCCTGCTACCTGGCTCTGTCTCTCTTCTTGGCTTTGTCTCCTATATTTTTCTTCTCTCTTCTTTTTAACTTGCTTTGAGTGTTGCTTCCTGTCACGCTCTTTCTCCCCTGTTTACTCTCTTTTCATTCTCAATGTTGGTATTTTGGTTTACCCTCCATTTTTGTATTTCGATTCATTTCTTTTTCCTGCTCTGTCATTTCCTTTTTTTCTTTTCCAACCTCAATCCTTCGTATCTTTATTTGTTGTGTGCCATTTCCCCTCATTTGCGTATCCTGTGCCTCTCTGTGTTCATGGCTTTGTCGTCCTCCCTTTGACCCCTTTCTTACATATTTTCCTGTGTTTCTGTTGGTGTCTCTGCTGTTTTCCTGTCGCTCTGCCTCTTCGTGGCTCATTCTCTCTCTTTGTGACACTCAATCATGTGCTGTTTGTTCCGTCATTGGGGGAATTTTCTCTTTGTCGTTTTTCAGTGTCTCTCGGATTTTTTCTTCTTTGTCACGTCTGCCTTCTCCGTCGCTCAGTTCTCTTTGTCTGTTTTCCTGCCCTCGCCTGCCTTTTGCTCTGGCTCCCTCTGTTTCTTCCCTCCGTCAGCAGCGAGCAGACCTCAGCACGGCTGCTGCAGAGTTCATCTCAGGACAGAACCTCGCTCTGCTGCTGTTTCTGTTGCGCACACACCGTTTGTCGACCGATTCGGAGTCTTGGGTGTAACGGGGCCCGGGGACAGATGGAGAACAGTGACGATGAAACAAAGACATTCCCACAATTTCACTGACGCAAAGAGCAAAGTGTGCAATATTAAAATGACAAGGCAGGCTTAGTCTAGAATGTCACATGATATAACAAATGGATACTGTTAGAGAGTGTTCGCACATTAAAAAAGAAACTGGCACAGACTCTGCACTCTTGGATTCAGTCTTTTTACGCTGCTTTGCTTCTGCCAGTGTTTGGATTTGATTTGTCAGGAGAGCTCAACAGATCTGACCTGATTTGACTTTTGCAGCAGATGTTAATCAGCGGTCTTAAGACCTCACTGGATATCCGTTTTCACAGTCTATACAACACGGCAGAGATGGAAATTGAGATCTCAGATTCTAGGTGGCAGCTTTGGGACAAAGATATCTGTTTTGTTTATCTACAATGATGCATTAGGATAAAAGGAAATCACACAGTGGGGAAAATGAGCAGCGTTTGGGTTGCCAGAAAGACTGTCGTTCCCTCGCTCCAAATGTGGAATTGAGTTCAGCCAGAGAGATTAGCCACGCGCAGCATTTCGCTGGGGATGGTAATGCTGGGCCATCCAACACGCCTTTCCAGCTCTTCTGTCTAAAATATCTCAACAACTACTGAATACATTTACATGATTTATGATTCAGATATTCAGGATGATTCACTTGACTTTTGTGTTCCCTCACTTTTCCTCTAGCCCCTTCAAAAGGTCAATGAAAAACTAATTTCGTTTAGCATCAGCTGACTTTGTAAATGTTGGTAGCATGCTAAAGGCCTCATACAAAGTGTTTACGTGCTAACACAGGAAATGTGAGCATTCAGACTCAGTTATATTAAAGGGGCCGTATCTTTTAAATGGATATTCTCATATTTTTTATGGGTTTCACATTTTTGGGTGTTGCATTAGTCTGGGTTTTTCCAGAATTACATTTTTAAAAAGGTCGCCTCTGAAACGGGCCGTTCAGAACAGCTGCAGGTTTCTACATTGAACCTTGCTTACGCTGAAACCGACCAATCGTCATTCACCGTCGTTCACCCGAGGCTGCCTTCTTGCACGAGCTTGTAGTCGAGTCGTTGTCAAGATTTCTTATCATTCCAAAACCTCCTGGTGATTCTGGCTCGTTCATATAAGGCAGAATAACCGATCCTAGAGCAGCCATGTTTTCTACAACTTTGGAGTGACAGTGCAGTGAGGCCGCTCAGCCACATAGGATCGCACATGTGGGGGAGGGGCTATGCAATGACTCCAAATACTGTCAGCCGATCGTGGCTAAGCTCTCACCTTTGAATGGCAAAACGGCTTGTTCGTTTCAGGAGGAAGGAGAGGCTCCGAAAAATAATTAAATTAAAATATGTATACAATTTTTAAAACGATTATTCAAAAACACATTAGAAGAATAGAAACTTGATTGCACAGCTGAAACATATGCCCTTTTAAGCTGCAATCAATATTTTTCATATTAACAATAGAATGACTTTGTGTAATATTGTTGCTAAACGACAACCCAACAGGGAGTAATCCCCCGTCTCCTCTCAGCTCTAAGAAGCTTAATCGGTTATCAACTCATTGTTTAGATTTTTAAGCGTTCAGATCAACTGTTTTGCTTCTCTCTAACAGATCTCATTAATCTTGTCTCCAGCTGCAGCAGGCTTAAACCCCGCTGTTTAATAATGACTAAATTCAGACACTTCCACACCAGCCATGTTTATGAAAAACACCCAATGGCACTCCTCTGTCAGTCTTAGTATTAAACCAACCTCATTTTAGATAAACAGTTGTGGTTGGCCTAATCCCTATTTACAGATTCTACATAGAAATGTAGAATCTGTAGGCAGGGACGTGGATTTTAGGCATGGCAAGTGTTGTAGTTTCTGCTTGTAGTACACTTGTAGTCCGAGTATTGTATTAACCAATCACGTATCAGCAGGCTGCAGCGTATGCAGGACAAAACAGTCCGTGTGGAGAGCAAAAGCAGGCAATGCGCTGCAATGACACCCCGGCTCCTCAGCAGCCATCTATCAATGATTAAGGTTCTTATTAATCTCTATAAACAGACATCTGCATGCTAACAGCTAACAATCCTCTTAAGGACAGACCTGACTAAGCTTCATTTTCACTTTTCACTAATCTGCATCATGATGTTGAAATGTAGGCAAAGGTAAGACTTGTTCATTAAAGTAAATCACAAGAAAAAATTGGTTCTTTTTCTGTAAACAATGCAGCACATGGAAAAAGAAGTTGTTTATCGCTAACCGCCGGCTACATGCCCCAACATGTTCACCGTTGTCCCCAGAGGCTATATCGTCATCAGACTAGAGCTGATGGGATCTGAGATTGTGATTGGCCTAAATTGAAGCAGGTCGGATGGAAGTCCGTCTAATCTGAAGGGGAATCGTACGTATCAGCCCCAACAAATGAAACATGAGCTTGCGATTTGTCTGCTTTGGTGACAGCATCATCGCGGCGCCAGCATGCCTGTTATCGTCTTTAATCATCCGGTGAGGATCTATGAATAGAAATGTTTTTCTCTATTTTGCATGACTGAACTTTCTGGTGTGTAATGACCATTACAGCTTTGTTGGCATGGTTATAGAAGTTTAGTCCTTTGTTTATCTCAGAGACACATTAGCATAACTGAAAGTCCAAGTTGCTACACAGTTGCTACAGTATCAGTAGGCTAATTGCTGCTGGCTGGGGTGTCCGTTCTTCCTGTAGACAGTTCCTTCCCACCATTCAAATTGCTGGCAAAGCTTACGTGCGAGACACCGAACCCTGAGAGGAGCTACTATTCAGCACAACCAGTGCATGACTTTTCAAATCTGTGAATTAGGCCTGACCTGGCAACCATGCGCTTCCCCTCACATCTCTCTGTCACCCTCTCCTCATTAGCACTAACCCTATTCCAGGTCAATACCTGTGGCACACAGAGAGAGTACCCCCTACACACACACATGCTCTCTTACACACTTTTATCCCCTTCTTTTCTCTCCCTCAAAGTCACACACACACACACACACACACACACACACACACACACACGCACACACTCGCTCTGCCTTTCTGTGAGTCTCTCTTTGTCTTGCTTTCTTTATCCCTGCCTCTCCCACACACACACACAAAATGACACACATATTGCTGATCAGGGCAGCCGAGCAGGCAGGAGTCTGACCTCATTAGGAACTATGGCAGGCAGCCAGGGGAGGGTCTGTCGATGAATGACCAAGGAGGAGTGGTGAGGGAGCAGGATGGACTAATCTGCAGAGCGCCAAGAGATCTAAGATTCTCTCGCCTGTTTGATGCTTTCATATGTGGGCTAGATTTTAAAAATAGCACTACCCTAAATCGAAGGCTGTGAGCTATGTGGATTAATTTATCCAACAAGATACTTTCATCACAAAAGATTTCATTTGTTTTTAGCACGTTAGCTGCTTGAGGGATTATCACGCAATTTGGATCAGACAGTCATGTCTCAGGATCAACTGTAATCACCCTGTTGATCCAGCGACAGCCTTTTTTAATACCTCCAGTGAATGTAATGTCATTCCATTCCGCTTCATACAGCATGTATATCGTGGTTAACACAAATGAGCAAATATTAGCATGCTCATGTAGAAGTGTGTGCTTGTCCTATTGTACATATGATAAGAGTTCTATATGGATCTTTGATTTTGAAAGGGCACAAATAAATATAGGCATAAATATATTTTAGGGCTGTCAATCGATTAAAATATTTAATCGCGATTAATCGCAAATTAATCACACATTTTTACCGGTTGTAAATGTACCTTAAAGAGATATTTTTCAAGTTTTTAATCCTCTTATCAACATGGGAATGGACACATATTCCTTCCTTTATGCAAATGTATGTTTATTATTATTGCAACATTCCAAAACAATGACAAATACTGTCCAGAATATTCTACAGAATAACCTCAAAGGTACTGCACGCTCAAAAAATATGCAGAAAGCATCACATGGCAAACTGAAGGCCAACAAGCAACAACAGACGGCATGTTGACCTGAATGTAACTTTCCTCAGGAATAAGTTGCTGAGTCTGCAGCAGGAGATAAAAATAACATCATTTTAGTCAAAGTGTCTTTCTTCTTGCTATCCACAACATTACGGCTGCATCGCTTCCTGATTTCACAAACTACAGGGCGAGCGGAGGGTCATAATAATGGAACATGCGTGCGTTAATCGCGCGTCAAAATAAATAGTGGCTTGAGAGCGAATGTGTGTTAACACGTTATTATTGTGTTAACTTTGACAGCCTTAATTTATTTTAATGAAATTCTGGTAAATGTTAAGGTTTAGGAAAAACTGTCCGTGTGGAGAGCGAAAGCAGGCGGAACGTAATCCACCGTGATGACATCCCGGCTCCCATCAGCAACAAGGATTTACCTTCTTATGTATCAGAAAGTATCAATCCGACCTCTGCTCAACAAACAAGCATTTTATAAGAAGTTTTCTTCTCCTCTTGAGGACAGACCTGACAAAGCTGACAAAAACGGTTTGTTTTCCTGTAAGTCTGGAAGATGTTCATCACTGACCACTGGCTACACGCCCGGCATGTTCACCGCTGTACCCAGAAGCTCGGCGTCGTCAGACTATAGCCGATGGGATCAGAGATTGAGGCACATGTAACTCTGAAATGACTTGAAGTGCATTGACATAATAATAGAGTATTGATATGTAAGTGTTAAGAGCTACATTACCATATTGATAGACAACAAGCCTCTGTTTTTGTGTAGCCTTGAATCCTATTTAAACTATGTGAACAGCACAACCCGAAGCCTTCTTTCTCCCCCGTGTCAGACAATAGCTTCCATCCATCATCTCACTCTTTCCGTGCCTTTCAACAGGCATGTGTTTGCATTAGTGGCCTGTGAAATATCTCGTTTCCTCCTTTCTCACCACAATTGCCATTTACAGCGTGCCAGTTAGTGGATGGAAAGAGTAGAGTCCATCATACACAGGCAAATTCCTATTTTGTCTCCTGGATTTATGACAAAAGTTAACCTCAGCTGCATGGCCGCTCTGTATTCAACAGATATTTTACAGGTACTCTTTGAAATAAATGGAACAGTTATGGAGTCTGGGGGGGGCGACATGCTGCCAAACCTCGCAAATGATAGATGGCTTCAGCACTACAAGGATGTATGGGCTTTCCACTGCTGTCAGAATATGTCCAGCTGAATGCATTACCAAACCTTATGCTGGAATCACTCAAATCCTAACCAAGGTCCGCAGACAGATTAACATATAAATGAAAGTACAGGCAAGATCCTGCCCTTCATTTCCTATCTGTTTACGCCAATGATGTGCAGTCTGAGAGGTTTGGAGGAGGAGACGGCGCGCTATGTCATGGAATGGATGTCAAACCTTTTTCTCAGCTATCATTGATAGAAGAGAAGATTGAGACGAAATTGAAGGATGCATCAAATGAAACGTCTGAAAATGTTTCTGCCTGCAAGAGTGGCCACTCGTACAGCATTACAAACTGCAATAGGAGCCTATCACAGACATAAACATGTTTCCTAATAGTTGTTTCTTGTTTCCAAAGTCAAGAACAAAAGTTTATTTAGTTGATTTTACTGAGTTACTAAAAATACCTCTGAGCTTTTGCTGGAGAGAAAAACAAACCTATAATTGATACGCTGCATAGCTGCATGAAATAGCTCGAGGATTAATTCTTCAATAAACTTTGGAAGCTGCAGTTGTTGGCTGTGTTCATTTTATTAAACTAAGTTTTGGCATTCAAGTTATTATTCAAGTCAGGGAGATGAATGAATGCCTCCGAAAACTCTCCCATGTATAAGTAATTTAATCAGCTGTTAAATATTAAAACCTATATATCTTCTTTATGGAATAAAAAAGGTTATTTTCCGAATGGATTTTCTTTGCAAAGAGGAACGACTTGGCCTTAAGGGTACATCTATATAACACCTGTTTGAAAAAAGGAATTATGGCTTCATAAGCAGTGAAATAAATGGATTAGACAGACACGCTTTACACTGCAAATAAACTCTCATTAGTTTTCCTCAACAGCAGCTTCAAAACTCACACTTTAATTCCTCAACCAAACATCACTCTCTAACTGGTGCTCTTTTTAAAGCCTGCTAAAGCCTGTGTTTGTTGTAGTCTTCAAACACGCAGTGCAGTAAACAAGCAGCACGTCCAACAAAATCACAGCATAATTGCAAGTTACACTGAAAGTGCTGGTGCTATTTTAATCAGCGCACTCGTGCATGTAAACATTGTTTACAAGAACAACAGTGTCATGTTTGGTGTCCAGTTAAATAAGGGTTATTTGACTGATGATAATCCAGTCCAAAATAAGGAACACCTTATTTGCCAAATGTTTTAAAGATTCAATCTTGAAGATTTCAGTTTCATTCTCTTTGGCGCCTCTAATGGCGATAAACGATAATTGCAGGAGCACACTTTTAATGTCCACGGTTGGCTCCAGTTGTAACTCTTGATTTTCCTGGCTGACGGTCGCTTTCCGTTTTAGACTGTTTGCTTCATCTGAGCGTCCAATTTGTTTCTTTTTCTTTGGATTTTCACTTATTGTTGAAGTTGTATCTGTAGTCATCCATCTTTTCTTTGTTTGTTCAGCCATAGTAGATTACTGTTTACTCGCAACACTTGCAGAGACCGGAAAAGCAGCCGCTTAGCTCCGCCTACCCTCTCTGGCAGACCAACCACTGCTGGGTGATGGAAAACGCGTCACTAACTGGGCGCCGCATGAGATATTTTCCATGAAGTCTGTAATACTGCAAATGCAAAGGCTTTCATCAGTGGGCCATAGGCTCAATCATCATTGTGTTACCTCGTTCGTCGATAGAAAGTGACTTAACAGACATTTATTTAAATGAAAATCTTTATTACTTTAAGATATGCTTGGACCAAATGCAAAGTGAACTTTTGCATGACTTATTTGCGTTAATTCGGAGTGTTTTTTTTATATGGAGAACTTCGTAACCCGCATATATCCGCCCTTTACAGCCAGTGTGAGTGCTCTTCACTTCCAGAAAGGAACACATACCTTAGCATCATAGCTGATATCTAAAATGAACGACAGTGAACATATAATTAACTTGTATGTTGCATATTCCTTCAGTACATAGAATGCGAGTGCTGCAGTTTATTTGCAGCCAATCCTACACTGTCCTCCTGCTGCAAATACTCATCAACACATTTTAATCAGCAGCTAAAAATAGTCCTTGCTATCTGCTCCTGTTGGAGTGTAGTTCGATACATTGCATATTACATTTAGAGCTTCTTGCATGAGAGCAAACCAAACACTGTTCTGACAGGACAAATGTCCGGGGACGGGTTAGTTAGAAATTACTGAAGGCATGGCAGGTGGAAAGGGACGTCTGGTTTTAGTGAGCACCAGCTCGAAGACGAAAAGCCAGGGACTGTGAAAAATATCATCTTCAAAAATCGATTATAATTTGCCAATAAGCTATAGAACATGTCCAGATAGAAGTAATCTTCCTGGTTGATTACTAACAACATTTCATTTAATTTCCCCTCAGGCATGAATAAACTACTCTGTCTATCAATCTAAAAAGAAGAGACTAATATTTTGACAGTATTCCTACATGTTTTAACGCCATGCAAAAACAGGCGCAGAGCAGAGTGACTAAGCTGAACTCGATGAGTCATCACAGCAAGGTAAGGGGCTGCAGAAGGCCCTCAGCGAACAGACCACCCACTCATGTCCCCCATTAAGACAGCCGGCTCTTCCTGCACATATACGCCCCTGCAGCAATTTACTGCTCAGCCGGCACGGAGGGCGAATGAATGGTGAACGACGGAGTATTCTTAATGAGACACGGGTCAATGAAATGTCAAAACTGGACAATAAAAAGAGGGAAAAAAGCCTTAAATTGCGATTGTTATTGCAGTCTTTACACCTTTTGAGGGAAAATGAAGTGACCTCTATGAAACTACCTCCATGTTTTTCTCTTCTGTTGATCTCTTATCTTTGTTTTTGCTGTAAAGAGATGTTTTATCGAGGTATGCACAGCGCTTTTACATCCTCTTGGCCACTGTGATATTTGATTTTACTCCATTCTTATTTAACTTTTTTGGACATTTTGAATATTTCTTTTTTTTCCCTGATTTTATGCAAAATAATGCCCACTTCAGTGTTATTTTTCAAGGTAGGAATAAGAAAGTAACTCACTCACATATTCACTCATTCATTCACAGATAATCCGTGCCTGTGGTGTCTTTTATGAGTCACTGTGCTGTGCATAGAAAACCCACTGGACCACGATCGCTCACTCACCTCATTTATTCAACTCAATGGCCTGTGCAGCAGCTTCATGTCTGTCGCTCAGTGTGTCCTTGTTTGATTCATTGCACTTCTTCTATTGTGTTTCCTGGCAGGAGGGAGCCTGACAGATGTGGGTGCAAGAGAATATAGGTCACATTGTAGAACCAGATCAGCAGGTTATTCTGCATCCTCTCTAACACAGTGACCTCCAACTGGCCCACTTTAACCACAGGAAGGTGTCAAAGTGATGGTTTGGATTTTTATGTGGTGGGTTTTATAAGGTACTTATCCATAGTCATGTTTTACCTACAATGGAGGTACTCATCTGATACAGCTATGATGCTAAGGTATGTGTTCCTTTCTGGAAGTGAAGAACACTCACGCTGGCTGTAAAGGGCGGATGTATGCGGGTTACGAAGTTCTCCATATAATAAAAACACTCCAGCGGCCGAATTAATGCAAATAAGTCATGCAAAAGTTCACTTTGCATTTAGTCCAAACACATCTTAAAGTAATAAAGATTTTCATTTAAATAAATGTCTGTTAAGTCACTTTCTATCGACGAATAAGGTAACACAATGATGATTGAGCCTATGTTCCACTGATGAAAGCCTTTGCATTTGCAGTATATAGTATTATTACAGACTGGGTGTCTGTGGCGACTTTCACAGAAAATATCACAAGCGGCGCCCAGTTAGTGACGCGTTTTCCATCAGCCAGCAGTGGTTGGTCTGCCAGAGAGGGTAGGCGGAGCTAAGCGGCTGCTTTTCCGGCCTCTGCAAGTGTTGCGAGTTAACAGTAATCTACTATGGCTGAACAAACAAAGAAAAGATCGATGAATACAGATACAAGGTGGTTATGGTGAATAACATGTTGTGTAACTGATATTATGCCCTATAATAATATTAGGCTGCATACACTTTCTAATGGGTGAAACTTTCTTGAAGTAAACTATTGGTAATAACTTCCCAACATTTGTCATCAGTCACAATTTGTATGCAGGCATCATACTTTTAATGCGTTTTATTTCATGGCTGAGGAATTGAAACGAGAGGAACGGATGCACTCAGCGATGGCCTTTAATCTCCAGAATACTAATAAACAAAAAGTCTGAAGCCTGTAATCAGTCTGCAATCAGACAGGACTTAGAAGTCGGCCTGTGCAGCAGCATCTGAAAGCCTCACTCAGACAATCACAGGATCATTTTCCTCTGTGCACACCTGAAAACAGAGACTAATATATTGATTGATGCTCTAAGTCATGAGGTAGAATATGTGATGGGTCAGAGATATATCACTGTTAAAACACTCACTGCACCTGAGACACAAATCTTCTGACAGCAACAGAGAGCAGGATCATCTGAGTGCAGTATTGAGCCAAGCGGGTATCAGGGTGGCTAAGAATTAAACATCTATAATAGCATCAAAACTATACAAAATAAAAAGAATAGCATACAGTGATAGGAACAGTTCGTTCTAATTTGAATTAATTGATTCAGCAATTTGTTGGCCCCTCTGTGTTGAAACATACTGGAGCTACTAGCCTGCTAGTGCCACCCTGAAGGACCCTTGATCCTAACTGAGCAGCTGGTTCAGTGACGTAACACTGCTAATTTGGGCGGCTGTGCCTCAGTGGTAGAGTTGGTTGTCTTTCAATTGGAAGGTCGGAGGTTCGATCCCCAGCTCCCTCAGGCTACATGTCGAAGCCACTGAACCCCAGACACTGAACCCCAAATTGCTCCCGGTGGGGCATTTATTTTACATAAATATGATTATTTTCAGGAAACAAATCATCTAATATCCATAAATATGGATGATCAATATATAAAGTTCATAATAATGTTGACAAGCGCAGCTCAGAACTATGCAGCTCTAAAAATTGTTGTAAGACGACTTGATGTTAAAAACTCTTTCTTTGATCACTTTAAAAAATATTAGCTACTTCCTAGCAAACCGCTACCAAAGCTTCTGTGTTTACTAAAAATTAAATCAACACGAAAACAAAAAGTAAAGTTAAACAAGATGGAAAAAAGTCAGACTATCGTGCAACCCTGCACTGGGAGTCTACGATGAAAAGCTAATAGCTAATAGCTAACTTGGATGGAAGTTCAAGATAAATGGGCAGCAGATAGGCCTACAGCAGCTAATCTTAGTGTTAGCATTATGTTTTTTTTATTACGTTTATTTTTGGGGGCTATTATGCCTTTATTGAGAGAGAGGACAGTGGATAGTGTCGGAAACAGGGGAAGAGAGAATCGGGACGACATGCGGCAAAGGGCCGAGAGTGGGAGTCGAACCCGGGGTTGTCGCATCAAGGACTGAGTCTCTGTACATGAGATGTGACATTTATCTGCTGATCTAAAGCGACACCACTCAGCTAGTTTATGTTCACAAGACTTGTGAATGTAGTGGGCAAGTGAGATAAACTGAGAAAACTGCATGGCGATAAACGGCTTGACTAAAATATGGCAGCCTGGTTGATCAGGACCTAAAGGTTTATTCGTTTAAAGGAGTTTTTAATAATTGTGAAACATTAATTTTGTTTCGACTATTCTTTACGTTGGTTATAAATGCTCAGAGCTTTAAAACTGACTCCTGCAGAGCAACAACAGCCTCCTTTGACCCCCTGGGTGTTTAATAATTTCTAACCAATCAATATCCTCTCAGCGGCTGTCCAAACGTGTTGCACAGGTTCCTTTGTTACCATCCCCCGCTCGTCCTACTCACACGCTGATTAGACAGGCTATAGACAGATGATACACACAGACAGACACAAGGAATCACTGGATTGGATTGAATGGAGGATAATTCACCTTTTGTATCCAGTGTCCAGTGAAGACCATCAACCAGTCCTCAGGAAGGGAAGGTCTGGGATTCATTGGAATCTGATTCTGGGAATGACTTACCAAGTCCTTTATTAAAGGACAACATTATTTTCTGCATCCCCCTTTAGAACTGAAGGTCAATACTCAAGACATCCTGACGTTAGCTTGCATGAAGCACCTGTGAGACAGGCCAAGTTTGTGAGACGGGTTATCGAAACTTCCTCTGGTGCTTTTGGATTTCAAAACAATTGCCTACGTCGGCAAATTTAGATGGATTGATATTATTATTTGTTAATTTGCACAATGAGATATTTGGCAGTTAGCCGGCTTTTAAAGCTTTAAAAATCCGTTACCTGCCTTTTACGAGGCCAGTTTGACAATCATCACAAGAA
Organism: Semicossyphus pulcher; assembly: GCF_022749685.1. Taxonomy (NCBI): domain Eukaryota; kingdom Metazoa; phylum Chordata; class Actinopteri; order Labriformes; family Labridae; genus Semicossyphus; species Semicossyphus pulcher. The sequence goes on from NW_027211693.1 coordinate 7,565,135, forward strand.
CAGACTTATGGACGTAAGAATCCAGATTTTATTTTTTGATCTGTTCTGAGGTGAAATACCAAAAAACAGCATTGTCCTAACAAGTATGGCAACTACATAAATGATAAATGGATTGCAATAAAAACGCTTATACAACACATGTCACATTCACCCATTCACACGCCCAAAATAACTCCTCTTTCCAATAGAGCCTCATTGTTGTCTAAACACTATTAAAAAACATCAATGTTGAAGTGTTGTCCCGAGTTTAATGTCCCCAAATTACCAACCTCTGCAGATCATTTCATTTAATCAATGCTATGAACACCATCCTGACCAACGGCTGTAAACAGCTGTGGATCAACCATAAACAAACACAAACAAATAACATCATTACTCCTGACTAAGTATAAACAGTGGCCAGCCGTTTAAGGACAATTTGGATGTTTTATTTAGAAGAAACTGTAATTATGATGTTTTCTTCTTCACTGGTTTGGGGTTGACAGGGTCGAGACGATTGACAAACACGCTGTTGTTTTTTGGTATTTTCATTTCAATTTATGGACAATAGGAAATTAAAATAACACCAGCCAGAATATGAAGTGTTAGAATGGTGTAAAAGTATCAGTTGACACCTGCCAGAAAGGATACTAAACTGATTGTGTATAACTTAAGTCAGAAGTTATCTTGAGCTCTAAACTAAAGCAGGGAGACTTTTGACCACACCGCCTGACTTTGTTAATTAAAGACCAACAGCAACTTAACACTGTAATTTGGATCGAACACATTCATTATGCAGATTGGTGCAGCATCATTTGGGCTGATGAAGTCAGTGTACGCTCTGCATCACTTGTACTGCAGCGGTCGCACTAAAGCTTCAACCTTGACCACTTTTAATAAGGCAGTGTGCTGTTTGTTGTCCAGTGTGGTCCACTGCTGCTGCTTGATGGGAACCACTTTCTCCTCTGGCCTCTGCAAATTGAATCTCCCCTCAGGACAATAACAGATATTGCATCTTGTATCTGATGAGCTCGCAGGCCGACTCTGAAAGGAGGAACTGATCTGCGCGCTCCACTGATCATTGATTTCTGTTTTGCTGAGTCTTTTCCTGAGGAGCGCACTACTGTCCCGTTTTGCGCGGGGTGATTGTCGCCATCATTTAGCCGGCCACAGTGAAATAATCAATGATCTAACATTAAAATATCAATACTGTATGCCATTATGTCAAAACATATGGATGGATCATTGCTATAGTCATCATTAGAGCCCTTTATTGGTCTTTATAGTTTTATTGCTTTATCTGTTTTTATGCTACTAGAGACATAAAAACACTCCCAGTTTTTATCTCAGTTTCCCATTATGTTTTTCCCCATCTCTAACTGTCCATGTAGCTTCATAGCAGCTAACATGACCATAAATACCCACATAGCCTGATGAAGTGACCCTCACTAAAAAAGTACCGCTTTATCAGTGTTTGTACTGCGAGTCACTCTGGGGTGAAAAATGTCAGCTTATCGCCTCGATGTAAATGAAATGAAACTGTTCCACATGGCTCATTTCCAGTGTCATTTCCTCACAGTGTGTCGGGGTCTACTGATCGCGGGTTAGCTGCAAAGGTGCCTAAACGTGAATCCATCCAGAAAGAGAAGTGCGGCTGCAGAGGAGGACTGACAGTTTAATTTTTGCAGTATTGATTGAGTTGTCATAAACACGATAGCACACTTCATATTCACTCCTGCAAATATTTGCTAAAGTCGAGCTTGACTGAACGAAAGCAACCAAACAATATGCTAATGACAGAACGCTAACACTGACAGCGAATGATGACTGTGGCTGTGACTGAGCTTCTGGGCGTGTCACGTTCATTAATCTCCCCCCTTTCCCTCTCTGTCTGTCTGATCGTCATACCTCGTTAAAGTCGGGGGGATCAGGATGGGGGTGGGGTCCACAGGTGCAGCCAAACAGGGGCTCTGCCATGGTTAATGGCCTCTGATCAATTATGGCCCGGCTGAGGCAGCGTCTATACATATTTCATGACTATCAGCGGATGCGAGCCCGGCTGCCTAAACCTCTCAACCCTCCGCCGATGAGCACACGCCCTCTTTCCTGAATCCACCAGCGCTCCCCCTCCCCCGCTCCCATCGCCCCGAGGCCCAGATGAAAGGGAGGCTTGACTTGTTAGCACCCTGTGTCAGTTAGCTCTGGACTGGGGAGTGGGGTGCCACAGCAGGGGAGTCTGGTCAGCCTCACCTCAAGCTGTGTGAAGCTCCTGGTTCCTATTTGTCTTTGTCTGGCAGCACACACACTGTCTGCTGTGTGCGTGTGTGAGGATGATACAGACACATGCTGGGATCTGATTGGTCGGATTCCACTGTGTAAAGGAAAGGTGATATCTGTCTATTTATCTATCTATCTATCTATCTATCCATCTATCAACTTCTTAACCTCAAATGATCTTTCTTCTATCCATCCATCAATGCGATTTTATATACACCCTGTTTCACCCTTCCTTCTATCTATCCGTTCATTCTTCTGTCCCTCTATCACCTCACCCTAACCATGCCTCTTTATCCATGCAGCATCCATCCATCATCCTGTTTTTATATCCATAAATTAATTAATTTCTAGTTAATTTCTATGCACTTTTATCTATTTTTCTATCAATCAATCCCTCCATTTTTCCATCTTTTTCCTTCACTCTGTTTGTGCAACATCAATGGATCTTTGTGTCCATCCATCCATTCATGCATTTTTCTACACATTCATTCATCCCAATGTGCCCCGATCTATTCAGACAACCTTTGCTCTGCTATACAGCCATTCATCTTTTTCTAACCATCCATCTATTTTCTGCTATATATATGTCTTTCTTGGTCTTATTATCTTATTCCATCTCTCAGTCCTTCTGTAGATGTCAGATTATTCGTGTGTTCCTCTCCCGCTCATTATTAAAGCAGATTACAGATTCCCAGCCCCCTTTTCCCTGCTCTTCCTCTTCTTCTTGATTACCTCCGTGATTATACAACTGAACCCTCTCGTGTAATCAAACAGCATCACTGTGGATGGAAGCCATTTTGGTTGAAGGGTGCAAGGGCCCTGCAATTATGGCGGCGCATGGGGGTTGGGAGGGAGAAGCGGGTGCTGGAGGCTGTTGGCCACGAGCCGGTTGGTAATGCTTTGTAGTCTGTTCCAACCCAGACGCTCGCTGCTCCCGAGACAGAGCATGCTCGGAAGTTTAAAACAGACGCTGCAGAAAAGATTAAATTTGAATCAATTTTAAAGTTTGGTGTTTATAAAAATTATTTTGATCTCGTGCCGCTTTGGTTGCCCTCAGACCTCCCATGACATTCTCGAGATGACAGCTGTAATCTGCACATTTATGAAACTTCCTTTACATAAATGAAAATTGGTGGAACAAATTGAGTTTCTTTCAAACCTAACAGCCAGATGTTGGACTGATTTTGCAGGACTGCACAGAAGACTTCACATATGGCAGCTGAAACAAAGACACACTGGTGTTGTTTATATAGAAAGGCGTGCTGATTTCATTTGCAGAGCCTTGAAGCATACACCTTATCTTGTTGCAGATTTTAGGTTGGTTCACTTACAAAAGAATCTCTTGCCTTAAAATGCTAAGCTCAGAGTGTGTCCTGATCAAACAGATCAAAGTCTCTTCTGAACCTGTAAGGAGGCCGCTTAAAGCCTCCCTAAATCCCCCTTCTGCTCCCGATAAGAAACTTTAATGCAAGAATTCTTTAATTCTCAAACTTGAAATGTCATCCTTTAAGGGAAGGGAGGATGAGCTGATGATTGTTGTTTTCCTTGATTTGAAAAATATGTTAAGGTTAAACGTGGTGTGTTGTTTAGACAAGGATATTTCTATCCTGACTACCAAACAATGCAACGGTACATCTTTCAAACCGCTCAAAATATATTCTTTCATTTAGCAGTAGTGTAACATTCTGAAAACATGAAGTGACTTTTTAATGGTAGCAAACAAGTTTAAAGGTAGGAGGACAAGCCGGTTAGAGGAAGTTTGAAAGGTGAAGCAATGCAAGAGTGAGATGAATCTGCAGTCAGAGTGAAACAAGACGTTTAGGCCATGAAACCGAAAGCTGAGCTGAACTGAAAAAAGCTTAAGAAGAAGTTGCAGAGTTGGGTGATAGTCGTCATTGGATCAATCCATTTCTAAGATGAAAATATTGATTACTGCGGCTTCAGCTTTTCCAGAACTGTGGAAATATCAAAGTGATTTCAAATGCAGAAACCTCTCGTGCAGCCTTACAGGTCGGAGGACTTATTGGCAGCTGATCAAAAAGCCTATTTAACTCATCTTTAATGAGCGTGATAATGATAAATAATTGATAGGTATTAATTTCCCATGATGCACATGTGATGCAGCAGACATTAGAATGAATAAGGCAAACATCCGTGTTTACGCAGCTGGATCCATTATGGTGTGTTTACAGGGTGTTTACTGGAGGTTACGAGGGATCGGCCACCACGTTGGAGGAGTGACAGCAGAGAAAACACTTTCAGCTCCTCCCTGAAGATAACCGTCTTTTGTTTTGTGACTCCTGCATCCTGGTGTCGTGTCCCTTGTAAATTTTAAAACGTGCTCCCCAGTTAGTGCGCGATCTTATCCCTGCTCTGGGATCGACTCGCCCTACTGAAACATTGTCTGAGGCTTTGTTGCCAGTATTTCGCAGCAAAACATCTGATTGCTATGGCATTAGTCAGTACAGAGAACAGACCGCAGCATTTCATACTGCAAATGTCAAAGATTCTTCAAATATCCCTCAAGTGAGTCGTCAATATGAAATTGAACAGCAGGGTGTTACACAACGCTCCATTCACTGTCCACTGCGAGACCGGGAAATGGCAGCTGTGGCTCAAAGGTGAAGCAGGTCATCTTCTCAGCGGCAGACTGAAAAAGTGCTTCACAAAAGACTCCTACTGTTTGGACCAAGTATTATATTAGTAGAAAAGCCATGTAATTAGTGAGTGAAAATCCCAAACCATTGGCTAACCATTGTTAGTTAACTCTAGCTACAGTAGATGTGTCTGTGTAGATCAGTTTTGCTAACTCTGAATATTTGCTGCTGGTGCTACATAGATACAAACGATTGCCACGCAGAATAATCCATATTAAAGCTGCTCTCTCTGTCAGTTGGCCTACAGAAGGCCTCATTAAAGTAACCACTCATGGATTTATCCAATAATATAACCAACTTATGAGAATATAGATATTGAACTATGAGACTTCTAGTGCTTTTGTCTTGAGCACTGTCATCACTTTGTGTGTCATGACTAAGTTGACTAAGTCTGTCATGTGCTGTTAACTGTGTGTGTAAAGGAGGCCGACTCACTCACTGTAAACCAAATCTACCAGTGGGTACAAATAAAGTAACCTAACCTGTGTGCCAATATCCTGTAATGACAAATTATAACCAAGGTGACCTTTCTTCAGGGAAAGCTACAGACTGGCTAGTGTTGTGTGACAATGATAGTTACAGGGTCTTTCAGTGGGGAGGAACCAATAGGATAAAATATCCATCCATCAATCATCTAGACCGCTCATCCTGTTCAGGGTCGTGGGAGGGGGCTAGAGCCTATCCCAGCTGTCATTGGGTGAAAGGCAGGGTACACCCTGGACTGATCAGTCACAGGGCTGACACATAGAGACAGACAACCTTTTGCACTCACACCTATGGGCAGTTTAGAGTCACCAATGAATCTAACGAGCATGTCTTTGGACTGTGGGAGGAAGCCGGAGACCCCGGAGAGAACCCACGGTTGCAAGGGGAAAACATACAAACTCCACACAGAAAGGCCAACTTTGCCCAAACCAGGGTTTGAGCCAGTGACCTTCTAGCAGTGAGGCAACAGCGCTAACCACTGCACCTCCGTGCAGCCAGGATACGACATAAAATAACTTATTTATGAAAGATATAAAATAAATATAAAGAAATGTCAACATGTTAACTGTTCGTATGTTTCAGTAGTGAGAAAGAAAACTCCCTCACATCATTTAGTTGACCATGTGAGAAATAATTAATATTTTATGTATGCACGTGTCTTTAAACATCAGCTCCAGAAATGTTTTAAGACATATAAAATGTTCTGCTTGACATAATAAATTGTGTCTGATATGTTTTTGCAAAATATGTTTAATAACCTTGTAAAAATCCTCCCAGGCATCTCCTCCTTCTCCCTCTTTAAAAATTCCTGAATCTGCATAGGCCCCCCCCACTATGTGCTACGTATCTCCTTTCGTAAAATTACAGCCGAAAACAAAACGCGTCTCTGCCATTGAAGTGGTTGCCATAGGTTACACATAATGATATGCATAGCGTCACCCCGTCCATTAACGGGATTGGCTCCTTAGGTTTGTGACGTCTCAAACCTGCCAATCTGAAAACGTGTTGTTCAGCCTGTCCTTGGTACACTGCAGTTTAAAAGCAGACAGGCCCAGCCATGGAGATGACTGCTGATGTTGTCCCTGATATGTCTCGTAGCACATGAAGAACACCACATGGAGATGTTTACAAGGTTAAACATTCACTGGAGGAGGTCTTTAAACATATAGATTCATATTTTCGTTTAGAAACCAGTGCAAAAACTTGATTTGAGTAACTAATAAAACTAAAGCTGAAAAGCAGAAGTGATTCTGCCACTGAGCTTTTCTCTCTGTCTAACTACACCCCCCCTGCTGTGTTGTTTCTGTAAAACACCCTGAGATCACCAGTGGATTGAATCCTGTTTTGTCATGTCGTCTTCCTTTTTTTCTTCAAAGTTCATAACGTTTGACTTCCTGTGCACGTTGCTGGCTCTCGCTGCTCATTCTAATTTACACAGATCTTGTATTTATCCAAACGTAACTCGTATCGCTTCTTTTATGCCTGTTAGAGAGTGAGTGTCTACAAGTTCATGGATAAAACCTTTGATGAATTTAACACCAAATGACCAGTTTATGCGCCATTTAAATTCTAAATTAAATTGGGTTTAGTGCAGGCAACAAGGTATTAATCTGCAGCTTTAGCAAATGTGATCGCAAAATAAGATCAATATATTCATTAAAAATATCATGCAGATATTTTTCTTATAAAACAGACTTTTCTTTTTTACAAACTGCACATAAAGCCATCCAACGCCCTGCAATCGGGGAATCACATTTCACTTTAATAGTTAACTTTTAATAGCAAGCATTCCACACCCACTTGTCAGATGTAACGTCTGTGTCATATTTCAAACGCTGAGTCTAACAGAGTGCATCACTTTTACTGAAGTGGAGTCAGGATCAGATGTTTAGAGTTCACTTTTGTTCAACCGAAAGCTTACGGAGGTCAGAAGTTCATCCGTCAGATGCAAAGACATTTCGCAGACGCGTCTCGTTTGATCTGCCGCTTTGTTTATGCCACCAGTGAAAGGCTTTATGCGGAGATGTTCCTTTCAAGGTGATGGAGGATTGTTTCTTCTTATCTGGCATCCCAGGGAAAGACGGAGATAAACCGAAAAGGCACCTTTTGTTTGTCTCTTGTTAAATAAGCGGCTCGCTGCATCTAAAAGTGATAAATTGATGGACAGTTTATTTGTATGAAAGTGGGAAACGAATTGCTGCATTTACAGCTTAATCCAAGCTAAAACAGGTCAACAAAAACAAAAACAACGGTCTAATTGTGTACAGAAGTGAGATGAAAGACTACACAGTGGGACATGTGATGTTAAACACTCAATGCTCTTTAGCCTGAGTGGTTCTGGGTATTATTTTCCTACTGGGAATTTACTCTAACGACAAATGCAATGTAAAGATAACTGCTAAGCGAGAACGCATGTGGACATATGTACAGCTGTTAACATTCCACTTGTGTGTGTGTGTGTGTGTGTGTGTGTGTGTGTGTGTGTGTGTGTGTGTGTGTGTGTGAGAGAGAGAGAGAGAGGGGCGATGTGTGTGGGGGTCCAGTTGTTGGCTGGCAAGGCTTAGAAAGTGTTTCATGGGAAAAGATCCTGATTTAGACAAAAAATAAACTTGCCAACAGCTGTCACATCGAGCATTCTCCACGGACTGGGTAGCGCAGATGTTGTGTTCAGCAGTATGTGTGTGTGTATGTGCGTGTGTGCATATTATTACTTCACTGGAGTTTACATTTTACATCCCTCTGTCCGTCCATGCACACTCCCCCTATTGCTTGGCCAACACGTGGCCTCTTTATATTTCTGTGTTTGTGCGATGACTTAAATGTCAGTGTAATTAAATAGAGACGTCCTCAAATAAACTTTGGAGACAATGACTACAAAATTATTCAGGTTATATTTGGACAAGCCAGACAAAAACAACAGAAAACAGATAAGAGAAATAAAAGGTTAACCAAGAGAGAAGCACCAGAAACACATTGAGGAGACACTGCAGGCCAGAACACAACAAACACGTTATCAATCTTTAAATCAGATGGCAGAATTTATCTTATTTAGGTGCCCAAAGTGCCACAAGCTTTACCTCTTCACATGACCACTACATGCTAAAAGATCAAAATGAACTGAAATCAACAGGATTATCAGGAGATCCACGCAGTAGCAGCATTTTAAATAAACAAATGGTTTATTAAGTTTAAATCAACAAAAGAAAAACTGACAGGTGAGTCAGCAATTAGCTAATATTTAATAAGTAACAAAAGAAACCAAGGCTAACCTGAACACAAGCAAACCAAACAAAAGCAAAGGTGGGCGCCTAAAAGGCACCAGCCTTCCAGGAGGGAGAAAGAGAAAGCCATCTTGGATTCCCCAAGCTTTTAAAGGCCACAGCAGGCGAGTGCAATCCCTCAACGAGGTGGGAGGAGCCGGGCAATCAGGTAGGCTGGAAGGAGAAAACAGAAGCAGGAGAACAAACACAGACTGACCCAAGGCCTGTGGCCGCACATGACTTATTAAATTAACCTTTTGAAAAAAATTATTTTCCTTTTCTCAGCATCCGACTCGTGTTTACGAAATCTGTCGCACTCGTGCAGCCGGCATTGTTTCCTGTTCTCCTTCGTCTTTGCAGTGAGCAGCGAGATGGAGCGGGCACTACGTAACGATGCAATATGGAAAATGAAAAAACCTGAATCATTTGTCAGGTTAGATGTTTTAGCATGCATATTGGGATTGACAAACAGCAATCTTGAAAATATTATACATATAAAAAAAAAAAAATGCAGGATTCGACGCCTGGGTTGCCAGGTCTGCAGTTTTCCCACAGAACTGGGCAACTTTAGAAGTGTTGCTGCCGACCCTGTGCGAGGCCCTTTAGAGGTGCCAGGCCCTGTGCAGTTGCACACTTGGCACAGCCCATGCGACGGTTCTGGTTACAACATGCATAGTTTTCTACACAATATGTACACCTCATCAACATGTGCTGCCAAATAAGGTTACTGTAACTGACAATTAGGGAGCTAGCAAACGCTTCAACGAAACACACGATAGGCGAAGACATTATGACAAAGGAAAAAGATGAGGCCCTTTTGAATATCAACATTTTCCTCACATAAATTACAGATAAAAATTTTCCTTTGACTAAAATTACATGAGGCTTCATTAACAATCAACTGAAAACTTCCAGGTTTGCTGAAAACGTCTGGAAACTTGTCATAACTTATAAACCCTTAGAATTCACAAATGTTAGAAATGTCGATATATTTGGTCTTTAATACGACAAGAAGGGGCCGTCCTTTAGTCAGCATGACAAACAGGACCCTGTTTGAAGGCTACATTCACTCTCTGCACTCTGTAATAAGAGCTTGGGTAAGTTAATGATAGTAATCTGCTATTTAACTTCGGTTCACAGTCAAATTGTCCACAAGAAGTCTCGATAATTTACTTCCCTAAAACTAATTTGTGGCCAGGCAGTCGTCAGGAAGCCAAGAAACATACTCCAGCCGCATTAAACTGCAAGTGCCAAAGAGGAGACTTTTGCTTTTACTTCTTTGCTCACTCAAAGAGCTCAAGACTTCTTAAATGACAGATGGTGGCCTGGGACTTCATCCTGAGCCTTCAAACACTTGAAACAATCCGGTTGAATCTCCCCCCATGTAACTGGTAAAAGAAAATATGTCTTTGTATGAGATGTCTTCTGATAATTAAGTCCTTCTATTTTATAGCTAATGAGTTCATAATGGTGTTCTTTTTTCAGAAGGTGGGGCCTTGTGGGCTCCTGGGTGGCAGATTATAGTGTTTCCATTAAGCCTGCTCTCTTGGCCTCTCCTCTTTGTCTCCTCACCCTCCACCTCTCCAGGGAAGCACTCCAGAAGTTCCCAAGTGGCTTATTTGCTTGTAAGGCAGTGCGATGTCCCCTCAGCGGCCCTCCAGTCAGAGCTGACAGCCGATTGGCTCGTGGCGTTGCATTCAAGCCCTCTTAGTGTGCTTAAGTGGAGCCGCTCAGTAAGACCTGAGATACACTTCCCCTGAGCCAGTGAGGGCGACGTGGAGGTGAGAGGAGGGGCGAAACAGAGAAATTAAATTCTTTGAAGTGAGATGAAGACAGATGGGGGAAAAAATCGAAGGGGGGCGACAGGGACGTGGATAGAGAGAGACAAAAGAGAACAGACACCTTTTTAATAGAGGTGCAGGAAGTGTGTTTGTGCATGCAGTGTGTGTGTTGTGTGTTTGAAGGATTAGGAAAGAGGGGAACATTACTTTTACAGACTGAGCTAAGTAGTTCAGTCATTTAATAATCTTTTCTCATGTGAGCTGAAATCTGATAAAGAGTCTCAGTTGATCAAGAAAGAGATCCAATGAGAGAGAAAGATATTATAGTTCTAAAATTAAAAACCTCCAGGCTTTGAGGTATTAGTGGGAAATATTTGGTGAAATGGCAATCTGGGATCCCATCGGCTGTAGTCTGAGACGATATGGCCTCTGGGGACACCGGTGAACGTGCCGGGCGGTAAGCGATAAGCGACTTCCCGTCAAGACAGAAAGAGAAACTGTTTTCTTGTGATTTACTTGTTATTAACGGGTCTTACCTTTGCCGAAATTGTCAGGTCTGTCAAGAGGAGAAGAAAACTTTTAAAATGCTCGTTTGTTGAAGGGAGGTCGGATCGATCTGATGCATTCAAGGAAGTCAGGAAATCTGAAAGGCTTTCGTGACACAGCGACAAGGGAATTAATCTCAAGTTAAATTTTAGACCTGGAGCAGATTGTTAGCTGCTTTGTTCTGCATTACAGCAGATTACATTCTGCCTGCTTTTGCGCTCCTCATAGACAGTTTTTCTTGCATACACTGAAGCCTGCTGATACGTGATCGGTCAATAGTACTCTGACTACAAGCGTAGTTCAAACAGAACATTTGCCTTCCCGTAAATCCACCTCCCTGCCTACAGATTCTACATTTCTATGCAGAATCTGTCGATAGAGATTAGGTCAAATGATGACGTTTCCATATGTGTGTATGGCTCGTTATCTTCAGCTTTAACACAAATAAAATTGTGGATTTTATCAGTTATCTTTATTATTAAAAGTGGATTAAAAATAAACAAAGAAAAAGAAAGAAAAGATAAATTAAAGTTATAATCTCAAAGGTTTTTATTTAAATCACCGTCTGCTGAGTCACTATCTATCGTTGAATGAGGTAACACAATGGTGATTGAGCCTATGGTCCACTGATGAAAGCCTTTGCATTTGCAGTATTACAGACTGGGTGTCTGTGCCGACTTTTGCGGAACAAATCACAAGCGGCGCCCAGTTAGTGACGCGTTTTCCATCACCCAGCAGTGGTTGGTCTGCCAGAGAGGGTAGGCGGAGCTAAGCGGCTGCTTTTCCAGTCTCTGCAAGTGTTGCGAGTAAACAGTAATCTACTATGGCTGAACAAACAAAGAATAGATGGATGACTACAGATACAACTTCAAAAATAAGTGAAAATCCAAAGAAAAAGAAACAAATTGGACGCTCAGATGAAGGCAAACAGTCTGAAAAGGAAAGCGAAACAAGAGTTACAACCGGAGCCAACCGTGGACGTCACACAGGCAGCACTGTCTGGATATCTGTCTCGTGTGCTCCCGCAATTACCGTTTATCGCCATCGGTGCTGCCAAAGAGAACGAAACTGAGCTCTTTGAGATTAAAACTTTGAAAATGAAAAGAGATGAGCAACACAAGTCTGTAGTTTAACTAGTTACAGGTTTATTTATTACAACCTTGTTTCCCTCTGCACTCGTATCTCAAGCCTTTTGAGAGCTGCCTTCACTGCAATAGGACCTAGTTTAATGCACACTACAGTCATATAAACACAAAGCAACACTCCAGGTGAAAATTAGTTTAAACAAAATCATCTTTGAAAATATGTAAAGCTGAAAACAATGAGTCATAAATACTGTCTGCGTGTATGAGCACATATGTATGTGGCTGTACTGTATATTGTGAAATCTGCAGCCTCCCTACAGACGGTGATTTATAGGCTGCCGTCACAGGCATGTCATAGAAGGAGATTAGAGTCCTCCCAGGTCTGACCATCAATACAGTGAATGGGGACTGGAGGGCCCTGCCTCCAGATAAACAGGAGGACGCCAGCCTGGAATTGATTGCCAAAGTGCCACATCTGTCATAAAGCTAACCAGAAGGTGATTGCACGGGACACAAGGGGGGGATTTTGTTTTGCTCGGGCTTCGAGTGATAAGATCCATGCAGATCTTTATCCATCGATCTTTTCATACATCTTTCAGACGGTTATTCTTCTAGTAAAGTTTTTCTTTCTCCCACATGCTGCTTTAATCAGCTCCCTGCTTCTCATTCAGAGAGTGGCATATATTCACACCCAGGAGCTTTGCAGTACAATTAGTTTGTGTTCTGTTGGCGAGTGAGCAGCTGCACTGGAGCAGGTGGTGGCTAAGTGCTTTTCTAAAGCACACTCCAAGGGTGTGTTTTTCCAGGAAAGTAATAAATATTTACGCTCCCTATCTAGATTTTGCTCAACTAATACATAGATCCAATTATTAAACTTTATTTAACGTCAAATGTCACACATTTTAATGGTGGAAATTAACGTGTTTCGTAATGTGTTTCTTTGTTGGTGCAGACAGGTGATGAGTTGTCACAGTTCTACGTCATAAAAAGACATTCATAATCATTTTGTAGGTTGTTACTAATGAGAATTAAAAGTGATTAATAAGAACAGTTTATTGGTAATAAGGTTTTATAAAATAAAATTATCTGCCTCCAGCATCACACTACTTTTGCCGTTTATGCCCTTAAAGCAGTGATGCTCATTTCCAGCTCTACGGTTTTATTCTTGGATTACACAAGAGTATCTCTGCATGGTTCACAGGTCAGTACCTCAGGTTTATTTCCCAGGAGTTACTGGACAGAAATTCACATCAGACATCCCAAAACAATCCTTAATTATCTTATAGTGGCGCTCCAGTTCAGCTTCTCTCTAACACAAGTCATTTTAACTCCTGTCTCTTTAAGCCACCCCTCCTTAGGAGCCCACTTGCTTCTGATTGGCTAGCTTTCTGGAAGCCCAGTACAAAGCAGCAGCAGCAGCAGCCAGCAGCGCTTGCAACCTCTGTGTGCACCATCTTTAAACTTCAGCAGAGTGCTCGCAAAACTTTTTAGATAGACTGAGCAGGAGCGCAGGAACAGCCCTGCACTTTGCACTGTTTTATTCCCTACTAGCTGCTGTTGCATTAGCATTAGTTAGCCTTTAGTATGCAGGAGCCTTTGAAGCTAGGTGGATTAGCCTACTTTCTACATATGTTTTCCTACTTCTTTTAAACTTGTTCAAAATGAACATTAAACATCGTTTCATCACAACAACCTTTGGACCATTTGACCTCTGACCTTCTGGGGGAAAATCTAAACATCTAGAACAAAATCATTTTTTTTTAAACTATTTGCAATTGCAATGCACTTGGATTGTTATGAATGGCAATTTATAAAGCAATAAGTTACAACTTATAAACCTTCATACAGACTGATTTATTAAAAAAATGGTACTTGTATAATTTTAATGGCTGACTTTTGCCTCTTTCTGTAAAGAACTCGAACTAGAGAAAGGAGGACTCAACTGCATGACTCGACTCAGGAGCAGATTTAAACAAGGTTTAATAACAAGTTGGGTACACAGGTAATCAATGCTACAAGGCAACAGTGTCAAAATCATGAGGCAAGAGGCAGGTCAGAAAACAAACCAGGTCAAGGCTTACATGACTGTGACGTGAATCAGAGTGCTAGGAAAATGCTGGAACGTGACAACAAGGTACAACGGACTGGCGACGAGACGGCGAGACATGGGGGGACATGAGGTGTAAATACAAGAGGTAATGAGGAGTGATTAGACACAGCTGGGGAAGAGACAACTGGGTACAGGTGAGCACAGAGACAGGACACAGACCTGAAACAGAGACGAGGGTGAGCGATCTTCAAAATACAACAGGAAACAAAAGACACGATACATGAGGGAGCAAAGAATGTAACTTAACTAAGGTGCAGACATGACACCTTTGTTCGTATTTGCATTGTAGCCCCAGTGGAGCCTTATGTGTCATAACAGTCCGATCATTAAAATCTCCATATTTCCGTGTCTAACGGTGGCCCAGGTGACTGTAGGAACATCATTACTGTTGTTTTGATTGATTGATGAGTCTGCCAACTGAATGGTCCATTGTTGAACCAAGCAACGTCACCAAATCGACTCCAGCACTGACAATGTGATGCACGCACCGTCATACTGCAGTTAAGTACTTTACCTGCGAGGAAATATTGACCAGAACGTAGGAAAACAACAAAAGGACATTAAATTCTGAGACACACAACGCTAAAGAACACCAGTACAGTTGATTAATTGTTGTGCTGCTTTCCTGAGGCGCTACAATAGCACTCTATTGTACAGATTTGTAAAAGTGGAAACACAGACAGAAGCACAGCAAACATCAATAAAACTAAAGTCAGTGTGAAGTGAGGAACAAAAACACCCTTGAGACACGGGGCTGAACACTTATTGAGAGGAGCTTACAATAACACAACAGGTGAATGTTGGATGTCTTGCCCCAGGTTCTCTGCATATTTAGGATTCAAACCTGAGTCCCTTTAGAGCATTGTCGCTCACCATTACAGCATCTTTTCAGGTTGTCCTCGTGCAGTACTTTACATTTATTTCCCAGGAGTCATTGGAATGACATTCCCAGCAGACATCCATAAGGGAGAGTAGTAAATGATGTCAACAGCTCTCGAATGACAGACCAATGGCAGGCAGTAAACCAGATGCATAACAACAAATGAATCAATGCACTTTATGCCTCTGAATGCAATATCTTTGCATCTTTTAAAATGAATGAATTTTGGACAGACGTCTTTGTGAAGAAAGCATGAATAACACATCTACACACCTTTACGAAAAGGTAACATAGATCATCTATGGAGCCTTGTTGATTGACCTGTCTGTCAGCGTCCTTTCAAGATAAAGGTTCCCAGCATTCACTGCTTTCCAGCTGAGTTATTCTGCCATTGTTGACAGATAATTAAGAACGCTTGGCACTTTGTTCCTGTTGGTAATTGCTACACCACAAGCAAGGTGTGACAAATTATAAAGGACAAAACATAAATGGATTGTGCAGGTGAATTCAGGTGAAGGCGGATTATTGATTTAGCAGAACAAACAAAGGCACCTATTCCTCTCTCGTGTGACAGGGAGAAGAAAGGCAGGAGCCACATTTTGGTATTAAGTTACATATTAAGGTATCAAGTGTGCACAGGATGAGTTGTTCTGTACTGGGTATGTATAAAAGAGCAATCCCTCATTGCCTAAAATCTAAAGTTTTAGACATTTTGATGGTTAGTTTTACACAGAACATACAGAAAAATCAATAAAAAACAGTCAACTCAAACCCATTCACTCTCAGTGGCATTGTTCCCTTTCCTCCTGTAACTCATTTTTACAGTTCAGAGGTCCATACTAGTAAAGCTCCAAGGACAAACAGAAGTACCTCTACTGCAGAGCGGATAGCAGGTTGCTCTATTCAACCCACTGAAGGCAAGACAACATATTGACTCAAACAAGCACTCCTGCACTGAATCAGAAGCCACAGTGATTCAACCATTCACCTTTTGGGTTTGCTGTTAACTTTCAATAATATTTCTAACTGCAAAACAGGTTCGGCCTGCAAAGTCAGAGCCACAAACAAACATTCATTTTGTAATAAATGTGGAGGAGACGTTTATTAAAGGATAAACCCTAATGACTTTGTAGATCCCTTAATGACTCCTGTAATCAGAGTTGCCAGGTCCGCGGTTTTCCCGCTGAATTGGGCTACTTTTTAAGTGTTGAGGCGGGTTGAAATTTTTGTCCGCTGGTTGGGTAGACCTGTTTTGCATGCAAATTACATGAATAATAGGCTATCTATAAATAGAAATCCTTAATTTTTAGTATTATTTTAGATGAAGTCATTTATTTAAACCCAGATCATACCAAATGGACTCCATATCATTCAGCACTACACACAGCGGCCTGGTAAAGTAAAAATGGAATCAAAGAATGGATAGGACGTGTGGCTGGAGATAATACAAAAGCTTTTTGTCGGTACTGTATAACCGAGATCGCCGGGGGTGACAGGAGTTGTCCATGATGGATGCCAGTTTTGATAGCATCCTCCTCTCACGCACCTCTATAACTGTCTGAGTTTAATTAATCTGTGTATTTTATAATGCTTTTGGCAATGATAGCAATGCTGTTAGACTTTAAAAGCAGTGTATATGGTTTGACAGGGGTACATTTTGAGTTCTAGTATTGGACTGGTTTTTGGGCTGGTTTTGATTGGCCATTGGGCTGATTTTGCAGTTGCCTGGCAACCCTGCCTGTAATGTCGAAATCAGGTCGACAGGATAATAAATGACCCAGGTTGTCACCAGCATTAGCTAGCTAGTCCTCATAACATGTGCTAGCTCTTTGCTCTTTGAACTGAAGTCACACATCAATGGTATAAAGCTAGCATGAGAGACAAAGACCTAACCATTGCAGTTAGCTAACTGTAACTCAGTAACATCTCAATATGATGTCAGGAGGAGCTCAGGTCGAACCTCAGGCCTTGTGATTGATGGAAGGTTAAGGGACCTTCCTGCTGAGCGAGAGTTGCTGAACTGAGACGTTGCATGAGTAAAATAGGCTGTTGTTGTTCCTTTCATTTATGCAACAAGTAGAAAGCTAGCATGTTCTGCTATGTCGCTAATCATCACACTAAAGCAGCTAAGCTGGGTGTAGAGGCCTTTTTTGATTTGACACATGAGCAGAAAAATCGTCCATGCAACAATTATATTTGAGCCATAGCCTTCAGTCCCACAGGGCCGCCAGCACGGCTAGCTTGTTATAGCCTACGTCTGTCCTTTGTGACACTGCTCACAGCTCCTCACGAGAGTAATTGCAACTCAGGCAATTTACTAAAAGCTTTCTGTGTCAGGTGTCACATACAAAATGATGTGTGTTTCGCCACCAGGAGCTTCAGCAACAGTTTGCAATAATACAAGATGAACCACAGGGCAGCATTTGATTGACAGGTGATCTTTAGAAAGCGCAGTGCAGAAACATTGTGGAACCTTGTATTTGCAACACTGAGGGAAACAAATACTTAAAGGCAGAAGAAGAAAAAACACAATTGTGGAAAGGTTCACTTCTATGTTTAATCGGCAATAACATAGCAAGTGAGCAGTTGGACGTTCTCACACTGCTGCATAAGATATGTGAGGACATTAGAGTTATTGCGAAGGAATGCTTGAGCAACATACTTGGCTCCGTCACAGCACAGCAATGTGTCAAGACTGTAGTTCAAGGTTACGTTGAAACACCACAGCTGGATTGTATTTCATATTTCTCCATGAGGACAACAGGGATGTGACGTGTGACGTCATTAAAGAGGAGAAAGGAAGTTAGAGATGAGTGAACATAAGAGGCATAAGTGTGCAGTATGTGATACACCCAGACTGGATAATTGCATGCTGGGATGTGAGAGAACTTCCTGACATGGGGAAAAGGAAAGCTGTGCATATGGAAAATAGATTAGTGCTCTTTAAGAATCCTCCACTTGAACTTTCATCATTAACTTCAAAATGATCCCTTTGAACTGGACTCGAGGCTGGACAAGAAGCCGAAGGCGAGACTTTGATGATCTGCACTACTATTTTACACTTGAAAAAGTTCTTCCTTCCTTATTCCTCCCGATACCCTGATGAAGACTTAAAAAGCGTTGGTCTATTCATGATTAAAATATTTTGTATTGATAACCAGAATGTCCAACACCATGGACTTCCATTAACTGAAGAATTATAGATTTATGCAGCAACGAGTCCAGGGTGTAAGCCCGCATCTCGCCTAATGACAGCTGGGGTTGGCTCCAGCCCCCTGCGACCCTCAACAGGAAAAGCAGGATAGAAAATATATGTATTTATGTTGTGACACAAATTTCATGTGTCAATCAGCAAAGATTAGCAAACCACAAGCTTGTATTTAACCTAACAAAGTCCAAGTAGCAAAACTACTTGGTTATGTTTAGGCACCAACACTTCGCTCAAAAATCATTAGGGATAAATTCAAACATCATCGACTTGACGTGAGAAAATGTCTTCTGGGAAAGAGAGAAAGAGCTCTCCTGCTGAAAGCACTGAAGGCTGCCAGGCACGAAATTCCTGCCACCACATCATTATGCAGTTTTGTGACTGATACAAATAGACGTCCGTGTTGAATTGAAATACATTCATTGTAAATTCATGCAGTCGGACGTGAAAACAAAGGGAAATTTGTGTCCATGTTTATGAATCTCTCTTATTATTTCGTGGCTATATCAAGAACCGCCGGGGACCAAGTTGGACAGACGATCTTTATTCAACTTCTGTCCTTAATGAGCACCTGATTTTTGACTTGTCAGTTTTTGATCCAGTGTAGCCTCCCTTCTTTTTCTTCAACTTCCATCTTCAGTCTCGCTGAGCTTCAATTATTAATTTTAGCTGGAAAAAACAACAACCAACCTTCGATCCTTGTAAGCCCTTTCATGTCAAAGTGAATGAAGTTAAAAAGGCTGCATGGTGCGAATGCTCAAAAACAAGCTTGTTTTTCTTGTGTTTTTGTGACATTTTAAAGACAGGATCTTTTTTTTTTTTACCAAAGGATATCTTGTTCTGCAGAAAAGAACACAGCCGTAATTCTGATGTTGGTGTTTTTCCAAACCTCTGTTATGAAAGTTAACATGGACAGTTACGTGTTCAGTGTGTAGATGGCCCATAAATGCTATCAAAAACACCCATATCACCCATCAGGGCACCGTAACGTTTCATTTTTCAGCAGCGGCATGTTGCCTTGCTGTTTTAATCACTCTGGCTTACACCGCCAAGGCTTCACCTTGTCCTTGTGATGTGATGAAAAGCCAACAGGGGGGAACCAGAGCTGGCCTTTGATCAAACCGCAGCTCAAAAGCTTGATGCTCTCATAAAACGGCCGATGATTCCTTGTTTGGACCGGGGGTTTAGCCGATGGGAATTCCAGATGTTTCCTGGATGTCCCGCAGAGGGAGAGAGGAGGTTAACACCGGCAACATGACCCAGGGGCAACCTTTAAAACCAGGGGAGCAGTGATTACATGTATCGCACACTGTGAATAGACCTTGTAAGCTGTTGCCCTCCTGACACAATGCTCCACTCATTTGGAAAATATCAAAGCAAGTCTGTCCTGTAGTAGCATAGTTGGATGACGGGGTTGTAACACATGCCGACTGATTGCAACAAACTATATCATGTGGAAAGATCGCTGTATTACATCTGTGTGCACCGACCAGAAGCCTTTACTCCCCCGACTGTGACCTGACAAAGAAAGACTAACAAGCGTTTCCAGGCCTCTTCAAGCCGTGCAGTGGAGCAGGAACGCTGCGATGATTATAAATCAGAGTTAAACTGAATGTGATGACACACTACGAAAATGATAAAGTTATTCATCCGAGGGGAGTTTATGGGGATTTTTATTATGTAACACCAACCAAAGAATAAATCACTTTCAGTTGTATTAAAATAGACAATGTGGATATATGGTGTCTGCGTTTAAGTGGATGTGAGAGGACGCATTTAAATGACAATGACAAAGCTTTTTATCTGCAGAGGAATACACTGTAAAATCTGATCTTAAGGAGGAGGAGGATAAGTTGGAATTTGACACAATCAAAGGGATCATAGCTACATGAGAAGTGGTGCAGACTCTACCACACTATCAAGAGGGTTCTCGGTTTACCCTCACAGGGCCGTAATAATCTGCTGCTACTTCGAGTTGATCTGTAGCTCAGCGTACGTTCAAGCTGGAAGCCTGTCTCTCTTTGTCCTTCCTGTCTGGTGATCAGCTGATTGTTTGGCGTTTACTATTTTAAGTACTAAACCAACCAGAGTTAGCCTCAACCTCCGTCGACCAATCATCCCGCTGCTGTCAAATTTTAAATCTATTCTCCTCTCTCCACTGTCAGTTTGTTGTTTCAATCGATCATTGCGAACCTCCTCCATCCTGTTCCCCTCCAATCCATCTCATCAACGTCCAAGTCCAGCGCCGCAGCTCATCCTGCATCCTTTCTTCACCACCACCACCACCACCACCAGTGTCTAGAATACATCAGGGGGTATCCTCTCCTGCTCTCGGCCTCACTACCCCTTTGAGTACATAGCGACATCACAATGGGTCCTATTGCCAAAGAAAACCATTTCTAATCTTTCAAAACTTGTAAATAAATAAATGTTCACTCATAATGAAGTCTCTCCTGATTGAACGGACGATTACTTTGACCTTTGAAACATCAGGAAACCAGAGAGAGCCAGTAGGAACGCATGAAGAATGAAGAAGATTGATGTATGGAACAAGAACAAGTAGTAGGACAGTACAGACTTCACAGTAAAAGCGACTGACTCAACTCATCCACCAACTTATCCATCGGGGCATAAGCTGTTATCAACTATTTTAATGGTGAAACCAAATATTTGTAGTAAGGCGGCAAAGCCTAGTGGCCATAGTAACTATGACGGAATCAAAGCAGAGCAGGAAGAGCTTGAAAGTCTGCATCAGGAGGTGGTTGTGTTTGGTGATCACAGGACTTTCACCCAGCAGACCTGGGTTTGTGTACCATGTGAGACCAAACAGAACAGTCTTTCTCTCTGACTCAAACCAGGTAGTTTTGGTGCCTAAACATAAACAGATGCCACCGTTCCGCAGCGCTCTGCAGCCGGGCTTATAATAAAAGATGATTATGCAATCTCCAGCCTACAGGTAGTTCAGTTGTTCCCGTCTTAAGCATTGAAACGGTGGTGGTAATTACTGAGAATGGGCCATTTAATGGTCTGTTAACATCCAAAGGGGCTGGTAAAAGCATGCAACAATGAAGAATTAAGTACATTAAGTTTTGTTCTTGTTTTCCAAAGAAAAATCAGCAACAAGCTGAGAAGATTTCAAGCTCTGACTTGATTTTAAAGTAAATTACATTTTGATTGCAGGCTGAATTAATTTTTACAGTGCTGTCAGGACTTAACACAATACACACATGCAGTCACATCGTTAGAATGAGTGGAAATGAGGTGATGTTTACATCGAGAAAATGTCGCCTCTGTTTGAAAAAGCCGATAACAACAAGCGACGGCTGTGAAGAAGATCCCATTAGCACCACTGTACTCTGCAAACCTTCTCATTCATCACTGTGACATTTGTGTCAAACTCATCTGAGTGGCAGTTGCTCATTATCCCAGCATGCAACATGCCATTTAAAGATAAGGGACAATTATACAGTGCACATAGCGGGTTATTGAGGATCTTTCAACGACCCTGACAGAGCCATTCTGTCTAATCTGTGCACCTTTTGACCAGCTATTAATATCTCATCACCTGCCAAATGAGATGTTTACATTAATTACAGGAGCTATTAGCATCAGGAATGAACTGTAGCACGTGATGTAGACTCATTGTCAACTCCAGCATCGTCCCAATGTCGCCCTCCCCCGCACGACAGGCCCAGATGGTGATGTCTGTTAAAGATAGCATGGCTTTTCACTATTTATCTCGGCCCCACCGAGCTCAGGGAGCACTGCTGTCTCTCTCAAAAACCTCACGAGCACACAGACTTCACTTCACACCTTTTGTGAAACAAGCCACCCTCAGTGCCTTTGGCTATGAGAGCGGTTCATTACAGGGGAGTGAGACTGCGTGGCGAGAGAGCTCGCAACCTGTTTGACACATTTCTCTGTGGGTGTAATTGCATTTCCTGTTTCCCTGTTGTTTCATTTCGGAAAAATGCCAAAGCTCTCCCAATTAAACCCAGGGCGATGCTGTTTCGCAGTACATTCTCTCTCTCTCTCTCTACTCTCCCTCGAGCCTCCCCCTCCCCCCTTCCACCTCCCACTTCCCCCTTGGCTCAAGTTGGCCAGCAATGCGTGGACAAGAGGGATCCAGACAAATTCCGTCACAGCTCACAGCTTCATGCATCCAAAAAAGCCTCTCTGTGCTCAAGATGTTTTCCACAGCGCTGTTGTCAGTTAGTAAAATATTTGTCTCCTGATTCTGCCCATAAAGCCTGCAAATCTTGTGTTTCATTATTTATGTCTCTCACTTTCCCAGGTTAGTGCGACTGCCGCCCCGTCCACGAACCCAAATCAAAAGCGTTGGAATCTGTGATGTATAAGGACGCACGGTTCGTTGTTATTCCGTCGGCTCTTTGATAACAATATGCTCCTTCAGGCTTCTGGTGTTGGGTGGGCGGACACTTGATTAAGTTTTAATGAGTTGATTAAGATTTAATATTTGAATGCATTACAAAAACTTCCTGTGAAAGCATTCATCCAAATTATACAATATGGATAACCTCCATCAGTGTGGTACTTTGCAGCCCCACAGATTACACACTCCAGCACTTTAATGCATGTCTACAACAAATGTTTAGAGAAAGAACATCTTCCTTTGACACAATGCGACACTAATATCAATAATTCAGTCTGCTGCATAAAGTGTGAGCATCGCAATGCAACCATTCCTCGGGAACATCCTCCATAATCTAATGTGCTTCACTGGTCAGTGAGAGCTTTTAGTAAAAAGGAAACGTTGTTCACTGTAAAACCGTCTGTCTTAATAAAAGAAGTAACTTAACTCAATCCTCAAAGAAGTTTGACGTAACTCATCAAAATGAATTAACTCAGAAATTATTATTGTGTTACTAATTTAAACTCTTTAAGTTGCAGTAGTTGATTACAGTTAGTTACATGAACTTATTTAGTCTAAGAAGTGCTGTAGCTAGCGGTAGCTGGCAGACTACGGTAACGTTGATTGTTGTAAGGTTGGCGGCTATGGCGATCACAATGGTGCATGTCCGTTTAAAAAAAATGTAAAATTATACATAGAAATATTAATATTAAATGTTAGCATCAATTAAATCCAATGTAATGAGGTGTGTCTCATTCGTCCAAGTGAGTGACACTGGGTCACATGACATGGAAGCTATTGAAATTCTTTTTTTCCATGAATAGATTTTTAAAAATGTATTAAAAGTGCGCCTTCAACACCGAATTTTACGGTATTTGTTTTGTGTTAATGCAACATAAAAGGTGTAAGGTAATCGGTTTCCTCAGTTGAAATGAGTCGACACAGGAGAGTTTTAAGATAAACTACTGAACTAAGTAAGCCCAACACACTAAGTGGAATGGGAACTGTTTACTTCATTTATTTAAGTTACCTTAACAACAAATAAAAGAGTTGTTTTCCTCCAATAGTTTGAGTTGAATTAACTGATCAGGTTTTACAGTGTACTCTCACATCTTTAAAAAAGTACAGCTGACTCAGATAACATGTTCATACTAATCACATGATCATTTCACACGACTCCACACACTAAGTTCTTTTACTTTTTCCGAGGTAATCAGTTTCCTAGTTTTTCTTAAAGTAAACTTAACTTGTTAGAATTTACTGCAAAAAATGATGTTTAATCACTTTTTCTTCTACTTGAATAAATCGTCTTCACACCATAAAGCAGAGAGCTCGATCAGAAGCAGCCAAGTAGGAAAAAACACTCAAATCATGCGCCTAGTTGTGCTTCCAAGTCAAATACATTATATGAGGAATTTCTAAAAGCTACAATCGCTTCCTCTTAAGGAAAAGAACAGAATACCCAACCCAGTCTCGCCAAGCTGGTGAAATAGTCACAGTAATAACAAAATATAGCCATAGACTCATATACACGGGCATGAATGTCCCTTTGTTTTATGTCAGTCAGCAGGAATTCAAACAAATGTATTTATTAGGACGTATATTTTGTTCCTGCGACACTAAAGCCTTTTGTGTCTGTCAGCATGACTGCATTATGTGCCTGGCAGCCTTCAGGGCCTTCATCCTGAAACCTCTTCCTTCTTTACCCAGGAGACCACTCTTCAGATCCCTGGAGAATATCTTTTCAGAAGATCTTTGCATAAACCTAACCGAATGTTGGTGCCATAACAAAAGCAGAAGCGACAGCAGCTTGGTTCGCCTTGACTTTTGATCATACATGGGACTCCAACTCTGGTGTCCTGGTGACAAGTGTGTTTGTTTGATCCATCCATAACCCCAGGCCGCCACCCCAGCCGACTTTTTCTGCTCAATACACACATGAAGTCATCTTCCTCCCTCAAGGCTTTAGTGTTGAGATATAAAATATGTTTCCTATTGATATACATTTGTTTGAAATCTTTGCTGACATGAGAAAAAAGGGAAGATTGTGTTCATGTACACATGTGAGAATATCACAAACAGCTGTGAGACCAGGTTGAAACACGTGCCAGGGAGCCAGTGGTGAATTGAAGTAAGATGTAAGATAAACACTAATTTAGCTAATTTAAGGTGGTAATCTTGGTTGCCACTCAGAGATCTCAGTTTCGTTCTCTTTGGCGGCACCTGTGGCAATAAACTGTAATTGAGGGAGCACACTTCCCAGATATCCAGACAGTGTTGCATGTGTGATGTCCACGGTTGGCTCCGGTTGTAACTCTTGAATTTCCTCGCTGACGGTCGCTTTCCTTTTCAGACTGTTTGCTTCATCTGAGCGTCGAGTTTGTTTCTTCTTCTTTGGATTTTCACTTATTGTTGAAGTTGTATCTGTAGTCATCCATCTTTTCTTTGTTTGTCCAGCCATAGTAGATTACTGTTTACTCGCCACACTTGCAGAGAGCGGAAAAGCAGCCGCTTAGCTCCGCCTTCCCTCTCTGGCAGACCAACCACTGCTGGCTGATGGAAAACGCGTCACTAACTGGGCGCCACTTGTGATTTTTTCCACAAAAGTCACACCAGACAGTCTGTAATACTGCAAATGCAAAGGCTTTCAAATCACCTTTCTGTTACCTCATTTGGTGATTGTGATTTAACAGACATTCATTTGAAATTGTTCGAGATTATTACTTTAAAAGGGGTTTTAAACCATTTGTATCAAGATTCACTTGCAAATATATTGATACAAATATGTAATATGATAACAAAAAGGTTACAATTTCCCTAACAGACCTTGAACGCAGCTTTAAAATGTGTGGGGTCTTCTGATCAAGAAAGACGTCAAAGGGGTCGACTAAGGGAACTAGTGACTTTCTGTTACTTTAGTTTATCTTCTTGTTCATACAGCTTATTCCAAACAGATCACAAAACAGCTGAGACAGTTGGAAGGCAACGTTACCTGCATGCCCAGTGAGATAATTACTTTGTGAATATCCTGAAAAAGCTTGTTTGACAAACTTGGCTCTGAGTGAACAGGTCCCTGCCAGCAGGGTAATTTTTTACAGTGCTGTGTGCCATGGGTGGAGGTGGGGAAGAGGTGATTCAGTGTGGATCCGCTGTGCACACAGGCATGCTGGACCAAGCTGCTACTAATTAGCGAGCACAAAGACACCCGCCACCCGAACACGTCCAGTCCAAGGGAAGTTTGGCATGCATGAGTCTGGATGAAAAGCATTCCATCGCTGACAGTGTGGAGCTCTGGAAGAGAACCCAGACTGAAAAATAACTGTGCAGACGAGGATAAGGGATGAGAGGTTGCTGTGCTGTGAGCAGTCCTGGTGTGCTTATTTATCTTTCAGGTGTGTGTGTGTGCATGTGAGGATAGAGGGTGTGGTGTGCAGGATGCTGAATGTTCCCCTCAGGCCAAACAGAGCCAAAGGGTGGTCCTTCAGCTGCTGTACCTTTAAACAAAGCTTTTTAAAGATGGCTGCCGTGTAATTGGCAGGAACTGGATTTAAGACATGAATAATTTAACTCTGGGGGGCAGGCGGGCTGTCACATGGCTGCCATCACTGACTGACATCTTAATCACATTTGTCACCACAAAGCAACAGGCCAATTAGTCATTGTTATTTATATATTTTTAAACTACTTCAATATCATGCAGTTGAAAGGGTCAAAGGGAAAGTCCAAGGTGTAACAACATGTTCATTTCCGTGAACCTAACCTGTCGACTCCTTTAACACTAGAGCAGCCATGACGGTCATTTTGACCGTTTTGAAATTTGTACGTGCAATAACTTTGTTCAGTAAAAAAATAAGATCCTGCTGGTACCTGACTTTTCCTAAAAGCGTCAGTGTTTTCATTTGAAATTATTTTTATATAAATTACATAAAAGGCAAAAACAATATGATCGTTTTTTTACCTATTTCGGCCATAAACGGTCATATTGACCACACAGAATTTGTAATTACGCTGTAAATGTTGCATCTTGGTTGCTTAGCAACTATCACTCTCGCAGTCAAATTGACGTCATCGGTCCCTGGCTGGGATCAATGCCCACATCCTCTGCAAGGAGTGCACCAGCAGCAACATGGGCTGAGGAAGTTTATGCAGCAGCTGGCCGAGGAGCTGAGAGCAGAGTTCACGGAGGGGAAAAAGAGCAGCATCGCAGACGTCACAAGGTCCCGGTCAGCAGCCGAAGCAACAGTGCCATCTCCGCAGAAACGGCGCTCAAAATAAAGCACACCAGACCTGCTGCAAATGCTGCAAAGCTGAGTGTGGAAACTAAGCGAGGAGAACAGAGGTCACTTGCGTTCACTGTGAATCCTAAATAGCCAAGCATGCTCTTGATGTTCTAGTAGTTAAGAAATTCTGGCAGTTCCAGTGTTAAACAATTTATCTTTATACATTTAACCAAGAGCCACAGCTACTTACTGTTACTGAACAATATCTCTCTGGGAGGTAGGCTTCATGTGACAAAGACTGAAAAAAAGACTCATCATCATTGAAGAACCTGACACAGTGTCATGCCCTTGAGAGACAGTAATCATTACTGCATGGTGCCCCATATCATCGGCAGGCATTTGCTGACAATAGCAGGAACAAAAACCTTGCAGACGGGCAGAAGAGGTCTTTGACTCTACTGTTCCATTACCGCATGGCGCGGGTCCAATCCCACAACGCTGTGCAGGGCCGTCCGCAAAGACAGGGCTCTGTTTACAGTGTAGGCGCATGCAGCACAGGAGGATATGTGCAGCAGTTGTGGGAGGCAATTATAGGCCAATAGCTCGTGTGTGATTACATCTGGATGTTTTGTCAAAGTCCAGAAGAGTGTAGGAGTGTATCATGTTGCTCCATTGTCGGTGCAATCACACGAGGAGCCGGACACGAGGAGCTGTAACCCTCCACACAACAAAGAGACGGTTTTCAGCACCCACAAAGGCCCACACTGAGACACTAAACTGGATTATGGATAACACGGTGCATTAGATGTGGTACATTTTGGGGTTTGCACAGCACGGGTGTGACCAAATATATTATAAATATTGACAGAAGACCAAAACAGTAAAATATTCCCACTGACAGGGTGGCCGTGTCGGAGAAACTCTGTCTCAAAAGTTGTATAGAAACTAAACTCCTCTGGGCTCAGATGTTATTGTGCTGCATAAGTGCTGAAAATTTAAGATGCTTCCGTCTGAAAACCACTTTAAATCTTTTAATTGAGGCTCTCTGCCCCGCTAAGTTTTATCTCTCTTAATTGACTGTGCTAGACGCTGTTTTTCTTGACCACATCGGCCCGATTCAGAAAATATTCATTGTATTACAAAGTGATATGAAACATTCATAAACAATCCCCCGCCTGAACTCGGTGTCTTCGTCGGGAGAGGCTGCTGAGCAGTTCTTCATAATGCATACTGATGGATTGGGGTTCTTTTGTCTTTGAACTCTTTCAGCAAATCTGACTGAGCATACTAATACAGCTCATTAACATATTTGGTTATAGGGAGCACATAAAACACAGTGAGACGGAGCTAGCTGTTAGTGCTGTTAAAGTCTGGAAGATGTAGTGCTGGTATAACGGTCTAAGAGCAGGATTTACCTCCCAGTTAAACAATGAAAGGCCATTACTTTTTGCCCCCTTATGACTGCAGGTTAAAACAGATCAACTGATGGCGAGGAGATCATTAACTCCTCGTACTATCACTTATCAAAACAGCCCCATGGCCACTTCTCTCCAAGGTCTGAACTCTTAAGCAGAAGTAAAACACTATGAACTGACTCTGTGTACGTGTAACGAATTAAACACGGACAGAACAAAAGAAGGTAAGCAGGGTTAAAGGTGGGTTAAATGAGGACAAGATCCTGGTGTATCCACTCAGGGGATTGTGCAATGTGGTAGCAATATTGTAATAATGAATAGTTCCTACATCAAAACAATATGACACACAAATAAAATCCATCCATTCCATTGTTATAAAAGAGAACACAGTGTTGGGGAACCAGCAAAAGCAGCAGAAGCCTTAAGATTCCCTGACTTTTAGTCCCCGTCTAGGTCAGGAGTATGAAGCTTCAGCATCTTCTGTGAAACCCTAAAGCTTGATTTATTCTTCTGCGTTGAATCTACAAGAAGCTGCAGATAGTCCAGTGTTCACCTGTCCGGATATGTAACTACGGCTAACCTTTAAGGTTCACGTGGCCTCGATTGCTCGGTCATGTCGATTTGCCCTGTACATCATCAGGAAGATCAGACCCTACCTGTCAGAGCATGCGACACACCTGCTGCTACAGGCTCTGGTGATATCACGCATTGATTACTGCAGCTCCCTCCTGGCAGGCCTTCCTGCATGCACATTCAAACCTCTGCAGATGATCCAGAACGCAGCCGCGCAGCTGGTCTTCAATCAAACCCAAACACCTATTGTTTCACCTGTCACAACTCAGGTGTGCACAGGTTTTCTTAAGTCATTGGTGACTCTTATCAGCCCTGTGATTGACTGGCGATCCGTCCGGGGTGTACCCCGCTTCTTGCCCAATGACCAGCCCCCCCGTGACCCTGAACAGGATAAGCAGCATAGAAAATGGATGGAGGATATATCATGATTTTTTTGGAGCATTTATAATAAGATGGTATGGATACAACTTGAGGCCATAGTCAACAGCATGTAATGAGTCAGTGTGAAACAGCAGCACTGCACACTGTAATTCACCCCACATACAGTACACTCAGCAGTCTGAAGCTGGGGCTGATTTAGCAGCACATCACACAGCAGAGCAGCAGGGGAAAGTGCAGCCACCACCAGACGTGGTCAAGCATAAAACAAGTAAGGTATACATTTAGCTTTATCGACCAGTAGGTACATATGTTTTGATTTTAAGTGCTTTCCTGCTTCAGTGTATCACCAGTCAGCAGCATCAGAAACTGTCTGACTCAGTCATTGTAAGTGCTTGTTTCTGGTTGCTTGACAGGTGTCTTTTATAATCAAAGACAAATACTTTTACCGTTAACAGTCAAGTTGCTCAAACTGTAAGAGTGTTAAGACAGACTGCAGAGCACCTGTTTGCTGTGGCTAGCTTACACCTTTCCAGCAGTCTCTTCCTCGTGTCTCTGTACAAACATGAATTCGAGTCGTAAAGCCTTAGGAGCAGTGGATCATCACCTCACAGCAAGAAAGTTCTGTGTTCGAACATCCCGATCGACAGCGGCTGGGCCCACAAGCCATCTTGGGTTTTCTCCGGTACTCGAGCTTCTTCCCTGAATCTAAAATCATTCGGTTATTTGACCAGTCTGAAGCGCCCGTGAGGTGTCAATGGTTGTTTGTCTCTTGTCCAGGGTGTAACCCGCCTCATGAATAATGCCAGCTGGATCACCTCCACCTTCCTGAGACTTTCTAAGTAGAAGCAAAATAGAAGATATTCAAGCTAGGTGAACAGTGTGGTTGAACCTCGAATCTCAGGGTTAGCTTGTATTACCAGGAGCAAGGTTGTTTCAAACATAATGTAAATTAAATTTGAGATAAAGAGTGTTATTTACCATTATTAAGGGCATCAAATAATGACCTGTATCTGACACACTTTTGGTGTACATATTTTAACCTCTTCTTTCACTTATTCTGTGAGATGCAAGACAACAATAATGGAAATAATAACATTTCCTGTGTAGCACCACTAAACGTGGCTGTGCAGACATCGCAGCAGAGCCCGAGCAGCACGTCGTAAGCACCCAGAGCAGAAGGGACTGTTCAGCTCAGACTGCAGCACCTTGTGTCGCCCCAGAGAGGCAGAGGACGAGCCCTCTGCTCCTTTCTGAAGACGCAGCTAACTCGTGCCGACACCGACACCGCAGCGGCCAGAGGGCCTTAACTTCAGCAGCTGACACATTCTGGAGAGCAGCCATTCTGCCTCAGGGGGGGAATCCTCCTCACCCACACCACCCGGGGAGAGCAGGGACATTAGCAAGTGTCAGGATGGGGAGCTGATACCAGCAAGGCAGCAAATGGAGTGAGAGGAACCTGATTCAGGCCGACATGTGATGAAGTGCCAGGCAAAGTGTCCTCTTCTGTGAAAGCGATATAAAGACTGGTGTCAAAGGCGCTCATGTCACACACTCTGGGCCAGGGTTAAGCCGGAGATATACGATGAAACAAATAGACATCATGTCCGTCATGAGGAGGGAGACTCCTTATTAGCGTTCTGCACCTTTGAAAATAAACACAGTGAATTTTAAATGACGTAATCACAAGCTGGATGTGTTTAAGTTTAATTGAACAAATAGTGCTGTGGTCTCATATACTGCAGAGCACCAGTCGCTCCATTAGCGCTCGATAAGTCTATATTTATAACACTCAGTTCCTCTTCCTCCTCCTCTTGAGAGATATACCAGGAGAGACTGCACAGTCAAGGCTTTGTCTTCCGCCTGGTCGTGCATTAAGGTAATTAAAAAAAACTCAAGGCCTGAGCTCACCAGGCGAGATTATTTCCTGAGTCAGGGAGCGGCCCTCAATCTTAACAATGGGGATTTCAAAGAAACCTATTTCTTGTCTAATTAATAATCTTAAATAAGGGGGTGCTTTATGGGCAATGTCTGCAATTTAGCAGCGAGAAGAAGAATAGAAATATCTACAATTAGATTTCCGGCCATTTTGCTTTCAAAAGTGACGCTAAGTGAGAGCAACAGGCTAATTAGTTTCAGTTAGAAATATTAGGAAATTATAATTATCAACTCAGTTAGTCAAAACGGCAGTTAATACCAAATCCTTGTCATGCACATAGCCATGGAGAGCGAATAGAGGTAACAATCATATCTTAATACACAATCATTTAGACTATGAAAGGAATATTTTTAAGTGCAGTGGACAGTTAATTAAAGTCTGTTAATTTTCATTCCTGTGTGAAAAAGCAGCCTGAACAGTGAAACATGGCTTCAAATTAGGACCCAATGCATATCTGTCTGTCGAGGGCAAAACATGGCTCAAACAAACACAGAGATCACGGTTTGATTCCAGTAAATAAAAGTGAATGTTGACTTCTTTTTAACTTGTGTAAGGTATGTTAAAGAGAGGGTATTATGTTAACTTCCAGCTTCATATTTCACTCATTCATTGTGATGCCTGTGGAGTAGCTTAGCATAATTTCTCACACTGGTGCTCTGTGGAGGCCCTCATACAGCCTCTGCCTGAAACGACTCAGTCAGCTCTGTCCCTTTAAGAAACCCCGCCCCTACAAGCCCGCTTTCTTCTGATTGGCCAGCTCTCTGAAGACTGCTGAGGCTGCACTCTGTGACGTCACAAAGTGCAGTTTGTAGAAAAAACTGTGTGAAACCTGGCGTTCGCAGCAGCCTGCAGACTGAGCTGAGAAGCCTGGGGATTACTCCAACATACTTTTACCTACAGGTTAAATATATATATTATATATATATATCTTAAAATGTGAAAACAGCATAATACTCCCTCTTTAATTACATAACAAAGGTACATTATTACTTAAAAACAAAGCAGGATCTCTTTCCTAAACATTAGCAAGTACTTTTTGTACCTAAACTCTAAACTGTGACAAATTCACAACGAACTTGTTGCACATCCAAAACCCCGAAAATATGCAAAGCCTTTAGCAATCTTTATTTTGAAAGTCTAACTGGATGTAGCTGAATTTAGAGCGCTAACTTGCCGACTATATTTTCCAAGCCTAATCTGATGTTCCAGATTTATCATTGCCCACTCGACCATGGAGCCCTGCACTTGCCAAACCCACACAGATGGGTACCTAGATGGACATATTTTGAAGTGTTGGGCCGCTGACCAAGCTGGCTTCTTTTTAAGGATGGCAGTGTGAACGTGTTGCTTTAACAGCCTTCACTCTTCTGATTTCAGCTTTTTCATCAGAGTTTGGAACCTGGCTGCGGGGATTTGCTCCAAATTAGCCGTCGGAGCATTTGTGAGGTCCAGAACTGATGCTGAGTGATACGGCCTGGCTGGCAATGAGTGTTCAAGCCATCCCAAAGGTGTGGATGAGGTTGTGCAGGTCAATCTAGTTCATCCACACAAAACTAAAAAGGACTTACTTCCATGAAGTTGGAAGCACACGATTGCTGTGACATTGAGTGTTTTAATGCTCATTAGTCTCCCGGTATGCAGCCTTATCCTGTTTTTTTATTGCTAGGGATCTGATGTTTACAGGGAGCATAAGAATAATCCATATCGCCTTATACATGATCATAACAGAATCCAACTTTCTGATCATCTGGTGTCTTGATTCCTCACCATTTCAGTCAGTATGTTCTGTGCCAACAAAGAATGTTCTGAAACCTGCATACAGTGTTTGCTAGTGATGTGCGAGTCACCAGTCAATCGTTCGAAACAAACGCCTCACCCCTCCTACCCGCTACTAGCCACTGCAAATTGCGAATTTGAGGCGAGCCCTGTGAGGAAAAACAACCACTTTGGGGCTTGTTTCAAACCCTCGGTCCGGCACCCGGAGCTCGCTCCTTGCCCTGAGCTGAAGGTCTGACTCGAGTTACATGAATCACTCACTCAGTACTCGCTCTCCAAACACAGCCAGGCACAAAAAGCACTTTTTCCACACACAATCACGGGAAAACAAGCATCACACACCTGCCAAATGATTCACTTTACTACCAGAAATGTATCAAAAACAATCAGAAGGTCTAGAAGAGCTGCACGATTAAATATTATCTCCATTAATTACTAAGCCATATCCACTAAGCTGAATGCTAAACCAGAGTTAGTTTTGGTGTCGGAAGTCTTTAGTGCGCATGCTCTATGGGTGTTGGGGCCAGTGGGAGATTCAAGCTCTGGGTAACTGACTCAAGTGACTCGAAAACCTGAGTCTCTTTGGTGAGTGACTCGTACAAACTCGAGTTAGTAAAAAGAGTCGAACCTCCCGCCTGTAGTGTTTGCAAGCTTCAGTGTTTGTCTTGTATTAGAGTATCCAAGAGGCATTTAAAAATTTATATGCACAACGTAACCGGAATGCTTCCAAAAACATGATCATTACCAGAAATCAAGTGTGCATGCAAACACACTCATTAAGGGTTTTATGAATTGGCACTAAGGGGCCTCGCTCAAATCATGAGAACACAGGCCCATACAGGACTTACATTTAGTCGTTTCCTGTTTCCAGACGTGAATAAGAAGGAGCTGCTGGGTCCAAAAAAACCCAAGCTGTATAATAGGATGTATATAATGTTGTATTGTTGTAACATAAAGACAATTTAGTTTCTTCTCACTTTTCCTTCTTTTCCCAACGAGGAATACGTCGAAATACAGCAATTCTGTATTAAATGCAAATACATTGCAGACTGTATTAACAGGCTTGTTCACTGTGTATTGAAGCTTCATTTAAAGCACACACAACAAAACTTAACAATATCTACTTTGGATTATAGAGTTAAATTCTTTCCCTCACTTTTTATGTGCTCAGACGTGTACGTTTGACTTTTTATCAAAGAACCAGACAGTTGTTCATTTCTCTACTGATAATTTAACTGAGAGAATTTCTTATTCATTAAAGCTTAGAGAGTGCGAGTCTTCTAGACCCGAGTACACCTCAAATAACCTCTTCCACTTTGCTTCTGTATTATCTCTGCAGGTATGAAAAGTACTTTTCTTACTTGGCATGCACGGAGCATACATTGTACAATTTGTATTTTAAGACATTGTGCTCATTCCAGTACTTTTCATTAGATTGGTGAGGTTAGAAGTCTTCATATTGCTGAGTTGTGATCAGCTCACATCAAACGCTCGTACGGCAGCCGGCTTTATTCACTATTCCACTGCCCTTGAAAATTCTATTATAGAAATCCATTTGGTGGACTGAAATGACTTATTCCCCGAAGCCTTTGAACCTCTGCCGAGCTGCTCAGACCAGCAGACGTGTGGCACTTTCCCTCTCAGACGTAATGACAAGCGCACGGTGCAAAGTGACAGGTCGACACCTCGCACCCCCCCCTGCAGAGAGGTCACAAGCAAGGTGGTGGCACTCCTGGTCCCCGCAGAGAGACACACAATCAATACGGCCTGACAAACGACGGAAGTGTCAGGATGGCCTGAAAGACACGCCGGCCTGAGGATAAAAGTAATTTCTTAAGAAAGCGTAATGGCTTGTTTCATTAAGCTTCGACACCATCCATTAAGTATGAAAATATAGCTTCTAATTACACATATTGGATCAGTTACAACTGTTTCCTTCAGGGTTCGGCTCTATAACGAGTGACTGTGGAGTTAAACGTCCCAGAGCTCTGCGGCTGAAATTAGAGCGGTTAAAATTTACAGGGTCAAAGTCTGATCTGTGCTGTTTTTATTTGGTAAAACCACTTCAAGGTAATTACAGAGCATGTAGTGACCATCACTCAGAGTACCCACAATACATTTCAACAGCCCCAATGACTTTCACTCTCTAAGGCTTTTAGTGCAATAAGTGTTATTTCTTATTGATTTGAACCATTCTTGCACTTTTAATATTTAATATTAATTAATTAATATTAATAATTTTAATATACTAAAAGCTCCCATATCTCTGCATGATAATTATTTGCCATGTGTTATATAGTGCAGTTTGATGTACAAACATATTTTTGCTCTGGATTGTTTCATCTCTCTGGTTAGATAGGGTCTGACATTTGCTCTTTTGCTTCTGTAAACACACCCACCTCTGATGTCACAGCGTATTGGCACACCTTTGGTACACTCCTACATCACTTCGGCAAGGTGAGTTTTACTACAGTAGGTTAGCAAAAACATTACTTTAATTGGAGTTTAAATAAAAATCTTACGCTTAAATTTGAACCATTGCTGAAGTAACCTCTTAAAATGTGTAACAAATAACTCCCCTTTAAAAGAATTTCTTTGATCATAGTGAGCTCGACTGTTTAATGGAGAGAAATAGTGTCATGGAAGTCATGTTAAGTAACAACAAGCATTACTATGTCAAATCATTTTCATGCAGTTGATTTTCAGGCTGAAACAAGTAAAAAATCTTCAACATTTTCATGTAAATAAATGTCTGTTAATCACTATCTATGGCCCACCGATGAGAGCCTTTGCATTTGCAGTATTACAGACTGGGTGTCTGTGGCGACTTTCGCGGAAGGAATCACAAGCGGTGCCCAGTTAGTGACGCGTTTTCCATCAGCCAGCAGTGGTTGGTCTGCCAGAGAGGGTAGGCGGAGCTAAGCGGCTGCTTTTCCGCTCTCTGCAAGTGTTGCGAGTAAACAGTAATCTACTATGGCTGAACAAACAAACAAAAGATGGATGACTACAGATACAACTTCAATAATAAGTGAAAATCCAAAGAAAAAGAAACAAACTCGACGCTCAGATGAAGGCAAACAGTCTGAAAAGGAAAGCGACCGTCAGCGAGGAAAATCAAGAGTTACAACCGGAGCCAACCGTGGACGTCACACATGCAGCACTGTCTGGATATCTGGGAAGTGTGCTCCCGCATTTACTTTTTATCACCATAGGGAACGAAACTGAGATCTTCAAGATTAGCACTTTAAGAACTAAACCTTTAATTCAACCCACAGCAAGTTTTCACAATTATTCTTTTCATCTGCAGTTTCTTGGAGATGAATAAATGACGAGCAAACCTGAAAGAAAGAAGCTTCAAAGAAGAAGAAAACCCACAAAACAAAAAAATAGGTAATGACTCCACCAACTGATGAACTAATGGTTTCTGCTTTGCTCTAAAGCAAAAGTTAATTTCTGAACACTGAAGTCTATTTTCTGTTGAGCCAACGTATGTTGAATGTTTCATTTCCCACTGATTGATTCACATGTTGCTTTAACTGTCAAGCAAGACATCTGTACAGTGACCCAAGTGCTGTCACTCTCAGTTAAACCTGAACCCCTATCTGAACATGTCGTAGGAGATGTTGTTCAAATGACCACATGCAAAACGGTTCCTCAGTAAACAGGTCAAAGGGGAAACATATTTCACTGCACTCTGAAGGCACCGAGTTGCCTCAGGGAGCTATCTTGCTTCCAACTTCTGAATGTCACTTCCATATCAGTCAGAGAGAAACTGGCAGAAGAAGCAATGAGTCACGGGTGATATTTCACTTGGGGAGGCTTGACACCCCCTCACGTACACAACCATACTGGCCTGCGATGTTAAATTGCTCTGTTATGTAACGTGACAGGGTGTCGATAATGACAGCATAGTGCAGTATGCAGTCATTAAAGAGGATTAGTGATTTAAAGCATTGTGCAGGGGAGTGGGAGGCGTTACAGGCTTCTCTCCTCGTGCAGCTGTAGAGATGCTGGCCTGTAAAGAGCCACGAACACTGAAGATTAATGTATACTCTGACACGCTGAATTAATCAAAAGCAGCAGTATCTGTTTCGAATCAAACGGTGTACTTTTGCCATCACTGTTTTAAGGATGGAAAGTATTTGGTGAGCTCACTTTGGCAGGCAGAGGAAGAATGCAATATTGAGTTTTCTTTTATTTTCTTGGTTTTCTTTTGATTCTTTTTTGTTTTCACCATTTTAATACCTTTCTTTATGACTGACTTTACTTTTAATTCAGGTTTATGTCATTTTTAAAGCCCTTTGGACTGTATTTGCTTCATAAAAATATCCGACAAACACAGAGACCACCATTGTAACATAAATTAAACATTGTAACTTAACATAAATGCTCCTTTTCTCCGGTTGTCAATTATTAAATTGGCTCTGTGAACCGGTTTCCTCCACCAGAGACCACTTGTTGGCCGCTGTCTTTTTAAAGCAGCATGCGGCCTGCTTAGTGAAATGCTGCTCGTGTGTGGTGGTTGATAATGAAGCATTATAATGGAATGATCCCAGTGGGCAATTTTGGACTTGAATTGCCAGCTTAGGAAGAAATGGTGATTATAGGAAAAAGAATAGCTGAAAGATTTCCTGGAGCTCAAGAACATGTTTAATAAACAGCAAATGAACAGTGAATGTGACGTCTTATAAGATATTTTATACCAACTAAATTGTCGAGCAGCACAAAAAGACTTTTTTTCCTTCAGTGTTATTGATCTTTGTTTAATATTTTGTCTTATGTTGCCCATTTTCCTCTGACGTCACACTCAGGTTGGGAAGCTAAAATGCTGTTATACGGTCATAGTGCTGTGTTCCAGGCTGTAAGACGTATATTTAGGGATACTGACAAATTATTATCATTTTACAACTTCTTAATTGATCTGCACCGAAAATATGGAGGGAAATTTGGCCATAATTCAAGGTAAAACAACATATAACGTAATTAAGGTCAAACAACAGCTAACGTTAGCATCTAGCCTCTAACTAGCTAAAATTACCGTCAGCTCAATCTCAGAACACATCGGCTGTCCTCTGATGACGATGTAGCCTCTGGGAACGACCAACTATTCAGGGCTTTTGTTGTAGCCAAGGGTTAGCGATGAAGGACTTTGGGCCAAGACTTCGTTTTCCGTGTGCTGGTCAGTGTTTACAGTCCGGCTAGCAACTAGAGGATCGAAAACGGAGTTAGAGTTGAGAGATGACATCTAAAGGCCAGTTCAGATCAATGATTCGCAAAGAGACTGGATGCAACTGCCGAAAGAATCCCTTGACATCTGATCGTAAACGTTTTAAAACTGGGCCGTTCACATCAAAGCAACGCATCACAACGCACACAGACACATAGCAACGATGCATTGACATACCCCACTACTTCTGCGTTAACACTATAACGTTAGAATTAGACCAAGGTTACATGAATGATCTAGGATTTCTGTTATCGTTATAAAAAGAAGTGGATGACAGTGACATGCTCACAGTGTTAGCTGTAACACAGATTAATAAACGTCGAAGACAGAGAGTTTGGAAAGAGAGGATCTGGAGCCATCTGTGGCTACTGCAGCGCAAGAGACAGGGTGCCTACGCCAATTTATGCTGTTTCCTGAAGTGAAATAGCGACATCATTCAGTTCTAAAACTGCATCTGGAGATTTAACAAGTCAAATCTTCTGCAACCCGACGCAACGCACGGCTTCAGATGCCCTGCAACTAACCAGTTCACACCCCTGCATTTTTCTCTGCAACATTCTTAAAGTGTTTTGTTGTTTTGCGAATCTTTGATCTGAACTGGGCTCAAGAGCAGATTGTTAGCTGTGTACAGATTCTAATCTGTTAGAGATTACCATTAGCTAGGAGGTAGCTAAAGGCTAATTTAACTGTTTGGGAGTGTTACATGATACAATAGGAAAGATGCAAGTTACTAGCGAGGGTAATTTTAGCTTGCTTCATTGCTAATGTTAGCTGTTTGGTTATCAAATATGTGGTTTTACTTTGAAATATTGCCCGATGTACCTCTCATTTTTCACCAGGCAGTCTTTTCAGTTGCTTATGAATCAGGAAGAAGTGAAATTATAACATTTGTCAGGTTCATTACATTTATGCAATGTTAACCTTGAACACAGCAGTGCAACATTGTTTTAGCATTTGAGCTTCCCACCCTGAGATTGACGTCAGAGGAAAATGGCACCATGTCAATACAATGAATGCTAACCTCCTGATACCAGTTGTGCTGGATTACATCAGCCGAGCCTTGTAACATCTGTTTGAGAAGATAAAGAGTTAGGTCTCTTGATTCTTTGTTTTTTTGGAGACAAATATAGTGAGTAAAGTTGAACAAGCTAATTAATTTAACTCCGTAGCCAAAGCTTTTTCCAGAGAAGATTAGTGCCAACAGGTTTCCCTACAAAGCAGCCATGACCTTTTGTTAATGAATTTCAGCCTGCATGCTATTATCATCTCAAAGAGGCCACATTCAAACAGCCCTTCTGATTGTAATGAGGCACTAAGTAAAGATTTAGAGGAGCTCTATCTCTTACAGTCTCGGGGAACACTTAATGCTTTAACTGGTTGAAGCAGCAGCACTGTGAGTCAGCCTTATTTCCCTCCTCTGCCTGTGTAATGGAATCAAACTGGGCTGAGATAATGCTTGAGTTGGCAGTCAGGCACTGCGCCCACATCCATCAGTACAGGAAGTGGGCTGCACTCAGAGCAGTGCTCTCCTGCCACCTGCTGGTCGGATGCGTACAGTGATGGCAGACTGACAGCTCCTGACCACTCGGCTGCTCGCTGATGTTAGAGAAGGTCAGGACATCCTCTCGGCTCAGCGGGCAGATTTGCTGCAGTTTCTCTCCGAGGCGTTTTTCACTCACAGACGCAATCTCACAGATCCACCTGCTGTGTTCAACCGCAGCCCAGCACTGCCAAAGGTTAAGTGTCTGACTCACAGGGACATTGGCAGTATTTCTTATTTACTGGGACTGATTCTGCAGCAGTTCCTCTACTTCTTACAGCCTCCTCTCAAAGCTACAGGAAATATGTTTGGGTATTCTTTGAGGACAAGTTCTTTAATAATGGCGTTCTGGATCCTGAGTGAAGATGAATATTAATCTATGTTAAACATTATGGCAGCTAACCCTTGTGTAATTTATGGGACTGTTTTATCCTGCAGAAAATATCATTAAAGAGCAACAAATTGCAGTTTTACTGAGAAATGTTCTTGGTATTTAAACATACAACAATGCATACATTTTTATAACCTAAAAGTGGTCACATTGTGCATTAGAGATGTTCTTTGCATCTTCACCCAAAAGGCCTCAAAGACGCCACCTTCACTGGTTCCATCTGATATTGATACTTGGAAATTCTGACTCTTTAAAAAAAGGTTGATGATAGTGATTTCACAAAGGCTGCCATGCTGAGCTCTTCATCGACTTTCTCTGGTTAATTTTATTCAACCACAGAGTCGAGGCCAGAACCTTTCCTTCACCGCAGTGCCGTGTGAGCGACAGAGGGAAAATACCCCGTACTGATTTCCAATCCTCGTGTAATCCACCGTGTTTGCGGTGTCTGGACTGTGGCTGCACATAAAATCCTGGATTCAAAACTCTGAACAGCAAACATAATGCACTTATGAGTCTGACCAACAAATGTATGTTGGTCTGTTCACTTCTATCAATGTTTGTTGTTCGGATTAGATATCTGAAAAGTGCTTGGCAGAGAGGAAGTTTGTTTGACAGCCTCGGAGTCATTACAGAGTATGATCTGTGGAGATCAGTCAAAAAAGGTTGCAGTGAGAGCTGCATCAAAACCAGCCCAACAGCGCCCTCTGGACCCATCTTAAGAAGGCTTTTTGTTCTCTGTATTAAACGACTTTTTAACTTGGTTTCTGTGTGACATTTAAAGGATTAATCAGGCACAATAGACACTGGTTCAAATTCAAAATGCAGGCCTGTATAGCTCCTTGGGTTACATTCGATCTGCCACTCAAGTTAAGTCTGAAAGAAGGTGTGTGTTTTAAATGTTAGTTATGGGGTGTAGGGCCACACTAGACAACATTTTAGACACAACATTTAATACCTGACACGTTCATGGGCTTCCTGAATTACTCTGAGTCCTCCCACATGATGTGTATACTGTGTCCTGAGGTAACGCTTTTGGAAGTATTTTCAATTTTGGAAGGACATTATTTGTATTAATAGATGTTTATAAGAAACTGTAGTTACATCATAAGATCTTAAAATATAATTGGCAATGTAAAATTAAATGATTCTTTGAAATTCATATGAAAAATTCAACAAAAATGTCTCCCGCCTGTCCAAACAGTGACAGCAAACCTGCCTAAATTAATATTGATGGGGAGGGGTGGGGTTGCTTGGGGATGTATTGTGGACTTATTAATGTCTAATGTGCAGTCTTGTAGGGTTGTATATTTTAATTTGGTAGTCTTGTGTGTAATCTTGTGTGTGTTTGGGGGGTGGGGAATGTATTTTGTACTCTTTTAATGTCTATGTCTTCTTACTATTTTATTTTTTTTATGTCCTGCCCAGGCGGAAAATAGCACTTTGCTAAAACCTGGTGCAATAACCTTTCCTTGTTTGATATACGGTCAATGATCTTTGTGCATCGTCCCTGCTCAAATGAAGAAACATATAACACAACAGTGTAAAATGGAGCAACATTTTTTATCATCTGAAGACATTTCACTCTACTCGCTTGCTTTTATGTGTTTTAAATGCATTACAGTGTAATGGGTAATTTTCAGCACCATATATTTCTATGGTATTGCTGCTTTTCTGCAGAAAATGAAAAGATGTCTGTTTCACCACATTTTAAGGTCATTAAACCCTGTCAGAACATTCACTTTAAGACAGTGTGTTTTTTTTCTACAACATTAAGACATCAACAACACGCCCATGCGTCTCTGCAACATCAGGACGGCAGCACCATCAACATTCTTCTGCAGCAGTCTTTATAATAAGATGTTAAATAACCAGTAACGGAGGAAGTATGCAGAACATTTACTAAGCAATTCCACAGTGTAGAAATGCTCCTATTTTACTAACACTATTTTAGTAAAAGTAAAGCATTTCCAATTTCACTTAAATACAAACGCACAATACAATAATAAAAACATAGTTAAGGAACTAAAAGCCAAAGGACTCATTCAGCAGACTAGCCCTCCTCAGAATAATGTGTATAACTTGTTTAGGGCTTCACAGGGTTGCAGTGGTTAGCGCCATCGCCTCACAGCTAGAAGGTTCCTGGTTATGTTATTGATGAGTGAAGCATCTGCTTTTACTCTCCTTTTCTATTTGTTTTTTTCAATAAAGAGGTAAAAACTGACCTGGAAATAAACATGGTGTTCATGTAAAGATGACCTGATATATGAAGACTGTACAGTAGTCATACAGCTCACCAGTCTTCATACACACTTCAGGCACTAGATCAGAAGAGGGCGCTGTTTCTTCTGAGCAAAGTTGTCAGTTACTAGAAATAATGATCAAAGGACTGAAAATTATTGAGTAAATTTACGTGGTCCTACTTTTGAGAAATATCAGTGTAATGCTGGACCTTTTATTTTTTAGGACAAGGAATCATCAGTCTTTGGTTGAACTGCATGCAGCCTGCCTCGCTGCGTGTTTCCCTTTGAAGGTCCATAAGCAAATATCGGTGGGAGCAAGTCATGAGGAATTAATACAAGTGTACCAATTGATCACTGTCAGTATTAGATATTAGATATAATTTGCACCATGCTTCTTCTCATTTTATGTTCTCAGTTTATGTGTATGTTAAATAATATACTGTAGAAAAAAAAGTTCTGTTTAAATGTAGTCCAACATTTTGATCAAAGAAGTGAAAACAAATTGCAGTAAAAGTATCTCAGTCTGTGATCAGTACATGTGCCAATGGCGTCTGTTGATTGACAGTACGTTACTTCCAAGTTAAACACCACAGCAGCCAGAGAAACAATCCTAATCCGATAACTCTGATAAACACTGATTGAAAGTAATCGAATCAGAAAAGTGATGTAGGATCTCCTGCTCTACTTTTTTCACTTAAAATCAACCTGAAAGACTCCTGGTACGTTTTCTCACTTTGGTACAGAAACCCTGTGAGGCCTAGTTTTCCCCTCTGTGTTCATTGAAGTGTTTTACAGCTTACTAGATTCCTTAATTGTTGTTTATCTGTGAAACAGGTGTGTGTGTGTGTGTGTGTGGTGGGGGGGTGTTTGCCAATTGGAAAAAAGTTTTCTTTCTTGGAACACTTCTATAAATAACTTTTTTTTCCATTTTCGAAACAGGCTGGGGAAAACAACACGCCTTGGCAGGTGAAAACTGAGCCTGAAAAAATAATCAGCAGCAAAAACTCTTAAAGGAACTTTTTGCAACAGCCAGAATTGTGTTTGTTTGTTTGTTTTGGTGATCAAAAAATTAAGAATCTAAGATGTTTATGCTAGCATAAACTTCAACTATTCTTAAAAGTGACATATTTTAGCTGTGCAATCAATTGTATTGTTCTGTGTGTTTGAATCACGTTTGTAAAGTTTGTTTCGTTTTAAAAATTGTATACAATTATTTTTCTGAGCCTCTCCTTTCTCCTGAAACGAACAAGCCATTTTACCATTCAAAGGTTAGAGCTTAGCCAAGATTGGCTGACTGAATTTGGAGTGGCCGCGTAGCCCCTTCCCCACGTGTGCCCTCCCACGTGGCTGAGCGGCCTCACTGCACTGTCACTCCAAAGTTGTAGAAAACATGGCTGCTCTAGGATCGGTTATTCGGCTTTATATGTACGAGCCAGAATCACCAGGAGGTATCTGAATGGTGAGTTGAAATCTTGACGACTTGACTACGAGCTAGGGCAAGAAGGCAGCCTGAGGTGAATTACGGTGAATGACGATTGGTCAGGTTCTACGTAGAAACCTGCAGCTGTCTGCAGAGGTGACATTTTTAAAAATGCAATTCTGGAAAAACACAGAATTATGCAGTTTTCACTTTTTCACCCAAACATGTGAAACCCATGAAAATATGAGAATATCCATTTAAAAGATATGGCCCCTTTAATCCCTGTAAGTTGAGAAAACT
The DNA here is from genome assembly GCF_022749685.1 of Semicossyphus pulcher. Classification (NCBI taxonomy): domain Eukaryota; kingdom Metazoa; phylum Chordata; class Actinopteri; order Labriformes; family Labridae; genus Semicossyphus; species Semicossyphus pulcher. The sequence continues at coordinate 7,609,195 of NW_027211693.1, forward strand.
GCATACATCCATTACCATTTTTTCCCTCTTGGCCCCTCAGGGCTTCCGTACTTTAAGGAATAAGATACAGACAGAATTATATAACTGTACAGGAAGGGTTTTTTTCCCCCCTATTTTACAAGCACCATTAACCACTATGTACACTGCATAACCGAATGCACAGAAGCTGAAATGGATTCCTCTCCTAGTCCCCCCTCCTCCCTCTCTCTCCTTTAAATCACACTCAGCAGAGAGGTCACACATGGGAGTCTGGTCGCATTCTGCAGTTGAGACAGTTATTTCCTCCTGTCATTCTCCGGGGAGCAGCGGGCTCTAAAGCCCTGTGGGAGTGCTCTGCGGCGCTGGGGGCACGTCAGCGGGGTTTGAGGCTGGCTCCAGCAGCCCCCCAGGGGAACCGCTTGATTAATTGAGCTGGCAGATTTATGACGGCGCTGGCAGCTCCTCAGCATGTGTGTGTGTGTGTGTGTACCTAAGAGTGTGTCTACCTCTTTGTGTATTTATGCTTTCGTCTAAGTGTTCGTGTGTGTCCCTGCATGTTTGTGTGTCTAGGTATCTTCTCGACGCAGGTATTTCTGTTCATGTCTGTGCAGAAGTGTGTATTTTTGGAGAGTTGTGTGTTTGTGTAGGAGTGCATGTGTGCTTTCACATGAGTGTGTGTTAGCTTACATAAGCCTGACTGTGTGTCTATGTGCTTCTAAGTTATACACGAGTGTGTCTCCGTTTAGGCATTTGTCTCTGTCCATTTATGTCAGTTATTTTGTCTTTGCATGTGTGTGTCTTTGTAAATATGTGTGTGTGCGTTTGGAAAGAGGCTCCCTCTCGCTGCCTCTACATAATTACAACTTGCAGGCCTCGGAGCGGCATGGGGTAACCTGGATGTCAGGGCCGGCAGACCCTCAGCATTCCCACCGGGGTGAGTCTGGGGTCTGCTGTCCAGTCAAAACTCAGCAGAGCCTCTCGCAGGATTGATGTGCAGTAAGTTGGATGGTCTGCAGCCAAAACATCATCAGGACCTCTCTTTGACTTCACATTCTTCACCCAGCAGACAGAAGGTGGGGTCTTTGCAAATGAACTTGGATTAAAAAATGTAGCGCTGTGTTATGTGGCAAAGTCAGGAAGCAGCAGCAGCTCAGGGAACACACTGCAGCTGTGTGATCTGAGTCGTAAAAAATGTATGTTTGCCCGAGCTAAATTAGTTCCAGTGTGGAAATTGTTATTATATGTACATATATATGTGTACATACATTTTTATATTCTCACAGTGTATTTTTAAAATTGCATACCACATGCTTATCAGACTTTTCTGACAAAGAATTTGGACATCGAAATATATTTTATCATACATTTATTTAAACTAGTTTAAAGTGGTAATCTCAAATATCTCAGTTTTGTTGTCTCTGGTGGCACCTATGGTGATAAACGGTAATTGCAGGAGCACACTTCCCAGATATCCAGACAGTGTTGCATGTGTGACGTCCATGGTTGGCTCTGGTTGTAACTGACGGTCGCTTTCCTTTTCAGACTGTTTGCTTCATCTGAGCGTCGAATTTGTTTCTTTTTCTTTGGATTTTCACTTCTTTTTGAAGTTGTATCTGTAGTCATCCATCTTTTCTTTGTTTGTTCAGCCATAGTAGATTACTGTTTACCAGAGATGCAGACTTGAGACTTGGTGACTAAGCTAAATAATTGACTTGAGACTCGACTTGACTTGAGGAATGATGACTCGGATGACTTGTGTGTGTTCATAAGTCTGAATGTTAGCTGTTAAATATAAAATATAAAGCTTCTGTCTAACTATCAAGTATGTACGCAGCCCAGACTGGGAATCATGATTGGACAACTCAAAAAGCTCCCCGGTATGTGATTGTCATGATTGGATGACCTGCTGTCAGTCAAACTCCTCGCTTTGGCAACACGCAACATCAAAGCCCACAAAGAGAAGCCTCATCAGTCGTACTCATTACTACTCAACACGGTCTCAGACCAGACCATCATCATGGACAAGCAAGTCTTGAGTCATTTTTTCTTGGGCAAGTCAAGTCACTTTATTTCCAAGATCCAGCACTCTTACCTGTAGTATCCGGTCTTTATAAAGAGAAAAGACAAGGTATTAGCAGCTTGTCTAATAATTATATTATTGGTCAATTTATATAACATGTTCAAAAAGTATGACAATGAATTGTATCTGTATTATCTTGGCACAGACGCAACACTTCGACCAAATGACTTGGGACTTACTTGGGACTTGAGCAAAGATGACTCGGTCACAACACTGAGCTGTTTACTCGCAACACTTGCAGAGAGCGGAAAAGCAGCCGCTTAGCTCCGCCTACCCTCTCTGGCAGACCAACCACTGCTGGCTGATGGAAAACGCGTCACTAACTGGGCGCCGCTTGTGATTTTTTCTACGAAAGTCGCACCAGACACCCAGTCTGTAATACTGCAAATGCAAAGGCTTTCATCAGTGGGCCGTAGGCTCAATCATTGTGTTACTTCATTAAGCGATAGATAGAGACTTAACAGACATTTATTTAAATGAAAATCTTCAAGATTATTACTTTGAATATTGAGACTACCTTCAACTATTTTGGGAACATTTTTTAATAAGTCTTGTACAAAAACAACCACGTATGTCACCTCAAAGTCAGAGGTGTTCTGAGAAAAAAGGCGCTCAAATCATATAAGAAAGAAGGGACTTCTTTTATCTGTATTTCTCAAGCACAAGCACAGAGAGTTAAAGCTTTAGCTGCACAGGAAAGAGGAGGTTGGGGCTCTGCGGGGTGGGGTTAGGGGGTGACTGAGCACACACACATCCACACACACACCCACACACAAATACACACAGAGCCCCTGGAGAAATTCCTCAGATTTTTGTTGGGATTTCTGAGAGTGATAACTACTACTAGAGAGCAGAGCTGAACCGCGCGGTGCACAGAAGAATGCTAAAGTGTGCAGCACGAGTGCTAACAGAATTACAGCACCTGAGATTTGAGACTTTTTCCTGGCAGGGGGATCTCATGGTCCATACATAAAACAAAAGTTATCTGAGCTATGTCTGCTATGCTGCTGACGATAAAACTGCACATCAGAGCCGGACAGGAACTAAAGTATTTCATTCCAAGACACTTCATGGCCATTTTGGGGAAAAGTTAAATTCATCAGTCGCTATTTCAAACCCAAACATCCATAGCAGCTATTTCATAAAACATCTTAAGATGTCTCATAACTCCTCTGCTCCTCCTCTCTGTGCGCTCGGCCCGAGTTCCAGATATCATCTTGTTAGAGGTGATTCAGTTCAAAAATTCAATCCCTAAATGGAAATATACACCATCTAATGCAAGCGTCTGGAGCGAGCCCATAACACAACACTCTGTGAGCAAATTCCACACCATAAATTTTAACTGCAGTATGTAAAACATTTCATTTCCTGTCCCTCGTCTGTGCGCTCGGAGCTCTGAGCGAACACACTCCAAATCTCTTCTAATCTGTCTGAACAAACTGAATTATCTTTCACTTGAGGTTAGCAGTTATTTTAAACCGTGTACCAACTCCTGAAGCTGTTATTACTCAGTTACATGTTGTTAACAGATTCATTATTGATTATTGAGTGTTTTATGTATACTATATATGCATTGTGGCTGGATTAATGTGTAAAGAGGACACATGGAAAATTTGTTGGCCCCTCACTACCTATCTATCGGTGTATTCAAGCACACATGGTACCAGGTGACCAAACTTAGCCAGAGCGGCATTCAAACTAAGATGTAACACATTTTCATCCCTGACAACTTTTTCTTCATGGTTGACACGAGACAAAAAATGTGCGATCAGTTTCTCTGTTGGTTTATTTAGCTTCTTGACATGTCTCACTTTTAAAACCTGTCTCTGCTAGTAAAGTTACGTAACATATCCGGTTCTTGGAAGGTAAAAAGGTCACAGATTTATTCACAATCCTGCTGAATATAAGACAAGAAAAGGTAAGCTACTTTATCTTTCATGTCCATTTTCTCTAACGTTTATCCTGTTAAAAGTCGTGGGGGGCTGGAGCCAATCCCAGCTGTCATTGGGCGAGAGGCGGGGTACACCCTGGACTGATCGCCAGTCAAACACAAACAGACAGACAACCAATGAAGTCGGGGTACCCAGAGGGAACCCGCGCATGCACGAGGAGAACATGCAAACTACACACAGAAAGGCCCCCTACGTCTGAACCAGGAACCTTCTAGCTGTGAGGCGACAGTGCTAACCACTGCATCACCGTGCAGCCCCTAAAATATTATAAATCAAAATATTCCAGCTGTAAACCTGAATATATGCAACTCTTTCCCCCTGACATTATGCTTAATCTGTACTAATTTGTTCCCTGAGTTACATTGTGAAGACAGAACTCACTGCTGGCTAGACAATGTTCACAGAAATCGTTTTTCAAGTCAGTGACACACGAGATTTACGATCACACTGGGCTTTGAAAGCAGAGGCCAGGCTTCATATCTTGAGTTCGTCTTGTAGTCGAGGTTTAGGCAACTAAAGGACTCTGTTAAGATTGGGAAAGGATTGTTTTAAACACGTCCCGTCTCACCTCTCAAGTCAGTATTGACTTTTATTTAGAATTAAACCACGAACCTTAGTTTTCCTTAACTGTCCCAAGTCTCAAGCGAAGAATAATGAAGTTAGTATTCCTGTAATAGTGGAGATTGGAGAGACTTCCGTTTAAGGGCTTGTTCTCAAATATCAATCAGTTCATTCTAATAAAACTGGCTGTTGCTGCTCGGTCAGGCACTATACTGCAGAGATGTGGACTTGAGACTTGGACTTCAGTCGACTCGAGTCACTGTTTTGATGACTTGTGACTTGACAATAAATAAATGACTTGAGACTCGACTTGGACTTGGGGCATGATGACTCGTATGACTTGCGTGTAAGTTTGAATGTTAGCTTATAAATATGAAATGATAAAATTCAATGTTGTCAAGTTTCTGTCTAACTATCAAGTACCGGACCGGATTCTACAGGTAAGAGTGCTGTATCTTTGGTGGAAAAAAAGTGACTTGACTCGGGACTTGACTCGACTTAAGTAAGGACTCGACTTGAAAAACGACTCGAGACTTGCTTGGGACTTGGACCAAATGACTTGAGACTTACTCGGGACTTCAGCAAAGATGACTCGGTCACAACACTGCAATACTGTTTATGTCAGTTATTGTGATTTTTTTTTTTTGTGTGTCCAATCAGAGCTCATGTGCATGCACACTTTGAATCTATTCTAAGGCAAATTATATCACTGGCACAGGTGACAAAAACCATACCCAGGTTTAAAATGTGTTACCTTATTTAAAATGTTATGTTATCATTTCACCACAACCATCTGGCGACCACCAGGTCGAGAACCACTGCTCTAAGCTGCTGTAAATAACCATAAAAAACTTTTATCATGCTTCAGATGCTACAATCACATTTTGTATAGCAAGAGCAGATACTGTTTTTTAATTATTCGTTCACATATCTATTCACTGGCTTTCATGAACAAAGTCTTCTTTGATAGCACACTGACAACCTAGAGGATGCTAAATGGGGTTATGTGCAGTTTTACTGAATAAAATGGTCTGAATAAGCTGTTCTAAAGATTTTCAAAGCTGAACAGAATAAACTTCTGGGAGAAACCGTGAATGACCGTGGTCTTAAAGGTCTTAAAGATTTTGTATCAGTCATAAAAGTGAATCCTTCAAGAAAAACTGTCTACAGCACTCATGCAAACTCAGTGAGCACCAGCAGAGGCCAGTATGGTGACAGTAAAAGAGAAGTTTACACATGCTCAATGATACACGTGATCAACATCTGCATCACACAATCTTTAGTATAGTGAGAGTCAACACAACTGCACCTGAGCTTTATAGAAAATATTTTTTATTAAATAGTTCATAAGCAGTCTAATTTAAACCAATCAGATCTATAAAGCCAGACTGATCCCTGATCAGTCGTGTGTTACATAAGTTCGGGCTTGTCTGAGGATGGTAAGGATCAAGAGACAGGAAACAAATTATAAAGTGAATGTTTTTGGTGTACGGATGGAAACACAGCCTCAAAAAACATTTAGAGAATTGGAAACATACAGATTTACACCATGTCTCATTTAACATAATGAAATAAATCTGCATCTTCAGCTTCAGATCTGCTCTTCTTGGCAAAGTCTCCCCGTTCTGTCTGACACATGAGAGAAACCTGGGAGTGTAATGCAGAAAGGCCCGTGTACCTTGGAGCATTGTTCTTTTCAACCTTGACTTCAAAGCGCGCAGAGCTTCGGCAGGAGATGCGTTTTCCTTCCTTCAGCTGTGTTATCGTTTATGATTGATATCAAACAGACACTCGGCATAAATCAAACACAAGCAGGCCCGAATCTCTTTCAAGTACCAACAACCTCCACCGTTCTGAAACAATACACAAACTGTGGCTGTCTGACTGTTTGCCAAGAGCGAGGAAGTCAGGAAGCATTGGCCAAACATACCCGTTCTCTAAATAGATAGGGCTTAATGCCCGACACACACACACACACACACACAATACGGACACAAAACACAACCAGCTGCACACACACACACACACACACACACACACACGGAGTCACTTGCGTCCACATGCACCGACAGGCAGCACTTTTTCCCCTCAGAAACATTCACAAACACACGACACAAAGAGTTTTTTTCTGCACGCAAATGTGTTTCTATTCACTCATATTTACACATTTACTGAAAGAGAAACATTTGAGGAAAACAAACAGGCCGACACTCAATCCCAGTGATTAAAGTCATTACTGTGAGTCAGCTCTCACAGGAGGGACGTCTGCACTGCCCCCTGATGGTGATCTTATCAAACTGCAGGCAGGAGGGAGAATGCAGAGAGCATGCAGAGAGTGAGGCAATATGGTTCTAATACTAAGACAACTTTATACACAAAGAAAGCTGAACCTTTATCGAAAGACTCCCACAAATTTCGGCCATTTTTCTTGGACCTCATTGCTCCCTATAAAGCTTTTGTCCTGTTATAATATGAGTGTTTTTTATGGGATTTTGAGATAGTTTTTTTTATCTTTTTTGACAACTAAATTAAATTAAAATATCAGCAACAAGGTACTGTTTGTAGTCTTAAACTTTTGTACCAGTAAAAACTGTCTCTGTAAGTTAATCTGGGGTGCTGGTTTAGTTCAGTGGCTAAATAGGCGTCCCATACACAGAGGCCACAGCCCTCGGTGTGGCGGCCGCGGGTTTGACTCCCCACTTTCTCTCCCCCTGTTTCGGACACTACCCCCTGTCCTCTCTCTCTCTCTCTCCAATAAAGGCATAAATAATCAGTCATCTTAGATGTAGGCCAGCTTTCTCTCCGGTGTTTTCATCTTCACTGTGTCACATAGGAAATGGGAACATATAATAAAAGAAGAGTATAAAAGAATGAGATTTTACAAATCCAGACAAGATCAATGCCTAACTACCCTAGAGTCAACAATATGTCGCTCGGCTGCTTAAATGTAATTTCAGTCATTCAGTTAGAAACAAACTCTACATTGGAAATGTACTTTGCAAAGCACTTAATAGTTGTCTCTTGATCATTTGATTTAATCATGATGACAGACTTAATTAAAATTGCAATGACACCTTGTAAAAACACTGAATTAGAAGTGACAGATGAGCACGTAAAATTCCACTTAAGTAAAATTACACACGAGTAACAGCAAAATGATGTTGTAAAAAGTGCTCTTAATTTAGGTGCTTTAGGACATGGAGGTCATCTCTCGTTCTCCCCTTATTTCCTATCATTATGTCACATTTATAAAAAGGCAAAAAAAGTCCTGAAATACAACTTAATACAACATTTGATTGTCATATCGTTCAATATATTACATACAATTCAATTCAAACAGACTCAAGGTCCAGACAGAGAAACAAGACAATGCACAAAATAAATATACTACAGCACAATAAAAATTCATGGTTTGAAATGTGAAATATATACAAACAGTAACACCTTATAAGGAGGCATCTGTACCAGTGTCTCCAGAGCTGGGATGGGTAGCGTGTAGAGCTACATCTGATATTTGACAAAACCAAGCTGACAGCGTTCCCTGAGGCATCGAGCCGGCAAATACATTTATACATTTTGTAAAACTGCTTAGAAAGTATCGACTCGAGCGGTCACAAACATTTCACTTGCACGACAACATCTTGGTTGCTTATGGAGAATCCTCATAGCATCATTATAGCTACTTGTAATCTGTGTAAGCTTGTTTTCTTGTAGTTTGTCCACAGGTGTGCAGCATATAGAGGTGTCCAGTAAGCTCTGAACAGAGACATCTTTACTTCATCTGTACACATACCAAACCTGAGTGAAAGAATATTTGCTTGTGCATACATCTTGCGGCACCGCCTGTTGATATCATCTGTCAATGTTCTGTTATAAAATGTCAGAGATATTTGACTCTGTTACAGACAGAAACATTGTTGCCAGACAATATGAAATCGGGAAATTTCAACCTTTTATCCTCTTTAATGCGACATATCAAGACCGCACTCTTACCAGCATTATATTTAATATCATGTTCAATATATACAGAACAAATGCTGCTGGAGGCCAGCACTGCTTGGACTAAAGATCATCTGCATACATCAGATGATTCACTCGACTGTTACCGATCATACACCCAGTGTCACTGCCTTTCAACTGCTTAGACAGATCATCAATAGAAAGATTAAAAAGAACTGGGGACAATATTCCTCCCTATAAAGTAATTTGATAAAATTATTACCATAGCTATTTGTATGCAGCACTAACATGGTACCTGGTCTTTCTGAGTGGATGGAGTTTGCTCAGTTATAATGGAAACTCACTCTTTAAGATGCATTTTAAAGCTCCAACAACAAAGCTAAAAAGTGGATCTTGAGTGAATATATATTTGTTAAAGTATTGTTGAGTTGTTTAATCTATAAAAAGTCCTCATAGTTCACAATTCGGCTGAGTCTACCTGTAGGCAGTTTGTGAAAAAGCTATGAAAATATATAGAAAGGTGTAACTCCGGAACTCCCGGCTGTCCAGGTGCAAGTCCCGTGTTTGTTCGACCCATCCATCTACCACCCTAACATCCTTCTACATGCTGTCTTTGAAAGGCTTTCATCTTAGAGGAAAAACTGCAAATCGTATAGACTGACACAGAAATACTTTGCTACTCAAGTAAAGTACCTTAAAATTGTGAGGAAAATCCTCAGTTATTTTCCACTGCTGCCTTTAATACGCCAAGACAAGTCATTTTGAAGTGGCTGCTTTCACTCCAAATGGAAATTGGTAGACTTTCAGTTCCTCTTATCGTTCATGTCTGTTACGAGTTGCGAGGCCACACACTGCGTCCTCCTCCTTATTTCCAACGTCTTGTGTTCTTTCCTTTTATTGTAAACTCCCGCTCCAGCGGCCTGCTGATGGAACGCTCCCGGGCTGTTCCCAGCCAAAAGGAAATAGCATTTCCTCAGGACATCTCTCCCGATCTCTTCAAGGACATGGCAGTGGAGGGGATTGTTTTGTTTCATGGAGTTCTGTCAGATAACCGAAAATTGTCTGTTTTGTTTATCTTCACTTCCCGCACAGTTTGGTCACAACGCTCCTCCACACACTGCCTGGAGCGACCGCCGTCCCCTACCGCCAAGACTGTTTGTTTTTTGAAGCGCTATCTTTTGTTGGTGGTGGATTTTGTTTTTCAGACGGTTCTCAGAAGGGAAATTTGTTCAGTTTATATCTACAGAAGTGTGTTTGAAAGAGTTGGCTCTTATCTGCAGTTCTCCTGAGGGCAGGAAGCGACTGGCTGGGAGGAAAAGCTACTGCTAATGTAATCTAATAGACATCCAAAAAGTGCAGGAGGTTGTGAATTCTTCAGAGGAGATGGGATCAGGAGGAAGTGCAGGTTAACCCTTCGATGGGTCGGGACAGACAGAATTAGCAACAGGTCAAAACCTGCACTTTACAGGAAGGAATAGTTTCTCTCATTTACTCTTACATCTTTTATGAAGCTCTCTAAGCAATAGCTTCATGTTTACATGCCTTATGGGACTTTTTTTGGGTATGTTGAAGGCTGCACTGCAATTATGTAGTATGGTGTTATGGTGCATTCAAGTTCAGGCCTCCTACAGACAATATAAGCTTTCAGGTCCTTATTCTACTTTGCTTTTATGCATCTTTTCAAGGTTCCTGCTGGATGTTGGCCTCTGAATCCAGAACGATATATGACATACCAACATGGTCTCATTGGGATAAAAACGCTTTCATGAAGGCAGGTGTAATATAGCTTGGAAGTCGGCTTGGGTGGCCGTCGAGGGCTATGGTAGGGTCAAACAAACACGGGACTTGCGATAGGAGACCAAACTTTGGAACCAAGACTCGAAGTTGAAATGTTTTAACCATCATAAGTTCAGTAAAGTACAAATTATTCTGCACTGATGTACTTTTAAACATTCGACAGAGTCAGGCGAGCTGTTTCCCCTCATTTCAAGCCTTTATGCTAAGCTAAGCTAACACTCTGCAAGCACAAGCCACTTATTTACAGCACAGACATGAGTGAAGTATCAAATGTCTCATCTAACTTTTCACAAGAATGTGACAAAGCATAAACTATTTCCTTTACCTGTTCTGGAGAGTCAAAGCCTGATAATTTGATACTTTTCTGTCATAAAAGTTGAATCTTTTACCCCCACCATTACCATCAACGTACTGCTGACTGCTTCTGCTAAACAGAGGTGTGTTCCTGCCACCTGAAAAGCTGCACTTTGGCTTCCTTTGATTGATAGTGACAGCTCTAATCCAGTGCCAATCCCCACCAGTCTACTGCTAACTCCACCTTCAACCCCCCAGCAACAGCGCATCAGAATCCTTCATTTTCGCATCCCAACCACTCTGTTTTTTCTCTCTAGTCTCCCGTCTCTAATGCTGGATTCCTCTCTGTTCAGCAACCCAATTTGATTGTGTACATGTTTGTATTGAAAACAGGCAGGAAATGTCTCCGACTGGGGCTGGAAATGATTTGTGGAAGGTTTGCCTCCCATCCAAAGGGCTGCAGGAGTAAATTCCTCTGCTGCTGTTCAAGCGATGCAATCAGTTAAAATTAACCCAAAGGAAATCACAGCAGTGTCAATGTGTTGATGGTTACGTTCATATTACTATTTCCATTTCAAGCTTTCTAGGATCTATCAATTATCATTATATATAATTGTTGGAATACTACATCCCACATCCTCGTGCATTTTCCCGAGGGTTACGTTCTCTTTCCCGGCCCTGAAGGTTGGCAGCGTGTGACAAATTGTATTCCATATTTTGCAGGAGGCAGCTCGCCACAGAGACAAGTGACTGTTTGAAAAGCATTGTAAGGGCATGGCACTGGCACAGAGAAACTTTGTTTGCTTAACCACAATTTCTATTCAACCACGATGGCAATTACACCAATTTGTTACATGACTGGAAGCAGCGACGTAGGGGATTTCCTACCTCTCTGATCGCAAATGATTAAACTATGAGTCACTACAATACGGTACATTTAAACAACACAGAGAAGGATGAGTTGAGTATTAAGAGTGTGCAGTTGAATATCATTGTGATTTGTTTCATTGGCTTCCCATTAAATGTGGCACAAATTAATTCTGTATTATGTATATTAACCAATGACTGTATAAAGATTGACGATCCCTTTCCATCTGCTGTCATTGGACAAAACTGAAGCCAAAAAACCCTGTGCGGGTGACATCATTTGGAGCCAGAGCTGCACAGCGGGGATCGGCGGGTGGAGCCGCCATAGCCACGTCCGCTAACCGAAACACACACTTAACTTTCTGAAAGAAACGGCAAGGATCCGGCACGTCGCCGTGTTTAACAGCAGAACAGCTTCTCGTGTTGGTCTGAAGCAGACGTTCACAGGTATGGAAACTTCAATGACTCAGTGATTGTTTTAATTACGTCTCCTCTCGCCGTTCCTCCTCTACTCTGCTAATTGGGAAAAGATCGGCTGCAGGAGCCATATTTGTCAACAGAGCTGTCAATCATCCCTTTGACAGCATCAAATAACTAATTAAAAATAAACTCGTCAGAAGAATGAACACTTGGACATAAATCAGCATGATAAGAACTAACTATAACGACAGAAACCATGTTTGAGAAAAATGTATGTTGTGTGTATTTTGATTTTATAGTTTGACTCATGTCCCATCTGTTAACATGGAGGAGGCGTGCTTTATGACCTATACTGCAGCCAGTCAGCAGGGGGCGATAGAGAGCGTTTAGCTTCCCTTTAGGGGAGCTGTCATGTCGTCCATCTTTTTATACATGATATTAACCGTGGATAACTAAAAAGAAAAACTTATGTGAAAGGAGTCAGTTAGTCTCCTCGTGTCGACAAAACATTAGCTAAGAAATGTGAGCTAAGAAACATCAGCTACAAATAGTTAACTGTTTTGGTTTGCTCCTACTCTTCCGACTAACCTTATTTGCTTTTAGAGAAATACCTTAGATGAGCTAGCTTTAGCCTCCCTTCTTAGTACCAAATTATAGAAAATGTTAGCATCTAGCTGGTGAGCATTGAGCTACAGAGGAGCCAGATATTTGGCCTTTAAGCGTTGGTAATGACTGAAATGCTAAAGGACGTAAATATTGGACTACAATCAAAACACACCTAGTGTACAATTAAATCTGATATTGCTAATGGATATCTGAACAGACACACAAGAGTCATATCAACTTTCAGGTGATATTATAGCCATGTTGTGTTTACGGCTTGTTCTGCTGCCCCCAAGTGGCCTAATAACATCAACACTAATTTACAAATATCAATTTATGATTAAACTAAGACAATGCCTTGCTAACCTAAGCATTGCTAGCATATATGTTCAAACAAAAGCTTCTTCATCTGTAACGGAGTGTTGGAGATTTTCTCACAGCCTACAGATGTTGGGGAGTTGACACAAAAATAAGCAGATAATCTGAATAATCGAGGTAATTTGTACGTCTCCGTGCTGTGACTATTAAATAGACAAGTATGTATCACCTCTGGCCTGTTGGACCTCTTTGTATCTCATCAGAGATTTTTCCCAGTTGTGACAAGCAAATATGTTAAAGCTGTTATGTTTTAAAAATTGTGCTGGCAGCCTCCTGCTTATGAATTTGGCCATCAGAGAGGAGCATCTGGGAAATTACAAACCCATATGAGATCACTCTGCGCTCGCTAAATATCTTTGTCAGACTTCCAGCATTCAACATATGGTTTTTGTAAGCACGTTGAAAGAACACTTTGCCAAAGTAAAATTGAGTTGTGGGACATTCCCATGTGTAGAAGTAGACACTTACTGGATTTGTTTTATTTAACCTTTATGTGACCAGTAATGCTGACCACTAAGTCATTCTTAAGGACAAAATAGATTTTCTTCACGTCTGGCTTATTTGATTTTCTCCAGCAAACGTAGACTAAGTAAGATAACTACTGTTGCAATGAACAAAACTGTCATTGAACACTGAAAATGTGACTTTACATCTTAGTTACTAGCCTAACCTCGTGATAACCATGAGCGCACAGGGCTTTGTTCTCATTAGGAACTAATTCATCTTGCCGACAGTAATTTTAAAGTTACTTGTAGGCCTACAGAACAACACATTAGCCAGAGAAATGGTTAGCTTATTTAGCAGTAAACTGATCACATAAAATATTAATACATTAGAAATAATGATATAACAGCTGTAAAATAGTACTGTGAGATGATGCCTCAACAGAAGATCTGTCTGTAGATGAGTTTGATATCTGACGATATGGTGGATTTTTCAATGTCAGTTAAACTTCTCTGTCAAAAGGTGGTTGCTACTAGCAACAGAATGTTCAACTGTTCAACCTCACGCTAAAAACAAAAACTGTCACAGATAACCATACCGTCTATGGACATGAGGCTAAGTGGAATCAGCACCTCTTGTTTATTTCCGTTGTCGTTTTCAGCCAAACTGCAAAGGCCTCTGGGTAGCAGCGTTCAAGGTGTGATTTTGGCAGTGAACAACAGTGGACGCAGCATAACAGCAAACATTGTCCTTTGCTTAGAGACCTGAAAGTCTTTTTATCTCCATCATTGTTTTTAGTTTAAGACAAAAAAAGAGACTTGAACAAAACCCGTCTGCGGGCAATGACAGCTGGTCACATGGAGGGCTCTGGGTTTGAGCTAGCCTCTGGTGCTAACTAGAGGTAACTCGCACTCTATGTTAGGGAATGAAGTTGCCCTAGATGGAGAGATTGTGCTCTGACCTTGCTGGTGTTTCTGCTTTTCTTATTTTATGTACTGTGTTGCTGCTGTTGTCTTTAGAAAAACAAATCTACCCAACAGGAACAATTCACCGCCTGTCGGACCTGTCGGACCAACTTAAACACTATCCCTTGAGCATTACTGACATGAATTAAACTTACTGAGGTGACATTAGGGACTTTAAGCAGCGACGGCTTAGGGATGGCTGAGGGATGGCTGCAGCGCCTGCGAAACATTCCGACAGGTTGCCGTAGTGGTAGAAATCTAATGTCACTAAGCAGCGATTTGTAACAACGGCTACTTCTGCTTCTTACGAAAACCGGACTGCTGCTGGCGACGGATGACGTGTCTATAACAAACAGGACAAACAGTAAAATTAGCGGGTATCTTTAACAAATATACGCCATTGAACTACAAACTGTAGAATCGGATATAAACAGTGTCAAATACAATAAACTTGCACTGCTTACACTCTGAAGTTGTACTGACTACAGTAAACCAGTCTTTCTCCCATAGTCGTCAGCTGGGCTACAGCGACAGGAAGTGCCCAAAGTGGACCTTTATTTTACGAACGCCGCAGCCGTCCCTTCAACCACCGCTAGTCTCTATTACACTTTGAAATCACAGACACTGATTTATCAAAGGTTCTCTCTTTGATAAGGCTAAAGTTAATTTAGATACAGAGCGTTAGCTTGCCAGTGAATCCTAAACAGTAACGTTAGCCTACCCAACTCCTCATTTTCAAGATGCTGAAACCAGAGCTGTCTTTGAGAAGGTTTTCTTTTCTCTGCCTGTGCCTTGTTGTATGTAGCCTAAACATTGTGATTCATTATAAAGAGACAACAAATTAAGGAATAAAGTTAAAGCTAAAAGTCAGTGATGTGATACCATAATACACCAACATAAATGCAAATGCTTCACTGCACTCTCACCTGAGCCAACTATAGTATGTGACCCTTATTCATGCATGTCGGCTAACAAGAACTTTTCTGTGTGATGATCGTGAAGGCAGGTGTGAGTTCTGTGTCTTTTAATGTAGCGGCTGACTAATCAAGTTGAGAAGGAGCAAACTTTATTGTCCGCTGGTCAGAAGGACAAGACTTTGTGCAGCCAAAAGCCTCTTGGCCTTGCGCATCGCGGCCCAAAGGATGAAGAATCCTGGGAGTTCCGCTGCGATAGGGAATCATTGTCGCGGTTCAAAGCGGGTGCCGAAGCCAAACCTTAAACAAGGACTTAAAAGGACGGTGGGGGGTGAGTCTGTTGGGCGGCTGTCATGGTCACTATCCTGGTGGCTCTGAACCCCCCCCCCCCCCCCCTCCCTCCCCAAAACACACACATGAACCAACCCTTCAAACACAGATCTGCAGCGGCCCACCCAGTCCTCCCCATGCCCTCAGCTTTTTGAAGTTGAATTTGGAAATCTCCCCAGCGCACACAAACGTGTGTATCGTGCCAACTTTGTAGCATTAGGGGATCTATTTGTGGAGCGAGGAACGAAAAAAAAAGTGTGTAGGGACGGCGAGAGCAAGGTGGTGGATTAAAAGGTGAGAGAGAAAAGCGTAGAGGCTCTTTAATTCAGAAATCCTTGATCCCCCTTCCCTCCCTCTGCCGAGAGCGATACTTCATGAAACACACAGACAATGGCTCAGTGGAAGAAGTCACCCTTAATTCTCCTTTTGATCACCCAGAGGCCTTTGTGTCCCTGGGCTCTTTACACATTCTTTCCTTTTTGTGCCAATGCTCTAAGTTGGGAATGATTAGTGTCTGTGGATAAATCCCCTTATTTCATTCTCCCTCTTCAGGGATGCTGCTTCTCAGGCAGGCAGCTTACCATAATGCCCAGTCGCCTCGCAATAAATCCAAGTTACACTTTGATGGTGCATGCCCACAGCTCTCCCTCTTTTATTAATCACTGATCATTTGTCAGCGCGCTTAATCTAATTACTTGGACTTTAAGAGATTTTGAGAAATGAAAAAGGTCACATTCAAAATGTAACATTTGCATTTTGGAGGAGGTGGGGCAATTCATTTTTCACTTACTGATACGTCACTGCTGAGTAGATTTGCAGCATTATCAACCACAACCAGCCACAAGGGATAAAAAGTCATTGTTGGCGAAGAAAAACTTCTCAATTTTGTGTACAAGGCATTCAATCGGCTCAGAAAAGCAGAGGCAGTCATAGGCGTCCGTATTTAAGCCGATTTTCAACAACACAAAAAACACATGAAAAGAAATTTATGATAAAAATAAACTTATTCACTAATGAATGATATTTTTCTGCACAAAGCCTTAAGGAGCATTATTTTAGATCAACAGACTTTTAATAAAGCAGTTTGCAGCTTTAATGCATACTTTTGATATTTATTTACTCTAATCTGTGTAGTTATTGGCTGCACGGTGGTGCAGTGGTTAGCACTGTCGCCTCATAGCTAAGGTTCCTACTTTGAACCCCGGTTTGGACGAAGTGGGCCTTTCTCTGTGGAGTTTGCATGTTCTCCCCGCGCATGCGTGGGCTCCCTCCGAGTACTCCGTCTTCCTCCCGCAGGTTGATGACTCGAAATGACCCGTGGGTGTGAGCATGAAAGTTTGTCTGTCTCTATAGCCCTTTTTTTCACGGCCTGTTCAGGGTGGGATTATTACGCCTCTGCTGGAATCAAATCAAATTTTATTTGTATAGCGCCAAATCATAACCAAAGTTATCTTGAGACACTTTACAAAAAGAGCAGGTCTCTCTTATGTTATTTAAAGAGAGGCCCAACATGAATCACCAGGAGCAGCACTTAGCAACTTAGCTCTGTTACGTTCCACCTTGTATGTAAAATGCACGGTAGCGGGAGAAGTCGTTCCACCTCTGAGTCAGAATCGGAGGTAGTAACAGAGGCGATACGGCATCTGTGTTAACAGCGGAGCCGGCGGACTGCCACACACTGGGGCGGCTAAACACCAGTGTTGCTTGGTCCAATGTAAAATGGCAAAGGCTGCATGAAGGCGGAGCTCCGTTACAGCGCTGAGGCGGACACGCGGTGTAAAAAGAGCTTGTGATTGACTGGCGATCAGCCCAGGGTGAACCGGCCTCTCACCCAATGATAGCTGGAGAGGCTCCAGCCCCCACGACCCTGGAGAGGATAAGCGCTACAGAAAATGGATGGATGGATCTGGTTTTGTGTCCTTCAGGGATTTAATGCTTTCAAATTGTACGTGTACTGTCATTGTCATGATGCCCTTAAAGATGACACACATCCACCATGGGGGCGGAAGCAGGAGTCTGTGTGTGCAAAAGGAAATCAGGCTGGCGATCTTTGCACGCACAAGAAGCTGCATATTGAATCAGGATATTGTTTTATATCACCATGTTGACCCCCATGTTCTAAAGATAGCCCATCAGAGGAAGTGTGTGTGTGTGAGTGTGTGCTGTTTTATTACATTGACATACCAACGTACGCGTGCAACTGCGCTCGGTTTTAACTGTGTGTGGTGGATTTCAAGGAGGAAAGCAGTCGCCTTAGACCACTTTAACCACTTCCTCCTTTATCTCTGACAGCTCCTCGCTGAGGACGAGATAACAGCCCTACTCTGATGCTTTGATGCTTTTCCCCCTCTGACAGCACTATACAAGGGGGAAACCCACATGCAGCGCCCCCGAGCCTTCCGTCTCCAACCTTATCTTCAGCTGTGTGATGTGGGGCCATCACTGAGATCAAATCATTAATTAACATCCTTTTGTTCGCCTTACAACTGGAGAATTTACACTCTGTAGTTTGGAGAGAGAGAGACGCCTCCGTAGTGATGATAAAGATTCAGCAATTATGCACCGGAGACGACAGACACGTAAATACCAATCATGTGATATCACGGCACACATTTGTGTTTTATCAAAAGCTCTAAGTGAAGTGAAGATCCTCTACTTTGTTTGGATCTCATCACTTGGCTCTTGCATAATGCACATAGAAAGTTCATGGGACACATATACATGCCGAAGCATGTCCAGGCCTGCGGGCGTGTTAGCCTGAGTGCTATCGAGTTCATGTCCAAAATGCCACCTACAGGCAAACACTGGGAGAGGTGCTCTCTTTAAGGCCCAAAGTTTAAAGATGAAGTAATCCTTTCCTCTAATTAAAGGATGAGAAAACATCAAAGCAAAGGTGTCGCAGTCAAAAAAAGGATATCCATTAGCTAGGACTTAACACCCCCCACCCAGAAAAGCTTAAAAAGAACAATCTAACAATAATCTTGTGGTGAAAAAGGAGCATCGAATGACATGAATAGCAAAATGATCAACCTTCTGCATGAACCTCGGGCGCTGTGTTGCTCAAAATTGATGTGATGATGTTTTGGAAAATAACTATTAGATTGTGTGCAGTAGATCCCTGAGGCTGATAGGTAGGGTGATATTTAATATGCACAACCAAACAAACTAAAGAAATAGGACAGCTGTTTAATTATGCTAACAATAAATTTGACTGCTGTTTTTTAGTTGCTCTTAAATCTTAATTATATGTTTTATTCTCTGAATATTTTGGGAAATTTACTTTTTTTTTTTTTGTCAATTAAAAACTTTTTAAACTTTTGATACCAGGGTGCGAAGTGTTGACAAATTTATCCAGCGATCCTCACAGGGACTTATTGATTTTTTTTTCCTTTTCTCTACACCTGACTCGTGTTTACGAAATCTGTCGCGCACTCGTGCAGCTGACATTGTTTCTCCTTCTCCTTCGTCCTTGCAGTGAGCAGCGAGATGGAGCAGGCACTATGTAACGACACAATATGGAAAATTAAGAAAAGTCATTTGTCAGGTTAGTATTTGAGTGTTCATAATGTAATTGACGGACAGGAATTTCCTTTCAGAATCATGGTGGGTCAACAACAGTCTTGAAAATATTATTTATAGTAAAAAAAATAAAAATGCAGGATGCGAAGCCCGGGTTGCCAGGTCTGCTTTTTACCCACTGAACTGGGCAACTTTTGAAGTGTTGCTGCGGACCCTGTGCGAGGCCCTTGAGAGGCGCGTGGCCCTGTGAGGTTGCACACTTCGCACAGCCCATGCGACGGTTCTGCATACCAGACACAGGAGGTCAAAATGAATTGGTTGGCTGTACAAGAAAGGTCCAAATAAAGGCCGGCATGGAGTTCATTTGCAAAAGAGGCAGTAGTTGGTGAACTAGTATAGCTGGCAAGCTAACTGCTAACAAGGTAGCCAACTGGGGACATGCCTGTGCAAGTCCTTCATAAGCTAGCTAGCCTAACTAACAGCAAGCAATTTAAATTTAACCGAAACCCATGACAAGATTTAAATAAGCTGTTTTTATTTTTATTCAAAATGAGTATTTTCCAACTTTAGTGAGACTATGCTAATTGTCACACACCATAATGAACAGCTAGCAATGCTTTTGTTTATTGCAGCAAGGCAAACTTTAAATCATCTTTCCTCAAACTAATTGTGATTTTGCAGTAGACTAAATTCAAAGATCTTCACCTTTTAATCTAGACAGTGAAAAAAAACACAAATTACCTTGTGCGCGTTCCTGCTCTAAGTTAAACTTGTGAGGGGCTGTGGGTGTCTAAAACACAAGTTGCCCAAAGTACGCAAGCAGAGCGGAAAACGTTAACTTGACACAGAAAACTGGAAAAGGATGCCGTGTACTGCAAAAACCACGTCTGTTCAGAATCTTAAGGATCCTCAGTGTGATAACTCATGTCAAACTATTCCTTTAAGGCAACATCTCCACTTAATAACCTCATTAAACGTTAAACACAAAATTAAAGCTGTCACTGACACGTTGCTTTCTTAAACGCTTACACAACTGAAATATAGTTATAGTTATATATAGGCCTTCATAAACTCCTGTCAATCAAATCCGAGTAGGTTATGGACCGAGAGGCAGACAGAAGCAGTGTGATGTAAAATCAACATTTCAAACCGTAGAAAGAGAAAGACGGACAGTTTGAGACTGACTGAGCAGCTGGGAGGCTGGGTGGGACAGCTGTGTTCTTCTGGAATGTTCTGTTATTTCCAGATCAGGAGTTCTCTTTTGACCTAAACCAAACTCTGTACTTTCATGGAGAGCTGCCTGCGGGCCCTTCTACCTCCACAGCAGGCCTTTGTGTGTGCCTGCCGTCCCCTGAACCCTTTATAGTCTTGCAATATTGGTTTAGGAACAAAAGCGGCTGGTTAATTCAATAGAGCACCTTTCCCAATAAACCGGCCGGGCGCTCTTGCTGTGTGTGGTAGGCTGCGCCGCATGAAGCTGTTTTCATTGTGTCACCACCGCTGAAGATAAATGAGAAGTTCCCAGATGGAGAGACTGCATGTGAATAAGGGAAATATTAGGCTCAGAGGGAAGCAGTGAGGACTTCACCAACTGGACGGGTCTGACAAATAGTGTTTACCTTGGAATTATATCTCGACTGGAATATTGTTACAACTCATTTGAGGTGATATTGTGCACACATGACAAGGGATGTGTCCACAAACACCTTAAGTTACAAGTGGACATAACCTTGTTGGTTTCAAAAATGAAGCCAATGCGGAAGTAGCTTAAATCTGTATTCCTTGTGAAGGCCAGCAGGGGGCGACTCCATTGGTTGCAGAAATAAGCATGCTATCACAATTTTTTTTTTTATCCAAATCAAAGACCACATTTTTACAATGTTGCATTTGCCTCGAATTTTGTTTGTGTTCAGACGGCTGCTTTTACCAGCGGACCAAAAGTTTTGATGCGCGAAGAAACTGCCTTTTGATTGGTCAGAATTTCTACGTGGAAAAAAGTAAACAAAGACAGAGAGCACACTCCTTGGTCTCAGGTCCTACTATAAGTTTGTCCAAATGAACCAGAAAGTCCGGACCAAAGCTGTCAGTGAAAACACCCAAAGTCTGACTGTAGACTGTCTGACAAGATTTCAGACTAATTATCTCAGTGAATAATGAGTTTAGTAATAATGAGTCTCTGTTGCTAGTCTGATGTCTTTTTTAATACAACGTGATGTTCATTTAGTAAATTATGGCCGCATTAGAGTAAAATAGATGATTAAGGAGGGTATTATACAGGGAAGTGCTACCTTGTGATTGACAAGGCTCTACAACGGAGACCTCTCAATCAAGATATACAAGTAAGATATAATAAGTATAAGATAATAAGTATCCACCCTCTCGTCCAAATATCTTCACATCTGGCTCCAAAAAAACAAGATGGCAATGACCAAAAAGCTAAATTTAAGGCTTTTAAATGTGACTCCACAAGTCAATTGGGGACTTCAATACGGCAACGTCCACTTCTTCCATACAGTCCAACCTTCATGATCCCTTATAATGCTCCTACATTTAAGTTCAACTTAAGCTAGAAGGTTTATTAGAGAGGAATCATCTGTCTTGGTGATGTTGGTCTGCAGATATACTCGCTGTGCAAGTCATTTTCATGTTTCATAACCTGAGCTTTGTGTACATTGCTTAAACACAGCTTGGAAAATCTGAATCTCTTTGCAATTGGGAACAGGATGCAGAATTACACCGGCTACCTGAACACAACTCTCTTAGTAACAGGGAGGAGTCAGCATGAAAACAAGGTCAAAGCCTAGTATGTGGCTGACAGTGGCAGGTCAATGTGCGCTTTTGTGGGCAATGTGTTACAAGGACTGTCCTCATGTGGCCGATGACTACGCGTTGGACGTAGGTGAGGACAGTGGAGGAGCAGCCCCGCCTACTCCCCGAACAAAGTATCCAGAGCCGCATAGACGCGTCAGTGGAGGTCCAATATGCTCCATGATCCACCATTGCGATGTCGCAACTCTCTCTCTCTCTACGGCTGTGAAAGTACCGTCACTCACTCACTCACTCACATACAGAGCCGTATGTAGGACTGACCCCGGCGGTCAGGCAAAATGTAAAAGTAGCTAGTGAAATGTAGCTAATGTGGCAGTAGTTTTCTAGCTGTGACAATTTAGGCAAATTACTGTTTACCAATGTGGAAAGTACTGCAGAATAGCCAACACCTTTGTCAGTTGGTCTGTGTCTATACAGTGTGTATCTGTGTGTTTGCACAGTGAGTGTGTGTATCACTGGGTGTCACTGGGTTCATCAGCAGTGTGACAGTATGGGGACACTGACGACTGGCTGCTGAAAGCTGCTCCTCTGTGTCTCACTGAACTGTCAGCAGCAGTTAGTTAGCGAGGTGTTGACCTGCTTCTCTTCTCTCCTCATCATGAACCAGATGTTTGGATGCTGCACTTTAATCACACTTTTTATGCACTACCCCATGTGTACTGTAGCCTCAATGCACATAGACTTGTGCTAAATGCAATTTAAATGTCAGTGTGGTAGTACATCCAGCAGGATCACAGGGGTCAGCAGCATTATGTAAAATGTGCAGATGTGCTGTTTGCACCTAATTTGATATAAATGTGATTTGTCACTCAAAACACAGAAGAGACAAAGAGAAACAGGAAGTAGTTCCAGTTCCAATCTCGCTTTCCTTTCACTGTTCGCCTTCATCTGAGCGTTGTTTCTTTTTCTTTGGATTTTCACTTATTGTTGAAGTTGTATCTGTAGTCATCTACTTTTCTTTGTTTGTTCAGCCATAGTAGATTACTGTTTACTCGCAACACTTGCAGAGAGCGGAAAAGTAGCTGCTTAGCTCCGCCTACCCTCTCTGGCAGACCAACACCCAGTCTGTAATACTGCAACTGCAAAGGCTTTCATCAGTGGGCCATAGAATCAATCACTGTGTTACCTCATTCGTCGAAACATAGTGACTTAACAGACATTTATTTGAATGAAAATCTTTGCGATTTGACCTGAGCTTGCATTATTTCGGCATCAATAAACTCATTAACTCTAACTCTGCTTGCACGGCCGTATGTGATACACATTAAGTGCAGGTATCTCTGTTTAGGCCTCTGCCTTCCTTCCTCTGCTAAACTTGTTACATGGCTCCGAGCTAACACATGTCATCGATGGGAGCCAGTTTGACGGGCCCCGACACTCACAGCGCTTTGAGGATCAAGATGACAGTTTCCCAACCAGAGCTTTTTACTGGCGTGGGGAGCGAAAACATGAAAAGAGAAAAAAAGAGCTGCCGGCTGTCAGAGGCTGTAAATGGTGATTTTGTTTCACTTCCTTCAAGTCTTTTTTTTCCTCCTCCAGAATCAAAGCCTTATTGAACCCCGTCCAAAACCAGCATGTTTGGCCCTGCCACGAGGAAAGACAGCCATGTTATTTATTTCTTACCCAGAGGTTGTACTTAGGGAGGTGTTGATAGTACTTCACATGCCACACTGGGGCTCTCTGCAGCGACTGGCCCTGCTGTCGTACACTGTGTTCGGCCTGTGTTGTGGGCAGGGTTAATTAATGCAGCTGGAATGTAACGTGTGTTACTTGTCAGCCTCGTCGATGCCCGCTGGCATTCGATCAGCTTGTCACATTAATGAAATACTGTGCGTGTTGAGATTGCTCAATTTCCACTTCAACTTTTAAACTTTGTCTGGCTCCAGCTAATGATGTAAGAGTTAAATTGAGCAGAAAAGTCATTGAGAGGCTGCAACACAAACCACAAAATCACTCAGATGCTGTTTTGAAGTTCCAGAGATGCATGCACATATAAGGTTAAGAACAAGCTTTTGCTTGAAGGCCGGGGATTAACACTACATTTGTCTTGTAAAATCCTGCTGTGAAGGAGACACTGTGTAGACTGATTTGCCATCATGTTCGGTATGGTTGGAGAAAAAGAGCATCAGTGGAGTCAGGCTTCTGTCCTACTAAAACTTAACTTCATGACATGACACTACAGCTAACATGTCACTACAGTGTTCTTTACAGTTTCATGTGACATTCATTCTGTTGCTGCTACTCTCCAGCAATCTTATATGTAGTTTTGGGAGTCAATGGAAATCAGATATTGTCTTAGGACAATAATGACTGGTTTGGCGCTGGTTTAGCTCAGTGGGTAGAGCAGGCGCCCCATATACAGAGCTACAGTCCTCCACACAGCAGTTGCAGGTTTGACTCCCGCTCTCAGCTTTTTGCTGCACGTCATCCCCCACTTTCTTCTCCTGATATATCCTGTCTCTCTTCAGCTGTCTTATCAATAAAGGCAAAAATGGCCCAAAAAGAAGCCCCTGGCCTTCTGGTGCAGAAAGCGATTATTCAGATAATTAATAAATAATATCGGGCAAAGACTTCCTTTAACATGCACTAGTCATAGTTTACGGTCTGACAAGCAACTTGAGAAGCCATTATTAAGTTTGAGAAGAGAGACAAAATCTACGGCCAGATTGTTAACGACACTTATAAGCAGATGTCTGTTTAAAGAGATTAAAGTGATAATCTGGAAGGTTTTCATTTAAATGTCTGTTAAGTCACTATCTATTGCCAAATGAGGTAACACAATGGTGATTGAGCCTATGGCCCAGCAGTGGTTGGTCTGCCGGAGAGGGTAGGCGGAGCTAAGAGGCTGCTTTCCCAGTGTCTGCAAGTGTTGCGAGTAAACAGTAATCTACTATGGCTGAACAAACAAAGAAAAGATGGATGACTACAGATACAACTTCAAAAATAGGTGAAAATCCAAAGAAAAAGAAACAAATTTGATGCTCAGATGAAGCAAACAGTCTGAAAAGGAAAGCAACCGTCAGCCAGGAAAATCAAGAGTTACAACCGGAGCCGACCGTGGACGTCACACATGCAACACTGTCTGGATATCTGGGAAGTGTGCTCCCGCAATTACCATTTATTGCCACAGGTGGCGCCAAAGAGAATGAAACCTAGATCTTTGAGATTATAACTTTGAACAAAACTGTCGTCACATGACACCTGATGGATCCGGATGACATCACGGCCGATGTGTTCTAGTTCAATCAATCGATCAATCTAATGACACTTACAGAGCAGGCCTAGTCCATAATCTTTGTTATAGTATTTAGAGAGACACAACTTAATCCACCAATGAGCAAGCAGTGGCAGGGAAAAACATCCTTTTAACAGGCTGAAGCTTCGAGATGAACCACACTCATGAGTGAACAGCCGTCTGCTGTGACCGGATGGGCCGAGAAAGTAGGAAAGAGGGAGAATAGTTCTTTTCCTCCATGTGGCCTGTTTTCCTGCAAACAACCGAAGCCTGCAGAAACGCTGGTAGATGACGCTTCTCCCTCTGCAAACAGAAACCAGAACTCTTCCAACTGTGAAACTCTTGTCCCTCTCCCAAAAGATTCTGCATTCACTGGAACCAGGTTTCTCTGATTGGATGCACGCAGAGTTCCTGAGTTCCTAAAAAGTTTCCTGGGTTCCTAGAAGAGTTTCTACAATTGGAAAAGGGCCAAAAGTGTCTATAGAGCAAGAATGATGCACCAAATGCTGCTGATTAGGGAAGACATATTACTTTAATATATATTTAAGTGCATTTCTTTGCTCCTAAGGAAGCACAGGCAACAGAACTGATTCTGTACTGGTAATAACTGTAATAATAACAATTATAGTCGTGCAGCATCTTTAATAACAGAATTACAAAGTGTAACAGAGCACAATCTGCTTCTTTCTTCTGTGACCTGTGATGTTTGATCCAAACTAAAGCCTGTAGTTATCTGCCTCGTCTCTTTCTCCCCGCTCTGAACATTTACAAGTCACGTCATGCCGCTCATCCCATTATTACTCCTGAATAAAGAAGCCGGTGGTGGATTGCCTCTGCGTAGCTGCTCGGTGTTCTGTTTCTCGCTCGGGGCTCTGCGGTTGTCAGAAACGTTTCCTACTGTGCAGAGACAAACTCATTTAAGAGAGAAAACACACGAGGAGCGCTCTCCTCTCCATAACAACAACAAAGATTCTCCCCAACATGTCTGATCACATGCTTTTATCTGCTCTCAGCACCATGTTGAATGCGGCTTTAAGCACACACGAAACACTCAGAGGGTAAAAGACAGGTGAAAAAAGTTCTTCTGTGTGCTTATACTCTCTCCTGATGACTGTATACCTTCAACATCCCACATACTGAGCAAACATTTATACTTTACACTTCAGGCTTTACTGCTACTCACTGTCAGATAGCAAGAAAGAACACAACAAACATCAGCCCGTTATTACTCCCAAGTCATCAAATATGGCAGCTTGGTCAGAGGCCCAATACTTCCAAATATGACTTTGTAGGTATCACTGGAGACACTGTCCTCAAGCTTATTGTTTTGAAGCCAGCTGACAAAGTTAGAAGAGGGCTTAAGTCTGCTTGGGACGGTGCTTTGGGGGCAATGATGTGTAAAACAAACATGGGACTGTCAATGAGGATCTAGGGTTTGATTCCCATTGGACATAAAGAGTCAATGTTCTTTTAAAGTTACGTTATGTTCATTACAAGTCGAATTTGGGGCCCAAGTTACATATGTAAGTTATGTCAGAAGTATAGGAGCAATATTTAAACCCAAACATGATCTTTTTTTTTTAACCTAACCAGGTAGTTGCTAACCTAGCCTAACCTAACCTAACCTAACCGTTGATTGCTACATGTGCAAAAGTCAAATGTGAAATGTTTGTCAGAAAGCTTTATTTTAAAAATCTCTCTTGCTAGCAGTTTTTTCTCCCTGTTTGTCTGATGCAATGTAGCTTTTTCTTGGCACACAAACAACACCTATAACAACATCACATATAGACCATTGTTTAAGGTGATGATCTCGAAGAGCTCAGTTTCGTTCTCTTTAGCGGCACCTATAGCTATAAACGGTAATTGCAGGAGCAGACTTCCCAGATATCCAGACGGTGTTGCATGTGTGACGTTCACGGTTGGCTTCGGTTGTAACTCTTGATTTTCCTCGCTGACGGTCGCTTTCCTTTTTAGACTGTTTGCTTCATCTGAGCGTCGAATTTGTTTCTTTTTCTCTGGATTTTCACTTATTTTTGAAGTTGTATCTGTAGTCATCCATCTTTTCTTTGTTTGTTCAGCCACAGTAGATTACTGTTTACTCACAACACTTGCAGAGAACGGAAAAGCAGCTGCTTAGCTCCACCTACCCTCTCTGGCAGACCAACCACTGCTGGGTGATGGAAAACGCGTCACTAACTGGGCGCCGCTTGTGATTTCTTCTGCAAAAGTCGCCACAGACACCCAGTCTGTAATACTGCAAAAGCAAAGGCTTTCATCAGTGGGCCATAGGCTCAATCACCATTGTGTTACCTCATTCGGCGATAGAAAGAGACTTAAAAGACATTTATTTAAATGAAAATCTTTGAGATTATTACTTAAACCATTGAAAGAAATGTGAATCATGCTGGTGTTGCCCGAATGCTCATGCATCCTTGTGCGCATGTATTTGAAGAAATTGCACCATAATGTAAAAGGTCCACAGGGTTCCTTGAAGCACATCACTTTATTACTAACAAACTTTGTGGTGAAGAGCTGCATCACTTTACTCTCAGACTCCTTTCTAGGCAACATTACATCCAATTTGTAGTATAGTAGTATTGTTGTCATTGCAAATGGCAGGGTAAATTACTAAGATCTAAAACATCAGTGAATCTACATCATGAGTTTATAAATCAGAAGGTGTTAAAGTGAAGAATGGATCTGAGCCAGCTGTAAAATGTGCACACGCTCAGACAATGAAGAGCATGACAGCTTCTTTCTGACTCAGCGGGGACAAACATAATTCATCACAGTGGATTGTTTGGATGCCACTGAGGAGCACCTGAAAGAGCAGACGCTAACGGAAAAATATGTCTGTGTAAACTACAGCGCACGGCCGACAATGGTTACTGTGTAAACCACGTCAGCATGTTTCCGAAGCGTGAGGCCGTTTTTCAACCAGCATCAGGCGAGTTTCAGAGAGCACAGAAAAAGAACAGATATAAAGTATAAAGAAAACTGGGAGCACTTTTATTTTACATCTAATGCACTCTGCACTCTGCACGCCTTCTCCAAAGGGAAAATGTTTGCAATCTATTTTTTTTCCACTGCCAGTAGCATGAAGTTGTCCAGCGACTTGATGGTTGAGAGAGTCTAATTTGGAGCAGACGTCTGATCTGAATATGCTTTAGAACAAATGCAGGAGGACGTTGTGCATCTCAAGAGCAAGAAAAATATGTGACACCAATCTGCATCTTCACTGTCAGGGTTACACCATGTCATTAATATACACGCAGCAGAAATTATATTTGTTAATGTTTCATGTTCGTATGATTGTTGACATAGAACTGCACTCCTCTCCTTGTGCCCATGTTATATGCGTGCATATATTTAACCCTTTCTCTTCCAAAGTCCATCCCTAAAAGCTGACTTTAATCTGAAGTTTATCAGATGCTCTCTTTCTTCGATGCTGATTTATTTTCTTTGCCAGAGTTTTGTCAATCACAACAAGTGCCACAAGTGCACTCGCAGCTCCCATGATGCCTCTGGCTTTTCTCTGGCTCCCGTCAACAGCTGAGAGTGAATGGCCCGGGTGAAGGCAGGGAGGCTGAGCGCTGAGGGCACAATGGGGCTCTGACAGGCTCCTTTTCTGATGGCCTCATGTGCCTTGTCGGTTGTGATAAGTTGCTTGAATAAAGAAAAACAGAGGCACAGCTGAGCATGCTAATAGAGTAATTGTGGCGGGATTTCAGACGGGGGGCCGGAAGCCCGCCAGCTCTTTCGGGGAAAAAAAATCTATGTACCCCCCGTCTTCATCACAGCAGACCCTCCTCTTCAGCCCCTCTCACCATCCAGCTTCCCTATTAGCTCTGCCAAAGACACGCAGAGTTATTTTAACCAGTTGATTTCCCAGCAGAACGACCAACACTTCCCCTTTCAGCCCCCTTTTGCTTAATAACCACACACCAATATGAAAAAAAGGCATAATAAAAGCCTTTGTATTAACAAGTCCAAAAGTGCAGACAAAACACGTCTGTGAACGCAGCTTTCACACATTAAGAAATCTGTCCTCGGTCCGGAGGCATTTGATAGTTTCATTTCGGCATGGATCCCAGAGGGGCCGAGTGCAGCTGCTTCCATTCTGCTCGTCTATTTTGGAGAGAGAAAGGCGGGCGGGCTGGCCTGCCTGTCACGACAGCCATATGCAGTCTGTTGCTAAAAAACAAGCCGGGGTCTAAAGGGGACGTCTCCACAACAATGACCACGGACACTCTCTGTTGACCTCCATATCTCACCCCGGATCCAACATCGAGATTCACCTTATATTCTCCATAGTATGTCATGCTGCCTCTGTGCACACTTTAATGAATGTTCTATAAATATTTGTGGCATATGTGAAGTATATGTCTATACACTGCTGTCTCACCACGAGCTGTTATACTTTCTAGACATGTATTCTGTTGCTGTGTATGTAAACATCACTGTCAGACAAATTATAGTGCATGTCAAAGAATATTTATCCCTCTCATAATGATCCCACATCTCCCTGTTTCGCTGCACGTTGAAAGTGATAATAAGTTGGTTGCAGCCTCACTTCAAGTTTGTATTAAATGCAAAAGGACTAATTCTCTTAATATGATTAATAAAGCTGACGCAGTGGCACCAACTAAGCAAATACATTATGCAAACGATGCATGTATTAAAGACTCAATGAGGTGTTCAGGGACTTCCTAAAATCACAGCATTTAACCAGGATTTGGTGCCTTACATCCTGCGCCATATAGAGTGCCTGATGTGTGTTCAATCGTCGTGGCCCTTTTTGAATGAGGTACCAATTACAAAACCTAACAAGTTGTTTATTAGCCTTATCTTCGCCTTGAAGGAGCATTTTGTCCCTCGAAAAAGCCCCTGTCAGTCAAAGCTGGTGTTCTCTGTAATCGATAGAAGCAATAATATTTGAAAATTGGCGCCATAGCTGTGGAGAAAGTTGTACAAACAGCTCCTGGTTTCGTCCATTCTACATTCCTACAGCACCCAGCGTGCATTGCGCCCCTCCCTCTGAAAGGAACGGCCCAGCGAGAGATGCTAGAGTGAAATAATACCGTTTTCCATTCAAAGACACTGATCGCTGCAAGCCATGGCTCAGAGCGGTACAGAGTCTGAAATACGAGAATATACCAGTGGATGGTCTAAAAAATCTTCAGGTCTGCAGTCTACATTTCAAACCTGATCATTTTGAACAAGACATGACATCGGAGGCAGGCGTCCTAGATTGAGGAAGTGTAGTTTAGCAAGCTCCCTGGCCTCTGCCAGATGACTGGCGGAGGTTTTCCAGGGTCCATTGGAGAAGCGGATAGCGTCCTCCAAAGGCACAGAGCAAAATAAAACATTTTTCCAACCATGATGGCATTAGCATTATAGCGTGATAGGACTGAGGTTGAAAATCGGTGAAATGGCCCTTTAACCTCACGACTAAACCTACAGGAGAATTATTACTTCAAGTTAAGTTCTACTGAAAAATGTATATTAATAAATAATGGTAAATAAATTGCCATTTAGGTGGACTGAATGGAGTCAAATAACAACAATATACTCAGAAATCAAGTACTATTGGTACCTTAATGAAACAGTCATGATCATGGTTTTAGCTCAGATAATATGCCAACGATGTATTTCCATTTCACACGGGACACACTACTACTACACTACTGGGTGTTTAATCGTGACAGACTGAGTAGGTAACGTATGCTGTCTGATTACATGTGATAAGGACATGCTACACGTGTTGCAGTATAGGTGTCAAACCGACATTAATTTAACTCTCAAAGTTCTTAAATTTAATTTATGCAATCTGACTTCATTTGAGTTTTATTTCAGTTGAGTATAATAGTCATATTGTCTTCATGGAGATTATTGTTGTGAATGTGTTATGCACTGCCGGTAGTGTGAGGGTAAGCTTTATTCCTGTGCATCTAATGGACTTCTCCAAGTTGTTGCCAAGGTAACCTCTATTTACAGATTCTATGTAGAAATGTAGACAAGCAGGTTTCCGTTTGTAGTACGCTTGTAGTCAGAGTAATATTAACCAATCACATATCAGCAGGCTGCAGCGTATGCAAGAAAAACAGTCCGTGTGGAGAGCAAAAGCAGGCGGAACATAATGCGCCGTAATGACATCCCGGCTCCCATCAGCGCCATCTGACGACAATTTAGCTTCTTATTAATCAGTATGCTAACAGCTAACAATGTGCTCTAGATCAAAAATTCTGCTTGAGATAAATTCCCTGACGCCGTTCACCGTTCAGATTTCCCGACTTCCTTGAATGCATCAGAAATGATCGATCTGACCAATATTCAGGAAACAAGCATTTTAAAAATGTACTTCTCCTCTTGAGGACAGACCTGACAAAGCTTCATTTAGACGTGTTACTAATCTGCATCATACTGTTGATAATTTAGTTATAATGAAAACATTTTATGGGTATTTGAGTGTCACATGACCTGAAGGTCTGACTATGACTATACCAAGAAACACTTCACAAACCCAGTTACTTTTTGCTGCAGGTTAATGTGGGCTCACAAAACAATTTAACATTATGAATCATTATTTTTTATTTATTGCGCTCGCTTGGTGCAAGTTTGTGAACTTAAAAATGAAGGTGTCAATGCGGGCCCCCAGCTCGTTTTTTCCCCTTATATGAAAAATCTGAACATAAATAGACACATACTGTATATGTGAATTATGATAAAGAAAAGTCATGTGTAGAGACACTTCACAGCGCAGTGCAGGATCAATGTATAAACTATAGAGAGTGGTGAGTTCTGAGCACGTGTTTTTCCATGTTGCCTGCTGTAACTGGAGCCTGACATTTCTTTACATGAGCAAACAAACATCTCTAAAGTGTAAATGAAGGTGGTTGGAGGCGACGGGAAGTCACGTGTGCAGCCTCGCTCCCAAATTGTTGACACAATCTGCGCTCTGTGCCACCTAATTCCCGGATGCCGGATCATCCTGTCCTCCAAATCTCCCCAAATCCCACGGACAGTGGTCCCTGAGAGGCCCTGTTTACCCCGAGCCCCCCGGCCACGGCAGCCTCAGACCCCCTCCCCGCTTTCTCCCGCACGACACAGTCACGCACTCATCAGTTAATGCTGAACATCTGGAGGGATTAGCAATGTCAGGCCAATCAGAGCCGAGCTGACAGATCCCAGTGAAATGCTATTCTGCAGCTGCGCTCGGCATTCAAGTGCTTTCGGATTCCCATTTCTCCTCCTCTCCTTCCTTTCCTGTCTTTCCTCTTTCCCTTCTTTCCTCCTTCTGTACTTTCCTCCCTTCCTCTTCTCATTTTTCTCCACTATCCCTTCCTTTGTTCATGTGTTGATCAAAAAAATTCAATATCCTAATAGAATTCATTTCTGCTCCTGACTGGTAGCACTGACACACATGAGAACAGTTATAAGAAATGTAACAACAAACCTTTAATAACATATTCTATGTTTAAACATAGAAATCATCATGCAATTTCTATATTTTGCCTGTTTTTTGTTCGTTGTACTTGAGAAAGATTCTTTTATATTTAATATCAAATGAGAGGACAAAGTGAGACCTTCAGAGAAAGAAAGAGGTGAAGTGGAGTCGAGGCACCACCTGCTCCAAATGTTTGCAGCTGTAAATCTCCGGCGCTCTAGTTGCACCGTGCACGCTGCTACAGAGCCGGACAAACACCCGAGTCAGAGGTGCAAATGTTCTTCCGTGGACTCACGGAGGTGAGATTGACGGGAGTAACTGCTGACAGAAAATGTTGTTTTGGATCAGGTATAACTTTAGTTAGCAGAAGCAAAGAACAGTTTAAAGTTGGATGAATACAAAGCTTAAATGATGAATAAAAAACTAGTATTAAATGTATATTACTTTTATTGATGATACTGTATAACAAACTTAGCTCAGATAGCTAAAGGCTAGCTCAAAAGTTAAAAGACGTTTTGCTCATATAATGAAAAGCAAGAACTCCAGTCGGAAAATGACGTCATCTATTTAATGTCTGTTAATTTCCAAAACACAGAAGTTGCAAATATCTGTCCATTAAAGAATGTTTTTTAAACAAGGACTTGAGTTACCTTCTCTCATGAAAGTTATGTAATTACATTTCTGTTAATGCTAAAAGAGTCATTCTACTTTGTATACGTTTCCAGTTATTACATTACCTATTGCTGTACTCAAGATTGGCCTTTACATCTGCAGCAGGGAAAGAAACGCTCAACATTATATACGCTCTAATGCAAAGGCAAATGCTGCGGCCGATAAACAATTATATATTTTTCCAGATGAGACCCCTCTGACGCTCGTCTCCCCCCGCTGGTGATGAAATCGCATGAGATCAAGTTGCAGGAATGCACCAGTGGTCTCGGTTCTGCTGGGACTAATCGGAGGGTTTGCTGAGGCTCGCATGGACACACGGGGCTCGCATCTGATCCCAAACAGCTGCTCAGCAGACATGGCCTTACACTGAGAATGCCCAATCCGAGCCCTCGCTCCGGCCCGGGCAGGCCTCTTTGAAAAACATTGCTCTGACCCTCAGAGGGTCGCGACCCCGCAGTAAATGTATTTTGGCAGATTTGGGTGGGAAAAGCACCTGTCTTCTCGCTGAGTGTTTTCAGAGTGAGTTATTTTCAGCAAACAGGCATTCATGTGTGTTTGCAGCGGACTTTGACTGGATACTCTCAGGAAAAATGTAACCTCCGTATTTGTGAAAAAAGTTTAAAGGTTAATTAAGATAATCGAAACACAAGGGAAGACATGATGTAGCAAACTGATTCTTTAAAGACACACTAATGCAGTTATTTTGAAGCGCTGATCTTGGGTCAGATTGTGAGACTGTACTACAAAGTGTTAATACTGTCGTCAAAGTGTTGATTTCCTGTTGTTGTCATCTGGCAGCCATTTCATATGAACATAATTAGAGAAATTAGCCTCCATGTGGAATGTTTTCTCCTGACAGAGGGAGAGGGAAACCTTCCAGGAGTGCTCTCAGTTCCTGATTCATAGTTCCTGACCAGGCCCTCGACACACACACACGCACACACAGTCTTTATCCCTCAGTTTTACAACCACTATCTTCCCCTCTTTCCCTCTCTTTATTCTCCGTTAGATCACACACCGTGTATGCACACGCACGCTAACAGACACACAAGCTCCCTCCGAACTGAAGCAGATGTTTTGCATTAAAAGGCAGCAAGCCTCTCTGCAGAAGGCCTCCACTGAGGAGCACGCTCAGTCTCATTACTCTTCTGTATTTACTCCTGACTCGCTCTCTTCTCTTCGTGCTGCCTCTGTTTTAAACTGGATTTCACTCGCTTCACGATATGAAACAGGTATAATAGACATGCATCAACTTGGTTTAAGGCTTTCCCTCGCAGCATTCCCTCACAACCTTAAGCAGCTAAGTGCATTATAGGCGTTGTCTTGCTTGTTGTCGGCCATGACACCTGTGCATCATGCTTTTTAAACAACAGGTGGCCTGAGACAAGCTTCATTGTAAACCCATCAGAGTCCCAAAGAAAGCCCAAAACAAGCTGTTTGTCTGTCAATAAAAAGAACAATTGAAAGAAGTCCTTGTGTATGTTTAACTGCTATAAAGCTACTTGCCTTGAGATTACTAGCATTAGCTGATAGCAAAAAAACTCAGCTCATTGCTTTGTCAGACGCAAATGTCCTGAATATCAGGATGTAAAGCAGCAGTGGGTGCTAATATTATTGGCTGTATAATGGTGATTTGTTCATTAACGGCGTTACAAAACCAATGCAGTTCAGCGATCTCAGCTCAAATCGGCCTCAGCATCAGCTGTGTTTTGTCGCTCTGCTCACAGTGCTCTCACGTATACTAAAATAGTTCAACTTTGGAACACCGCTGCGCTCTTCAATGTCACTTCTCCCTCAACGTCCAATCAAAATAAAGAAGGGGCGGGGATTCTAATATCAACTTTGTCAACAGCGGAGGAGAAGCTAATCCAATTTAAAACAGACTTAACAGTCAGCCAAAGTGCTGCCAGACAACTTTCGTAATCTAGCAACATTAAGCGCTGTTGAGAAGCGCTCTGGAATTGAGGTTGTGGGCGCTGCCAGCGCAAAAAACGCTGTTAGTAGACACAGACCGTCATGGTGTTGTATTTCAGTAGGTGAGTTCAACCGCATTATTTAATGCACATTTTTTACTTGGGCATTAACATTTTGTACAAACTTGAAATATGGCAAAAAAAAACGGGAGTCTGTATCGGTCTGTACATGGTGTTTTATTTTGAAATGGCCGGATGTTTTCGTGTGTGACTTCCTGTTTGGAACGATCTGCTCTGTTCAGCTTGACGTGTGCTTGAAGCGGCCTCCATCAGAAATAGACCCGGAGACGGACCGCGGCGCGTGCGGTGAAATCACGAGCAATGACTTGAATGGGCGCAATTGACTCCGGAGGTCGCGGCACACACAGAACGCACCAGAGACGGATCCTGTGGAATTTGAGGGTTACACTGAAGCGCCCTTTCAACTGCAAAGTCTGGAAAGTATTTGCAGAGAAAGTATCAGATATGTGTGGACCGACGAGAGGACTGTAACAACTGCTGAAACATTAGTGCCACCAACAGTTTTTTGATGGAACTGTGCTCTAATTCTCTTCTTTGCTGATTACGTCTAAAGTTAGAGAACATTTGTGCTACATGTAGAAAGAAAACTCGCTATAGCTCCTACAAAGACGCTGCCATTATTGGAAGTCCAGCTTTAAGTACCATAGGAGCATCTACTGTTAGGAGTCTTGTAACAATGGAGTAAAGGAGACTTTGGATGAACCTTCAGCACTGTTCACTCTGTGATAAAAACAATCTTGTGTCCCAATATATCAGAAGTTACACAAGTTGTTCTGATGTAGTAATAAAAGCGTATCAGATTTGAGATGGTGTGTCATTTCCTGATGGTTTTGCAACATTCGAGCTCCCCTCCCCTCAGAGACTCTGCTGTCAGTCTGAAGTCCTCAGCACTGGATGATAAATCTGATACAGGAAGTGTTCCTAAATTAGTGCCATCTCTTCGCAACCCCCTCCCCCTGCTCTCCCCCCCGACCCTTCACTCCCACTTCCTGACGATGACAGCCAGGTTCCTCTCCTGACATTCCAGCTCTGCCTTCCACTCACCACCACCACCTCCCGTATCCCATCTCGTCCCCTCTCACTCCTCCCAGCATACCTCTCATTTCTGCATTCTGACAGAGCTTTATTTCAAATGCTAATAGGACTCCTCCTCGCAGGAATCCTGACGGTTGATGTTAACAGGCGGGGCTGGGGGATTGTGTACTGTGGGGCTCCGAGGTGAAGCACAGTGGAGGGATCTAAGCCTCAAGTTGAAAGATTAATAGTTTAATGGATGAAGGCAACATTTTGAAACAGAATCTATGAATACAAATGTGACACAGTCTGACTCCAGTGTGGGTCTTTCCTGGGAGATAGAAATGAGTGAGATCAAACCTGAGGTAAGGTTTGAGCAGGCCGACTTTGTTCTTCAAGTTTTACATTCACTTAGTTATTGATGGTGTAGGAGAGTTAACTACACACAACTGGAGTTACTTCCCTTTCAACAATCTCATCTCATCAGAAACTTGTAGGAGAAAACAGTTACCAAAAATCCGGAATATAAGACGCATTGGAATATAAATGTTTTCTGTAGCTAATAAAAACGTGTATACAAGTTATTCCAACACCATTTCACATTATTTTCATTTAAAACACATTTAAAACACATTCTACCATCTGTTTTCACCATGTCGAGTTAGCAATCCTGCTAGCTACCGGCGCTGTAGCTAGCGGTAGCTGGTGGCCTACGGCGGCTACAATGGCAATCACGACAGGGTATGTCTGTGATGAAGCGTTACCAACAATCAAGTTAGTTTTCCTCGCTTAAAACAGCGGCATACAGTAAATATGAGATGTTGTAGCGGCTCGGATCGGGAAACTGTTTAATGTGGAGACGTGACGTCACCACTTAACAACCGACAACTTCAGATAGATTATCGCGCCATCATCTCGGTAAAATACCGTTACACAATAACATACCTCTCTCTGCATTTTATACTGGTATATTGGTCTGCAAGACATCGCCAAAAAAATAACTGTGTTTTTTTTGTCTTTTTACGTGGTTGGTAGGGTTATGTTTGGTTGGTATAAAGTAAAGTTGTGTTAGCTAGGGTTTGTATCTGGGCCTCAGCAGCGTGATGAAACATTAAAGAGTCTCCAATACAATTTTTTTATTTTTTTTATTTTTTTATTGTATAGGATAGCTGAAGAGAGACAGGAAATGTGTGTGTGTGTGGGGGGGGGGTGACATGCACCAAATGATCGGCAGACCAGGAGTAGAACCTGCGATCTGTGCGTCGAGGACTGTGGCCTCTGTATATGGGGCGCCTGCTCTACCTACTCATCTAAACCAGCACCCCCTCCAATTCAAAATGTGCATACAGTACTGAATTGGAGCATTGTTATTTCAAACAAACAAAAACATCAGTAAAATGTCGGGCTTCCTGTTTGCTCTTACTCCTGTATAAAGCTTTTCTTTATGCCTATAGGATAAGTGACTAATACCACACCTTACATGTAATGTGTCATTGTGATCAGGGTATTACTTGTCCTTCTAGTGTTGCACAAACTGCAAGTCTTTGTGGACAAAGTGTTACCTTAATGGTTGAAATGTACATGATAATGATGATTTAACCTGACTTATCTTTGGTAATTGAACACGGAGGTGGAGGTTAATGGCAGTCGGGACATGGTTATGGTTAGAAATAGAAGGAGAGCACTTTATGAGGCTTTCAGTCTCTGGATGTTACAGCCAATGTCACTTTTAGTCTGAAGACAAATTGCACTGGAAATATATTGCCCATAAAGTCTGTCAGACCTCGGCACATGTGTGGCAAAGCATGAAAATGTGCCATAAAAGGAAAGAAAGAATAAAAGATCTGAAAATTTGGTTGATGTCTGGTTGTGTGGGTGCCATGTGTAAGGAAGAAGGAGACAGATGGAGGGGGGTCATTATAATGCGTATATTAGGTGATTTAACAGGTATAATAGCACATGGCCACGTTGAAACGCTTGCTGCTATTGTAGAAAAAGCACTTTTTCCTACATTAATTTCTCCTTTGCTTCATCTTTTTGTGATGTTTTATGACCCGTCGCCCACTCAAACTTCTAACAAAGCTCATTCTTTCAAGCGTGATGTGTCGGCTACCGAGCTTTACCTCCTTCATCATGAAAAATGTAATTTGGTGGATACACTTGGTGAACGAGACATGCTCCGCAGCCTTTTAATAACACTGATGCCTCGGCCTTAAGAGGGCTGTTCCCATGCAATATCGCAGGTGCTCTCTTTCCCTGAGTCACTGCAGAGTGCAAATGTGAAGCCAACCATGATACAGTGACCTCTGACCTCTCTATCATGTCCCATTAAGGCACTGTCGTCCTGCAGGTGTAACTGTGACTACATGCTAAAGTCAACAGCAATATAATCCAGAGAGGTTGTCTAGATTCTGAACGTATTGTGCTAAAGATTTGGAATATTTAATAAATATAAACCCAGCGTTAATTTTGGCAGCTATTTTGATTTAGTCGATCTCAGTCTTTACATAGTTTTAGTCTAGTTTTTGTGGACAAAAACTCAAAACATTTTTGTCAATATGTTTTCTCTCTTGAGAAAATATGACCACTCCTCCAGTCTCCCTCTTCTTGCTTGTTTGCTTCAGGTAAAATAAACACTTTTTAGCAAGATCATCCATACAGTCATCCATCATCTATCAATCATCCATACTCCTTTTGTGCAGAGAAAGCGTCAAATGACGCAATAAACGCCACTTTTTCTGTGAGCGCGCACAGAGCCTGAAGCAGAAAGCCTTGGTGACACAGAGAACGTTCACAACCAACTTCCTCCTCACGAACTAAGTTAATACTTTGAGTTGTTGCATTGTGCTAAGAAGTTGTAAAGTGTGATTAACATGCTAGCGGTTAGCATTAGCGGTTAGCACGTTAGCGGTTAGCATTAGCGATTAGGGCGCTAGCTAGCAAACAACTACAACAGTAATATATGCACCTTAATTTACCTTTGATGTGATGACAGGATGGATGTTCGTTTAGCTTTCCTATGGGTGTGATTTGAGTTACATTCCCAGGGCTGCCAAGTTTCAGAAAATCACAAGAGTGAGACTTTAGTGCTATGATGTGTTTGGCCTGTGAAAAAATTTTGGCCTGTTTTAACGTCGATTTATACCTTAAGACTGATGTCCTCACCTCCATGCCAGCTGCTCTCCCTGCACTGTGGCCTCCTAATGCTAGTCTTAATTAACCAGAAATTAGAAATGAAAATTGTAACAAGAATTTTGACAAAATACATTTATTTGCAATATTTCATTTCAACCAACTGTCCATCATTTAGCTGGGGACATGTCTCATGTTGTAGGCGTTTGTGGCAGATTTTGATGCCTTGATGACAGAGGCAGGGGG
Source organism: Semicossyphus pulcher (assembly GCF_022749685.1). Classification (NCBI taxonomy): domain Eukaryota; kingdom Metazoa; phylum Chordata; class Actinopteri; order Labriformes; family Labridae; genus Semicossyphus; species Semicossyphus pulcher. Next base: position 7,648,827 of record NW_027211693.1, read on the forward strand.
CTCCCACTTGAAACACTGTGGCTCAAGGCTCGCCATCTTCACAGTCATGATGGACGATAGAGTTCCCTCAAGAGCCAAACTGTTTCGGGTTTTGGTTTTGTTTGAGTAGGGGGTGATTTCGGACACAGCCAAAGTGGATTCCAGGGACTCTGTGGGTTCCTTTAGGGGGGTCTAATAATAATACAGATAAAAACTAAGAGCAACATTTGTCCTACGTCGACATCAAACTAGTAAAAATATTTAAAAAGTGAACCCATTTTCAATAATTTTGTGTGATCAAAATTGGGTAGTTACCTACCGTCCGTCTTCTAGCAAGCAGGAGAACGTCGAGTGGGTTTTAAATGTCGGCGCTGTTGTGTGTGAAAGATCGTTAGAGACGCCAAGACCCGCCTTACGTTGCTTCTGATTGGTTTATATTGCGTGGTGCCTTCCATGGTTGGTTAGATTTAGGCACAAAGGACTGGTGGATTGGTCTGGGATTGGTTATCTCGGTCAGTCAATCAGAGTTACTCGAACTACGGCATGCCGCGAGGACCAAAGTTTATCATCATGAAAAAAATAAATATAGAGTATTGAATGGGGAAATATAAGCGTGAGAAATGTCAAGTGTGGCGTGTGGTGTGAGAATGGGTCAAACTGCGTGACTGTCACACTCAAAGCGTGACGCTTGGCAGCTCTGCATTCCTGTTGTGCTAACTAATGCTAATGGTGTGGTGCTTTAAGACTTAGTGTACACTCTTGTTTAGCTAAGCAGTAGTGGTGATCAATACAGAGACAGTATTTGTTTTCTGCTGTACTGTTTGTTGCAGACCACACACACACACACACACACACACAGGCACCCAGACATCCCATGAACTGTATCACATGTGCATTGAAAATAAAGGTTGCTAACCAAAGAAGGAAAACTGCGCTTCAAAGGTACTCTTACCAGCATCACCTAAACAACACTCACCATCCAAACCCAGCTATACAGTTATCACCTGGTTCTCAACAACATACAGATTTACTTTGTTACTGTCCACCCCTGCCATTTATCTGTAACTGGTGCTGGAGGCTTTAAAATATCCTGGATTTCAAATGTCCGACAGCCCGTCACTAACATTTTGTCATCTTGTTAACGAAAACAAACCAACGTGTTGTGTCGAGTTTTTATTATCAAAGATCTATTTCTATCTTGTCAACGTCTTCGTCATGGAAAAAAGTTGGTTGACGAACATTTTTCGTCTTAATTTTTGTTAACGAAATTAACTCTGTAGAAACTTTAATAAACAATTAAATATTAGGTCTGTTGAACTCTCTTATTGCCTTGCCTGGTGACTCTGCACGAAAAACATCCACTTCAGTTTTAAACCACCACTTACTCACTAAGATAAGCAGCACCTAAGATAACCCGCAGTTCTTTGACTGTTTCTTGAGGATGCAGACATACTTGACATTGTTTTGCCTGACTTTCTCTTTGTTTATGTAGCTTCTTAAGGAAGTGACCTGGAACAATTGGCTTAAAATCAACAAGACTTAACAGAGAAGTGCTTCACAAAGAGGCCTGCAGAGAAAAATGCTTTAAGGCATTATTTCTGCCTGATAGATGAGACACAGGCATCAACTGAACTTTTCTGATAAAAGCAGAAAATAGAAAATTTATATTGCTGTGAAGAGGCTGTAAAAGCATAAAATATCATGTATCATCCTGATCCATCCAAATAAATGTAGTTCAGAACTTAACAATTTGTGTTTTTGGTGGGTCGGTGGATTAGTGAGCAGGGACAGGAATGAGAGAAGGTTATAGAGGGGGCATGAATGCAAAGCTTGAAAATTGTATCGAAGGATGCCGGTGTTGGGTTTCCCATCAGCCGATAGCTAGCTAGCGTAAGCCTCTCCCTTTCCAGTTCAGGGGTCAGGGTTCATGCAGCAGGCCTGGGGCCTCTAAAATGAGCTGGCTGCAAGAGAGGTGAGGGGGACAGTCACGGCATAAAGTGCATGAAAAGGTCACAGAGGAAGTAGATTGTAATAATTCATCCTTTAAAAACTACTGAATTGCTTTCTAGTGGGTAATTTGGATGATTATGCGACCCATAAATCTTGTGACACAAGGAAAAGTCTTAAAATGCTCCACATTCACTGCAAGAAAAAGTACCAGAAAGGTCTAAGAGTCAGCCTGGATCCTACAAATTCTAGTGTTAAAGTGTCTCTTAACTTTGTTTAAGAAATATGTGCATTTTCCAGAGTCATTGCATCCTCTAAATGGTGGATAATCTTTGTTTGTGTTCTTAGAGTAGATAAGAAACCTCTGCCTTTCTGGTCCGCGACCATTTGGATGACTTAAGGCCCACGTCATAGGGGTATGTAACCTCATGCTGAAGGGGTTAACAAGGCATTATGGTCATTACTGGTGGAGAAAGAGCAGCAGCCCCCCTGCTTGAAAACTACCTTAAAATTATAGAGCTGATGCATATCAATTTTCAGGGCTACGCTAAGTACCACCTAAAGGCAAGCTAATCTGCAGCGCTGAGAGACTGAATATGGGCTTAGGGTTCTGGGTGTGTTCGCTGTGAGATAAGAAGAGACACTTTCTGTTCATGATCATGTGACAAACACAGGAGTCAAAAGTTTCCACTACATACAATCATGGCAACTACATACAGAATTTTTATTGATTGTTTATTGTGAACAGCTACATTGGATGTTGGACATTGATCACATTCAATTTAAATAATATGTGATTATACAGTTTAAGTCACATAATTTGCATGTTCAGTTGATTAGATTCACAGTTTTATCTTCAATTTAAAAGTTGTTGTTGTGTTTCCCTTCCCTTTGTAAATGTCCTTCCTTCCATCTTCCATAGGCCCCGCTTCGTACAGATTAATTGTGCGGCCATTTCAGCCACGACGGTCTCAAAAAAGACTTTTGGAATTAAGAGACCTGTGAGACATGTTAAAGCAAGATGAAGGCACAAAATCTGACTACAATCCAACAGGTTGAGTCCAGGTAACAGCTACTGTATGATCACTACTGCTTTAACTTTGAAAGGGGATGTTGCTGTAAAGGAAGCAAACTTCCAACTATACATGGCTTCACATGACAGCAAAGGGGACCTGAATTACTCACAGTTCAACACCCAGAAGTTGTTTGGAGATGATTTATACCAGAGGATAACCAGAGGACAGGAGAGTAAATATGTTAGTCCAACTTTCATTGTCAACTCACTTTTGTTTAGAGCAGTTGTTCCCAATTTCTTTGCCATTTAATTGCTGGCTTAGCATGAATCATTGACCTGTTTGGAGCCTTTATAACAGGTTGAAGGTGGATCCTCTGAGGCCAGTTCAGTCTAAAAAACATAAATAAGCAGCAGAGACAGAAATCATGGTCCAAGCTACTTCCTGCTAGTTTAGTAAAAATGTCTTCCTCTCCTGTTTTAGATTGGACTGTATGGAGGTGGAGATTGTGTTCATGCAAACACAAGCTTCTTCAAGTTTTTCTGTAATAATCTGGCCGTATGCATACTTACATGAGAATTAGATCTCCCAAAAAATAGTTGTAACAGTACTGTTGTTGTGTTTGGCTAAAAACTGGTTTTACATGTACAAATCTTTACATTAACTTCTTACTGCAACAAATCTTTCTATTTATAAGTTGTGTCAATCATCATAAATGACGGTACAGGTTTTTAAGAGGTTGGTATTACGTGTGCTTTATACGCCATGTTGGTGGCCTGTTTAACGGCAGCCTTTAAAACAATCCCGACATGTATAATTTGTACCAGTTTATAGCACTTGGGGTTTTCTGAACGTCCCAAACTTACAGACAAGCAGACAGTTAGGAAGCCCCACTGTACACTGTAAAAAATCACATCTAACAAGTGCTTTGATCTTTTATTCACTCTTAAAATCGTCTTTTTTCATCTTCATTTAAATAGACTTAAAAAAGATTTGGGTTTGGGATGAATTACTTTCATTTGTTGTAAATGTGTCAGACTGTAGACATCATCACTTACAGTCTTTGCTTCGGTCATGCGGGTGGCGGGGGAAGCAGACAACTAAAGTTAGTTGTAGATATGAAACAGTATCTGAATCAGGATTTATCAGTATGTATCTAATAAGTTTATTATGAGTATTAAAAATCCACACATTACACCTTGAACAAGTAACAAACACATCTGTCCTTTTCTTTTCTCCAAAGTTTCCTGAATGTTCCACACATTTCATCCCAAACACCTCTAATCCTCGGAGTCATCAGGCTGCTGCTCTTCCTCCTTCCTCACCCTCCATCCGTCTCCTTCCATTCACGACAAGCCCGGCTCCTATCAACAAACCCCCTGAGCAATGGCGAATGGGTCATATAAAGGAAACTGGGAGTCTTTTTATATCCGTTTACTGTTAGTGTTAGCAGCAATTTATGACTCCACTGGCTCCAGTGACGTGGGATACGGGGCAAAGGGAGAGCAGGCCGTCTCCTCCAAAGCTATTCAGCGTCTCGTAACCTTGAAGCCTTTTCCTTTTTACTGCCATTAAACTGCGTCTCGGAGGGAACTCCCCCCCCCCCGCGAGGGCCCCGGCAGTAATGAGGCTCCTTCTCCACGACTTCAAATGATGCAGGGTGTCGGAGTGCGCTTTTTTTGAAAAAAGTTCTAACACACTTCCTGACTGCTTCATTTAACTGACGGTGGAGCTCTGTGTCGACTGTATCAGTGAGGAAGCCACTTCAGAGTGGATTGTTTATACTGTAGTGCATGTGACGGTCCCGAAAATTATCCATCTGCTATAAAGTGGCAATAAAAAAACATACCAGTTGGGATTTGCACTTGATAAACTGAAATATTATATCACTTTAAAACAAATACTTAAATGTATCTGAAGAGGTCATGGGAAACAATGTTGACGCTCTTAAAATAATTCGTAAACATCAGCGTGTTTCAAAGTATATTTTAACTAAGCAGAAACAGTCACATAAACTCAGAAATCTAATCACATAGCTGTAATGTTGTAACATTATTTTATAGTGCATATCAGGATCCATGTCCGACACAGATATAATACTGCCCAACTCTTTCCTTATGAGCCCTCAACTACTAAAGTTTATAACTTTGGACTGATTCAATGATTTAAAAATATAAGAAACAATCATTACTAGTGATAAATCGGGCTGCGTTGGTGCAGTGGTTAGTGCTGTCGCCTCACAGCTAGAGGGTTCCTAGTTTGAATCCTGGTTTGGACATAGGCGGCCTTTCTGTGTGGAGTTTGCATGTTCTCCACGAACATGCATGGGCTCTCTTCTGGTACTCCAGCTTCCTCCCACAGTCCAAAGACATGTTCGTTAGGTTCATTGGTGACTCTAAATTGCCCGTAGGTGTGAATGTTAGCGCAAAAGGTTGTCCGTCTCTGTGTGTCAGCTCTGTGATCGACAGGCGATCAGTCCTGGGCAGGGTCCAAAATTAACTTTTTGGTCTAGCCGCCATTGACGGGTGGCCCAAAAAATTTTACTGGCCAGAAATGTTTTAACCAGCCATAAAAACGTTAAACATATATATACATATATATATATATTTATTCATAACGTTATATATATAGTAGCCTAAGTAGTAGTAATATCAGAGTGTAGAGTCCACTCTGATATTACGCGGCACAACACCGGGTTGCCGGGGTGTCTGTGTGACTGTCCAAAGGACGTATAGCAGTAAGCAGAAGAAGTCCACGGTCCGCCGCCGATTAGTTCACGTTTCTAACAGCTGCTCTGTTAGTAACCTGCCACATTCATTTGGCTCGACCTCATTTATTTTTAGTCGGCAAATTATATTTTTACCCGCATTTAAGTGCTGGATGCTAATTTTGTTATAAATCCAAAATCCCTGCTACACCAGTGCCAGGGAACGTCTGGTGACCTGTTAGCTAGGATGCTGTGATTAGGCTGTGAGCTGAGTAACCTATATTGCAAAACACAAAGACGACAAACCGTACACAACCGTGTACCCGATACACTATTTAGCAAGCAGCTTATTACGACCTGATAACGATTATTGTTATGCAGCAGCCTCTGGTGGTCATTGTAAATATGGCAGAAACAAAAGAGCGAGTCAGGTGACGTAGTATAAAGAGCACAAAAGCCCCCCAGAGGAAGAATGTTGGGGTGGATGGATTACGTGTTATACATTCACCCAGAAGACCTGTGTTTCTGTCCTGAGTGTAAACCAAAAGTCAGTGTTGCGTAATTTTTATTATATTGCAAGCTATCAGTACAGATGTGTTATATAATCCAGGCAATCTCAAAGTTTACGCTCCACACTCTGGTAGCCTGAGAACGGGATCTCCGGATGACATCACACTTTATGCCAGTTGTGCTGAAAAACATCTGCTCATAGTGACATCATCTTCTCTAAATCTGTTCCGCTAAAACAATAAAGGAAACATCATATAAAAAATAAACACAAAAATCATCTCAGTGAGGGAAAACATCAGCAATAAGTGTCCTTTCTGTCTGCTGATTTCACCCTCTCAGCCCTCACATGAAACGTGCCTCGTCCTCCCATCCCCTTCCTCTCTGATGACCCCTCATGGTGCCAACTCAACATCAGCATGACCTCCTCCCCCCTGCCATGACATGAAGGATTCCCAGCTAAATCAGGTTATACCCTGACATTTCCCCCTTTTTACCTCTAGGAAGCTTTAGACCAACACTTCACAAGTCAAAAGTACATTTTCCACATGTATCTACCTCTTAAATTTGATTAATTAAATAGAACACTTTTAGCAAAGACGCCTGTAAAAAATGAAAAACTAGGACATAAAACCAAACTAAACTTCAGCCTCTGCTGCTTTAAAACTGAAGGACACTCCTTTCCTTCTCTGTGTACTTTGGAGAACTTGTAAATTCAAAACCTGCCTCAGAAAGTGTGCTTAAATTAAATAATAGACAGCTTGAGTGCAGCCTTCAAGCATAAGCAAGCAATAAAGTAGGATATCCAACTCTGAGTTTGTCAGACTCTTGATCACTTTTACACAAACTTTTCCTTAATGCATCTTTAAAACATCCTCTTATTCAGTCTAGTTTAGGCCTCATCACTCTCGTCTGGAGCGTGAAGTGTGTTTCCATAAATCCAAACACTCCCCTGACCATGACCAATTGCACCAATAAACCAAAGTACAATGAACATTTTTTAAAGTGCCCTTAACAATGACAGAAATACTGTTTCAGCCGTTAAATTTATTGCACTCAGCATCTTCACTGGGGCACGTTTGCTTTTGCTCCGTCCTGTCTGAGCTCTCAGTCTTCAGCTCGAGTTCACAGCACGAACAATACGAGCCGCCCTGTAATAAGTTCCTGTGTGCTGACTCGCACGGCTGCTCCTGACTACCTTAAAACTGTACTATCGCAGGGCTAATGTTTAACCCGCGTGTGGCAATCTTGCACTGACAAAGAGGCCAGATAGGGAGTTGTTCATTAAAAGCTCCAAATTGATTATTTCCTTCCTGTTGTTTGCTTGTCGTACAGGGCTTTCAGGTTTACTTCCGAGCCCGAGCTGACACAATGACCGTATCTAGCATGGGAGTAGGTTGTGTAACCATTGCCCTGCAGTTATCGCTGTAGCATGGCCAAAGTTAATAGCCGCTTCCCTTTTTTTCTTCTTCCTGGAATCGGGCACTAGCTGCAGGGCATTTGTGAAAGAACTGGAACAAGCGGCCTGTTTGTGAAACGAGATATTGATTCAAAGAAAGGGCAGGTATACTTCTGAGAAAGCTACAGCAGGAACTCCTGTTTGGACATGAGTGTAAGCTAACCTTGCTAAATGCTAACGCTAACTCAACACAGAGAAAGAGGAGAAAACTAGAGGGACTTCTGCTGTAGTGACGGTTTAAATAACTGCCAAACTGAACTACTGCAGTGAAGTTTACTTAAGCTGACATATTTATTCAACCTGTCTTTTATATTTCCCATGAAGGAGGGCTTTGTAGCAGAGGAGACAGGTGCATTGTATAGCTCACCATACATTGCTGCTGCAAGTATCAAAGCAAACAACCACACCTTTTGTGCAGGTCATTTAGCTGCGTTAATCATACACGGAACACACTCACCAGTAACTGTTCACCTGTCTCTCTGCTCTGATGATTTGTGTGTGCGTGTGTGTGTGCAGATTAAGGGCTAGTGTGTCGTACCTGGCAGGTCCTCAGAGTGCTGTGCAGGTAAAAGTGCTGAAGCATTCAGAGGAGGTGAAATCACCCGTGGCAGGTATTCTGTAGTGTTTCATACGCCAAAATGGGATTAATATCCTTCAGTCTTATGTTTCACAGGTAGCCTGTGTGAGTGTGCATGCATGTGTGTGTCTGTGTCAGAGGGGAATTCAATGCTGCTAATGCTAATGATATCAAGAGTTGCTTCAGAAAAGGAACGAGAACATAAGTCTGAAAAAGGGAACAAGGTAAAAGTGTCTTACAAGAAAATTTTAAGTTTGATCATTTTAAGCTGAAAGGAGGACATGAGAGGAAGCAAAAACAAGGCAAAAGTTTACATTTGGTTAAAACACTGCACGGCCACATTGGTATTCTTGATGGTGCCAAATAAGTGCTAAAATCTGCACATAGTGGCTTTAAATATATTTTAACATCACAATCTAATTATTTTTACTTTCTAAGGAAGAGGAATATTCAGCACCCATTAAGTCTATATGATAATATTATTGCAGGTAATGGGCTGTCACTTATTTATTTCAAACATATTTGGGCTAACACATCGTTTCTATTCATTTAAAACAAATCTATGTAACCATCCTTAAAAAGTATGTTGTAGCATTGATGTTCTGTTCATGTGTCCACTGCCTCACTTCTGAGACAAACTCAAGTTAGCTTTATATTTATCCACATTTTTTCCATGTTTGATGTTTAAAGTAATAATCTCGAGGATCTCAGGTTCGTTCTCTCTGGTGACACCTATGGTGATAAACGGTAATTGCAGGAGCACACTTCCCAGATATCCAGACAGTGTTGCATGTGTGACGTCCACGGTTGGCTCCGGTTGTAACTCTTGATTTTCCTCTCTGACGGTAGCTTTCCTTTTTAGACTGTTTGCTTCATCTGAGCGTCAAATTAGTTTCTTTTTCTTTGGAATTTCACTTCTTTTTGAAGTTGTATCTGTAGTCATCGATCTTTTCTTTGTTTATTCAGCCATAGTAGATTACTGTTTACTCGCAACCCTTGCAGAGACTGGAAAAGCAGCTGTTTAGCTCCGCCTACCCTCTCTGGCAGACCAACCACTGCTGGCTGATAGAAAACGCGTCACTAACTGGGTGCCGCTTGTGATTTTTTCCACAAAAGTCGCACCAGACACCCAGTCTGTAATACTGTAAATGCAAAGGCTTTCATCAGTGGGCCATAGGCTCAATCATCATTGTGTTACCTCATTCAGCGATAGATAGAGACTTAACAGAAATCTATTTGAAAATGTTGGAGATTATTACTTTAAAATTGAGTGCTTTAATACATTACATCCTAACTGGTTTGGTGTTTAGCTCACTGGTTTCCTCGTCATTAGAGGACAGAACAACAACACCCATAGGAGGCATGCACTGGCTCAGCATGACATGCATTTCAGAACCCCCCCTGCCTGGGTAAAAGGCAGAGCCTATTGTGCTTAGATATTACACATTTTAAAGACCGACCGGATGTTATGGGTTTTTTCCCCACATGTGGATTTCTAATAAAACATAACACTAAAATGGGTAAACTCAACTTCATAAACAAGCAATTATCAAAACTGTGGCAACTTAGTACTTTGTAGTATAAGGCCCCTCAAACAAAGGACAAACATCTTTCCTGTCCTTTCTCTTATGTTCCACTCCTCTAATGAAAGAGGCAAACGCTCCCCTAAAATGCACTACACAATTAGCATCTAGTTGTTCTGATTCACTGTTTAAGTTTGTTGTGATTGAACCACCTGGCCTTCTTTCTAACCGTTGACCACATATTACAGTGGCTTCCCAACATTTGGAAACACAATTTGGAACGTAAAATCAAAGTGCCATTTCACTGCAGAACGTACACAAATTTTATTATTAATTGATTGTGTAAAATCAGATTATAGAAAGATGCACAGCTATTGTTGCTCAAGTACTGAAGCCCAAAGTGGACATGCATCCATACATTTTATAAACTCCGTTTTCCTGAGTAACGAGTAACTTCTGGTTGTTTTCTCGAGATCTTGACTTATTTTTCTCGTTATCTCCAGATAACAAAGCATGTTTTCTCGTCATAACGGGATCATTTTCTGGGGATCTAGAAAACAGAACAACAGGCTGGTCACTGTGGTATTACAGACCAGAACATGCCATGCTGCCATTGCCCACACTAATGAGGGGAGTTAAGCCTGTTTGTTTTGTGCTTTTACAACTCTGGGGAAGCAAGTTTTGATCATCTGACGTTACAGAAGAGCAGTGTTGTAATCTCGAGATAAATAAGTCGAGATCTCAAGAAAACAACCAGAAATTACTCGTTATCATGGGAAAACAGAGCGGACTTGAGACTTGAGACTTGGTGATTTGGACTCAAGTCACTGTTTTGATGACTTGCGACTTGCCAAAAAATAAATGACTTGAGACTCGACTTGGACTTGAGGCATGATGACTCAGATGACTTGCGTGTGTTAATAAGTTTGAATGTTAGCTGTTAAATATAAAATGATAAAATTCAACGTTGTCAAGTTTCTACCTATCAAGTATGTATGCAGTCGTTATGGCAACAAGCAACATCAAAGCCCCCAAAGAGAAGCCTCATCAGTCGTACTCGTTACTACTCAACACGGTCTCAGACCAGACCATCATCATGGCTGCGTCTGTGCCAAGATATTACAGATACAATTCATTGCCATACTTTTTGAACATGTTATATAAATTGGCCAATAATATCGTTATTTTGACGGGCTGCTAACACCTTGTCTTTTGTCTTTATAAAGACAGGATACTACAGGTAAGAGTGGTGGATCCTGGGTGAAAAAAAAGTGAACTGACTTGGGACTTGACTTGCCTTAACTAAGGACTCGACTTGACTTGACATAACCTGTGACTTGACTTGACTTGCCCAAGATAAAATGACTCGAGACTTGCTTGAGACTTGGACCAAATGACTTGAGTCACAACACTGAGCTGTACGGATGCATGTTCGCTTGGGGCTTCCGTACTCAAGAATTTAAAACTAATAAAATGAAAGCAAGATGTCATTTAAAAAGGCTCTTTGATCAATAATAAAGAGGTGTTAAAACATCAGTTTTCTCCCCTCTCTTAAATAAAAAAGAAAGTGCTACTTTCTTCAAGCATTCTCATCTTACTAACACTGAAATAATACAAATGAATCCTCCCTGCATGTAAAGTCCTAAAATAACATTTTCTCTTCACTGTAATGTGAAATAAAGTGGATGCTTTTTGCAGCGTGCCAGGTCACTTCAGACTGGCACAGCAAGTTATGACACCATGCAGCAGTAACACTAACCATATTCACATTGTATTTTATTTGGCAAACTGTACTTTCATATCTGAGATCTGCCCCATTTACACATAAAGAGCCGTCAGAGGCGAGTGTTTGTGTTACTCACGCATCAAAAGTGCTCTGAGGCGGTCCGTTCATGACTCATCTGAGTTCATTTGACCGTGGGATGAGAAAAATAATCAGTTTGAAGGCTCTGCAGAAATTTATACAAACTTTCAACACTTATTTCCATGAGTCCTGGTGAGTAACGCCGGTGCCAAACAGCGCTGAGTCAACTTCCTTGGCAACATGTGCCGGTCCTAAAAAGAGCGTGTGTAAAAGCACTTTTTCACATGACGCCGTTCTTTTTACTCATGAGAAATCCTGACCTCAAGTTATATTAAACACTGATGTTTGTGTGTGAATCACGCAGGAAGCATGCCAAGATGTTTCATTTGACCACCAAAAATAGTCAAATCCTTTCAGTTGTAGTTTTCTGAGTACTTTGTGATTCAGCAATTGCAGTTAATCTCTTTTGCTCATGCTCAGTAACTTTAAATAGATTAAAACTTCCTGTGGTGTATACGTAATGAGTGTGAATGTACACCATCTGCAGTATGCACAAAGTAACAATGGCCTAGTTCCTGTAGGGAGATTTTATTTCTGTGCCAAATGATGACTCAGTTCACGCATCGTGTATTAGCAACAAACGAGCGCCTCATTAATATTTGTCACATGTGTCTCAAAGAAGTTGTGTCAACACATCTTGAGTGCAAATGCACGGGGTGCCTGTAAATCTCAGGCCTTTGGAGACTAATAATAACAAATTTATCTCTGGGGAGTGTGTTTCATGAGCCCGTGTGATGTAAACCACACCAAAAGCTGTCATTAATGACGCTTTTTTTCGAGGCAGATACAAAGTGGAGAACTTGAAAGCAGCTCATTATTCAATATTTACACATGGCGCTTTGTAGTGCACTCCACAGAAGCTTTCCATTTAAACTTGAAATTCATCAGAAAGTTCCCCCGTGCCTCTCATCTTGTGGGAACTGTTGTTATATTAAAATGTGCGCTATCGATCGAGGCTTTTGTAGTGATTGTTCGTTTCTTTTGAAACTCCGGGCGGGATGGAAGCAAATCTCATTAACACATTTTAAGGTCTGCATACCAAACCTACAAACATATTTTCGCTCTGGGTGACATTTCAAAGGACAATTTATTGCAGATAAGTCCTTTGAGCAGGACAAAGCAACATGAAATTAAATGAACTCAATATGTGACTTCTGTAGCAACACAAGGGAGGCTTTAGGGACAGCAATTTTGGATGGTCTAACAGGCTGAAATACCTCAACCAATATATGTTGGATTGCCATGAAGCATACCTACAGAAGCCCTAAGCGGACATGCATCCTGCCATTAATTTGCTACAAACTTAGATAAAAGTCAGTGTATATCAGGGCCCTGGTTTAGCTCAGTTGGTAGAGCGGGTGCCCCATGTACGGAGGCTACAGTCCTTGTGGCACTGATTGCAGGTCCCGGTCTGCCGATCATTTGGTGCATGTCTTCCTCCCCTCTCTATTCCCAACATTTCCCGTCTACCTTCAGCTGTCAAAATAAAGGCGCAAAAATAATCTAAAAAGTCAGTGTAGAAAGTGCTGGATCTTTAGAGAACCGAGGTGCCGGCTTTGGCCCATAGGGCCCGGAAGTTGGCAAACATTCAGGTCAAATGCCACGTTTTGTAATGAACTTTAACCAAGACCCCAAAGGGACCCAAGGCTAAGACAGCTGAAGGTACAAACTTGGAGGATGACGTATGGCCTGCAGCTTCTACAGTCATAGGTCAGTGTTTCCTTTTAGCAACAGCTTTTATTTTCTTTAACTTTAGACACAAATTTAAGTGACATGTCAAATAATATTTAGCTAACAGTGTGGCAAAAACGTTTATGAAAGATATTATTAAATTTTTTTAAGAAGTTTTGGTTAAATTGTCGTGAAATTCATGCTCCCCTTTAGATGTAAGAACTTTGGATATGTCCTTTAATTTTTTTTCCAATAAGTAAAAGCTAAGATGCTAACACAACAGTATACAACATCCATGCTAAACATCAGCATGTCGTTCAAACCATGCTCTGCCTAAGTAGCCTAACAGAATGCAAAGACTGGTAGTCTAGCTTCTTTTGTTGGGAACTGGGCCTTACGGACACACCTCTTTATGTTCGAACACCAGTAGAAATGTCAAAGGCCATGCAAGCTACCATGTACAGAAGATTAAATTCATTCACCAAACACCCCAACACTGACAACACCTAATAGTTGTTTTCCTGTCCATAAAACCGTGCTTCAGCCCGCTCTGTCGCAAACGTTAAAAATAATGAGCGCTTTCAATCCTATAAATGCACTCGAGATATTTTGCATGCTGCGTGCACATCCTGTGAAAAAGAATATTATGTCTGGTGGTAAATTTTCATTAGCACAATAGTAACTGGCAGCACAGCACCAATATAATAACACAGTAAGGGGGCAACATAAACCTGTCACACCAGCTAAAATGGATGGGCCCTGGCCAGAGGGGGCTAAACGAGACCTAAATCAATGTGAGTGAGGAGGCTAGAGGAGTGGAGGAGGGCTCACGGGGGGTTGTACTTGTGTATACCCTCGGACTTGAGGAGGGAGGGAGGAAGGAGTGTTTGTGTCTGTCTGCTGAGGTTCCCTGTGTGAGGGTGTCAGTGAGGCCCAGGGAAGGCTCCAGGCTCAGCCCTCCCGCCCCTCCACGGATCCTCTTCTGGCTCCAGTCGGGCTCTGGCTCTGATTAATAGCCACCGGAGGTGTCCAACGATGGCTGATAAGGGACCCCCACCCCCCTCCCTCCCCTGGAACAGAAGGGCTCGTAACAAGCTAGCTCTCTCCCTTTCCCCTCCTCGGGCACTCAGGGAAGCCAATTAAGCACGTCTTAAAACTCAGGAGCGGTGACAACTGGTCTGGGCCTCTGGCTGAGGGCCGAGATGTGACAGTGGTGTTCACTCAGAGGACACTGCAGCACATTTAACCTTGAATCTAAAGCCTGGGGTCAAAGGTTAGAGCTGCTTGTGTGTCTCTCTCGGGGACACGGCGCTGCATTTCTAAGCTAATTAGTTAATCAATTTGTTTACCACGAGGACTCCTCGTTAATGCAGCCAAAGAATAATCATTCCCCAAACAATTCAACAACCGCAACTGCCCCCCCGCCTTGCCGAGATTTTGTTCCCAGGCTCATCGAGAGAGAGAAAAAGGAATTGCTGAAAAGGAGAGGGGGGGTTCCTCTGTTCCAGACAAGAACACAAGCTTATCCCAGCAGCCCGTTTCTCTATTTTTTAACTTGATGGCCAACGTTACAGGTGATCAAAGGACTGAGCCCTAGGAAGGGGCTTAGGGCACAGCAGTGCGGCCAAAGGGATTGCTTCCCGGTGATTTGTAAGCAGGAAAAGACTTTTGACATGAAAGACAGCTTAAACAGCAGAGGAATAACAATAAACCAGCTGTAAAATGCTTCTTGTTGCAGCTGAATTGATGCAGAGGGTGGCTCCCACAACTATTTTTCTCTCGCTTTTTTTGTGGGTGTCTGGCATTTCCTACCGAGCCATTTCTACAGTCACATGCACACAACAAAAGGCTACATCTGAGGGGGTGGGGTGCCTGGGGTCTTAGGGGTAAAGAGATGCTTTGTGCTGGGGATATTGTGAAATCAGACGACTCCCATTTCTTTTCACCCGAGCTATGTTCGAAATTTGGCCGTATTCTTTGCTGTGACAAAAGTGCGGTTTTCCCATTGACGGATTAGTCCCAAAATGCTATTTTAATGGATCGGCTGATTATAAGTAGAAAAAAAAAGAGCCTTAAATTTAACAGATGTTTTCCATGTGCTGCTAGTCTTCTATCAAGCCTGGAAATATCAAGGACCATAGTTATTTATGTAACATGAAACAGCAGCAACATACAAATAGAATCAGGCGTCTTTGCCTTATTTGGTACATATTGTGCTGTATGGTGCATGTGGGCGTTTTATGAATACATTGTAACTCTACTATAAATGTTGTTTATTCATATGCCCTTCTGCACTTCTGTAACAGAGTACAACTTTACAGCAGATCCAACATGAGATATAAAACACAATTTTTTATTGGTGTTGGTCTGAGCAAGGAGATCAAAAACTAACATACGCAAACTAAGAGGCTTCAGATTTGTCTCCTAAGCTTACTCTGTTGGTCCCCTTTATATTCTTCTATCAGTTGTTTAGCCATCATTGTCCATCCAACTTTTAGGACTCTAGAGGGACCTCTATGAAGCTCGAATCAACAACGAAAAGCCTCCAGATGCATTAGCAGGCTACTTTTCAGTAGCCTTGCTAGCTTACTTGTAATGTAAAAAGACAATGAAGAAGCACACGACACTTAGTTTTCAAAATTTTGGAACAGAAGCAATATGAAAGTCTATTAAACATGTCTGTGCTCAAATAAGTTTTTATTAATAATGTCCCCCTGGCCATTAGACTGTAGAACTCCTCTTGGTGATGGCAGGGGGAAGCAAACAACAAACAAACTGTGAATTACTCCTGGGCTAATCTCTATTTACAGATTCTACATAGACTTCTACATTTCCGGGAAGGCAAATGTTCTGGTTTACGTTTGAACTACGCCGCAGTGCTGCGTACACTGCAGGCTGCCGTGTATGCAAGAAAAACAGTCTGTGTGGAGAGCAAAAGCAGGCGGAACATAATGCGCCGTTATGCCATCCCGGCTGCCATGAGTGTGATCTGACGACGATTTAGTTTCTTATTAATCTCTATAAACAGACATCTGCAGTAAGTTCAGCGAACAATCCGTTTTAGATCTTAAAATTCCCTGTCACAAAAAGCCGTTCAGATTTCCCGACTTCCTCGAATGCATCGGATCGATCCGACCTCCGTTCAACAAGCGAGCATTTTAAAGTTTTCTTCTCCTCTTGAGGACAGACCTGACAAAGCTTGAATTTTTACTTCTTACAAATCTGCATCATGACGTTGAAATTTCAGCAAAGGTAAGAGCCGTTAATAACAAGTAAATCGCAAGTTTCTTTTTCTGTAACAATGCAGCACGCGGAAAAGGAAGTCCTGACTGGAAGTCGTTTATCACTTACCGCCTGCACGTTCACCGGTGTCCCCAGAGGCTATATCGTCTCAGACTAAAGCCGATGGGATCCAAGATTGCTCCTGGGCTAAAGCAGCCATTGCACATACGGATCATAGAGACAGCTCTTTGTTCTTGATTACATTACAGCTCTCTCTCTCGGACACTATAACATTAAGTCATGTGGTTATAAATATGCACGATCGCACTGTTTGCACTTACTCTGCTCATCATGGTTACATTTGCACTGCCATTTCAGGTTTTTTGTAAGCTACTGGATACATGAATTTCCCAGGGATTCTTTTCCCCCTTTTCTTTTTTTTTTGTCTCACCAAATAAAAAAGTGTAGTTAAAGTAATAGTTAAGAGTCAACAATAAGTTCACTTTATATCTCTTCTTATTTTACTCATTGGTTTATTCTTGTTGCTTTGCCAAAACATGAAATTGACTCTGATAACAGAGAGAAAATCCCTTCCTTAAATACTGATTTTATTGCAGAAAATATGACATTGTACAGTATATGAAGTGTCTGCAGCTGAGGATAAACATAGTGTGTTATTAATCTAAAGAAAATAAAGAAATCAGATGGGTCTGATATGTGGCGCAACAGAGCTGGTTTTCGCTGCGTGTATGACAGCCGTTGAAAACACCCCGTTAGTCCTGGAAAGCCTCAGGCCCGGCTGCAGTGACACGTGTGACATGTTAGTGTATTTCATGACAGAGATTGAGGCTGATGCCTAAGCCAGTGGCCATGTTCAAAAGCACTGCCAGGGCAGGGAGGAGGTGAAAAAGAAAGAAAAGGAGTAAGGATAAACTTCCTGTGGGAGGAATGTGGCTGCTACCCATCACAGCTGGAATCCGCGGGGTCACATACCAGGGGAATGGTAAATATTTAACATTTAATTTCCTTGCTGTAAGGTAGACCGGACACAGAGCGCAGCCAGCAACTCCATATTACAGACGGCCTGAAAGACGTAGGTGAGGACTCGTAGGGGGAAAGAGGTATAAATTGAAGAGAGGTTGTTAAAATATTTAGGCACAATTCCCAGCCTCTCCGGACTATAAGCCTACAGTGTCAATATTGATGGTATTTTTAATAAAGCGTGGCGAGAAAAGGCTGTGAAACCTTTTTTCTATGTTAAAACAGAAAAAAAAGAGGTCATTTTTAATATTGAAGTGGTTATAAAACTGCCCGCCCAGCTTACTTTCCAGGGATTTTTTATTGCTTCACCTTGAAATGAATCTTCCTGTAAAGGGGATTTTTTAAATCACGGAGCAAAGAGCAAAACAAACTGAGCCCTCATCCCGTATCCCTCAGACTTCCAAGATGGCTGCTGTGCATATGTTCTCTCCTGCTTTACTACCTGGCCTTGCCTCACTTTATGAAGAGCCTATTGTGCTCTAACCTAGTTTCCTAACACATGATTCATAGTCTGTCAGGGCTGGATCTGAAGTGTACACAGCCGAGGGAGACGGTCAAATGACAGACTCGTCCGTACCGTCGTCGAGACAAAAGGAAAGCTAAGAAGCCAGCCCTGAAGGCACAGGAGAGCCACAGCAACTTGACAAGTTTTTCTTTTCACTCATCTGGCAG
Source organism: Semicossyphus pulcher (assembly GCF_022749685.1). Taxonomy (NCBI): domain Eukaryota; kingdom Metazoa; phylum Chordata; class Actinopteri; order Labriformes; family Labridae; genus Semicossyphus; species Semicossyphus pulcher. The sequence goes on from NW_027211693.1 coordinate 7,667,009, forward strand.
GGATCCTTTTAATATCAGGTACTGCTCTGATGGGATATCGATATCAGCCAGGCTGGCTTCAAAGCTTGTATTTGGCTTGGTGCATATTTACATTAACCCGTTGTACTGAGGAATGTCTATGTTTAGACTAAGAAGACAGGTGGACAGGTACAAGTTTCAGTGTTAAGATGTGAATAACAGATAACAGTCTGATAAAATGTGGGACTTTCCCAACATGAAAAATAATCATTTGTCTTAAAAGGTAAAAATGGATCTGCTTTGCAAAATCTTTATATCAGAAGGCGAATTGCTCCAAGTAACCCCGATCAGCCCTGAAGGTTTGATCAGACATACAATATGTTACATTTCTGGGACTTCCTGTATAAAAATAATGACTTTTAACACTTTTAAAGAAATACTTTTGTCAATGTAAATGTACAGTTGTAGATTCGGACAGGACACGGCTATTATCACACACTGCATTCTCACACCTGGACAGTAGGGAACAGAGGCACTGCTGGAGAACAGCAGTAAACTGTAAAGTAACATTACTCAAGTTTTTTAGTACTTTGTGTTTGAGAGCAGTGTGAGGAGTGTTTCAGACGTGTTTTTGGTCATTTAAACGCGTGTTCCGGTTAGTGGAAGTGGCTACGGCGCTTGGGCTGCATCAAGGCCAAGTGGCCCTTTGAGCTAAAGCTCACATCAGTATGCTAACTTGCCAACCAGGCAATACTAGCACTCTAACAGTTTGCTAATTTGACCTTGCCTTGTTATTCCTGAGGTTGTCTGGGTGCTTAACTTCTTTTTTTATTATATATTGACATTTTTGGCTCACTTAGTCTCAGCATTTAAAACAGTTCAAGTTGTCTTATCTTTCTTTGCCATTGAATTAGTTACGGGTTGTGTACGCACTGATGCTTTTACACACATTAAGTTCCTAACGGATAGATGAAGATATTTGAATTTGGTGTTCAAAACAAAGTATAGCCACGGCTGATAAGAACAGAATCAGGTTCTATGGGTCACACTGGTCCGAAGGCTAGCAGACGGTGAGGAGATAGCTGAGTCCTGAGTGGGACATGAATCAGTATTCTGCACCAAATGTGATGGCAAAAACATCCATTAGCATTCAGGATATTTCACTCACAATCAAAAAATGTGAACCTTATGGTGGAATTCTGAGGATACCAACGTCATTAAGCTCCATCTTCTGGGAAACATGAATATCTGTTGAGATTCTGATCGCTGTTGGGAATGTTCAATGACGACCAAAAGGGCTGAATGACCGATTCTAACGTCACTGCCATCTCTATGGCTATAAAACAACTATTTCAGGTCTCTAAATCCTCGTGGCCTTGGTCTTCTTGGAAAACGTGATGATGTAAGAGGAACTGACCTGGATTCCTGGTTGAATGAATTGAAATGAATCAGTTCCTGACATATTTTTGTATTGTACTCCAGATCCCAGGAGTTACCCAAAAATAAAATACTGCACTCGAACACAGTGGAAAGTATCGTGTTCTCTACTTCTGACAAATCCAGGAACAGGAGGATGTTCTGCCTGTGTGACACATCCAGAAACAGAACTTTAATACGTAGTGTGAATGCTTTTGGACCTAGTGTACTGCCAGTGAGGAAATTGAACAGTCATGAAAGCGGGAGGAAGAAGGAATGACTGTGTCTGGACTCTCTCACAGATATCCCTCCAGACTGTTTAGTTGACTCACTGGATGACGCAGGCTCCGGCATAGTTTAGCTTTACTTCCTGGAAGTGGAGCGCTGGGGTTGCCTTGAAATTACTAAGACGACCATCATCGTACTCCCAGTCATGGAAACGCTGAAAACACTCGCCGACTCCTCACAGCCATCTGCACCGAGCACCAAAAACGTGAAACATCTGGAGCTAATTTTCAAATAAGGCTTATTTAGAGAATGTGGTGGGTTACTTTGGCACCGTGACGTTCTATAAATATTTAGCTGTTATGAGCGTTCAGAAAAAGATGTTTTAAGAGGGAAGGGTTTTTATGTGTGCCGAAATTGCAGGTGCTCTGAAATTGGCTCAAAACTATACAATTCACCAATGACTCACTATAAAAGGTCACTGAATGTAGCTACTCAAAAAGCAGAGAGGAATTAGACTTTGTCAAGGTCATTGCTCTAGAAACAAATATGCATTTTGCACAGGATCCCCCCCCCCTCCTGCAATGTCTGTAAAATTGCATGAGTAAGCTTTGTTATAATGTTTCCCCTCCACTTAGCACGTAATGAGACACAGCTTGCTTTGCATTTCTTCTGTCTGACTCCTCATGCCAAACTGTCATCAGCTTTGTCAGACAAAGCAAAGAAAAGTCAACTAAACGCTGCAACGCGACCGAGGGCATCTTTCTTTAATTCACACCGCATGACTCTGTTGGGCAGCGTTGGTCTTTAAATCCACCACTTTGGTTCAGAATATTTCAGAAGCTTTTAGATGGCTTGCCTTGAAATCTTGTACTGACATTCATGGTTTTGCTGAGGAAGATGCCTACTTAACTTTGTCATTCTATGACTTAACCCCTACCACAACAGTAAAGTTGACTTTTGTGGTTTTTGGGGTGAAATGTCCCGACAGCTATGAGAGGGTGAGCCATGAAATTCTGTAGACACAATCATAACCCCTTCGCAATGAATTTGTAAAAACTGTTTTTCATCCAATCGCTTTTAGCTAGCGTGATCCACAGGTCAAAGGTTATGCAGCAAACCGCACAAAGTGCACATTTAAGACAACTTCAAAAGAGGTTTTTAGAAATAGCATTGTGCATTGCCAGAAAGTGTTTAGCAATTACTTGGAAGTCGGATTCCCATCTTCTAATAGCTAGATGGTTCTTAGAAATTAATAGCTGCATGAATACAACACTTTTCTAAAGATCTGGCAACCCTACTTGACCTATATGGACACCTTACCAAAGCCTGCATCAGACTTGATATGTCGGACTTGATACACCATTGGTCATCTAAGTCAGGATTGTTTAGATTGCGTCTCTCTCCTTTTTTTTATTTATTTATCTATCTATTTATTTTTGGGTACCTGGGTGGGGGGCTTTGAACCTTGTTTTTGAGTTTGTGTGTATTTTGTATATCTGTATTTGTATATAAAAGTTTATGCAGCAATTCCTGCAAAACCATAGACCGTATAACTGAAGTGTACGTAGACATGGAAGGGCTTTGCACATCACATCCTTTCTAACAGCCAGCAGCGGGCAACTCCACTGGTTGCAAAAAAGCAGATGAGAAAATTGTCACTTGATTTATTAGCTTGGGGAAACATTCCCTAATGACTTTATGGGCTAAATTTAGTACTTTTAAAGTGTTCTTCAATACAGTATGATGTTCATTTTTTAAATAATGGTCCCATTTAGTTAAGCAGGGCAGGCTCAAAGGTGTGAGCACCTGTGGATGATAAGTTGCTACCATGGCGCCTATTAAGCAGGGCAGAGTTACAATGTGTATCCACCCTTGCGTCCAAATATGGTCACTTTTGGCTCCAAACAAAAAACAAGATGGTGTCTTCAAAATACTCCACAAACCATTGGGTTATGTCACCATAGCAACATACACCTGTACAGGTATTACCCTTTTCAGATCTGTGGTCCCTAACTATGGCATGGGACCGCTGCGTGGTCCGTTGAATGATGGTAACTAGCAGTCTGGGCTAATTCCACAGGCAAAATTAGATGAGGAGACCGAGTCCGAACCGGGGCCCACACACCACAGACTACTCACACCTCCTCGGGAACACCAACTATCACAGGATACTTTACCCATCAGGCCACCTTCTCAAAGGGATAGGCTCAGGCCGGGAACTTGAATTGCTGACATGTTTAAAAGGAGCTACAAAAATAAAGTGATCACCTAGCTAGCTACATTATCATTTAGCTCAAAGCACCACCACCCATGTACAGCCTTAGAGAGCTGCTAACGTGGCTGTAGACTGCCTTTGGATTGCTATAATGTATGACAGGAGCTACACAAAGTTTGGTTGATTTTGAGCATGTTAGCTTAACGATATTAGCATTTAGCTCAAAGTACAAACCTGCAGCTTGCAGGACCTGCTAGCTCGGCTGTGGAGTCTTGTTAAGTTGTGGCTTTTGTTCCCAGTGGAGCAATTTTAACATGTAGCACAATGTAAGGACAAAAAAGGTAAAAAAATCTGAGCACAAAACCTGAGGACGAAGAAGGATCTAACCCGGTGCACCCGGTTAAACTGGGATTTGTCTCCCACACTTGTGCAATTGTACATCGGAGGCCTCCTGTTTATGTGGCCCTGGTTGCTCCGGGGGGGGAACGGCTCAAGCCGCATCACAGTGCTGCAGCCCAACAGCTGGGAATGGCCTCTCCGTCTGACAAGACATGCCGTTCCTATGACAAATACCCGTAGAGCAACAGTAACATGTGTCTCCCACCCCTGCGAGTCAACCCCCCCACCATCCTATCCCATCCCACCCCCCCACACAAAGCTGCACAGTGTACTTAATGAATAGCACACTTGGGGCTGCAGGGGTTTTTGCCGGAACAGTGAGGGGGAAAGAAACGGCCCCCTGTGACCTCTGAGGGCCATCTGAGATAATAAATCCATGACCCTGAGTTCCGGAGTGCTTTGGGCAAGGTCGGGGTGGCAAATTTCCCACTTCCACAATATCAGATGTTAACGGTAATTCCTTTTAGCCAATGTGTAATGGCGAAGGAATGTCTTCTCCCCAGCTTCATCTAGGGCTGGTGGAATCTGTTGAAAATGTGTGACAGCTGTGAAAGTTGGCCGGCCCCGGCCTGTGAATGTAGAAGATTTGGACACGATTCAGAACCGAGGTGCAGCGAGGGGAGGGAGGTGAGGGCGGGTGGGGGACTGGTGTTGTTGTGGTGAAGTTCTCTAGCTCCTCTCCTCTGCTCTCAGTGCACCGCTCCTCTTCTCCTAGCGCCCTATGCTCTGATATAACTGATGTAACCTCTACTTTTTTCTTTTTTCCTCCAGTGTTGCGTGAGGCGTGGCCAGTCACAACGTTCCCACCCAGCAAGGAGGAGTGATTGAATGAAGGCAATTAATTTAGGAATATTTTATGTAGTAGAATTAGTGGATAATAAGTATAATGTCATCAATACTTTTTCAGGCTATTTATGTTAGAATCCGATTAAGAATGAAATTGGGAGTCATCTTGGATTGTGAGTTATTCTTCATACATCCATATAAAATGCTGAACTTTAACCTGCATTCTGGATCACATACTTTTTCTTCTCACTGCAGATGCATGCAATATGTTTCTGCATACATTATGCACACAATTGGGACGCTCTACATAAATTGCGCCTTGAACTTTGATCATCTTGATTATATATTCTTTGCAGTCTGTAGCAAATCTGTGCTCGGCACACAGCTCTGTTGATCTGGCATCTCCTCCACTGCATAAAGGATTGTGGGTCAAAATGGCCGGAAAAACGTCCTGGTATTTTGGACCGTCTTCAGTTGACAGATGTGTTTTTGGGACGTGTTTAATCTTTTTTTGTGGCCTACTAAATAATGTGGAAGTATGGGAAAAAAAACACAACGAAAAAGAAAATATTCATAATGAGATTCACGGTGATGGTGTTGCTGTGGACAGGATTTCGTAGGATCATCCTCAAAGGCTTCATTTGAAGCCAATAACTGATTTGGTGGAAGAATCTTTTATCCCATGCATTGATCAGGAGGCTCCGTAAAACACGTCAGACGTCACCTTACATAGCAGAAATTAAAATGCTTTCCCAGTTGCTGCAGTTTCTCAAGCTCAACAGACAGCTGTTGCCATCTGCACGTCAGGAATAAGGAAAAGCTTGTGGAGGAAAAGAGGGGGAGGAGATGTTTTGCTGGATCTTCGCAGATTCCACGGCGATTAGGAGCACCTTCTCGTCTCTACATGTAATGCCTTTGAAAGTGAGGTTGAGGATTACTAATTGGATTAAATGGAGCCAGTGACATATAATGCACTTCTCACCGGTACAGAGCGTGTAATCTGACCATTTACTGACCTTTTTTTTTTCTTAGATGTCCCAGAAAAACTTCAGAGTTGACACCAACAATTTCGACATGACAGGCTCTTCTCACAGATCACGTATTGCTGAAAAACATGGAGGCCGGACTGTGACCTTCTGTCACACTCAGCCCTCCTTCTTGACCGCTTCATAGCAATGTCAAAGAAATATTGTAGATCTCAGGAAGCTTCAGTCTGAGTACCTTTTAAAAAACATCTGCTCCAAAAGATTAATTCTAACAACAAGATTGTCTTGCTTTAGTATGACTCGAGAAATGCCGCAGAATATCACACAGACAGGCTAAGGCACTGTACATTGGCCAGCCATGGATTCACAATTCACCCGCGGACAACAAAGATGTTTATTGCAGCTAGTTTTATTCCTCCTCTACATGTAAATGGAAGAAGCCAACCGCAACAATTGTCAATGGAGCTGTGGGACGTGGCACTGGCGCAGCTCTCTGCCCACCCTGCCCCGCTGTCGTAATCAGCCCAAGAGGCAGGATGGGGGGGCCGTGGCAGCAGATAGTATTTCTCCTTGGCCAAAAGGCGCTGCCCAGACAGAGAGCTCTTTGTTGCCCCCCTCTAAGAACGGCTTTCACTTTGCAATTGTGGAGGTAATTCCAGAGCTGTGCCCCATGAGTCTTTCTCTCTCTCCCCCCCGCCAAAATCGTGACCTGCAATCGGAAAGACCTTTCAGCCATGGCCGCCTGCTCGTCAGCTCTCAGAGAGCACACGGCACAATGATAGCATTACATTACTAACAAAGAGAATGACATTTCGGTGCAGGGGGAGAGTGTGTGGATAAACTTGTTATGTGTGGGTTTAGTTGCCAGATGAAACACCAGACACCTGTTTGATTACTCAAGTGGAGATTAGATTAAAAAGTGACTCACAATATTACAAACATGTCAACGCCTTCTGCAGGAAGACATGAACATTAAAATCAAAAAGCATTGGCACAAAACACCCTCAGGTGATTATCAAGCTCCATAAGAAGCTGCACTAAAGAGGAAAGTCTCTTCCCAAGTATATGCAGAGCCGTATATTCAAATTAGACAAGTAAAACTATGATATCAGGTATGAACTGACAAAGCCCGTACACTACTACAACACAAATAGACTATAATATAAAAATGTAGTTTATGCTGCAGCAAATATAAACTTTACAAGGCGAGGTTGGACTCTGTGGTTCAGTTGCTTCACCACCTCGGCCCACACCACAGACCAACGACACATTATAGGTCTGAAAGGTACACAGTTTGTCGACATCATGTGAAAGTATTTTAAGGGGATTAAAGATACACACTGCAATCATTTAGGCCCTGTACTGTACGTGTTACAGTACGTGGCGCAGCTTTAAATTCAAAGTTTGAGAAGATCACAAATTTCAGGAGGCTCACTTAAAATGACTTTGTCCCATTGGACTCACATAAAAGCATCATTTCAAAGACCACAATAATATATCTATATAGAGTCTTGAAATTGATAAAATGTTGTCAATTTTTTAAACAAAAGAAAAGCATGTAATTAATCACTAATAATCTTTAGAGAATATAGTTAGGGAGGCCTCATCAACGTGGGAGCATCATGTGTGTGGAAGGAAGTCTGCAATGTGTTTACTTCTAAGCTAAATCCAAAAGACAACTTGACTTGGTTGAAGTTCTTGAAGACATTTCACTTCTCGTTCAAAAGGCTTCTTCAGTTCTTCAGTTTAGAACCGAAGAAGCCTTTCAGATGAGAGGTGAAACGTCTTCAAGAACTTCAACCAAGTCAAGTTGTCTCTTGGATTAAGCTTTGAATGTTCAGTGGACGTCTCAAGCTCTGCTCTCCTCCTGCCCATCCGCACAACAGTTTTCTTGCCTCCAAGACATTCTCACTCCCAACTCTTCAAATATGGCCGCTTGGTCAGGGGTTCTATACTTCAAAATATGACGATCTAAGAACCCCTCTCGGGTCCGTTTTGCCAGCTACCAGCTCCAACAACACGCTTGGTCCGTACCAGGACTAAACGTACCGGGACTTGAACCGGCCTGCCTCCGGTTCCCAAGCAAAGTCTCTACAGACTGAACTATTATCTACCTTCATCGTAGACATGGTACAAGCCATACCGTTCGAAACCTTTAAAAATGTTAATAGGCCTTCACATTCAACAATACAGACATTAAAATTCCTGACAGTGAATGGGGGTGTACGTGTTTTAAAAACCCTACAGGTACACAGGAATTAATTCACAGGTGAGGAGTATGATGACAAGTTACTGGACTGGGTAGAAAAGTGACCCACCAGAACTCCCACCACCATCACCCCCCTGCCCGTCACTCCCTTCCACTTCGCCTCGGTGTATTCCTCTCCTTCTATTGAGGATGCATTCCTGGCACACCACACCCAAGATCATTGTAATGAAAATTCCTGTGCCGATGCCAAAGGGATCCAGTTGCCGCTAATCCTTTTTGCGGAGCATCACCTGATCCCGCGGCCGGCGGAGGATAGGACTGCGGCCTTGCCAATGGTTGGAGGTGCTTGAAACACGGACAGAGTGTGTATGTTGGGACTGGGGGGATTGATGACAGTCAATCGCGGCTCGAAAGCCATCTGTTGAGCAAATATCTCATGATACCCTCCTGCCCTTGATTTCCATCCAACTCTACTTCCTCTGTCCTTTTCTGTTGGAGCTCCCATTACCTTCCCTGGAATTTACTGCTGTACCTGATCATTGTTGCCTCACAGGGATATTTACAACTGGCAAGGTGTGGTAGCTAGGTGTGGATCTTTGTAGTATTTACTCCACTATCAGACTCTGAGTTTGTCCCTCTGAAAAAAACCGCCAGCTGGATTCATAAATTATAAAATCTCAAAATGTCAACAACCCTCTAGACGCTCCCTTGAGACTTGAAAAATACTTCTCACAGCTTTCCAGGAGGACTAATGATCCAAGAGGCTAAAACTAAAACAAACACACCACAAAATACAGTTTAATCACTTCCTTTGGCGAAGCCTGCATTGTCTGGGAGCATTATCATCAAACCGCGAAGGAAAGACACGTTCCATATGATTTCAGGTCCAAACCGCTAAGAGAAGAAAAACTTGTGTATTTTTGTATCAGAAACACTCAGCTGCTCCTATTACACGAGCCTTTTTGAGCTGTGACTTGGAGAGAGAACCTGATCTGGCTCTGCAGACAAACACTGAACAGAGCCGACTGATACGGGGATCAGTGTGGGAGTGAGAAGAAAAGACGAAGATGACACTGCTGTTTTCCCCTTTTTTGTAACATATTTGCTCTTTTGCTGCCAATTCTTGCTTTCTGGGAACTTCCCACAGCCAGGACAGGTTTTTATTTCAAACCATTTGAAGTGTCTGGAGGTTTTATGCTTTGCTCAAGGGCATCTGAGCGTTAGTGGTTACAGAAATGGATAGTCTTAAGCATCCAGTGGTGCTTCAGTTTTCCCATCAGTTATTGCGGCTGGAACAAAACTGAATTGACGGATTGCTGGACATGATTAAAATGAGTACTTAAAACACTCACATGGTTGATGCTACTTACTGGCATGTTCAGCGGCCATATCTGTCAAGGTTCCCAGTCATCCAGGTCATGGTAATCTGAAGCTTGATCCAAAAGGAAACTGGAGTTGGTTGAAGTTCTTGAAGATGTTGCACCTCTCAGCTGAAAGGCCTTTTCAGCTCGACTGGTGGACGAAGCTCTCGCTCTCTCTTGATTACACATCTATTAGCAAACTAATGACCTACTGAGGCTCATATTTCTAGCTCCGTCCACTAGTACAGCTTAGAACTTCAACCAAGTCCAGTTGCCTTTTGGATTTAGCTGTGAATGTTCAGTGGACGTTTCAAGCTTTACTCTCCTCCTGCCCATCATCTTCAATATCAGAGTCGCACAACAGTTTTCTTGCCTCCATCACATTCTCCATCCCATCTCTACAAATATGGCCGCTTGGTCAGGGGTCCTATACGTCAAAATATGACGTTCTAAGTACCACTCTAGGGTCCGTTTTGCACATGACAGTTATCTTAATATCTGCATCATTCAAAAGGACTTTCAAGATAAAGCCGTTGAGTTACGAAACCAACGCACCAGACTATTTGTGTCACATGGGAATCATATCCTGATCTCTGGATCAAAGTCCAGTGTTTGTATGACCCATCTATCGTGCTGACCACCACCCCAGTGTTCCAGTTCTTCTCCACCTTCTCCTGTTCCTTAAGTGGAAATACTGGAAACCAAACATGAATATGCCGGAGGAACAATTAGTCCTCAAGAGTTACTGAATATAATGCTGCCGTTTCAGGTGATTATACAATACAATAATGAACATCAACTTGTAAGGAATCAGACAGAGGAGGCTCTGGCACTGGTCATACAGCGAGAGGCAGAGAGATACCAATCTTTGCATCCACAGTAGCCTCAACAAACCAGAATGCATTGCAGCCACAATACAGTTTGTGGTGAGTAAGCTGTGAGTAAGTTGTATAAAACACAGCTGGATATAACAAGTTCGGGCCTGTGCTGTGGGAGATGTTGATGACTCTTGAATATATAGGAGTAGATTACATCAGTATACAGAGGGGTAATAGTGAGGGGTTGGACTTTAACTGCCAAAGATATCAGTTAGATAAACCTTTACGTCTCTTTTCCTTCAAGGTTTTTCCCTCAGAATGTACCAACGCACATTTTTCTCATCGTCCTCTTTCCTTCTCTAACTCAAGGATACTTTCATCTCCATCATCACAGTATGGCAGTGAACGCGCTTGCCTGGAAACACAGCCTATCTGATTTCTGCTTACAGATCCTGATGAGCCAAAACGCATGTTCCAAATCTTGATTTAAAAACAAGCGCGCTGCTAAAAGCATGGAGGAAATCACTAATGAAAACTTGGCTGAAGCTAACCACCTATATCAGCCTCTCATGAATGTTACATGAGCTTTTAATTTACAGCATTAAAACATGCTACGGCTGCATTACTATTTACCTTTCCATATCCGATAGCCCCGGCCTGTTGCCATGGGGTTCCAGTCGTATCCAATCCCACACTCTTATCTCTGTTTAAATATCCGGTTACTTCCCCCTCTGGTCCAGGCACACAGAAACATGTCATTAAGAGCAGTATCTCTCCCCAGCCCAGGCTTCCTTCCTGTGCGCGTGGTGACGGATTGATTTTCTCCGGTAGGGATCCACTGCAAGAAATAGTCATCTAAACAGGTTACTTAATCCACTGTGGAGTCGGAAAAAGGCATATTTTTGTCTGTATCGAGGAAATAAAAAACAGCCAACAGGAAAGAGAGATGATTTCACTTTCTACAATTGTTTCCAGAGATTTCTTCAGCCAAGTTACATCACCTTGACAAAAGTGGAGAGATCAAAATTTTCCAATAATTTCTTCAATAAGTGAATTTGCTCTGGAACCATAAATGGAATTATGTCATGCTACCAAACCTCTTCATTAAATTAAAGTATCTCAACGTGGAATTAACTTGTCTATAACTTTTATCGACCATTAAAAGGTGACGGTGAAATTGCAAAAAAAATATTAAGTTGGAATCAGTGTTGTCCTGTACTGTGTACTTAATTATGTTATTATTACCATCTGGAGCGGTAAGACTAAAAAAGGACACATATACGCTCCTGAGAATTTTGTGCTCATTATCAATCCCCTGAGACGCTTCAGTTGGTTGATAACGAGCAGATCGTTCAAATTAGGTGTGTTAGAGTACGGAGAAACCTAAAACGTGCAGGAAGGTAGCTCTCCAGGAGCAGGGTTGGCGATCCCCGTTTATCTTTACGATTGATATGCAATGACACAACTTGACAAGTCCAACATTTGGTGCTCTGCTATCTTAGCCACGTACAGCCTCGCCCAGCGGGGGTGAGTGCTGGCCCCAGACAGGGCACCTCACACTGGCTCTGCCGTCCCTGTTTTCTTTTAAAGCCCAGTTCAGATCAATGATTCGCAACGAGACTGGATGCAACTGCCAAAAGAATCCCTCGACATCTGATCGTAAACCAATTCATGCTAACATAAAAAGCAACGCAACGCACACAGACACAGCTGACCGTCTCCATAGCAACGACGGACTGACATACCGCACTACTTCTGCGTTAATACTATGACGTTAGTTAATACTATATAACGTTAGTATTAGGCGCAGGTTACACGAATTATTTAGCTGGATTTTTGTTATCGTTATAACAGAATATATACTTCCATAAATAGAAGTGGATGACAGTGACAATGACGCGCTCACAATGTTAGCTGTAACACTGATTAATAAACGTAGAAGAAGGAGAGTTAGGAAAGAGAGGATCTGGAGCCGTCTTTGACTACTGCAGCGACAGAGACAGGGTGCCTACGCCAATTTATGCTGTTTCCTGATTGGCTGAAGTGAAATAGGTACATCATTCAGTTCTAAAACTGCATTTGGAGATCAATCAAGTCAAATCTTCTGCAACTCCACGCAACGGCTTCAGATGCTCTGCAACTAAACAGCTCACACCGCTGCAAGTTTCTCTGCAACATTCTTAAGTGTTTTGGTGCGTTGCGAATCATTGATCTGAACTGGGCTTAAACACACCTCTCTCTACAAACTCTTCTCTCTATTTCTCTATATTTTTCTCTCATGTGTCCAATTCAAATATGGGGGCCAGTAGAAGCCATGTGGTAGGGTAGGTAGTATCAGAGTTGTCAATACCTGGAGCTTGCATGAATGGAGGGTGTGTAGAAGTTGGCGATGCTGCTTGGGTTGCAGCGGTAGGTTAGGTTAATTATAAGTATTGGGATAAGGGAACAAGGGGAGGGGTTTCTTTCTCTGAGCGCTTATCCTTATCAATAGGCCACAACTATCTTGTGTTTTATTCAAATACCACAGACTGTAACTAAGAATGCACGTAGCAAATGTGATGTCACACATTGGTTTGTTGACTATAGTATGGAGCCAATTTTGGAGCCAATCGTGATTATATTTAGATGTTAAGGAGGAAACGCGCTTTTATATTCTTATCAGATCTTCAATGTACAACCACCTGCAACACAATAAAACACTGTATCAAAGAGTGCCTGCTGTTATCCCTCATTTTAAATGACAGCTGTGTTTCCATCCCACTTACCAGTGTGGCCATACCAGCTGACACTGTTGCCCTCTGACTCGTTCAAATGATGCATTAACTAGTTGTACCACTAGTTGTATTAACTAATTCCTGATATGTCTGAGCCATTAACCCTTTTAAGTGGTGCTAGTGTTGGCATCATACAGCTCTGTACTCAACTGAACAAAATAGTAACGTACCTGCGACAGATCGAACATTAGCTCCATGATTTGAGTCAGAAAAGTGAATGAATATTTCTATAACGATTAAACCCAGCGATGACAAGTCATTGCACATAGAGAAGCATAATGACTTGACTTGTTAAAGTGAACATTTTTTACAGTGGAGTCTTGGGTCTGTGGCTTGGCGTCTGCTCTCCGGAGCAGCCCTTGGTACCCACAGGGGTCAAATCTCCCTCCTCTGTTTCTGGAAGAACAGAGGCTGTTAAGAGAGGCCTACACTGCAGTATCTTTACAAATCAATGGAAGCACTTCCTCTCTCTGCTTGTCCTCCACATGCACCGAGGACGTATCGATTACAGCATCATACGTAATACATTCCCGGGTTTCTTCACTGCTTGTAAATACGCTGCTTGATGAGAGATTTCTGTTCTGGCCTGCGAGGGTCAAAAGCTCCTTTTAGGAGAGTTCATTTTTCATGCTTTACCAAAACCACGGTCACGCTTATGGAGCAATCATAGTTGTAAAGGGATAAACGCACAATGGTTGCCCTAAAAGCCATCTGTACAGCTGTGGGGAGAGAACGCCCCCAAAAAACACATTTATCTTGAAGTATAACGTTTTCTTTCAGCACCCCTGCTCTCCCACAGGTTTCTCTGTGATTAAGTTACACGTCCTAGCCGTAAAAATGCAGAGAGGGGGCTGACTTCTGCACGTCTTTATCATAAAAATGTTTGTCCATTGTACAGATGCCCTGGAGTTGAACTCTTTGGGCGAGTAAACAGAGGTGGGGGGGGGGACCAGCAACGCAGGCCTTTCCTTCTCTTTCAGCTGCACTAATGATGTTGTGCCGGACCACAGCTGTTTTTTCGTGGCAGGTGTGCGAGTGGGAGCCGCAGCAGACTGCACCCGTCCCCGGATCGGAGGAATGCCAAAAACAAGACGGAAGGAGAGGAGACGGGGCGCGCATAGCGAGGCGGAGAAACCAAAATCCACACAAGATACAGCTCCCTGAGCTCCCAGAAAGCTGGATACAATATTCAATTGAGAATTTCCCCTCAACACCTGGCCACCGGCATAACTAGGATATTGATGTGGGTCCCGCGCCAGAGCCCCACAGCTTGACTCATTTGAAATCCTCCAGCGATTTCATGCGGTATTTAGCCGAAATGCTTGGACAAGAACTCGTCTGGAGTTCTTTCCTGAGACGGGGGACATGGCCAGTATGTCTTAAATGTGCTCTCCGCTGGTCCTGGCCATGAGGATAGAAATGGCCCTGGGATCGTTTCCTGTTTGGATCTCCGATCGGGAGCAGAGAGGGGGAAATATGCACAGAATATTTGCTGTGTGGATTGGAGGAGACCACTGTGGAGATCACTACAAGGCTATTGTAAGACAGTATGTACTGTACAGAAAAGAACAGTGGTTATTTTTCTTCTGTTTAACTTGCTCAGATCTGTCACTAAAAGCTAAGATATAATGTTTCTGTATCTGTTTGAGATCCCTGTAATCTGCCTGTGATGGAGATTAATACTAAAGAGATTCATATTAATGATCCACCTGGTTTCTCACTCTTCACTGAAGCTTAAAGCAGCTGAAAAAGGATGTTACTGGTTGATCTGACCGCAGCTGTACAACATGCATAATGCTGCTGACCCATGATCTGTGATAACTTCCCTCTCTCGTCCATTAAAGCAGCACAGGTTTAAAAAGTCTCTTGCTTTCAGGTAGGAAGTGAGACCAGAGTGAGACCTCTGTTCTCTCTCTGCTCGCGCCTCTAGCTAATATTAAAGCCGAGGCCATACGTGGTAAATATTAGCTTTTCTCTCCCGTGTTGACAGTGTGTGCTTTTCCACACACACACGGAACAAAGGTCTGCCATATTGTACACCCACCTGGGAACTCGGATGGGACGGAGTGGAGGTAGGCGTCCGTTGCTTAACAGTGGTGTCTTTTCATTGTGTGACTTATGATTATGCAGTTGAAAGGCCCCCGCAGACCGGATGTGTGGTGTTGATAATGGGAACAGGAGGCTCATTCTGCGGCTGCTGCGGAGACAACACGCTGATTAATATCTCAAAGTGCAAATCGGCAAGACTCACTATTTTTTACGCTCCCTCTCATCTTCTTCTGTTCTCCCTTATTGGTGTGTTGTCTCTACACTGCAACTCCCAGCAGTCAATGCAGCAGTGTGTCACTAATATGATTTTCTCTTCATTTAAATTTCTCAGGGTTGTGCTTTTATGTTAGCTTTTTTTGACTGCTTTCAATCGAGGCTATCACTACTTAGCCAGTTCCTCTTTTTATCACCAACATACTCACATGTTATATTACAAACAGCACATTTTAAAGTTATAAATATACCTTTGTGTCTAAGGCAATTTGTTTGATTACTTTAACCCACATGTGTATGTTTCTTTACATCGTTTGTTTCCAATTCATGTTAATATTTTAATGTTATTTGTCAGATATATTCATTCCTGTCATGTGAAAACTGCTTGTATGCAGAAGTCTAAATTGGTTGAACCAAAAAGTTGGCCAACAGAATTAAAGGTCATTTACGAAGACATGCGATTTGCTAGTTGCCTGAGAAGGTCTGCAGACATCCATATGCTGCATATCTTGCATATGGTGTCCCTGATGAAGTGTGCATTGCTTGTTTTTGAATGCTGTTTGTTTTTGATTTGATTGATAGTCCCCATGTTAGAAAAGTAACAATAATTGGAATACCCCTTTATTGAACCTTTGCTAATCACCTCACTTAAACAGCCACTGTCCATTCCTACGTTAGCAACTGTAACTAGGCGCGAGAGGCCTGTCTGCTATCTGCAAGTACGGCAGCAGATATCCTAAAGATTAGAGGAGGGTGTCATATTTTTCGCTTTTCCATAGCTAAAAACTCGATAAAACAATATACTGACTCACCCTGCTGTAGGAACATTGTTGTTCCTGTGATTGTCCTTAACATGAAGTGGGGTGCTTGACACTCGCATTGGGACCGGTGAGCTTTGCCTCGATTTTTATGTCCTCTTCATTCTCAACACTCCGCTGACAGATTATATTCTGGATGAAGCTTTCAGATGAATATTGTCGTCCTTTCTGTCGACTTCTCTCTGATATTTGGGAACCATTTTTCCTGAAATGTGCTATTGTTTCCTTTGGAACATCTCTCACTGTTATAGTTGAAAACCATAATATTTACATGCCGGTGCGAGAGCTTGACAGGCGTAGCAACAGTAACCAAGGGGGGGCGTAACTATGACATCTTAGCGAAGAAACAGTTGTTGCATCTCGATACCTGTAGCGCATCAAAGTGCATCCTTTTAGGAATCAGTACACTTTAGTTGTTCCTGTTTGCTTATATTGAATTACAAGTCCGACTCGGACTCAAGTTTTAAAACTTGTTTAAAAAGTAACTTTCCTTTCACCTACCTGTACTCAAACTAAACTTAGTGTTTGACTGACGTTCGCTCCAGCCCCTCATCAAACTCTTACCACACACGCAAGTCATGCCCACAAACATAAAACAGCGTTCCCTGTCTGCTCAGGTGTTTTACTTACCTACCTGAAACACTTTGGCTTCGAACACAGGGGCAGCTCAGTCAGAGCTACAAACGTGAACTAAAATCTAAAAGAGTGACCAAAGATTTTTACATGAAGCTTAAAAGCACCCAGAATATGCAGGGCGAGCATTCATCGCTCAGGTGTTAGCAAACACACTCTCCCAGCATGCTCCTTGGCTCGGAGCGCACAGATCACAGGTCACAAGTCAGTCCCTCTAAAGAGCCAAATACCAGCAGCAGAGGCCCTATCTCACTGGCAGTGCCTCCCCCCTCCTCCCCAAAGCACCTTCCCTCACCTCCACCTCCTCCTCCCACTTCCTCCCTACCTCCCTCTCTTCCCTCTTTGGCCTGCCAGTGTGGTTTGCCTTGGCTGACTGATAATAAGAGACACAAAAATCCTCTTATCCCCCCCACCCCCACCCCCCCTCCTTTTCTCTCTGCTGAAATGAGTCACTTCCTTGCCAGGGCCTCGGTTGCTGGACCGCCGCCAGGAGATACCCTGCTATTTATTGCCCGTTTCCACCCCAGAAGAGGGGAGTCTGGGAAGGCGTTTTCAGCCTTCAGAGTCTACTCACACACACACTCTGAAACTCCCAGAGTGCATCAACACACATACAAATCCACCACAGACACACACACGCACACACAGAGAGAGAAAAGCCAAGCATGCTCAGGCACACACACACTTCCTGGCCTGGTTTTAAGCATCCGACAGGACCCAGAACACGTTCTCCATGGATTCCACGATTGATGTTTGCGTTCCTCCCCCGAGCTGCGAGCCTGCCTGCCTTTAAGGTCTCCGTTTTCCGTGACGTCCCACCGGGAGCAGGGGGAGATTTATGTCCCTTTCCCCGACATTTTTCAGAAGGAAACGGCCTCGCTTTTTTTTTTTTCTGACCACACATGCGACGCACAAACACAAGCCTGTGAGGAGGCACACAAACAGTCTCTCATGATAAAAACAGATACGGATAGAGCCAGAGCAGGCTGAAAGCATGCATAATTTTTTACACAGATGTTTTTTTTTTACACAGAGGACATCTTTCATGACTATATCAGATATGCAGAAGGTCGATGAGACCATGGTGGAAGCAATCTGCAGCTGTGCAGAAGATTGAGTTAAGTTTTGAATACTGCATATACATGGAACATGCTAACCCCGGGTCAATTCATCTATTCATGCAGAGCTTTACAGCACGCACACACACAGTCTCACACACAGGATCCTTGTGAATCCAAAACATTCCTTTCAGCTCAAGTTCAGGCACATCCCCCTAATAGAGGGGTTTGCACTTTTATTCATGGGCCCTTCTCTGGAATATGGCTGCTTTATAACTATCAGCCGAGTACTTGTTGGGCCTTTTTTTTTCACTACACTACATTGTCCTTGCAGCACTGCTTTGGAACGCAGAGGATTGTGATTTAAATGGCTTTTGAGTACTCCTAATCCACCGGAGGCACATAAGTCACACAAAGGTAGCCACGAAAGGCCGGGCGAATTCCAACCAGCAAAGAGGAAGTCTTAAATCCGGAGCTTGGCTTAAATACCTCGGAGGTGACTTATTAATGGAATGATTTTGACTTGTGTGTATAGATGGCTCTCGATCGAGTGCGATGGGCTCAGCTGGAGGGAAATAACCCTAATACAGGGGGACAAAAGACGCGGACAAATCAAAAAGATTTTTTTCTCTTTGCTATTGTGCGCGGTGAAAGAGGAGGAAAGGTGTTTCCAGTCTACAGGCAGAAAAGACACTTTGGAAGGACAAAGAAACAGACATGTGAGCACACATCCAGGCCTGATGCGTGGATACACATGTAAATATTTATCGAATAGTGTGTATCCATATGAACGACATCTGTCTGATCTTTTTTAGTCGACTGTTGTACCAGTTTAAATTCTTTAGGCTTAGACATCACTGTTGTCTCGTGCCTCGTCCTCCTTTCTGTTGTGGAAGTCCTTCACATGCTCAAACTGATAACCCATGTAAACACTCACAAAGAGAGACAAAGATTCTCCACTCAGCCTCTCTAAACACTTTCAGACTGTTTGGTTTGTATTAATATGTTTCATTTATCTGATCTAAGAGATTGTCCTCAACAGAAATATGACCGCATGGGCCGATGTAATCTCTATTTACAGATTCGAAATAGAAATGTCGAATGTGTTCTGGTATCCGTTTGTAGTACGCCTGTAGTCTGAGTAATATTGACCAATCACGTATCAGCAGGCTGCGGCGTATGCAGGAAAAACAGTCCGTGTGGAGAGCAAAAGCAGGCGCCGTAATGCGCCGTAATGACATCCCGGCTCCCATCAGCGTCATCTGACAACGATTTAGATGGACGGACAGATGGATGCATGGTTGGATCTCTAAACAGACATCAGCATGCTAACAGCTAACAATCTGTTCTAGATCACAAATTCTACTTGAGATGAATTCCCTTGACATCGTGTCACGAAAGCGTGTTCAGATTTCCCAACTTTCTAGAATGCATCAGAAACAATGGAGCCGACCTCCTTTTAACAAACGAGCATTTTAAAGTAGTTTTCTTCTCCTCTTAAAGACAGACCTGACAAAGCTTTTCACTAATCTGCATCATGACGTTGAAATTTCGGCAAAGACCCGATAATTTAAGTAAATCACAAGAAAAAAGGTTCTTGTCCTGTAAACAATGCAGCACGCAGAAAAGGAAGTCTTGACTGGAAGTCGTTTATCGCTAACCGCTGGCTACATGCCTGACATGTTCACCGATGTCTCCAGAGGCTATATCGTCGTCAAACAATAGCCAATAGGATCAGAGAATGAGGCTGATGTAACTTGCATGATGCATGATGCAACCTGTAGTTACTGTAGCAATTATGATAGAAGCAAAGGTGGGAGTCAGGTAATGTAAAGGGCAAGTCCAATATAGCTGCTGTCATGTGTTCTAGATGGATCAAACGAACACATGACATTCACCCGGGGTTTTTAGTCCCTGATGAAACCAAAAGTAAATGTTGACTTCTTTCAAAGTTGCATGCATAACACAGCTCACAGATAATGGTTGTCATTCCTCAATCTCAATCACTTCGGTAAAAGTGCTTTTAATGTCTTTGCTCCCTCATCATGGTTTGAGCGACAGGGTCACCTCAAACTAGAGCAATTAGTTCGCTTGGAAGTCTATTAAGCCGAATTAAGGAGCATTGGATCAGTAAATGTAATTGTCCTTGTACTGAATGCTATTGAGCTATTGGTAGATGGATGTCTTGCCTGTCTTGGTCAGTTGCCTGCTCTGCACTTGAAACTTTTAAGATGCTGTTTTTAGTCAGTTGTCTGTTCTGTATTTAAAGCTTTTATGTTGCTGTCTTAAATGTGTTGTCTGTTTTTTGTGTTACTTTTTATGCTGCCGTCTTGGCCAGGACTCCCTTGTAAAAGAGATCTTGCATCTCAGTGGGATTATTCCCTGGTAAAATAAAGGTTAAATCAGAATAAAAAGACACATTTAATGTTTAAATGCTTGTACATAGAGAGTTAAAGCAGAGTCCAATAAAGCTGATTCCTACCCTGAGGAACCATGTCCACCTATCTAGTCTTATGGATTGGGGGACTGCATAACAGCAGTGGGCAGCTGTTCAAAATCCAAAATTACACCCACAATTAAAAATATCACATTCAGTGGATTTAGATCATAAATGCATTCATTGAAGAGGTTTTATAACCCTGCAATACGTGCACAACTTTGGAGGAAGCTAAGTATAAACACTTGATGAAAGTTATGTTGACAAAAGTTGTCTTGCAACTGTCATGTTGCTTCCAACCAGTCGTCAGAGAGCTCCTTTGTGCTGCCCCGTACAGACCTGTTTCAGGAAGCATTTACAAAACCTTATTTCATTCGGCCTGCGTGTGCTGCCTCACGTTTCAGATGGGCGGGGTTTGTCACAAACAGAAGGACAATGCACGAGCTGTCAATAAAACAAAAAGCAGCTCAAAACTAATTTATGTAATTGACGTTCAAACGAGGCCTCTGAAGAAGACTCCACCCAGAAAAAAGAAAATGGTTTAATGCTGTTCTGTAAACAAGCATCTAAATTTAGCACCATTAAGAATCACACCTGCTTTCTTCTCCGTTCTAAAGGTCAAACATCTCAACACAAACAAAACATGTTGCATATTTACAGGAGACAAGCTTTGGCTACCTTCCAGTCCATCAGTGCAGCAGTGGCACCGCTCTGCTGTGCTGTGGCTCATCTTTATTTCATGATTCAATTAAGAAGCTTTGTTGGTCAAATAATCACATACGTCCTTCTTCATCTGAAAAGCCGGGCTGCATTTGTTAAGTAGCCACCGTCTAAAGAGGGTACAGTAAATCCATACATAATCCTGGGTTGCTGTTCTGTGAGTGAACCTGACCTTTGACCTCCCTGACTAGAAAAACCCACAAATGTCTCCTTAAAATCAAATCATTCATGTACAGTTATTATAACTGTTACTCAGAGTAACAGAGGGCAGAAATTAAAGGAGGGGGAATAAAGTAAAGTAGATTAAGTAATGGAAACAAATGAGCGGAAAGAGGGAGAAAAAGAGGAGTAGGAAAGGAGGGAGCCAAACAGCAGAGGCGGGGAGAGAGGGGGACAGCAGGGAGGTCGGGGGGTTAAAGAGAAAAAATATGAAATTTATTCTGCACTTTCTTTCAGTTATGGAAGTCATCCAAGCCCGCTTCCTTTTCAGGCCAGATAAGATCAGTCGAATGAAAGCTCCTGTGGGGGGTGGAGGGGGTTAATATGCAGGACCGAGAGTAACTCAGGCTCCAACAGCAGCAGGTTTTTTTTCTCTTTACCTTGTCCTGAGGCCCGGGGTGATCCACTGCTGAACAGAGCACAGAACATCTCCATGGTAGCCGAGGGGGCGTTAGTGTAACCGAGGCCTGAGACGACTGAGGACCAGTTTGGTAATGCATGAATGGATGACATGATGGCTGCATGTACGTTTGCTTTTACTCAAAACAAAATATAGATTTATTTACTGCATGCATCTGTCTCACAGTATTTCTGTCTACGTTGTACTCAGCTCTCATTATCTGAACACTTTCTGTTGCAGTTACTTTTCTGTTCGCTTTAGTTTAAATTGTTAAATACAGACGGAAATAAACTTTACTACCACTATGAAAAAAGTTGATGATTAGACTTTAGAAATGTGCTTTTTTAAAGTGTTTTAGAGAACGGAAGCGGACATGCATCCATACAACTCCATTTTCCTGTGAGTCATTTCCTGTTGTTTTCTCAAGATCTCGACTGATTTATCTCGTTATCTCGAGATAACAAAGCTTGTTTTCTCATGATAACGGCATCATTTTCTGTCAATCTAGAAAACAGACCAAGACATGCCATGCTGCCATTGCCCACGCCAAGTTAAGCCTGTTTCTATGTTTGTTTTGTGCTTTTGCAACTCTGAGGATACGAGGTTATGATCATCTGACGTTACAGAGGTGCAGTGTTGTTATCTCGAGATAACGAGATAAAAAAGTCAAGATTTTGAGAAAAAGACCGGAAATGACTCATTATCACGGGAAAATTGAATAAATGAAATGTATGTTTGCGTGTCCGCTAAGGGCTTCCATAGATTTTTCCCCCTTAATTTAGAATAAATAGTAAACAGCTTTCAGGAGGTTATAGCATGCAACAAATATTCCTGGCCAGACCTCAGTATAACACAATTGGAATGACACTCCTTGACCCTTCTGTCTACATTAATATTTATTATATCAATGTGACATTACTGTTTTGAGATAATGGAGACAGGACTTTCAAATCAGTCTGGACCAAAAGTGCCTGCAACTCTAATACAGATCAAACATTGACTTAAAGTAATGTGACTTGAGGAAGATAACACAAGGGCCAGTGCTAGTCAGATGGTCAACTAGCTTGGATACCCTAGCTTCGCCAGGTGTTCCGCATAGATGGCTGTAAAAACTGGGTTACATCTTTTCATTGAAGATAATTCACCTGTGTTTTTGTTCTTCTGAAACACATGTTGCATAACGTTCAGTAACAATCAGGTCACATGTAGTAAGGTGAGTCTGTGTTTTAGGCATGCAGAGGGAGTCCGTCCCCCTGCAGGGACCTCAGAGACAGAATGGAAAGCATAAACACCCACTGAGCCTCTGTGATGTTTTTCAAGTGCTTAACAGCTCAATCTCTCTTAAAATAATTACACCTGAAAGGCAGAGATCCATCACAACTGCCCCGGCCTGGAAATTGCCCTCAGATGGGCACACACACAGAGCGAGAGAGAGAGAGAGACAGAGAGAGAGAGAGAGAGAGACACACACAGAGAGGCAACATTTGTAAGCTATTATGAATGGCCTTTCTTCCTCTCCTCTCCTACTTCCTGCTCTGCCTCTTCTGTTTCTGTGTAAACTTTTGTGGATGATGACGGTGCAGGATGTGGTTGGTACAGGAATGAGTTGTGATGAGTATGTTTTTTGTGTGTATCTTGCACTGTGTGTATGCAAATGGGTATGTGTGCAAGGAAGTCAGTTGAAGTTAGCATAAGCCTCCCCTTCCATAATTAGCTGTAAAATTAGCACCGACATTGTGCATGCTTTATGTATTTAAATGTGCACCAGTATTAGCGTTAGCATTATTTGTATTTACTTAATAGAGCAGCAAAATGAGAGCGTTCCAACATAAATTCCTGTTCATTTTCTGCACAGACATTGTCATTTGCAGTTTCCAAGACTCACATGGACATGAAACGAACCTGACTTAAAATTTAGTTTATATTATGAACAAATGAACTTCAAAGTATCTGGTTCTGGAGGAAAAGGTAAAAGGTGGGAAAGAACTCTAATAGGATTCCCAGGGGTCATTTCAGTAACGCCTGGATCCCACAGGATCCGTTTCCAGCGCGTTCTGTCTGCGCCGCAGTTCTGCTCTGACAGACAGCCACAGGAAGTGTGGCTGATCCGCAGCGCAGCGAAGCATGGCCAAAGCAGCTGGATTCATGAGATCAAAATATCGCACAAGAATTGCGAAATCACGCGATAACATCAATGTTAAACAGAGCAACACAAACAACAGTTCAGTTTGCACCTAAGAGGTTGATTATCTGCTCGTTTGGAAATCATTCTGTGATTTCTGTGCTTCTACCATGGCTGAGTACACTACTTGATTAAAAGTGTTCTTTGGCGTGTGCTGTGGAATCACGAGCATTGACTTGAATTGGCACGATCGACCCCGGAGGTCGCGGCGCAAACGGAACGCGGCGGACACGGATACTGTGGAATTCGAGGTTAAGAAACATTCATGTACAAATTATGTTATAGTGCAACATTAACAACCAAAAGATTACACTCTGTGGTTATTCCATCACAGGTTCTAGTTTTACACCTGTACTCAGCTGTTTGGTTGGTAATGATAACAATGCAGTTACCATAGTGATTCCTGTGATCTATAAATGTAGCCACATCATTAAATCAGATCTGATGGGCAAAGAAACACAACAGCAGTTGACATCCTTGCATGCCAGTTCTTGTGCAATGATGGATTAACAGTGATGTTGCAGTAGCTAGCTAATGTGGCTACATTCTCCTGCCTTATTGAGCCCAAGATCTCAACAGTAACTTTGATGAATCACTGACAAGAGCTGTGACATCAGAAGCGTGCTGTTTTGATAAGGCAAATATTTTACTGAACAAAACATTTGAAAAATAACAGTTTTGGTGGCGTTGAGGGTCCGTGTGTTAGAAGTTAAATCACCTGCACAAGTCCACGAGAGTCAGATCAAACCCCCTGTGCGTTACTATGAGCACTACCTTCACACTGACCACGCAAACAATAGAAAGCACACTTGTTTTCTGCAATGCATGTGTATTCTTTTATCTTAAGCGGCCTTTTTGACATTTTTATGTTGTCAGCCAAGTGAAAAAAGAGCCCCTCTTCTTGCTTTCAGGAGGACGAAATCATGTTTGTACTGAGCATGTGCAGAATTAGATTAGACTAAACTGCAAGAAAAAAAATAACTTCCTAAAAATAAGTTGGAACATTAATAAAGAGTGGCAAACTGTGGTGTTTTTGAATTACACAGGAGTGTTTCTATGTTTAGTTATCATTAAAAGATATCCTCCAATTTACTGTAGTGAGTATATTTCCAGAACAAGCTGCAGTAGGCTGAAGTAATAAAACAGGGCTAAAAATATCATCCTTTAATCACATGAGCTGTAAGGTTTTCTGGGTCAAACCCTAATGCTGTAAAAATATCCTCCACTGGAAACCAGCAGCATTAGATTAATAGTTTGCTCAAATAAAGCAGACTGTCGAGCTCAGCCCCTTTCGTGGTAACTGTTCGAGTAAAAGTGAATCATACAAGTATACGCTGCAGGGCCAGAGCATGCCGCAGTCCAGGCTGCTGCTGCTGCTGTTGTGAAGGCCTGATACACAGCTAGTTAATGTTTACCCAGAAAATATGTAATTGCAGACTTCCCCCTAATAAACTGTTCCAGAATGCAGACCACAATCCTCCTCCTGTAACATTATTATTATCTGCAGGCCTCTGGAACTGACTCCCTCTTTCTGCCTCTGTGCCTCTCACACACACTGTACACACACACACACACACACACACACACGTCTTTAAACATAGATGATACAACCAAACTAAAGACATGGTTGACCAAAGTTTGGATGGCTGGTCCAGCTGGATGCAGAGCTGATTATAAATGAAAAACATTTTGACTACCTTAACTACTTCGGACAAAACTACACTTGTAGATTTAGCTGTTTTAAGCACAGATACACAATTCTTTGCACCAACAGGAGGTTATTTAGACTCTGTTTTTCTTCCTCTTACGTCAAAACCACCAAATAAAGATTTACTGGAAATAAATCTTAAGCTATTCTTAAAGGAGAAAGACATGTAGCACATCCCTTTAACTGTGCCAAGTGACATGAAACACTGCTTTACAGAAACGGTTTAAGATGCTGTTACACAAAACACAAGCCACTGCCTGGCCAAAAAAATATACACTCATATATTTCGTTGGACCGCCTTTAGCTTTAATTACACGCATTTGCCGTTGCATCATTTTGATAAGCTGCTGCAATGTCACAACATTTATTTCCGTCCAGGCTCTTAACTATTTGCTTAGTTAAATCCAGGTGGTGACTTTTTTGGGGGCCGGGGAGTGTACATTTCCTTCGGCTACCTTTTTATCACATTATGCATCCATCAATCACTCAAGAGGAAGTAGCTGATATATCTAAGGACATTGGTGAAACAACAATAGAAGTATAAAGGTCTATAATAGTCAAAGAGAGTATAAATTATTGGAAACAGCTGATATCTATGCATGTTATTTTCTCAAATGTTTCCTCAGCTAAGATTAACTATTTCAAGCCTGGGTGCTGGTTTAGCTCAGTTGGTAGAGCAGGCACCCCGTGTACAGAGGCCACAGTCCTCCACGCACTGATCGCCGGCTCGACTCCCTGTCTGCCGATCATTTGGTGCATGTCACCCCCCACTCTCTGCTCCCCACACTTCCTGTCTCTCTTGAGCTATCCTATTGAATAAAAGCACAAATCTATTTCAAGCCTTGAAGATGTGATATCTGTGGTTATGTGTGCACAAAAAACAGTAAACTGAACAGAAATGTAAAAATAGATCGCAGTTTTATAGCAGGACGTTGTGATATAGTTATTTTTTGATAAACAACGGTTGGGGCAAGGACTCTTTTGGCGTCTTAACACCGAATGTTTTTATTCCTCTTGTAATGTGCTGTAAATTAGTGAGCTACAGGTGTGTTGATATGTGAGCCAGGCTACCTGTGTCCCCCTTCTTTCAGTCTTTATGCTAAGCTAGGCTAATCACCTCCAGGCTCAGGCTCTGTTGTTCTTTTTGAAGGACTTGAAGATCTTACTACGTTGAGGATTTTTACACATATAAGCCAAAACTCAACAGGTGTGTGTGGTCACCAAGGTCAACAGGTGAGAGCAGAGGAACAAATCAGGCTTTTTAAGCTTTCAAATATTATCAGTGAGGTCTGCTCATCTCATTAAGACTGAAGGTGAAATTGTTTTGTGTACGTTGAAGAAGGTTTTATAACTTTGAGCTGCCTGGAGAAAATCCCATTGTGTGAAGGGAAAATAAAATAATAAGCATTCTTTGTTCAAAAACACATTTTGCACATATATGGCTTTTCCATGACAGCAGTGATAATTCTTAAACACAGGCTTATGGTTTCAGCCAGCAGCTCCAGAAGAATGTTAATATTCAGGTCAGATAAAAAAGTAAGTCCGCGTTTCCGGCCACAGCTGTAATTTTTACGCCACAACGTAACGCTGGATGTCCCAGATGAGGCTGAGGTCAGCTGACGTCGCTTACATTCATGATTACGGTCTGTAACATGTCTTTAAAAGACCATCGAGGATGGAATTATTTTATGCTGGATTATTTTTACATTCTACTTGGGCTTTTTGTCATGTTGGAGCACTGGCTGCTTCATTTTCCTCTTATTTTCACAAAGACTTATTGGTTTCTGCTCAGCTTTCACTGTAATAAGAGCGGGCATCTGCCTCCAAGTCTGCCCAGTTTAATACACAGAGACAAATTGCATTACCTCAGTGCTGGCACCGTGTAAACAGCCAAGATGGCCACCGAGTCCTTACTGGGACTTTCCTTTGTAAAGGTAGCACACTATGATTAAAACGACTAAAGCTTTGTGGTTCAAAAAGTATGAATGCTACTTCCTCTTTCAGAAATGAAACCAATAAAACAGATTGGTTTCGTCGTCACGCACAAACATTCCTTTCCATTTGAAATGTTGAACCACACATGATGTTAATAAACAACACATCCAGCGTCTCTCAACGACAGTTATCTCTGTTAAATCCAAGAAAGTTATCTGACTTTCATTCAAAAAGATAAATGCCCGGGGCTGTGTTATGGCTTTAAGCTCATCAGTTAATAAAAGCTTTCACATTTCTTGGTGCCTTATGACACACAAACACAATGCATACATCGTTTTCCCACTCAGCAACTGGTATCCTATTTATAGTTAATAATCTGCTGCAAAATGATGATTCTTTTATTGGGAACAACACGAACAAATTGATGCTTAAAGAGAGAAACATGAGAAACACAAGTGAAGTCATTAGAAACAAATGTCACAGCACCGCTTTGACTGCTTTACTGACTGAAGATCTTTTTGTAAACAATAAGCACCAAAGACGGCTGTGATGGAAGTGGCAGAAGATTTGCTTCTAGCTGGCAGAATAAACTGTGAAGTGTGCAGGCTGTGCAGCTGGTAAATCTGCAGTCCAATGTCATTTATGGTTCATTATTAGGTTTTGGCTCTGAGTAACAATGGAGCAGGTTTACTGTTCTAATGAAAAAAAGGCTAAGAGCTATACAGCCATGCTCATGGTTTAAAGTGGTTGTTATGGTCATTTTAAAGAAAAGTCACAAAAAGCCACAGCAGGGGCGCTGGTTTAGCTCAGCGCTCACATCGTGTGCGCGATGCACAGAGGCTACAGTCTTGTCAGTGTTGTCCCCACTCTCTCTCCGACCCTATCTACTGTCTTGCTCTAAATAAAGGCATAAAAAAGGCCAAAAAAGAAAAAGCCATTGCAACACATTCATGGTAATCACATTTTTTTTCGCAGCCCTTCTGGTTATGAAATCTTCGTACTCAACACGACATCTGACATGGCCAGAAACACAAGTCAACAACGAAGACAGAAAATCAGCTTGTAAGAAATGTTGCTCTATAATGTCATTAATCCAATATAAGTCATGGGCAAAACTATGGTTAAATAAAGTGGAATCATCCTTTAATAGAAGACATCAAGGGACACAACTGAAGGAGCCCCGTCGTCCATCTGTCTTAGAAACAAGCCAAACATGGAGCAGGTGACTATCATAATCAATCAAAACAAGTCCGACCACATGGCTCCTGATGCCAAAGTCAAATTCAGTCAGTGAAGCAGGGAGCACGGAGGCGGGGCCTATGAAGAGGAGTGTTTTTCTTCTTCTCTCCCTGTGGGAAAAAAGGGGGCTCGGGACATGCTGGCATCCCACGAAACACTGAAAGGGGGCGGATGGTGGTGGAGGTGGTGGGGTGCGTTTTCTTTCTTTTTTTACCCCCTTCCTCTAACTCCACTCTGCCTCGCTGCCCTCAACTCCGCCCCTTCCGTGAGCCGGGAGGTAGTCGAGGAGTGTGTGTATCTGTGTGTGTGTGTGTGTGTGTGTGTGTGTGTGTGAAAAGTGCTGGGGGGGGGGCTCTTATTGAAGCCGAACGGAGTGGAACCTCTCGCATTGTCTCCCCTCCTACACCCCACCCCCTTGCTGCCTCACCCCCTCGTCTCCCTCCTCCTTTCTCCTGGGACAAAGAATGCCCTGAATGCCTGGCGTCTCCTGCAGTGTCAAATAACTAAAGGATAGGTGGAATGGAGCGAGGGCCCAGGAAGAAGAGGAAGAAAAAGACAAATCAGAGGATGTTATAGTTGACTTGATTATTTGCATGCTTGTCTTTCTTTTAATTCATGTTAAATATCTATCCTTCTGTCCTCCAAGTCGTCATAACTACTCGCACTGCCTTTAAAAGGTATCCAGTATGATCTTTTGATGGCCACCTCCTTTCTACAGTATTTGATTATGAAGTTTCTATGGTAAGATTGATAAATGTTCCAGGTTATAGGTAACAAAAAAGTGACTTTTCCTAAGAAACAAGATCAAGATCTGATCCAAGTCAGACCACCATCCAACCTGACATCCTTTGGAGGGCGTTTTGCAGCCGTCAAACATGTTGTGATTAAAGATACTGAAGTGTCATATCTACATGAAAAGAGCTATCAGAGCTTATGAGAAAACTTGAATTATTTGTTGACGTGTTGTTGCCCCAGTAGGAAATTGAAGAGCTTGGTGTACTTCAACAGGAACAAAAGTCTAGCAGAAGCCCTTTTTACACTGCCAGTTCAAGGCCGGATTATTACGCCTCTGAAGCTTCGTTGCGGCGCTGAGGCAGAACCGCAGTGTAAAAAAGGAGATGCTAACTGTTCTGCTAGGCTACCAAGCAGTGCCTTAAGATAGCATCAGCATGCCCCGAGCAGGGGATTCGGTGCCTTGCTCAAGGACACCTTCCTGGGCTCCACTGAGGTGTGAACAAGGCACCGAATCCCCAACTGCTCGGGGCGCATGTCCATGGGCAGCCCCCTTACTCTGACATCTCCCCATTAGTCCATGGGATCTTGTGTGTTCATGTGTGTGTTTCGGGACTGTGTGTGTGTGGCATGTTTGTAAAAACAGAGAGAAAAGATTTCCTCTTGGGCATTAATAAAGTATGTCTTCTTCTCTCTTCTTAAGTGCTCACAATGACAATGCTAACACGCTTCTGCTAACCAGGTTTGTTTACCATGATCATCATCTTAGTTTAAAAGGTTTGCAAGCTAATAAATGCTAATAAGTAACTTACCCAACAACAAAGCAAAGCTGAGGCTGAAGGGAACGTTAGAAAGTTAAGTATTGGGCGGATTGTGACCTGATAATGGCCCTCAAGGAAAATGTAAGCGATCAGCAAATCCATCCTGAGTTGCGTGAGTGTCTTCATGACAATCCATCCAAGAGATGTCAACCCAGACTTTTCTTACCCTTAATAAATGAACTGACTCTTACAGCACATCAAATTATTACGCTAGAGGGCGCCTAGAAATACAAAATCCAACTTACCAAGCGGACATATTTGATATGCTGGGAGTGAGAACGTGTTCCCTGAGCACAAATGTCTCATGGTGGCAGTAGAGGAAACACTATGAACGTCTGTGCAAACTGTCAGCGCAGTCCATAGTGTTGAGATTATTTTGTCAGTGGTGGATTAACTGGCTGATAGACCATTTCCATTTTAATGGGGAGGAAGGTCTCCTTTGGGGTTTTGGTTGGAAATAAAGTACATGTACACACAAGAGGCTGGCGGAGTTTGTGCCATAAGATGATCACATCAGTTAGCATTTCTCTTTCTCCCACAGCTGAGATTTGAATGAGCGAAACTGCAGTAATCCTTTGATTGATTATGGGAACGGATAGTTTAATTTCTTAATTTCGTACATCAAAATGAAATCCAATAATTCATCGGATGCTTTCTTGTTTCTTGCACTGAACTGCTCTGAATTGTTTACTGGCAGAGCTCAAACTCGTATTTCACTTGTCACTGCAAACATTTGCCAAAGTAGTCTTATGAAACTACAAGTGTGGTTTTAAAATTATGTCCCAGGAGGTTTGACATTCACATCTCCAAACAAACACACACTGCAGCTCTCTATTTCACATGTACACACCCACTTAGACACACTGCAGCCCTATCATACAGCCAGTGTAATGGGTGACTGTGCTAATTGCTGCAGCGCTGCAAAGCAAAGAGAACAGCGCGGCCTCACAACCACATGAAATCATCTTATTCCGCAAGCAGTGTGTACAAAAAAAGGACCATCCATCAAGCTGTCATGCTAACCTCACTCTCTTCCAAAGGTAGGAAGTGAAACTCTCTCTACACACATGACTTCATCCTCACAGCCCACCATTCATTACAGGCCACAGCTCCAGAGGACGCACAGCCAGGCTTGAATGAAATGAGTTGGTTTGGTGCAGCAGATTGATGGTTCCCTTTGCATCAGGATCACTTGTTCCAAATACTCTTTCAACCACAGTACGTTCATTTGATGTTGGTGCTCTTGTTCTCTGCAAACGTGCAAATATTATAACTGATTTGTATAAAATGCATAAATTATTAGGACATATAATGTGAGCCAGTAAGTATTTAACGTAATATTTTCATGCATATAACAAAAGTATCCATTAGGTGTGCACCATTTTGACAGTATCTTTATGTTAACTGCAACACCAGACATCAGTCTCAAGATCTGACTGCTCCTTCTTCTTCTTTCATTTTAATCACAAAGGGCCACAGATTTCTCTCTGTCTTGTGTGCATTAGGTGTGTATAATATTATTCATGTCCACGGTTTTATTCTGCGTATGAAATAAAGTTAAGTCTTTTTTTTTGGTAGTAGAACTCGACTGAAACCTTTCATGGCAGGCATTCTTTCCCTTTGATAATAAAAAAAAATCCATTCCAGATTAAAATCTAATGTTAGACATGCACAAAAATAGTCAGCTTCTAATACAACAGCAACAAGATCACTGGTCTGTCATGTGAACGCACAAGAAGTTTGTTGCTCTGGAACATAAATGAGGCAGGATTTGACAAAAACAGTCAAATAAACAGGCAAAAGCTTGAAACCAGTCATGGACCACAAGGTGGCGTCGTGCAGATTCTCCTGCTTTTGGTGCCATTTGGCAGGATTCTACCAGCAGTGGCTCACAAACAGAGATAGGAGGAAGGTTTGGCTTAGCACTGATCGCTGGCAAGATGTGCAACTGCTTTGCAAATGGTCCGTTCCACAGAGGAAAAAACTACAGTAACTCTCCACAGCGTGAAGCTGCGACTGTTTTCAACCAAATTTCTTTCATCTGTTGATCAAAACCAGGGTGGGCTGTGATATGAGAAAGCTGTGTGGAAAAAACTTGGTTTGATTTCAAAGGATTTTGTCGATAAAGTTCGACTTCACTGTAATCTCATTCTCTGACCGAGGAGGTGAATTAGTTGATGGGACAGGCAAACTGAAGATAGCAGAGTTGATGTGTTTTGTTTCTTTAAAATAATTTGTGTAAAAGAACCAATTTGCTAAAACTAAGTAAATGTTTGATAAACAGGTTTTATATGGAATTTTTCTAATAAAACAAGATAGAAAACCGTCATGAAAAGCAAAGTGAAAAGCAGCTGCAGTGAGAAACAATGACAGATATATGGATACAGCAGACACATGGTGTTTGTATTGAGAAATAATCAGGCTGCGCTTTTTTCTGCTCGTACTGACATGAGATACGATCTGCAGCATGGAGAGGAAAAGCAGAGGGAGGGCTTGAGAGCCAGAAATTAAATGTGTGTGTGTGTGTGTGTATGTGTGTGTGTGTTTGTGTGTGTGCACAAAGAGACAGAGTCCCACAGTTTACGAGGTTTTGTCCCATTCTCCCCCTAGAATGGTCTCTTAAGAAAAAAAAATGAAAATCAGGGGATATTACTTCAGGTCCCGTGCTTCCCTGCCGGCCTATCAAATACACAAAGTAGTTAAATCAAATGACTGGAAAGTGCACTTTGAACTCGGCCCCTGGCAGAGGTCCCATTCAAGCAGAAATGTAAAAGTTCCTGTCCTTGGTGGGGCCCCCTGTTCGGGGTGTCCCCATAAAAAGACTTATAGCTGGTTACAGCAGCTTGGAAAGGAGCCCATAGATGGCCCAACAAGCCTCGACCAGCATTATTTCCTACCGGCTTCTTTGTTAGTTGAAGCCTTTTTTTGGCAGGGTTCCTATTGCAGCGCTCGACTTCCCATTGAGAAAACATCCAAACCCCCCCACCACCCCCCCTCCACACACACACACACACACACACACACACACACACACACAGCCAACGCTGCCCCACAACCACCACCGAGCATGGCACTCGCTATCCAGCCTGGAGCTGCAAACCCGGGTTTTTGGCCTCCTTGTTTTCTTTAACAAATTAGCCAAACTCGTTAATTCTGTTTGGTTTTGTTTCATCTTTTTAAAGCATCACACTGCTTATAAACTGCATATTTATCATTGATTCTTTTATTACAGGGCTTGCCCCCCTCCAGGAGACGTGGGTGCAAATTAAGTAGCACCTCCTGGTTATTGTTTGCACCGCTTTTTATGAATGAGCCATGCAATCAAAGTTCACTATTGTTTTATTATGGGGGTAATTTATCAGTGTTCCAAGAGTTAATAGTTTCCTTGCCTGTCTCCACAGCTTGTAAAGACCTGGAGCTCTTAATGAAGCTTGAGCACAATTTATAGTGAGCTGATAATATAAAGTTACACCCCATTACCATACAAATGCTCCTGTAAACAATTATTTTCAATCAGCTTTATTCATCCCTCATGAGCGTTCGGGAGCAAAAATGACTCTTGGACGTTGGACTGAGTCATTTGCAGTAAATGGGGCGCGGGGTTAAAACAGGTTGGCATGGTCAGGCACGTCAGTCACAGTCCACAAGCCGAGCACAGTAGCACCTTTCCATGTTGCCCGGCCGCCTGTCAGCAGCTACATTAAGCCATTACACAAGTGGGGGAAACCGCCCCCGTTGCTGGCCCACACGGCACACATCCGCTCAGGGATACATACCATAATTATCCCCCCACTTCATACTCATCTCCCCTGGCAACTGCAATCATACAGCCCAAATAGCTCAGGCTAATTCATTACTTTGGTGGAGGGAAGTTGGCTGCCTGTAATGACACCAATTGCCCTGACCTAAACGCTGTAATAGGACCTCTCGGTGCACTGGCGAGGAAATGGCTGCAATTGAGGCTCTTCCACTTCCTAGCAACCGAGACTCCGGCCTACAATTTGAGGGGGGGGAAATGCTTTGCATTACCTGTGCCCCGCAGCTTGAAATGCAGCCTAATGAAGGCAAAATTGTAAGAATTAAGCAGACTTCAGGGGGGAGGCAACAAACAGAAAAGTGGAAGCATGTGTGTCAAATGGGTTTTCTCGTTAATTCGGTTGCTGCTAGATTAGAGCCGACCGGAATCTGCCTGGTCGCGCAATCAGGAAAGACCAGAGGGGAAACAAACACAGGCCGTCTGTTTGGTCCCTACTGGACACAGAGGAGGAGGAGGAGGAGGAGAAGGAGGAGGAGGAAGGTGGTGGAGGTGGTGAAGGGACAAAAAAGGAAGTAGGGGGGGCTCTCACTACAGATCCAAAGACTAGGGTCCAATATTTAACAGCAAACTGCCAGAGTTAGTGTTTCGCAACACTGACCTGGGTCAAATAATATTAGCAGAGACTTTTTATGATGTGTTATATACTGCTGAGGTGCCAGATGGAGAGGGTGCACCAGGCTGGACGATACAAGGAGTGAGAGAAAGTTCAGACAAGCACAGGGAAGGGGAATGTTTCGACAGATAAAGCTTGCTATCTCAAGGTTAAACTGCTGCATTCAGAGACTCCAAACAGACCAAAATTAACATATTTGCAAGTAAAGGTCAACTACAAGGACAGAAAAATGTGTCTTTTGGAAAAGAGTTTGAAGAGAAGTTGTTTTTGGGATGTCCAGCTAAGCCCAATGCAACTTATGCCACGGAAATGGGTGAGATACTATATGTGGCGCTAACACGCTAACAGCCTCCTGGCTGCCCTGGATAATCCATTAGCATTACTACAAAGAAACAGTCCTTATGAAAGCTATGAAAACATCTAAACCCTTCTCGACCCCTATCTTAGATTTTAGAAAACCTTAGGAGAAGTTTTAACATGAAATCATCTCCCAATACTTCCAGTTTCACCCGCTTCAATTCCACCTATACATTTCTGGAGTACTATGAAATAAGGAGATACACCACAGCCATCTTTAAATGCAAGACCAAAACACAGAAAAAGCCGTCACTTCACTCAGCAAAAGAGCTTCATACATGCACACTTATCACTGACATGCCACCCTGGCTCAACATTACCTCAACAAACACCACAAAACACAGGCTGGCCCTGTTTAAGCGCTGGATCACATCTCTGCCCTCCCATTGGTTGGCTCTCAATAAAAGCATCGCTCTTTCTACTGGCTCGTCTGTTGGAAGGCCTACCTGTGGGATGAGGTATGGATCCGGGCGTCTGATTGGTCGGGGGGTAATGTTATCTGGCTGATCTTCAGTCGAGGAGGAAGAGGCCAAGAGTTTGACGGGAGCAGAAGAACGTTCCAGAAGGTGGGCTGGTGAGCAGATGGAGACCAGAGGAGTTCATCTGTCTCGCTGTAGTCCAGGTGAACTGTCTCAACCTTTCCAGAACCTGCAGAGGAAAAACAGTCAGAGATAAGAAAGATAAGATTGAACTTTATTATTCCCAAAGGAAATACTTGTGCCAGAGATCACTCAAACATTACATCAACAGAACACATGGCGAGGGGCTAAAATCACAACCTTTCGGTAAGGTCTGCAGCGCTCTGTCTCTTGGGAATGTGACCAAATTGAAATTAAAGAAAATGTCCAGAAAACTCACGGATATGACTTTTGCTGTTTCCAGAAAGTGTATTCAATAACTCAGAAGTTGGATCCCTCTCTCTATACCAGAATTGATACCAGAAATGACTAACTCTGCGCCCAAAGAGAAAACCAAATATGTCCTGATAAACAGATCTGATGCATTTTGAAGTATCTGGCAGCCTTGTATCAGATACATGGAAACATTCCCTGTAGCAACCGCTGCCTTTCTTTAACCTTTAAACGGGCTCAGTACAGGCCAACACTGACATCCAGGTACATTGAGAAGTCTCTGTGAAAGGGTTTATTTTCTTACTTTATTGTTTGCTTTATAAAAAATGTGTTTGTGGTTTTATTTGTCACATTAAAAATGCTCTCTCATCCCTCAAGCATATTTTGCATATTTGAAGTCTTTAAAAAATCTTCCTTCTTTCTTTTACTTTAAATACATGTCTTTTGTTTTGTCTGTATTTAGTTAAGATAACTTAAATTAAATTGATTAGCCTGCTGTGTTAACTTTACCTTCAAGGTGCTACAACATCAGTGTTGACTTGTGTGCTCTGTCCAGAAGCCCCTACATTTCTTTCATTACCAGCTTAACAGCACAAACTCAGTGGCTTTCACCAAATGCCTTTAAATCTTACCTGTGGTTCCACAGTTCCACAGGTGAATCCCTCTCCAAAGTGTCTCTGAGAAGATGAAAACACGCAGAGAACTTGGAAGATTTCAAAGTCTGGAATCTCTTTCTTGTCCATGTTGTAATCATCAGCAGGTGTAACTGTTGAAACTGGAAACAGATCCTTGGGGAAAATGTTTGCAGTTGATGGATAAATAACTACGATTCCCAGTGAAGAAGCTTGATAAGGCCACAGAAGGTTAATAAAATCTGCTGCTACTCGACTCTGCGGGGAAACAAATAGACTTGCAGTGACTTCATGTTACTTGTATCGTGAATGTTGGTAAAAATGTTTGATGCCATTAAAAATTCCAGTGAAGTGTCAGTTTTGGAAGAATCTTACTTCCTGAATGTGATGTACTTCCTGTTTAAACAGGATGTTGGGGGCGGGACATAACACAGCGAGGGACCAGTGTCAACCAATGGGATATCACAGAGGAAAATAAGCTGTAGGATAGATGAAGCAGAGGACTTTTTAAACTCCTGTAAAGTTTCCCATGAAGCTGGTCCCTGTTCAATGGAAGTTTCAAGGCTGATATAACAACACAGGGAAATGTGGACAACTAATTGGGTTATTTAACAGGAAAAACGCTCTTTATTCCCCTCACACAAGTACTTGTTACATACTGTTGTGAAGTGCTTAAATCTGTTTTACCTTTTGAATCCAAACTACAAACCTGTCAAATTTTGCCAAAAGGCTACATTCACCTGTAGTCTGTAGTGTTATTTTACACAAGCAACTGCTTTGCAGGGAGTTTTTGATAATGCTGCAAGGTGTAATGTTTATTATCCGCATAACTATGAAAATGTCTTATTATTTATAAACAAAACTAATCAGTATTTTGCTTTTTCCCTGTCCATATCCTGTCCAGGAATCTAAAGTGAGATTAACACTTTCATGTTTATGTTTAAGCATCTCAAAGCACTTGGGGCTGGGAAACATTAATGGTAAATAAAGATATCCATGGTGTGTAAGGTTAAGATATGCACATATATTGCAGTTAAACTCAGCAACTTAGAATGTTATAAATCAACATGACATGACATTTGAGTCCAAGACTAATATAGTAAAGTATATTATATCATAACGCACAGTATCGTACCGTATTGTACAGTATCGTACCGTGTCGTATTGCAACGCATCGTATCGTATCGTACAGTAATGTATTGTACAGTATCGTACAGTATTGTACAGTATCGTACCGTGTCGTATTGTACCGTATCATATCGTACAGTATCGTACCGTGTCGTATTGTACCGTAACGTATCGTATCATATCGTACAGTATTGTATCGTACAGTATCGTATCGTATCGTACCATATCGTATTGTACCGTATCATATCGTACAGTATCTTACCGTACTGTATCGTATCAAATCATATTGTACAAGCTCCGTTTGAAGTAAGACCACATTTTTTTCTGTTTTCCAAACCTTAACTAAAAGATTCAGTAGCCTCTATCTATACCCAACTATAACCACACTCTAGACATAGGACATGAACCCAAAGTCATGCAAAGTTATTGTAAAATTATGTTTTAAATTTTGTAATAATTTGAAACATTTTAAGAAAACATTTGTTTTGTATAAGAGGCAAAAACCTTATAGTTTCTTTCGAGGACTTACACATAAGTCTCATTAGTCTGACACAGTATGATGTCGAGTACACTGTTAATAAGTGTGGACCTGTGAGGTTGGAAATAACTTCTGTGTTCCTCAGGGGACACAGAATGCGGTGGTTTTCCCAGCTCATGACCAAAGGACTGAAGTTTGTATTGCACCATTTGAAAAGTAAAAACACTGCTCCTCTTTTGTCCTTCCCTCTGCAGGCCGGGTGTTTTGTGGCACTCTGAGAAGTGGGTCAGAGCAGCAGAGGAGCCCACCACCAGTCACTTTTGGCTGCTTCAAGTCACGTCACATAAACAATGGCACTTCATGGGGAGAGTCTCGTCTTCCTTCCTGCCTGGCTTCCTGTCGATCGTTCTGCCTGACTTGGCAAACTCAATGTGTCTTACCCCCACCTCTCTTCCTCCTCCTCCCCCTCCTCCCCCTCCTTCACCCCCTCCACCCGCATCACCCACTCCTCTCCCAGCAGACCTCCCTCCCCTCTGAATCAGACAAGTTGGTCAGAACTGAGGAAGGGAAGGAAAAAGTGGGATGACAAAGAAGAAATGATAAATGACATGGTGGCTTCAATAGGCCTGTGTGGAAGTGGAACATACCAAGTCAACACGCAGGGTCCTTTGACATGTAGATAGTGCCGGTGTCGGGGTGTGAAGGTATTGAATGTACTGTTGGCACCTACAGTGCACTAAACTTTTAACCCCGCCCACGACCTCCAGCTCCTTTCTCATGCGGGCCCTTGAGAGCAGATTGATGATAGCGGTGCACTTCCTCTGCAGGGAGCGCGACCTCTGCCTGAATAATAGCTGACCGTTGATTAGCCCGTCTCATTAACATTCAAGGCTAGTTGTCTTTCCTTTTTCACTGTTCTTCCAGTCTGGAGAATGATGGATTGCAGAATTATTAAAGTCAGTGTGAGGTAGGAATTAGCACATAATGGGGTAGGAAATCATCCCCATTAACAGGAAACGGTGCAAAGCTCTTTGACTAGCTGTCTTTTTCCCCTAAAAAATGTTTTAATTTGTGTTTATATGTACTTGTGTATCATTTTACCCTTGTTACCCTCAACTTTGTACTTGCTTTTTAGTCTTATTCTGTGTTGGTCATGGTCATCTTGAGGTTGTTTTTTTTTAGAAACTGAAATACAGATTTAACTGTAAAACGGTCATATGACATACAGAGAACTATATGCTTCTGCTGTCCACATTCATTGTTAATAAAGTTTTTTTTCTTACAAAAATATGCCCTAAAACATGAAATGGATCGTGAAAAAGCAATTATAAGAGGCTCACTTTTGGTATTCTCCAAACTCACTGGTGTGCTTTGAGGCAAAAATAATCTTTAAAAGGAAAAATATAATATCTGTTAATCCATATTGGCATAAAAATTCAACTTAAGGAAGAAGTTGGGTATTTCTAAACCTGGGCCCTATTTTTCTCCAGGTGTCCATTTACGTTACGGAAATGATCCCTACAAAGATTGAACTTTTTATTTTTATTTTTTTAGATTATTCTTTTGGCCTTTTGCCTTTATTAGATAGTACAGCTGAAGAGAGACAGGAAACATGGGGAGCAGAGAGGGGGGTAACATGCATCAA
Organism: Semicossyphus pulcher; assembly: GCF_022749685.1. Classification (NCBI taxonomy): domain Eukaryota; kingdom Metazoa; phylum Chordata; class Actinopteri; order Labriformes; family Labridae; genus Semicossyphus; species Semicossyphus pulcher. The sequence continues at coordinate 7,706,844 of NW_027211693.1, forward strand.
ATGATCGGCAGACCGGGAGTCGAACCTGCGATCAGTGCGTCGAGGACTTTAGCCTCTGTATATGGGGCGTCCTTTTTTTAAATAGTAAAATCCTTTTTGCGTAACCAGAATCAGAAGTCTCGCTCTGAAATCCCGCAGGTGGTGGGTTGTTACTGGTGGAAACATGAGTAAAAGTTGGAGAGAGGATTTGTTTACGTAGAGGACTGCCAGCAGGAATATATTTAAAAAGCCATGGCTGAATATTTAGCGGATTTAGACGAGGAAGATGAGCCATTTGAACCACTGTCCTGTTCAGGTAACATCTCAACACCCGCGAGATTTCAGAGCGAGACTTCTCCCTGAGCGAGACTACGCAAAAAGGATCTTACTCTTAAAAAAAAGACGATCTTTGTAGGGATCATTTCCGTAATGTTGTCGGACACCTGAAGAAACAATCTGAGCCTGTCAGTGGTAAAAACAAGCACTTTAAGTGGACACACTTTGATTATCACACAGGGGATTATGTTCCAGCCGTATCGCGGCTACAGCGGAGGACATCTAATGGACCGATTCCAAAAGTTTTTGTTCCTATGTGTAATTTCAACACCAACATTGGTAAAAGTAGGGTCCAGGTTTAAAAATACCAAACTTCTCCATGTAGCCACTCAAGTGAAAGGTTTGGATTAAAAAAAAATCGTCTGCTTGTACATTATTGAAATACTCAAATACACAGGAAGTCATTTTGTCACACTAGAAAATACAAATAATGATGATTTAAAAAGCCAAGCCTGACAATATAGTTCAATCCATGACCTCTGCTAGTTTGCGTCTCACTTGTAGTGGCTGTAAACTCTCACAGTGTTTATGGAGTGTTCTTCCTGAGGATGCAAGATACCCTTATCTGTTTTACAGACCAATTTAGGTCATCACTAGATCAACTTGTCTGGTTCAGAGTCGGTGAAGAGCTGCAACCTTTGGCATGATGAGTTACAATTTCACCTAATCAGGCAGTTTATTGCTGCTTTAAATGCATCCGGACAAGATGGATCGTCGATAGCGGACAGAAGGTCACAAAGTCCAAAGAATACAACATACATGAGGGAAAGTTGATGTCACATCTGAATTAGTCCTTTCAGCAAATGTATCTTTGTTTTGTCCGTGTTTAAAGTAATTGATAGTTGCATTGCAAAGTCAGGATTTGACTGACATCTATCCGTGCATGTCTACAATCATTTTCTGTTGGTCCTGTGAACTTAAATCAACTTTGATTTTGCTCTCTGTTCAAATCCAATCTGTTTTTTGCTATTTAAAGAAAACCTGACTCCTACAAAGTACACTGACAGAGCTCAGTTCCTCAATCATCATCCTGACATGCAACAGACAGCACAGAGTGCTAAAGTCAGAGTTATAGCGCTCTGGCATCAGATGCAACAAAAAACTTTCCCTGACCTGAAACTGATCACAGGTGAGAGGGGGGAAAATGCTGGAAAAAAAAACGTGAGGGAAGAGACGGAGAGGGGATTTTTTTTTACTGCAGGCGTCCTTGAATAAGAGCTCTTTTAAAGTTGCACCTGTACAGCATGCTGGGGGGGGGGGGAGTTAGTCTGGAGGCTTGATGTGGGCGCAGTGTGTTCTCTAACCCCTCAGGAAAGGAAAGAATTAGAGGGGGCCTTTGTTGTCTGCACTCGCTACACCTCATATATATTTTAAAGGCTAAAATACAAGAGGGCAGCCTGACTCAGACCCCTTGGCTTAAAAAAAATTGACCTTTGTGTAACATCTCTGATATTCCTGTAAAGGCAAATTGAGCGTTTGATTGAGGCCAAACAAACGCAGCTATGAGCATGCGCCGCTCTAACGATGAAGCACTTCCAGACAGCTGGTTTCACTTTTTCCTTCACTCTCTCTTCCTCTCTCGTTTTCCTTTTGTTCGACCAAAGTGTTCCTCTTTTGATTCATCCTGAGTAATGGTGTGAGATTCGTAGGGCAGCTGAAGTTTCCTTTCAACTTCTCACACGGCGTCCACAGCTGGCCGTCTCCTGAGAACAGATGCAGGCGAAGAGCTCTGGGGCCCTGCGTGACAGCTATTTTTTCCATCTGCTCTGCAGCGCAGTTGGGCCTTTTAGAGGTGAAACTATGAACAGGAACCATCTTCCTTGTTAAACCAGGTATTAACAACAGCTTAAGCATCATCACTGTATCCATTGGCAGCAAAGTGACGCCAACAGCCTCATGTCACCAACAACCAAATGATGCTGAAGTTTAACTGCGTTTCCCTCTCAAGGATTTAATAGCAAGTCCCTGCTGGGGGTAGAACTTTCCAAAAGTTCAGAAACTTTGAGGTCAAGCAGCATTTTTTTTTGTGTGTGTGTTTTTATCACTGTGCTTCAACACATCAATAGAGTCACAGACAAATTGTAAGTCATAAGAACCAAGGACAAAGCCCATGACCCTTTGAGTATTGATGGAAAAGGACATGGCAGCATTTTAGTGTGCAACTTTACTACAACAATGATGCCACAAAATAAAGTGTGGCATCATTGTTGTAGTAAAGTCGCACACAAAAATGAATATGAATAGTAAAAAAGCAGATAACAACAGGCTGAGGGAACGTTTAAACTCTTTATTGGTTCCTGGTATGTTTTTGTTGTTGACACTTTGATTAGTTTGTTATTCCCTGCAGACCAACGTACACTTGGGTTGTGCATGCGCCACTCTTAGTCGGCGTAGGCCGTTAAAGCCTAACTGAAATGAGACGGCCTCGTGTACGGAGGATTTCTTGTCTTCACCAGCTGTTCCCGCCCTTACTCTTGCGCCACCAAGCGCTGCTCCTGTCGCTTAGCAACAGGTAGCTAGCTGGCTAACTAGCCTATTAATCTGTTATTTTAAAGATAATTTGTTTCAAGGGCCCTTTCGTTTCGTTTAACATTTGTAACGCTAGCTATTCAGTTGAGTTGAAACCAAAAACCTTTTACATTTAAAGTATTCCCTGGCCACCATCTCGTTTGCACTGGCGCGCAATGAATCTTGGGATACGTCGGGCCACAAAGGATGCACCCGATGGATCCTTCGTGGCCCGGGAAAAGGAGGACGCATTTGTGGGCCGCATCTGAAGGAGCCTTCGAATTGGGACAGGCTTCAACGCACCGCTGCGACGCAATCGGCCTTCAAATACGCCCCTTTGAAGGCTGCAGCCCCTGGATTGGGACACAGTTTTGGTGTCAAACCTTTGACTGACTTTCTTCCTTTTTCGAACTGTAGAGAATGAATATATTGTAAAACATATTAGTCAAAAATAGAAAGTGCACCATTAAGCATTTATTCTAAACAAGCAGTTATATAATGTCTTTGTATTCCCAAACCCATCCATTAGACATGTGGAAGATAAATAAATGTCCTGGCAATGTTCTGAATTAAAAGTTTCATATCAAAGTCAAACTGCTGCCAAGCTTTCCTGAGGTCATGCGCTGTCAGGGTGGCCGAAAGAACCCTTTTTATCTGCTCCTGCTTTCCTCCTAAAACCTGGAAAGATTAGAGCGGCCTGCACAGTAGTCTACAACAACAATTTTGGGTTGCAGGGAAAATTACTTTGGAAATTTGGGCTCCACTGAGAGAGTTTGGAAAGCACCGAAGCGTTGTATCTGTTCCACAGGATGGCGTGCAGGATTGCGTATCTGCATGCTACGACTCTGAACATATAATGGTCAACATCCAGGCTCGCTTCTCTACCCTGAAACTGCTTTGTGTAGCAGCCGTCTGCTAACTGAACACATGCACACAAAACACTCTGGCTGAGCGCTGATGTGGAAAAGAATTCCTCCCAGCATTTCTATATACTCCCTGAGAGCCTGCACACATCCGACCAGGTGCCAATCATGCCACAGTTGACCATGTCAGAGCCCTAACATGAGCTGTGATTGACAGGTCCATTTCTATGCAGGGGTGTGGTCTCGGAGAGTCAAGCTGGGTTGTATTATGGAGGGACGTACTTAATAAGATCTACAGCAGGGAAAGCGCCTGCCCTTAAGGTCCAGTTTCCCCTTTGGCATAATACTGCCATTGAAGGAGGTGGAGATAGAATCGAACCTCTCGCAGCGTTCGAAATTGAAATGTTAAAGAGCAAGCAGAGCGGGAAGAGAAGTGATTGAAATCAAGCTTTTTTTTATATAAGAGCAAGAACTTTTAAAGGATTTCCTCTCCGTCACATTTAGTGCGTTTGTTTTAACACCAATGTTTTCTGACATTTTCCCCCTTATCTGCTCTTATTTGTACTTTAAAAGAACCCCCCCACACTGTACATGGACACCCCCAGTTTCAAAGACCTGGAAGACTAATGCATTAAAAAAAAAGATGAAAGGAGGGGGAGGGGGGGATTCAATGATCCAACCCTGTAATTCCTCGACACATTTCTAGAACCCTGTGCTTGAGCGTAAGCCTAAAATCAACAACAGATAAGCCATTTCTGTGTCCTTTTCCTTTGATCTAGAGCCCCCCCCTTTCCAGCATGGGGGTCTGGGATAAGGGGAAGAAGGAGGGGGGTACTTCTAAGCTTCCTGTTCAGGACCCCCCTGCTTTGGATTTGAGGCTGGAGACCCTGGAGGAAGGAGAGGGAGGGGTGCAGGGTCCCTGCTATGCAGATGCCCTCAAACTTTCCACCAGGCTTGATTCATTCACTGTAACAGTCTGACTGTAAACAGGCACTAACGTGATTATTAAAAACATTTTAAAGGAACCTGATCCAGGACTGCAACACGTGCCAAACGGCAATCATGTATTGGAACTGACTAGACTTGAATCTGTTTTAGTATCATCATCCTCAGGCAGGTTTCTATGCGGGGAAAAAGGTCTTATGTACCCAGGCAAAACACTAACATATGTTTTCTATGACATCCTCACATAAGTCACATAACTTTTCCACCAAAATCTTGACCAAGAAATCAAACCTTACACATCTATTAAAGCCTAAAAACATTTAGGCGTTTACAATGTCTGTTTCAGCTAAATGGTTCAAGATTAAAAACGCAACTTCTGTTTTCCAAAAGGTAGAGACGAAGACGAAGAGGGAGCGACATGAGGTCAGCTCCTTTATGGAGGTAATCAGAGTTGTCTTCCTGTCTATTCTCTCCCTATTCACACAGCCTGGCCTTCATTCCCAAAGTGAAACTGGACACCGAGGGTTTTGTTATGGCTTTACAGCACCAGAGGACAAGGAGACAAACAAGACGGTGCAGAAAAACAAGGCTGCTGTCCCCCTGCAGATGTATCACTGCTGTAAAACTGACACTAGACGGAGAATCATAGTTTACATTAAAGAGGACGGCTTCAGTGTCGTTTCTTTGATCGAGATAGTGGTTTGATTGCTGACTGTTGCGTTAAACCTAATTAAGTTGTTAGTTTATACGAGTGACGAGCTCAACCACAGTGGAAGAAGAGCCAAAGCTGTGGGTAGATGTCATGTCTGAAGTCGGGAAACGACTGAATTTGAAGCCAGAAGGATTAAAAATCTGTGAAACAGGACGGCGGTTAAATATCACCAACAGGCCTGATTTAAACCAAAGACAAAGTTCGACAGATTCTTTTGCTGCCAGCTTATTTACTTGTCTTAAAAACCAAAATGTACATTAAGGGCTTTAAAATCAGGTTTAATCTTTTAATATTCAAAGTCCGGTGTACCATTAAGCCTGGGTCACCAGCATTTAAAACAGCAGAACTTTGCAGCAAAATCAATTCAATTTAACTGCCAGTTAATACATCTGCTCAAAGACGCTAAACAAATATGTTTGATTATTTTATGAAGAGCTCAAGTTTGGTGGACATTTACATTTTCAAGGTGGACCAGTATCTTGACAGTTATTTACCAATAGCGACACCGAAACAAAAGGAGCCAAATTAGCTTCTTAGCTCTGTTTGTTGCATCCATTTTAATATGATATAATCTGGCATAACGTAGTTTATGAGACTTGTTAGCAACCATGCCAAATAGCTTGCTAACTTAAAGTAGGAAAACTAGCTAGCTTAGAAGCTAAAGTGACTTATGAGTGCCCTCCTGGCTAGCTGCTGTATGAACAGTTAGCTTACAAGGTACAAGTGGGTACTAATTGCTAGCTTAGCCTACAAAGGGCCCTATGATGTTGTGTGTCAATTACACCATCAAAAGCTCAAATATGTGGAGCAAAAGTTAGGTCTCCGGAAATTACTGCAAGGCTGAAAATATCCACACGACATGTAGAAGGCCTTCAGGCCATGTCCACACGTAGCTTTTTCTCTGCGTTTTGGCCTTTCATCCACACAAACACTGTTTTAGGTCACTGAAACTGATCTTTTGTAAAACTCCAGCCAGGTGACTTTTAGAAACTCCGGGGTAAACGGTGTTTTTGGCTCGTGGCTCGTAGCTCCTTTGTGAGGCGTCACAAATGAGGTGAAGACGGACGTGACAAAAACAGTGATGCTTCTAACCTTGCTAACAGGACTTTTTACATGTTTACACATACAGCACAGTTACTCGTTCACTTTATTGATACATCATCCCCCTTCCTCGATGCTCCATCACAGCCCATCTTCCGACAATAGATTTTTTTTCTCTCGATTGGCTGCGATTTTCTTCTTCTTCTTTGCATGGCCGGTTATATCGTCGCCTGTTGGTGTGGCATTCTCATGATGGTGTTTCAGTTGTGTTTTTGCATTTTCCTTTGGACGGGGAATTTTTTATAACCCTGCTTGTGTGGACGGGAGTTTTTTTTGGAAACAAAGGAGGGAAAAACTCCTGTGTATGTGTAGACATGGCCTCAGACTCACATTTTGAGTTTAGCTTAATCTGGAAGCTAAACAACAGGCTGTAGCAGCTAGCTACAAGCTACCACTCAGCCTTTCTTTCCTCCAGTTTTGGTGCGAAGCTGCGAGGCGGACCAAACATACATTCTGCTCCACATTGCCAAGACACGTAGCTACATTTCTGGTGTGATATAGATCAAACTACAGCGTAGGATCTGCGGCAAGACTTCCAGGTTAAATGACTAAAGTGACATTGCTTTTTATGGAAACACTTTCTTTACGCACGTTTAGGGGTGCAAAAAGCTGACATCTAAGACTCCTGTTGTTTAAGAAAATGATCAACAAAATAGTTCTTAAAGTGAGTTTCCTTCTGTTGGCCCCAGAACAGGTACAAAACAAAAGAGGGAAAAAACTTGGATTGTGCACCTCACTCAGATCAGACGTGAATATTTGCAGGGATTGTGGGCCTCTGACAGGATCAAAACCAGCCTGATCCAAAACTCTTCAAAGGCCAAAATATCTCAGTAGGCCCACCTGTCAGCCGACCACACAGCCGACTCAAAGGTCCTCTGATGGTGTAGGAGACTAAAGCATATCTATATGTGTCTGTGGATGCTCTTGAGGGTGGGGGTCGGGGGTCGGGGTCATGAGGAAAGGAAGGAGGAGGAGGGTTTGGAGGGTCGAAGGGTGAGCAAACCGGCAACTGGGAGGTTAACCATCGCACTGGCGATGAGATGGGGGAGTCGAGGAGAGAGGGAGGGTTGCAACTTCCACCCGCTGACTGGCTGACTGATGTAGAAAAAAAAGAAAGTCCCTCATGACCCCCACCCTGTTGCCCCCCAGCCGAGAAGAGCCGGACGGGACTAAAGCCCCCCATTGTTGTCCCCTCACACAGGATCACCAAGGCCCCGGCAGTGAGAGAGGGACAGGGGGGTGGAAAAAAAGGATGGGGCTAGTGTGGGAGGGGGTGAGCATGGTGTGTGTGTGTGTGTGTGTGTGTGTGTGTGTGTGCGTGTCGAGGGGGGGTCGGCCCGCCAGCTCAAACACAATCGTGTGATAGGACTTGGCCCTATCTAATCAAGGGCAGGAGGTCACTTCCGAACAACTGGGCAATAAAAGATTATTTCTAGCCACATAACAGAGGAGCCGTTGGAAGGGGGAGGGGGAGAGAAACAGAGAGAGAGAGAGGGAGGGAGAGGGGAGGCTGGGAGGGAGGGAGTGAGAGAGCAGCAGAGGGGGGAAGGGTGGCTGTCTGTAAGGAGAGGAAGTGAATTGAAAAAAGCCAGCAGACGGGAACCATCTGTCTGGATGCATAGTCTAATCTGGAAAAAAAAAAAAAGAGGGTATGAAGGGGGGAGGAGGGGGAGGATAACGCCAGAGCCAGCTTCCTCCTCTTCCTCGCAAACAAAAGTATATCTATCAATCTATGTGTGATCTACCTCATGTGCATATGTGATGCTTCTTGTTGTCCTTGGTTGAGATATCAAAGGGAAAAACAGAACAAAAGTGGTTGTAGGGGGCCTGGAATGCAGCAAACACACAGCACTGTCCCCCGGGGCTGTTAAGAGAGGAACAAGGACGTGATCTTGTCAGGGTTAGGCTATGTGAGAAAAAGTTAAAGCAGCTCTGGTTGAACGGAAAGCACAACAAAGTTTAAGAATGGTTTTTTTTGTGGACTTGTGTGGGGATGATCTTTTAACTTCAGGAGGAGCCTTTATTTTGGTTGTCATTCCCCCGACTAGAAACTATAATCTACTAGAGATTAAAGAATTTACACTAAAGACTACAGTCAGGTAGGTATCTCTTGAACCATTCTGAGCATATACGCTGATCAGCTCCTGACTACTTCCTGTTTCCAGTCTCCAATAAGAGCAACGCAGAGACAAGCGCCCCGCTGATTAAATTAGCAAGCGAAAAACTAAATCGCCAAAATGGCAAAGGCTTTAGTGCTAACTTTGCAGAAGGAAGTGACACTTTGAATACTGATGAGTCAATCGCGCTGATGAAATAGAAGCCATTGATCAAGAGCAAATCTCCTCTGCAGCCAAAATAACGCCTGTCCATTAATTACAAAAGGAGCCAACTGAATGATTGCCAAGAGTCTTGTATTGTATTGATCCATGGGCCTCCTCCTCCTTCTTCTCATCATCATCATCATCCCCTCCAACTGGCCTTTGTCCATAAAATGGCAGACAAAGACAAGAGACAGGAAGGGGGCTTGGAGAAGAATGTGGTATCAGATAGCTAGTAACGCTGCATAGACAGGAACAGAGCAGGTTAGGAGGAGGGCGGGGGGGTGTGAAACTTTTACACTCTAGTTCCTGTGGGCGTGTGTACCCAGGAGCAAATGCTCAACAGGCTCAAGCCCCAATGAAACACCTCCATCTTGAATGGCCCTCGACACCTGATAAAACACTGGGTCGTCCCTGCAGGCCCTTATGGCTCCTGAGGAGGAAAGAGGCCGTTAAAGGGCTGTCTGTCCACTAAAACGCCGCTTGTCTGACAAACAGGAAGTCACATGTGGACGTAAATGTGTGTGTAAAATCTCTCTTACACACCTGGCTAGGTGATTATTTTGGTTTTCTTTGGTATCAAGATATTTCTGACTTATCTGACTCAAGCACAAGGAGGTCAACTTAAATTGTGTTTTCTGCTGCTCAAAACTCTTTAAATGACATGAACAGAAACATGTCTTTTCACAAACAATGTCGCTGTTTGACTTTGAGGATTCACAGATTCCCTGTCGACAGACCTCAGGGGGACTATTTCTTTGAAAAACTAGAAAGCAGTTCCACATGAAAGCTGTTGACAGTGGGGCCTGTGGATCATCTTCATAACCAGGACAGAACTTCTTGAAGGATTTTTTAGTGTCTATTTTAAGCGGTTTAAGCTCCTGAGCGGTGGAGGCAGAAATCTCAAAGGTGGGTGTGTCAAAACTTTGGCAAATAAAACCAAAAGAATGTTTATACTGGAGGTTTATTCTGCTATCAAAATATGGAAGAAAATGTGTTTATACCCCGAACTAACCCTTTAGATCAGAAGGAAGAGAGAAGCTAATAATATGCTAGTCAATTTAATTCCATCCCTGTGTTAGATTTTGTCGATCTAATTTCTACACCAACCAGTTCTTTTCCACACAGGAAGTGCAGTTACAGTCATGTTTTCAGTCACTGACCTCTCTGAGAGCTGCAAAATACGTTGGCCTCTTCTGTTGTCAAGCCAAGAAACACCATCTCTTTAGGTGAAAATATACCATCTTTAAGTTGGGGGATTTTCCAGTTTTAACTTATATTAAAGGATTACATGTTCCTGTGTGGGTTGAGAAGTTCCTCCAAACTAAACCTGCAGTATAAACTCTGCAGTGCACGGTGGTCGAGGCAAACACAAGGCCGCTTTTCTTATTCGGAAAAGGTGTTTGCATTTTGGAAACACAAGCTTTTCCCCGGACAAGAGCAGGAAACTTTATATTTCTGGTATTTTGGACCGAGCAGTGACTTTATCAGGACCTGTGCTGAACTGTTTTTAAGCCATCTAATATATTTTCATGTCATTTTAATCCTGTGGAGGCCGAGTGTGGATGTTGGAGCCGTTTCTAAAACACATCAGCTCTCACATGTCGCTCCAGCCCGCCGAGATCGTCCAAACATCTGAGGAGATAACTTCCATAAACTTTGGTCATCACGCCGAGGTCCAAAAAGCCGCCTTCCTCGCCAAAATCCACCACCCCCACATTTCCCCTGATTGCTAATTTCTATTTATATGCCATGAGGGGAAATAATGAAAACCAGATGAGGGGGAGGCGGAGGAAAGCTGAAGCAGGCCTTTTGCTGATGAATGCTGTGGAGGAGGAGGTGGATGACTGTTTATAGAGTATCCTGCTCCATCGCGGCTGGGCCGGCAGCGCTGCCCTGCATGGCTAAGAAAAGGACTGCCCCGGTAGGATGTGTGGGCCGGAGGTTCCACCATGACTCACTTGGTAGTCATGCGTGTTTGCACTTGTACGGCCCCAAAAAACCCAAAAGCAGCAGCGAGGGACCCGCCAAGCCTGACAACTCCAAATAGAATTACGTGGGCGTGTGGAGCGGCTAAATTTACTCTGAAACAAGTGCAAAGAGGAGGAGGAGGAGGAGGGGGAGGTTGTGACCATTTATACCATTCAATTACTTAATACCGACTCAGATTTCACTTCTGTTAAAAGTCTAGTGAGTAAAATGTGACGCAGTTAGATTCACGTTCACGTGGCAGGGTGACTGAACAGTGAAAGAAACTACTCACAAGCCGTAAAATGTTACTTTAGACACCTCCGCCGATTAGATCAGAGATTTAAGAGACATGTTTAGGACTCAGCCCAGCCAAGTTCTGGAAATGGTGGGAGTAGGATCTGTTTCCTTATTTGGCTTAGGCTGGAAAATATCAAGTAAACACTGTCTTCCTGTTCCCTGCCTTCTGAATACAGTTTAGATCTCCTCCACCCCCCTTCTCATCCGTGCAGGGGAACTATAGTGAAACCTGAAAAAAGGCCTCCTATTGTTTGCTATCATCCAGGAGCCAGGAGCAAATGGGGCTCGTGTTGCAGCTCTGAAAGGTAACAGGAAATTGACAAATCGCTAATCCACTCTTAACTATTCAGGGCAACAAAAGGTACATTCCACCAAAAAGGGGAAAGAAAAGCACATTAAGTACAGAAGGCCCATTTGGAGGGACGGTTCATTTAAAGCACACTGCTGACAAACTGCATCTCAGTGACAGAAGGTGAGCTAAAAGATGCTCCCTTTGTGCGCATGTTTAGCATTAGCTCCTGATGTGTGCAACATTTCTCTCCTCAAAGCTGCTGCAGCCTTAAAATTAAATCAAAGAGGCTCCTGTTCCCAAACTCCAAAGATCCCGCAGCACCTGAAGGCACCACCGTCACATGTTGCTCGTTATTGACCCGGTAGTTTTGTTTTCCTGCCAACTCTGCACTTTCCCAAACTTAAGCCACGGTATGTTTTTTCCTTTGTCCCAGAGAAATTCCTGTTCCCAGTTTGTGTTTCCCCAACTGTTGGCATTTCCGTGCCGACCAACCAACTTTCAAAGTGATGATCTCATCCCCTGAGGGCCCGGAGGTGGAGGGGGGTTGGGGGTCAGCGGACTTCCCAAGTGATAAATTCACTGACAAAAAGAGGCGGCCAAATGGGGGGAGAGTGGGGGGGCTGAATTTGCCCCTGTCGTTGCCTTTAGTGCAGGAACCAGGCCATAAAAGCCCAGCATTGATAGCCACGGTTTATTATCTTTGAACAGGTGGCCCCGGCTACTCGTAATGGTCGCTCTCAAGGCACACACTGTTGCACTCTGCAATATGGAGACCATTTGGGAGTTTGGGAACATCCCGATCTAGCTGCGTTAAAGCCCAGGGAGTAAACTACAGTGCATAGTTTTGTGGTGACCTCTCAGCAGCTGAGTGGAGTTTTTTTTTTATTTTTTAGAGGGAGACTTACTTCCTGTGAGCATGGAAACATGGAGGCTCTGTTGATGCTAGCAGCTTCAGGGCTAATCGTGTCAATGACCTGTATTGTTTAGCTTTCAAGGTTAGCGAGGAGAATCGCAGCAAAGAAGCCCTCCAAGAATGTAAACAGTCACATTTCGAGCTACAAGCTGTTTCTACTCACTGCTGATTTCGCTTCTTTTTTTTTTTCATCAGGAATTCCACACCCAGCGTGAACACACACACACACACACACACACACACCAGAGAGATTCTGTCAGCTAAATGAGCCAAAACTCGCTCATATAGCCTCAAAATCGTCCACCAATCAGATCTCTCACTCCTCAAGCCGGGTGCTGTTTCTCAACAGCTCAATCAAGACACCAGACAGCGCTGTTTTTTCATTAATTAATATATTTTCTGCATTAAAGTTAACATAGTTTTCTTTTGTGCCACCCTTTAATTTTTCAGTAAGTATTTGATATTTTGTTATATTCAGACATGAGTAAATTTAAGACTGTCTCTTGCAATAAATATCATAAAATAATAGAGCTTCACATAATAAATATTTTTTACAACAAAAAAAATGTTTTAACAGACATTTTTTCTTTTAAAAAATAGCCAGAATTCCTCTTATGGATTTTTGAGCATACAATTTACAACAAAACAAAAAGAAAAACAAACAAAACAACAACATGGGAGAATGCCACAGAATGTGTATGAAGAGTTCAGACGGGTGGAAGGAGAGAAACATATCCAAGTGTAGAGAAAAAACAAATACTATGAGATGGATGTGCTTTCGTTAATGCAACATGAGCAGAGGAACCACGGTTTTAGTGTGGTAGCAACCAATAAATTCAAACATACCTGCTTGCTATGAATACCAGGTAACAGCTACATAATTGCCCTATAGTAGATCGTCCTTCACAGATTTGGTGAGAGGCAGCTCCCCCCGGGCGCTCACACCCAGAGGAAACTGCCTACCTAAAACGGAAGAAAAACTTTTCATATATATAAAAAAATAGTGTTAATGAGGAGCTGAGGACAGACATAGAAACAGTTAAGGCAAACACTGGTCTGTAAAAACATGGTCCTGATCCAGAGAAAATAAAAATAAAAATAATCGAGTGGTTTTCGTTACTCCTTTTAGCTCCTTAGGGTTCCGCAGCGAGGAGGGGGAGGCGGGTGGGAGGTGCTTAGAATGTTTGATAAACATTAATTTGTGACTATCATCATCATTGTCATCATAAGATCCACATCAGTCTCCCGCGCACACGCAATCACAAGCACACACAGGGGCAATCAAGAGGGTTTCTCCTGGCTCTGTGGGGCCCAGCTCTCCAGTTTGCAATACACAGTGTTGGAGTTCTTGCAGCGACAGCCGGGCCTGTTAACCCGGTCGTAGCAGCCCTGGCACGCCTTCAGACAGCCCTTGACAGGTGGGTAGCATAGCAGACAGGGGAAGAGTACCGACATTAATCCCATGCACAGAAAGCGAGAGCAGCAGTGGGAGCGTGACAGCGAGCAGGGGTGGTCAGCACAAGAGTCCCCCTCATCGTCATTGGAGCAGTGGTAGAAGATGCCTTTAACCAGGCACATGCATGTGCCGTGCTCCAGCGCGCTCTCGGCCGAGCACAGGCACTGGCCGTTACACGCCAGACATGAAGGCAGGCTCCGGGGAGCCGTGCAGTCACTACACTTGCACTTCCCACAGCACTCACAGATGAACTGGTGCCCGGCAGCAGCCACCACCCCAGTGCCGGAGCCAGAAAAGTCTGATTTCCCTTTGCCCTGCGGCTTGAGCGGAGCCTCTAGTGGAGGCTGGTGGAAGTGAGGTCCCTGCTGGGGCTGTGAGAGGGCCTTGGGTTTGGGCTGAGTCCGAACAGGCCGCTCCGCTCTGTGGTGGTGCTGTAAGCTCATGCCGGGCCTGGTGGGGGGCGAGCGTGCCAAGAGTCCCTGCTCAGAGGAGGCGCTGCTGTTGCTCCCTGAGCTGGCGGCACTTCCTGTGCTAGTGGAGCGGCTGAGTCCCGGGGCCCGGGACCCTCCGTACTGCTGTCCCCCAGACACAACCACCACGCCGCCCCCGACGTGGTGATGGTGACCTGACGGCCGGTGCTCATAATTGTTGTTCACATTGACGAGGATGACCTCGTGAGTCCTCTCCTGCTTGTCCTGGGGCCTGGGGGCCATGCGGGGCGCAGGGGGCCTCCGTACCACTGAGGGCCCCTCGGTGTACTCGTTGTTGGAGCGGATGGCCTTGATTTGGTCCAGGGAGAGAATGGCGGCATGCTGGAGCTCCCGCTCGTAATCCGACCTCTGCCGGCTCTCTAGGGAAGGCTGCTGGATCACCACTAATGAACCGCCGGGGCCATGTTGACTTTGGAGCTCCATCTGGGGGGATCACCACTTCCGACATTCACCGTGGACTTGGCATGCATCGGAAAACCTGCCTGAGGGGGGAAGAGAGGCCGGGGAGAGACAAAGGAAGAAGCAGGGAGGGAGGGGACATGATCAGAGAGAGCCAAAACATGGCATAACTGGCAATAACACACTGTGCTGATGGAGGACGGGTAACAACAGTCCCGGGCCGTTTAGATCTTAAACTGAGTGAAAACCAATCAGTGTCACTGTTTCTGATGAGTACAATCATAGCAGCTCTGCAGCAGCAAAAACAGCAAGTTACAACGTTCATTATTACTTTAAATAAAAAAAGCAACATGTGTATTTTGCTATTTGACTGTGTATTTTAGGTTAACTAGGACTCAATGTTTTGATGCTGTCAACATGACAATATGTCACTCTTGGTTCCGTTAAGTGAAGCAACCCGGGAAAAAAGTTGACTATTAACAAGACTTTTTGTACCTTCCTCCCCAATACGCACACATCTAAACTTCAGTAGGCCCTACAAATACTTCCCCTCCTCATTTACATTTGTATGACTAGTTAACATTTAAATGCACCGCGGCGACGAAATGAGGACGCGATCCAAGGGAACTAAATGAGCTGCCTCACTTAGTATTCTATTACTACACCAAAAAGGATTCAGGGAAATGGGGACAAAAGTAGGAGAAGGGAAAAAGAACTAAAGGTCAGACCAAGTTCCGACAAAATACAGACTTTAGTCAAGAAAAAAAGACGAACCGAGAGCTTGAAAGTTGTCGGATTAAAACATCATGTTGTCACAAAACAGGATTTTTTGAAAGTTTATTCGAAGCGCATAATTTATCTGATGTGCGTGTGCATGCTATAAACAACATCAGGAATTTGAGTTTGAGCCTTCGTAGATATTATGAAGCAAAACAGACTTGCACGAGGCCAAAACCAAGTCAGTTTGCAAAGACAGAAAGACTGGCTGTCCCGTGAAACACAGCAGGGAGAAACGCTGCAGCCAGATATCCAAAACAGATCGATTTTGCCTTGTTGCGCTTTGCAAATAAACTAAATTGTATTATTAAAAGTCTGTGCGTCAACAGGCGCACTATAAACAGGATTATCTGCACGGATCGCGTTCAAAGGAGACAAGTCCTGCGCAGTCATAAAAGCAGGATCCTATAAAACCCACAGATCCGGAGATCAAGAGACATTAAAGGACGCATCCAAATAGACGGTGAAAAACTTATGAATGAAAACAACCGCCGTGGGGGGAAGGGTGTTTGTTACAGCAGAGCCACGGAAGGACACAGCAGGCATGGAGATCCATCAACTTCATCAACTAATCGCGATGAGTTTAACCCGCTGCGGGTGTTTTTCTCCGTGCCAAACACGCAGAAAAAGACACGGAAAGGCTGACATTGTGCACCTATGTGACAGAAGATTTATATCGCTTTAACGACGCATAAGAAGTCAGTACGTGCGCTACTATCGTAAAATAAATACCATAAAAGCAACAATATATGCGTAAAACTATTGTCAAATACTACGGAGGATACGTACCTATATGCAACCATCCATAACGTCGAATCCATCAACCAAGTAGCCTACCAAAACTCCATCCAAAAGGAAGGGGCAATGTCCAAACGTAAGCTTTAAGGTTTAATGCATAACATTCACAGCCTGTTAATCCAAGAGCGAGTGTATCCCTTTGCGTTATTCCCTTTTTCTTGGTTAGTTTTAGTGAAGTTCAGCGCGGGTTACGCATGCATTCGTCCCGGTTTAAAGCAAAGTAAATCCACGGTGGAGCTCTGATGGAAGAGGGAGAACTGCTGCGCACTTGGGAGGCCGATCTTCAGGCGAGACAACCCAGTTATAGAAGTCCCGCAGGAATAGTTGGAGAGTAGAAATAGCGTAAAGGTGTCTCGGCGAAATAAAATCAAATACAAGCGAGGTTATATCCAAGACTTTCTCCTCTTCGAGTATCTGCGGAGACTTGAGTTCTGGCTGTTTCTGTTAACGTTGCGGGGAATCTGCGCTCGCAAAAAAAGCGTCGTGTGGTCGCAGACAGCCGTGCGTCCTCTCCAGCTCTGCGGGCCTGTTCAGCACTGAATGAATGGGAACGCAGGGCTCAGTGTTTGCTCGACAAGCCAACTCCCATTGGCCATTCACTCCACTGAAAAAGGATACATCGCATCCGCTCCTGATTCATTGGGCAGATGTGGAAGGCCGGGCGATAGAGATGTGTGCACTAGTTAAGGTAGAACGGGGGGTTTTATTTCGCGTTGGCTTGACGAGGGGGCTCGGGGAAGAAAAAAGTAGTCGTTTCCGTTCTTGTGGGTTATGAATAATGATGTGAATAAGGTGAATGTGACTAATAGTGATGTAATAAACGCCTCGTTTATTTATATTCGTGCTGATTTGTCATTTTTGGTTCACACAAGAAGAAAAAAGACACGTTTGTTACAGTTTTCATACATTTATACTGCTGTTATAAACTTCGCTGCTAAAATATAGACGAACCATATTATAAACGCGTATCACTAATAGAAGCAATGGCGGCATTTTATATATGATACATGTTTAAAATATAACAAATAAGTAAAAAGAAGTAATAAACTATCCAAAAACCTGATTATTACTGAAGATTTGGGATAAAAGCAGTTAAACGTGATGTATGTTTATCAGGGTTTCAGAGACTTTTTCAACCTGATCATGAAACGACTCGAACTGATCAGAGATTAATCTCAAATTATCCACGACTTTATAAACGGGGGTCTTTCTTGGGTTCTTATTTAGTATTAAAAGGTTAACTTATCTAGTATTCACCACTGCATAAAGGACGCGAACAAACCTCTGTAATGTTTTTATTCTCTAAATGATAATTAAAGTTGACTTGGACCCCATAAAAAGACCACCGCTGGTGATGGAGCCACACTCTGGAAACCACTGTCTGCACAGACAACTGTGTGATTTTACAGACAGCTCAGGGAGGAAACATCAACAGGATGTCTGCTCTGCTCTCAGGAATGTTCCCATTACGCATTTACTACAGTCACCAGACTCATCATGGGAAATCAAACGCGTCGCGATGAGTCTGCAGCCTGCAGAACTTCTCTGATATGGACATTTTCCCAACATTTCAAGAGTTTCACGGGTCGATCTTTGCGTGGGGGAGTTGGGAACGGTGGTGCTGGTGGTTAGGGTTAAATACCACCTTAAGAAAAAAGCAGCCCTGCAGCCAGGGGAAAGACTCCCCCCTCGCTCCTAACACCCCCCTCCTCCTCTCTGTTCCTGACTGTCTGGTTTGATTGGTGTCGCGGATGCGCTACATCCGGATCCATGAGAAAAGGAAGTTCAATACAAAGTCAATTTATCCTATTCAAATGGAAAAATCAATAGATGAATGACCTCCAGTGCCATTTCGGGTCAGCAAATGCTTAAAAAAGAAGCAGGAAAAGGCCCCATTATAGTTAACGGACTGTTGCAGCGACTGTGTGCATGTTGAAGTTCTTCAGGCTGGATGTTAAAACGCAGCTTCTCGGTGATAAAGCAAATCCTGGTAGGCCGACAGATGGCCGCCTGGATCCCGGCTCTTAGTGGTCGGAAGTGCGGACGGAAATCTCACGATTACAGCAATTAGCTGATTTTCCATGGATGGATGTGATGAATATACCAGCCGGGGCTGTTTTTCTCCCCGTGCATGTGGAGCAGCGGTTCCCCAAAGTGGAGGTTTAGGAACCATCGGAGCTTCTTGAAGGGGGTCCAGATAAACGTCTAATACCGCTATCTAACTACATGGATTTTATCCAAGACACATTATGTAATACTCTGATTACAGGGATCATGCTCTGCGCTATCAGTATTAACAGTCATAAAACGTCTAAGTAACCTGGCGTTTATTACAGCCCTGTCAAATCTGAGCAGAAAGTCTTTTCTGCATTTATGAAAACATTTAATAAAACATAAATGCAATGAATAAAAAAATCATGCAGGGAATATTTGTTTCAAAGAGCCAAACACATTTAAATAAAACATTGTAAACATGCAGAAAAGACACATTCTGATTTGGCTTACAGTAAGCTGAACTTAAACAGACCCATGTAGGGCCGAGGTCTTAAAATCCACTCAAACCCTACCTCCAGAAAATAACATCCTGACATTATGTCAGATGGAAATAACACGGTTTTGAATAATAATAAATATTTTAAAATACTTTCTTATTCTTCTTCAAACTTCCCCTTTAAACCTGTTTTAGATGCAACCAATTTCTGAGTGTATGTTTCTTTTCTTATTGCTAAAATGTTCTTTTGCTATGAAAAAAAGAAAAAGACAACAAATACATAAATAATGCAGTTTAATACATTACCAATATTTTATATGACCAAGCTTGAAACTTAAGGACATGTTTCAAAATCAAAGTTAGACTTAATTAAGTTTCTATTTGACACGATGCCTTCTAAAACCAAACCAGCATCACTGCGTCTTTCTAGGAACTATAAGATAGTAGCTCTCAGAAGCTACAAAACAGAAGTTCAGCTGGTGGTTTTCTTTTAATATAATATTAGGATAAAGGTAAAAAAAATAGTCCCTTAGATTGACTTCGTCCACAGCGGCGTGCTCAGAAGAAGCACAGGCCGCTGTGCTGCTGCTGATAGCTGATATACGACTGGATGAGAGAGTCGGGGATCCGGGGCTTCACAGTGTTCAGAGCACTTTCAAAGTGTCTGGCCTCGATGTGCTGAGCTTTGATGTCCTCTTGTAGGGCCAGGAGGGCAGCCTCTCTGCATACTGCCGTTATCTGGGACAGGAAACAGACACAGATATTCAGCTGTCAGGCAAGAGCGCTCCATCCACTGAACACAAGCACAGAATCATGCAGTAAAGTCGGAGGCTGATCGAAGTCAAACACACACTCTGAGGGTAGATGGGTAGTGATGGAAAAGTACTGTATTTAGTTTTCTCAGAGATTTACCTTTACATCGTAAGCACCAAAATCATCGAGGTACAGAGGGGACAAACAAGCAGGACGTAAACAAATTAAACTTGATATAATCTCTACAGTCAGTGCAAGACAGACCAGTAAGATAGAATAACCATCCTGCAAATCCTTTGCATTAGCATCTGAGTTCATTTGTCCTGAAGTGGGTGAAGCGAAGAAAACTGATGTATTTCATTATTGCAAGAAATGGATCGTATTTAACTCCTTTCAATCCTTGATGTGTCTGATCAGAGCTAATCCTTTGTCCATCTGAAGGACAGCTGATAGATGATTAGAACTAAAGTGCAACAGATGTGTTTTGTTTCATCCGTGAGGTAAGAGAAAGAGTAACTGCTCTGGAAACGGCTTAATGACTGAAGTAAAACATGTTGGAAATTCCAGAATATTTTCAGATGCGAGGGGTTTGTTTAAGTTTTGAAAATGAATTCACGATCCAGCCCTTTAATAACAAGTTGGAAGGAGCCGATAGAGTCAAAAGAAACCGACTGTGCTCATCCATTTTGGAAAGGAGTTTGTGGAAATTTCAGTGCAGGCCCCAGAGAGAAAAACATATCTAATAATCTCATTAGATGTCTTGTGTAGCCAAAGAACCACATGTTGTTGGAACATGAGTGAACTCACAAACTAACCAGGATCTCTAATGACACAATCACAAAAAGCTCAGGCCTACAGTTCAGAGGCAAATTTGTGTTGCACTTTTTGAGTCACTTTGACGCTTTTAATGCCTGCCTCCGTCATTTTCCTCTTTACAAACTGTAGCCTACTTCAGTCTGAAACTGTAACAACAAACAGGTGGAAAAACAGTTGTTTTCTTTTACTGCTTCATGTGGTTTCATCGAACTAATAGGATTACTTTTCTCTCTGTCCGCAGCAGCTCTTTGGATGAAAAAAAGAGTCTGTTTAACCAACAATTCTGATGTGCTGCGTATGAAGTGTAAATACAGTCCTCCTCCTGCAGCCTCTTTCCTTCAGCACTGCTGGCATTATGCAACGGCTGACAGGGAGACGTGCGGCAGCCAGTGAGGGTGACCTTTGGGAGGGATTCTGCACACGGCAGAGGAGTGACTCACTTCCGAATTCGGTGGCGCTGGCTGATGAAGGCCAGGCACCTTTCCCAGCAGTGCCACCCTCCTCTCTTTCTAGAAGCACAGCTTTGTCCTGAGCCAGGGCAGCTTACACAAGTCCCTCCTCGCAGGAAACTATTGGCCTGTATAACCACTGATAACGTCTGGTGGGAGGTTAGTGGGACAGGCAGTCATGTGACTCAGCAGAGCTGTGGAATATTGAACAGTGAGAGTGTGCATGTAGAGCAATGTGGGTGCACTGAAATTGTTCAGTGGACCGAAGCAGCGCTGGACACTGCACTTCTCTCTGCAGCTGCACTGTAGGTCACTCTGTGTGACATGCTACATGCTAGTGCTACAAAAGTCTGTGTTTCAAGTTTAATTGATTTATTCTTTTATAGTTATTTTCAGCTTTCATTCTGATAAAGTAAATAAAACATGGTGATTTCCTAATATCAAAAAAATAAAGATAAACTAGCTAGCTAATCCTTTAGCATATGGAGTGGGACAAAGCTTCTGGCTAATGTTTGCAAGCTAGCAAAGTTAGCAAATGCATCACTGCATGTAATGTTACTGCTCCCAGCAGTGCAGTATTTTCTACTGTTTCTAAAGCTTTATTACAAATATAAACATTGTATTAACACTGTGTTGAGATGATTTGAGAAAAAATTGTCAGGCTGGGAGGGAAGCAATATTGTTAAGGTAGTTGTAAGCTAATGCAAGTCGCTAGCAAATGTTAGCTAACCCACATAGCCTGTCTGCACAATGCTAAAACTGGACAATAAACATCTCACTTTGAAAAGAAATGATTATGAATAGGTTTCAGGACAAAATGTGCTTTTGATCGATACAATTAACCTTTATTGGTTGTTTGTGGTGGACAAGTGGCGAGTAGTTTAGCTACATGCTACAAAGTGTTAGCCCGTTTTCCATCTGAGGGTATTCATAAAACTGTTTCTCGTGAAGGTTCACATACAAAAATATTTGGAGGTACATGCTTAAGAGTATTTTAAGAGTATATAATTAAATATTACAAAAAAAAGGGTAAATAACTATTAAAATGTAGATGAGGAAAGCTGTAGGCTCCTAGGAGCATCTCCAGCAGCACTTAACTAAGATTTTCATTTAAATGACCACATTTAAATGAAAATATAAAACAGAGCGTGACATCATCTGAATGACAAACAATGCAAAGACGTAGTGGAAACAGGAAGAAAGCGCAGCAGAAGTTGTCAATTGTTTAAGCACATGGCGGTCATGGTGTTTTTCAAGGCTTCAGAGTAAAATGAGGGAAGATAGCTGTTTGAGTGTGCTCTGGCGCAGCGAGCATGCACAGCTCAGGACAGGTGCTTTGCAGATGTCAGGATGTGAGGCCTATTTTCCCCCCTTCTGCTTCTCTTTCAAGCCAATGAGCAACATGATTTAGGCAGCGTAAACACACAGGGCTGGGTTAATTTTGTATGAGGCTTTCCCATCACTCAAGTCATTTAGGCCTGTCAGTAATAATGATGCAAAACAATGAGGCCATGCATCCCGGGTCCCTGTTTACAAACGGAGCGAGGGCGAGCGAGCAAGGAATTAGCGAGAGGGAGCGAGAGAGATGCCACATGTTGAACAATGTGATTTAGTGTTGTTTCCAAGCAACATTCATAAACAGGAACAGACAAACTTCGCAGCACAATCAGAGCGTAATTTCTTATTTACTTTGAAATCTGACTTTGAGAACGTGCTTGCCCCCTTGTGCCTCAATCTCATGAATCAACGGTTAATAATTATTTGGTTGTTTACTTAAACAACACCCCTCGGGTTTATTAAAAAAGGGGGAAAGATGTCTGGAGCTGCTCTGAAGTACACAAGCGACACACACACACACACAGGCCTCTGCATTCATGCTTGCTGGGTTTATGAGCGGGTCTGTGAAGGCGATCAACAAGCCAGTGTTTCCTGCAGTGTGTTTGCCCGTACAGGCCTTGAAAAAAAAAAATAAAGCCACAAAGGCAAACAGGGCGAGCGAATGAGCCAGTTTGTTTGTAAACGTGAAGGCATTCCTGCACCGGAGCCAAAAGTCCAGCGCCGACCCCCCTCCAGCACTACCTTGATGCCCCCCCAAAACAGAAACCTACCACCCCCTAAAGATGGGCCCCCTGCGCTCCTGAGAGGGAAAAAGAGGAGGAAGGAGAAAACTGCAAATGCACAGAAATGAGATGTGAGTGGGGGGGTTGGTGGCGGAGAGTGCTGACTTGTGGCAGGCCAAATAAATTATAGATCCCCCCCCCTTTTTTAAATTTTATTGCAATGCAGACTTTATTTTTCATTCCGTTCATAAATTATGTCAGCAATCACTTAAATATATGGCCAGGGCTAAGCTGATGCATTGCAGCGGCTGCTCTCTGGTGATGTGGGCGAGCTTAAGAGGTCCTGGAGGTGGCACGCAGCCAGTCGTAAAGGCAAAGCAAACGAAAAAAAAAAAAGTAATCATCAAGAGCCTCTCAGTTTGGAGACTTTGGAGGCTGAAACTTGCTGACTCAAGATGACCCGAAAGTCGGTCTGATAGTGAGTCAAAGAGAGAGGGTTTTGATGATGAAGCAAAAACAGTTTGTACAGTGAGCTCTCCCACTGCAAATGGGTCAGGTTGAACAGTAATGCCTGTGACTAACTCCGAAATATTTACTACTCATTCTTTTCAATCTATTTAATCATTCTCTATGACACCAGCCTCTATACTGGAAGTCCACTCTGTTCCCAGTATCCATGATATGACCAGAGTCAGGCTGGGCCAAGGCTATACTCAGTCTAATCAGGCTGGTAAGGGTTTGGTCTCAGTGTGTCACTATCAATGACTGCTTGCCGGCGTGTTTAACAGCAGAACAACTTCTTTGCGGCGGTCTGAGGTTAACGTTCACAGGTATGGGAACTTCGATGACTGTAGTGATTGTTTTAGTTACGTTTCCTCTCGCCGATCGTCCTACACTGCAGGAGCCGTATTGGTCACCAGAGCTGTCAATCGTCTTTTTTACAGCATCAAATAACAATTTAAAAATAAACTTGTCAGAAAAATGAACACTTGGACATAAATCAGCATGACAAGAACTAACTATAATGACAGAAACCATGTTTCAGAAAAATGTATTTGCCGTGTATTTTGAATTTATAGTTTGACTCATGTCCCATCTGTTAACATGGAGGAGGCGGGCTTTATGACCTACACTGCAGCCAGTCAGCAGGGGGCGATAGAGAAGTCTATGGTTCATATATAGACAACCAATCAGAATCACCTTCCATAACATGATGTGTCATCTTCATAAAAGGAGAGACGTGCTTTCGAAATTGACCCTTCCCTAAGCCCCTCCCTTCTACAGCCTCTGTCCAATCCTACGTTAGCAACCGTAACTAGGCGTAGGAGGCCTGATAAGCTTACAGAACAAGGAGAAATGCGAAACATTGCATATGGAATCTGCAAGTCTGACAGCAGAAATCCTCAAATTTAGATATTTATATGCTGGTGCGAAAGCTTGACAGACGTAGCAACAGTTACCAAGGGGGGCGGGCCTGAGCGAAGGGTCAATTGTATGAAGAGCGTGACGTTTATCATTCTGGCAAAATGACATATATGGCATGGTTTTACATTTGTACAACATTCAACACATCAAATTTGGGTAACAGAAATAAGAGAAATAACTGAGAAGGACCCCTCTTCAAGGATGGACAGTCATGTAATAGATAGCACGTGTACAGAATACTGTTTTTCTTTGAGTAGCACTCATAAAAAACAATATTTTCCTGACCAGAAGCATGAAGCTTTAAGCCTAAAGTTCCTCTCTACACCACGGCCACCACCAGCAGAAATGACCGGAATCCTTATGTCAGTCATTCCACCTTAATAAAATGTCAGCAGAGCCTCTTAAACCTCAGGGCTTTTTAATGGGTCGCTGGAAAAGTGATAGATACTTAATTGGAGCGCCCACCACATCCTTGTTTCCACATATTCCTCTAATGACAAGTTTCCCCTGGTGGTTTGCAAACCCCTTCCGAAAACCAAGCCTCGCATGCATGAGCATACAAACAGAGAGATACTCTAGAAGTTGTAAAATTTACGCACTGAGATATAAAATCTTTGCTGAAAACATTTTACCATTACTCTTCTGAACTTCTGTCAAAAACAGAGAAATGCAGCAGTAAGAGGGAGGATGTCAGACAACCATAATGACATGGTTTGTGGAGGTTGGTTGGTTTAATGCAGGCAGGAAAAGTCATCTTGATGTCCTTTTGATCTTCAAACGAATAAAGGTTTGTCTCTTTGAAAAACACAGGGGATGAGACGGCCAGGCAGAAAATGATCCTATGACGGAGTTATGAGAAAGTTTAAATGATAATAGGTGTCTTCTTGTAATCTTAGACCATGCCTCGTCTGCGCGTTAGAAAAGTCGGAGAGTTGGTTTTGCACAAGGGGTAACATTTCAACGTAGATGTGCCAAAAACTGCAGTTCCTCCAATGGCCACTTGAGGATGGCTCCAAAAGCGAGTGAATCCCTGAAGACCTCTATATTAAAATTCCCAGCTGTGCAGCAAAGTGGTTGGTCTGCCAGAGAGGGTAGGCGGAGCTAAGCAGCTGCTTTTCCGGTCTCTGCAAGTGTTGCGCGTAAACAGTAATCTGAACAAACAAAGAAAAGATGGATGACTACAGATACAACTTCAAAAATAAGTGAAAATCCAAAGAAAAAGAAACAAATTGGACGCTTAGATGAAGGCAAGCGACCGTCAGTTACAACCGGAGCCAACCTCGGATGCAACACTGTCTGGATATCTGGGAAGTGTGCTCCTGCAATACCGTTTATCACCACAGTTGATGCCAAAGAGAATGAAACTGAGATCTTCGAGACTGCGACTTCAAAGCCTGGTACAAAAACTGTTTTGGTCCCCATCATGCATTCAGTTCAGACATCAAGGGTGATGTTGTGAAGTATTTCTGTGGCAGTTCTTGATGGTTTATGTTGATCATCACTCTCTTATAAGACATGCTTTGAAATGTTTGCAGGATTTACCCAATGTCTTTCTTTTCCTGTATTGGTAATAAGCCATTAATGGGTTCTTGTAGGCTGCCAGGTTGTGAAACACCCCTTTGACCATGCACCTTCTGGAAAATAGCAGCAGGGAATCAGGACTTATTAGCATTTACAACAGGAAACAACTGATGGTCCGTAAAAAAGTCCTCATTTACTTACTGTGACTCCACAGTCCTGATTTGCTAATATTTGCCAATAGCTTATTAAAAAGCAATAAACTGGCTTTATAAACATTCAAAGCTACCAACTCTGGACCCAATACCCTTAATTAATGATTAACTTCATATTTATAACTGAAAGCTTTATGGCCGGTTTGAAAGAGAGGAACTTGTAGGTATTTACTGGACATTAGTTTAGTGGCATATTAACTGCAGACGTAGTGGTTTAACATTTTATATTAGGCCATCAAGTCTACTGTTAAATTATTAATAAAAGGCAGTGGGTCTACCTTTCTAACTGTTGATTACAGATGTCACTCATGTCATTAAAGTAGCTGAACGGATTATTGTTGCTTTTTAAACCATTAGGTAATAGTAAACCCCTTATACATTTCTTAGACGGTAGAACCAGTTTCGCATTTGGTTCAAAACTCTTTTATTGTGACAGTAGAAGGAAGGATTTCGGTCACTGGAGACATTTGAATGGGGCTGTGACATTAGGACGGGCACGTGCAGGGCTCATTTTGCTGCAGGCCTTCGCTCGCCTCCTCCCAGCCATTAGGGTGCCACAACATGAAACCCTGATACAACAGCGGCCTTTATGCTCCACTGGTCACTGCAATGCACTTCCCTCTGTAGCCACAACTACACCCTATATCATGCTGCTCGAGCGCGCACAACCCAGACCATGTTGGAGGTATATACTGTATGTAGAGTGATATACTACAGCACGTCCAGCGCTGCATGTGCGGTCCTGTTGTCCTTGTAAGATAAGGCAACGCCAAACTTTTAATGGCCGCAGAGAGGAAATTAGGCCGTTGTAGCAGCAAACTGTAACAAGATACAGTCAAGAATAACAGAATATAAATTAGAACATAGCAAAGCGGGGGTTACATAAACACACCTGACACTTTTCAGCACGAGGACATGGCAAGCAGAAATATATGAGTGGAATAAAAGGTAAGTTTGTGTCAACATTTAGATGGAGTGCAAAAAAAGCGACGGTCACCACCTAAAGCGCTTTTGAGGTCATGAAAGAAATGTGAGAATATATCAAAAAAAGCATCTGCCCACTAAACTCTACACATTCAAGTACTGGAGGTCAATAACACACTGCACACATACACTCTTTACGTGCATCCCACACGTTCAGAGCAAAATGATTCTGTGAATCTATATTTTTACCGCAGTATTTCCCAAGAGGAAGGGAGAATTGGCGCGTGCCACAAGACAACCTGTTCAGCACGACGAAAATAAACCCTTCTCGAGAGGTGGAGGGGGTGAAAGAAAAAAAAAACGCTTGCGACTGCTGGCAGCGCATACCAACGTTCTCAGGTCAAATCTGTCTGGTGTACTTTTTGCTTCCTACTTCAACAAAGGCGCTCAGTGAGTGTATCAGACGGCCTTAATGAAGGGCTTGTTAGCCCGGCTACCGGCAGCAGATCCACTAGACCCGGAGTGTGTGTTTACTATCAATCCACCCTTGTGTCTACAGCAGGCTACATCCAGTACTCCCCCCTCCTCCCCTCCCTCCTGCCTCTCTTACCCTCCCTCACACACAAACGGCCACATTTACAGGACCGAACCCCGACCCTCCCCTTCGCCGCCTCCCACAAAACCTCTCCTCCATCACTCCACAAGTCCTGCACTCATACTCTACAGTGCACTTGCTCACGTACAGTTCTTAATGCAATGAACATGCATTTGCACACACGTGTACACATGCGCATACGTAACAGCTGCAGGACCACACAGATAAGGTCTATTCACCAGTGCACTTACGCATACTGTGCACCAAACGGACATAACCGCATGTGTACAAATGCATGAATACATACACACACCTCCAAACACAACACATATATGCACACGCCTGTTTTGTCTGTTTTTCTCATCACTCATGATGTAAAATAAGAATATAAAACTTACAACAAGTGCAAATCAGTCAGTCAAATCAACATGTTTTATTGTTTCAATTTAATGTAAAAATCACTACTATTGCTTTATTCAAAAGAGTGCAAATTCAGATTTTAGGGCAGTTATATAGGGCTTAAATTGATTATTTTCACCACTGATGAACTTATAATAATTTGAATAGTTGGGCAACAAAGCATCAGAAAATAGGGCTAATTGTTCATCACTATTGCCTGAAGCAATATTTTCAATCTTAAGGTGACATCTTCACTTTTTTAAATCAACCAGTGGTCCAAAACTCAACAAAGTCAGTCTAAATATGTGTAGAGAATTAAAGCGGGCTAACATGTTGCATTTCTGCTTGAAAACTGACTTAAACAATAATCAATTCTCGAAAGATTTGCAGATTAAGTTTCTGCTGATTGAAAAATGTACACATCAAATGTTAGGTAACGCTTTATATAAAAGTCCTTGTGTTACGTGTTAGTTAATAGGTAATAAGACCCTTATAAGTCCTTAAAACAGCTTATTAACATTAAATATATGTTAATAAGACTATCTAAGTGTTAATAATAGTATCATAATCATGCTTGTTAGATTATAAATAGGGAGTCTGAGTTTGAGACAACTTTATTTATCCCAGAGGGCAATTCAGTTTTACAGCCTACCGAGTCACATAAAACAAAAACATGCACGATTTTGTATTTTTTGCCGATATCCGATATGCCGATATTTTCCAACCCTTTTTGCTGATTGCCGAATTCTACACCGATATATAAGTCACATTTTTTCCCCACCTAATTGCAGAGAACATCAAGTCTCCCCTGTAGTGGCATTGCTATCATGCCTACTCTTATTGTAGTGGCCCACTGGCAGACTCTTCAGATGGGTGATTAAATGTGTAGTGTTGAATGAATGAGATTTGGCCCCTCCTCGCATGACCGATGCTGAGCACAACTTTGCTGTCCGTTTCGGAGACTTTGAAAAACTGCCATACCGCAGACATCTTGCACCCTTTTTCACAGTTGACGGAAGAGGAGTGGTGCAGGCAGCGCGCTCACACACTCACGCCGAGTTAATGTCGGAGGATTACGTCAGGCTTTTTTAGGGAATCATCGAGCATTTAGGCAGAATAGGCAAAAGTGTCGTTTTATCGGTGGAAAATATTGGCAGAAAAATGACATATCTGCTGATGCTGATAACGTGCCGATAATATCGTGCATTCCTAATTTTAAGACATTTATACGAAACTTTATTTATAGACAGCTTAAAAGCTTTAAGTTTCTTAAAATTAACTTATATATAACTCACACTCACATATAACACTTACCTTTTATGTCATTGTTAAGCCTTTACTAAGTTTAACAGTTACTTTATTGAGATTAATTCATACTTTATTATGCAGTAATTAGCAATTAACTATACGCTTATTAACAGTTAATTGTGCTTTTTTGTAGCTACTGGATCTAAAAAGAGAACAGTGCCTTATTTAGGTAAATAAACCCTTTAATATGCACTTTTATAGTATTATTAACATTTAATGTTAATAAGAATCCTACAAGGACAACTAATGCTAACTACAAGGACCTTAAAACAAAGCGTTACCCAATGTTGTTTAAGCTCAACTGTGCAGAAAAATATGAAAGTGATGAATAGCACGTTGTTGAACTTGGTGCCATTGAAAGGGATGACATGTTGAAAAAGGGGAAAGCAAATTATAAACTCAAAGTAAAGTATTACAAAAGCAACACTGCAGACTCGACACATTTAAGTGGGTTAAACAGAGATGCACAACGTACAATCCCCTACACATAAATTGTGGCATAGCTGACATAGCTGCATAACAGCTCCAAGAGTCGCTCTTATGCAAATATCATAATAATAACTGCCTCCATTTAAACTGCTCCAAACACACCACAGTATCACCACTGTCACAGAGAAAAAGTAGCCCCGCTGCATCCAATTTTCAGAGAGGAAATTAAATAATGCATAAATCAAACAATGTTGGGGGTGCAAAGCCAAACTCTCAACCAGAAATTAAATGTTCCATCCTCCAAAAAGGCAAAAAGGAAGTGTCTGCAGTGACATGCCTCCGCCATGAGAAACAAGGCCTGACCACAGCTTCATGTGAAACCTATTTGAGATTACAAGGCGAGAGAGAGAGAGAGAGAGAGAGATAGAGACAGAGAGAGAGAGGGAGGTGAGGTTAAGCGTGGAGGGAGGAGAGTCACGTGGGGAGGAAGGGGGAGAACGGAAACATGGCACATGATCATAAATAGCAGAGTGGAGCGTGTGTGTGTGTGTGTGTGTGTGTGTGTGTGTGTGTGTGTGTGTGCTTGAGCGCTCAGCAGAGGAATTTAGATTCCATAGAAAAGTTTGATGATGAAAGTGTGCTGGTGTGGGCTCTCCCTCACCATGTGTCACAGCTGAGACAAAAGAGACAAAGGGAAGATATTACGCATGAATATTCCACTAGAGTAGAAATGTGACAGCCTGAGAGAACTTAAGTATTACTCTAGTCTGCTAAAAGTATATTAATATTCTCATATTCCTGGTTCACTAAGTAAACAAAGGTTTCATAATAGCAGTCAGTTACAATGTAGATCTAAGATAAAACTAGAAATGCCTACCCAAAGCAAGTTTTTGACTGCTTTCATGTTGCAACGGTTTGAAAGATATTAGAGAATATTAAAGACATAATCTTGAAGATCTCAGTTCCGTTCTCTTTGGCGATAAACAGTAATTGAGAGAGCACACTTCCCAGATATCCAGACAGTGTTGCATGTGTGACGTCCACGGTTGGCTCCGGTTGTAACTCTTGATTTTCCTCGCTGACGGTCGCTTTCCTTTTCAGACTGTTTGCTTCATCTGAGCGTCCAATTTGTTTCTTTTTCTTTGGATTTTCACTTATTGTTGAAGTTGTATCTGTAGTCATCCATCTTTTCTTTGTTTGTTCAGCCATAGTAGATTACTGTTTACTCGCAACACTTGCAGAGAGCGGAAAAGCAGCGGCTTAGCTCCGCCTACTCTCTCTGGCAGACCAACCACTGCTGGGTGATGGAAAACACGTCACTAACTGGGCGCCGCTTGTGATTTCTTCTGCAAAAGTCGCCACAGACACCCAGTCTGTAATACTGCAAATGCAAAGGCTTTCATCAGTGGGCCATAGGCTCGATCACCATTGTGTTACCTCATTCGGCGATAGATAGAGACTTAACAGACATTTATTTACATGAAAATCTTCGAGATTATTACTTTAAAGTAAGAAAAGTCAGTGGGAATTTGTCTGTAACATCTAAATTTGAAGCACATGGCCGAATAATAAAGTTTATAATTTCCTATTCCACTCACATATTATGTGAAATACAAATTATTTGGAACAGATGGTGGAACAAGTGTGATTTCATCCGAGCTCGTTTACACGTTGCAGCATGTTTAACTCTAAAAACAGACAAGAAAACTATTTTCCATTGTAAGTCTTATTTTCTATCCAAGCTTAGCCAAAGTTATGTATTGAGGCTAAAGCCAAACAAAACAATATCTATAAAAAGATATCTACCTACTGTACCTGCCTGTCTATCTAATCTAATCTGCTTCCTGTAATGTATGCAGGCTGCCGTGCACAGTCTTATGTTGACGCTTGATGTGAGGCACGTCTTCTCGGCACACAGGAAATGTTTGTCATTTTGTAAAGGATGCTCCACTGCTGCATGACTCATGGATAACGTACAGTAGGTAAAGTGGCATGGTACTTTCAGATGGAAACCTCCTACTAAAGCTACAGCATAACTTCCATGTCAGGTTGATCGTCTCAGGCCTCCACCCTTCTTCTGTTTTGGAAAGACCCATGTGGGATAGCACCTGTGTTGGGGCTACACGCTATTAAGGTTGTCAGTGTGTGTGTGTGTGTGTGTGTGTGTGTGTGTGTGTTGGGGGTTGGGGGATATAGCTGGGCCTCGCCTTTAAGGGCATATTTGTCCTCGCCCCTTAATCAGACGAATGAAAGCTCCACATTCTCCCCGGACTCAGGAAGGCAGGGATGGCATATTTACCAAACACACCCACACTGAAGTGACCTGGAGACTGTGTGTGTGTGCGCGTGTGTGCATATGTGACGTGTGTGCGTGTGGTAATGTCAAGGTAGGTAAAACTCCACCTGTGTGATGTGCTCCACTAAAAATGTATTTTTCCTGTTTGCTCCATCTTACACACACACACACACTAAAATACAGAGTACCTGCATACATTAATGGTCACATGTTTAAGTAACAACATTACATTGAATGCAGATTAACTTTGCTGATTTCCAGCAACCTGATCAGATATATTCATCATAACACATCCCACAAGTTTTCTTAAAAAAACAAAAAATGGAACAAATGTCCATCCGATCCAAGTTATTTTGAGATCCAACCACCTGCAGAGACAGCCACACAGCAAGGCGGCAAGATGAGTAGAGGACAGACGTGGGTGAGCGACAAGGAAATAGAAATATGGGCTGACCAAAGAGTTTCACAAATGCTTGTGGAAACAAACAAGAACACGGAGGTGTTTAAAAACTAAATGAGAGTGGAACTGATCGAACTGTGGAACAATGTCTGTTTAAAGTTAGAAAACTATACGTGAACAGGAGTGTGTTCTCTCTCTCTCGTTTACTTCAGGGACTTTTCCCACAATGGAAATTCTGACCAATCAGAGAGCAGTTTCCTCATGCCTCCAAACTTTTGGTCCGCTGGTAAAAGCTGCGGTGTGAACACAAACCAAACTCGAGGCAAAATGCAACTTTGTAACAAATCGGATCAAACAAACTGACTTTAGGTGTGAAAGCACCCTCAGTCTGCCTCCATCTAAAATGTATTAAAAATTGTTTTGAGATTGAATGACATAAACTGTTCACTGAGGAAAACCTGCACTCGTACTCAAGATTCCCCCCTAGTTCAATCGATATGTTGAATTAAACTTCAGCCTTCACTGAAAAGTAACCCAGAAGCTGTTTTTGAATCTAGCTTCCCTTTTAGTTTATTTATGTGCATCGTAGATCATCTTAAAGGGGGGGAGGGGGTATTATGCTAATTTCAAGCTTCATATTTCACTCTGTGATACCTGTGTAGCTTTGCATAATTTACAGTTAAAAAAAAACTCTTTTTTCTTTTTTCTAACATTGGTGCTCTGTGCAGGCCCTCATACAGGCTCGGCATGAAACGGCTCAGTGAGAAAACCCGCCCTGACAAGCCCACTTTCTTCCGATTGGCCAGCTCTCTGAAGCCTGCTGAGGCTGCACTTTGTGACATCACAAAGTGCAGCGTGTAGAAAAAACCTGGTGTTCGCAGCAGCCTGCAGACTGAGCTGAGAAGCCTGGGGATTAGTCTGGACATCCAACATAGTCAGTCTTACAGCTACTTACATAAAAAGTTCCTTTGACATAATTGAAACTGAGTTAATGGTGTGTCCTTGACACTGTGCATTTCCCTCTTGGCTGTCCTTTTCCAGTTTTATTACCTACTTTCAGGTTGTTCTACCTTCCTGGCTCTCTCTCCATATTTTGGCATCCACCCCTCCTTCTCTTCCCACCTTTCCTCTAATTTCCTCTGTCCTTTCCTACATTTTCAACTCTTCCTTTCTTGCTCCATTTGTTTCTTTTTCTGGCTTTCGCTACCCACGTTCTGTCCTCCCGCCTTGCCAAGGGAAACAGTACGACTTGTGCGCTCGAGGGCTCATATTTCCCAGGAAAAATTCAATTTGTGCTCACCATGTACTCGCACATAAACCACAGCGAAGGCTTTATATTTAAAATGTTAAATTAGGCACGATTGGAGCCATTTCCTTCCCAGCAATACTGAGTCCTTTTCAAGCCACAGCAGCTAAAGCATTAAGGGGAAATGTTTTCCTTTATAACCTTTATTTAACCTGCAGTGTGGACGAAGAACAACATATTCACAATGAACAGAGTCAAAGGGCTTGAGAGGAAGTGAGTGGAAGTGTTTCACAGTCACACAGAGTTACAGAGGTGTGAAGGGCTTTTTCCGCGCTGCCTTTGTTGAATCTTTGACTTTGTTTTCCATGTCGACCATGTTTTCCTGAGTGACGGCGTGACCGCTTCTGTGGTCAGCCACAGAGAAAATAAAACACACACACACTCAAGACAAGAGGCTAAACCATATTTTGGAAAATCACTGCCAACTTCAGGCTTCGTCAGACACGCATTCCACCGAAGCTGACATGTTTATCGGAGGATGATTACAGATCTTTTTTCTTAGAGAGTCCTGGATTGATGGCGTATATCAGCCTCACACATTGTGCAATGTCACTGTTATTCAAACAGCAACGCGCTTTGTTGATGCATTTTTTTGCGCCTGTGTCCTTGGTGATAAAAATCTTTGCAATAACAAATACCGGGTCATAAATCAGACAGGAGACACACCGAGCCAGAGGAGGAACAGCCACAACCACAACAGGTGTTAAGAGGAAACCATTTGTCTTCCTGTGAGGGTGCTTTTGCTCTGTGTGTGTGCGTGTCATCACACAAGGCCTTATTTGTGATCATTCTCTTCCCAGGGCTTTTAATCGCTGCAAACAAGCTCCTGCAAATCGAGCGTGTTTGCCCAGGCTTCTATCTTAAAATGTAGCGTTCAACAAAAAAAAACTAATTTCATTCATTTAACTTCATTCCAAAAGTACTTTTCTGTTTTTAGCTGCTGCAAAAATAAACCACAGCTGCGTCAAGTTGCAACTTAACACACTGACTTTGACAAAAGGGAGCCGCAGACGCTTAGTAAAAAGGGGAATATCAAGCATCACAGGCGGCACCATTGACGTCAAGACAGACTGCTGATCTGCCTGATTTGTACATCCTGCATTGGAACAGACTCGCTCCTACCGGTGTGAAAAGAAAAAAAAGAAAGAGTTAAGAAAACAATTGCGCCAGTGAGTTTGAATGGCTGTCAGCCAAGCGTCTCAGACACCTGGGCTCGGACCAAACAGCTCTCCTCCTGTTAGAGGGGAAAGACCCACCGCTATGGAGGTCTCGGTCGGTCAAAGGCATCTGGAACTGAACACAAAGATATTCTGATAGTGCTGAATGCTGCAGCTTGAGCTTTTATTAAAATGCCTCAACAACCGACCCCCTCTGGTAGGGCGATGGATGTTACATCACTATGAGATCTCGAGGGAGGGCAGGCAGCAGGGCTGGCATCGCCTGTCAGTCGCCGTCACCTCTGCGTGCTCTGCATCCAAACAGTGACTTCAGGCCCTGTCCTAACTGTGCTCATGCAGGGAAATTCAGGTTTTTCTTTTTGTCAACAACTTGTCAACATGTGCTAAGTGCTCATTGCTGTGGTGTTTTTGCACTTCACCTCCTGGAGGTCACCTGCCAATCACACAGCGCAGGGAGGTCTGCGGCACTCTCTGTTAATGAAGATAGAGTTTCTATAAACTGTGCAATCAGCGACTGTCATTCTTCATTTCCTGTTTTTTCAAACTGTATTGATTTGTATGAAAAATAATGCACAACATTCCGTGCATAACAACATGTTCTTGGATTCCATGTTGTCAAAGGCAATCACTTTGTCACAACTTATGCAGACGCACACGGTAGCATGTATTTGGCGTCCGTTTTAAGGCACTCTTTAGCATCTGTTTTAATGTGTTTTCTTTCTTTCTAACACGTGGTTAGATTTGTTACACTTTAGTGTCTGTTTAAGGTCTGTTGTCTTTATGTTTAGCATGTGGTTTGGTCTGTTTGGAGGTCCCCGTTTGTCCCTGCTTCAAGGTACATTTCAGTGGTTGGTCTGCCAGAGAGGGTAGGCGGAGCTAAGCGGCTGCTTTTCCGGTCTCTGCAAGTGTTGCGAGTAAACAGTAATCTACTATGGCTGAACAAACAAAGAAAAGATCGATGACTACAGCTAACCGTGGATGTCACACTCGCAACACTGTCTGGATATCTGGGAAGTTTGCTCCCGCAATTACCGTTTATCGGCATAGGTGGCGCCAAAGAGAACGAAACTGAGATCTTCGAGATTACCACTTAATTGTTTTCTTCTTCTTCTCTACCTCGTGGTTAAGTATGTTTTAAAATCTTCCTTTCTAACTTGCTATGTTTAGGAACCACAGCACAGTGAGGGTAAAAATAATAACTTGACTGTCTGAAAGTCCCGGTTTGTTGCCCATCCATCGCCCCAAACCCTCACCCAGGCAAATGACTTCAGTCTTTCTATTGTGTCCTCTGATCCCACATGTTTGACCGCTTAGAGAGTTGCTTTGAGCATCTTCTAGTGCCAGCATAAAACCATGCAGTGTAGAACCTAGTTTTACCATCATATTTCCAGTGAATTTGAACTGCAAAACACACCAATCTTGTGAGTTTGGGGATTTCCCCTAAGAAAGAGGACCTTATATTCTTACCACAACAAGAATAAAGATTCTGGGTTGAGCCATCGGCAGAAGAGAGGAGCAAAACAAACATTTATTGCGAGGAGAATATCACATGACTATGTGGAGTTGAAGCAAGCACATTTTGCCAAAACCAGTGAGTAGCAGTGATGTTTCCCTGCCAGTTATACAATTTCCAGTTAACTATAAGCTGCAATTTGCCACTTATTTAGACTCAGTAGAATCTGTGTGGTCAAGTTTACGCTCTAATTTCTTTTACAGATATTGAAAACATCGTCACCCTTACAGCATAAATCCTTCGATTGTAATTAAATCTATTTCTAGTATAATAATAAAAGGAACTGTATTGAAAACTGAGAGGGCTTCATCTTTTCATCAAGGCTGCAAACAAGGCCCAGATCTGACTCAGAGCAAGTGACAGGGTGCGATAAATCCTCCAGGTCTTCTTCCTGTCAGGGCTTGATCCAAATCAGTAAAAAAAAGAAGCGGAGTATCATCACACCTCCCTTGAGGAGCTCGTTAAGCCCTTCTTCTTCATCTTCTTCACGACAGCACAGCGATTACAGTATCAAATGTTGCTCCTGTTTGGGAAAGTGATGGCAGAGACGAGCCGGCAGCAATTTTCTTGGAGAAGCGCGAGTTGAAGGTGTGTGTGTGCGTGTTGTCAGCGGAGGTTTTAGTTGGAAGGTGAGTGTCGGGAAACCAGATGTCACTCCGGGCAGGTAGGAAGACAGGTGATTTTAACAAGCTTCTAGCTCCGAGCTGACAACAACTACGTCCTCCTGCATGAACCCCACCAACCACCTCCTGCTCCTTTCAACCCTTCCTTCCTTTCCCCTCAAACAAGTCGGAAATCCCAGGAATGTAATTAAAGTCAAAGCTTCAGGTAGTCAGGCTGCCAAGACCAAGGACTGAAACGTGCTCAATGCGCCCATTCGTGCATCACCTCGACAACAATGTGGGCAGATCTGGGGGCAGATGTGGCCCAACTGCTGAAGAAGGAAGCTTATAATAAGGTGAGCAGTTTGATCGCTGGACCGACCGGGTGAATCTGGGTGGGGAAGCAATCAAGGCTTGGGTTCAATTGTTTTCATGTCAGTGGCCAACAGAAGAGACTGTGGAGGCAGTGGGCAACTTGCAGGTGTGAATTGTGTGACATCAACAGACCGCATATTTTTATTTTCAAGACGCATTGCCAAACTTGCTTGCACATTGTGAATGCAGAGCCATGGGCTGCCGTCCACAGACACTGAGAAACATGTAGTGGCCTTAAGACTGACAAGGACGGATTCTTAGATAATTAACCCCAGAAAAACAAAGAGTGTCTTATTAAAGGAAGAGTGGAGGTTTGCAACAACCACCAAAAAGGAGGCATTTTTAATTTGGCCTTGTTCACTTCTGTCAAATAAGTGTCACCTGCAACTTGTCAACAGTGTCATCTCACCAGTTGCCGGCCATAAGGCAGCGGGGTGGGTTAAAACTTTCCACAGGAAATCAGCCCATGATAGCAACAAAAACAACCAGATTACAGAACAGAAGAATGCAGCCTCCCCATAACTACATATAGAGACAGATGAGAATGCAACCCAAGCATGTAAGAACATGGGAGGTATAGAGCGACCCAGTTAGCGACAGTATGTTTGATATGAAAACTGAAACTGGTCTCTTTGTCTCTTAGTGGTATCTGGCTTCAAAAAGCATCATGCTGGTGATTTACGACGCCCCCCCCCATCCTTCATCCAGCCTGCTCCCTGGCAGCGTGGGGGCTTGACGCACGGCTGACGGATGCTCGTCGGCTGCGGCTCACCCAGCTGCCTACTGCATTACCGGTTAGCATGCCAAGTCAAATATAATGGCTCAGTGCTCTGTCACACAGAGATGGAGTGGTCCAGCTAATCCCAATGTCCATACCAAGGCAAGACAACTTATTCATAGCAGTTATATAAGTTTAAACTTTGCCAGAGGATGTGTGGTGCAGGATCTAGTCTTGATTCTGACTGAGAAAATATCAAATGCAAAGTGTATATAAATCTGCATGTTTGAAAACAACATAAAACAACACATATATAGTATATACTGTATATATGTGTTTATTAAAGTAACACAGTTTGGCGCCATTGTTTGGTATTATCATCTGCAGTAAAACGAGCACTCAAGATGCAAAATTGGGAGTGGCCAAATATAATCAGAAATTCTGTTTAGCAGATTTTGTAGAGATTACATTTTAATGTTAGTGATGTTTTCTTCTTTGTGTGTATTATTGAAAGGCATAAGTGGGTTATACATATTATATATAACAATTAATCTCCCTTGTTATGCTTTTGGATATACTGTTAATAATTTTGTTGTTAAGGCTCAAGATTTGTTGGTAGGTTAATTGTTTTCAGTTTTTTATTTTTTCCTAAATAGAATCCAAATATGTATTTTTGCTAACGCGGGTGGAAATCAGATTTAAAGTTCAATACAAAATGTGATTAAAAGCTAAATTTAAAACAGTATTTCCTTTCCAAACGCCTTTTTCCTTTCTAGTCAGAGGAAGTCAGCTGCTGATTTGTCTGATTCCATTTCACTTTCTATTTCTAGAAATAAACATTACAAGAATCTCATTGACTATAAACTCAGTGATCTAGATCTTCCTACAGGAAGATAAACACAGATTTTATTTGATTTTTGGAGCCGGCTGACGCTTGAAAAAGTGATCCGTCACTTAAATCTGGGTATTTTTTCAGCAAAAATTGATGAAAATGAAAGTGTTTAACCTTGTAAACATCTCCATGTGATGTTTTTCATGTGTTAGAAGACATATCAGGGACAACATCAGCATCATCTCCATGGCTGGGCCTGTCTGCTTTTAAACTGCAGTGTACCAAGGACAGGCTGAACAACACGTTTTCAGATTGGCAGGTTTGAGACGTCACAAACCTAAGGAGCCAATCCCCTTAATGGACGGGGTGACGCTATGCATATCATCACGTGTAACCTATGGCAACCACTTTGGCGATGCCTGAGCCAGCTGTAACTGTCAATTATTACATTTCAAGCTAGCTAAGTTTCAACAAGCTGCCACTAAACGATGGCACAGACGTGTTTTGTTTTCTCGAATGAGCGGGCGGTTGGAAATTTGCATAGACTATTCAGATTCAGGGGGCGAGGGCGAAGGAGAAGATGCTTCAGGAGGATTTTAACAAGGTAATTAAACGTATTTTGCAGAAAACATATCAGGCACAATTTATTATTTCAAGCAGAGCATTTCATGACTGGAGCTGGTCTTTAAATGAGGAAAATAAAAAGTCTTATGCCTTGACGTTAAAACTTCCTGTCTGCAGGGCAAGTGTCAGAACAGCCAGTTAAGATCTGACCAATCAAGCATCAGTCTGTGTTTGGACGTTGACTTGTTTATTTACTTGTTGATTTGCTGCATTTGTCCCTCGGTGCCCTTTCCTTGTAAACACGGCATTATCTCTGGTTCTGTGTCGCTCTGTTATCTGTATCCTGTTTTCTCTCAAACTTCCCCTCAGTGATCACGGGAGTTTAAAGTTTCATCTAATCTAATTTGATCTATAGCGTTGGTATGTAAAATATAATACGCACACAGATGAGGCCCGGCTTTTTTTCCACCTATCAACTCTTATCAGCTCGACTGTGGCATTTCTTTGAATTTTTGTGGGGTTCCGAGAACTCGGTGGCAAGTGACTGCAAACCTCCATTCCACAGATGAGACACTACACCAGAAACCCCGATGTCAAACACAACACCTGATAGCGAGGGATTGGTTTCTTATTGCATACCTCCACCAGGTGTACGCCTGCTTTAGGCTGCTTTTTTTTTTGGGTGGGGGCTGCAGAGTCAGGAATCAGGGAGAGAGCGTGTACTTTCAGGATATGAAGAGGCCCTATAGGAAACCTCAGACTGCCCTCGAGAGGATCATTATGTCAGAAGAAACACCTCAACACCTCCCTGTCCTGATCAGACTAGATTTTAAACCTGATAAACACTTCAGTTTCTGGGCTCGCTGCAAGAAAGGTTGAAGGGAATCAACATCTGAAACCCTGGTATCAAAGAATCAGTAATTCTCTGTCAGATTAAATATTTGTGATTAAACCAGTTTGGCTTTAACTCTGCTGGATCATGTGTTCATGCACACAGACCCCTTCACTTAAAGTAGGAAGTTAAAACAATAGTTTGAACATGAAATCACTCACCTCTCTTATGATGTCAGGCAGTGA
This sequence comes from Semicossyphus pulcher, assembly GCF_022749685.1. Classification (NCBI taxonomy): domain Eukaryota; kingdom Metazoa; phylum Chordata; class Actinopteri; order Labriformes; family Labridae; genus Semicossyphus; species Semicossyphus pulcher. Next base: position 7,747,243 of record NW_027211693.1, read on the forward strand.
CATGAAAGAATCACAGACTCTTCTGTACACAGCAGCTCTCACACAACATGTCACGCAGGAAGCATGACCGGGACAACAATGAAATCTGTGTTTCCACAGCCCTGCACGCTAGAATCATTTAAAAACGGCTGTTTTCCGAGCAGGCCAGCATGACATTTCTATCATGTCCATGAGCCATGACGGGATAAACATGATTTGTCTGACAAGAACAAGAGATGGAGAACCTACACAGAAAACTCTTTAAAACATACCAAACCTAGTGCTGGTAAATGTGTTCATTTCACCAAGAGGTGATGAATTCTTTTAAAACTGTGTCCTCTTTCTTACAGTTTCTTGCTTGTTTGTGTCCTTGGAAGACGGCAGCAGATTCTCTGACTGAGACAATGTGAATCACGCGGCAGACGAATGCAGAGAGACAAATCTGTCACACAAAGGAGTGTTTGTACGATAACTCCCAGTCTGCTGTGAGATCACGAGGGAGCTCTGTGAAACAGTACAGACACGACACAGACATCATGGAAAAGCATGAAACATCAGGCAATGCGAGCCAAAGTCATAAGCTCTTACTTGGAGGTCAAGCAGTAATAAAAAGGTGAAGGTATAAGGCTTGTGAATGCAGGGTTCCCAGTTTAAATCTTTTGGCCTTGCTCTGGGTTATCTAACTTGATGCCTGGTAAGACTTAAGAGGTGATGAAGACATGAAACACGGCTGATCGATTGCACGGTTGTCAAACTGACATCCTTAAATCTTGTGAGAGAAAACTAGATGTCTTAATATTTCAGCAATTGGACCACGAGTGCACAAGCTTACGTACACTTTACGAGTTAAATGCCGATGGTTTGTGAGCTTGATGGTAATCGTGTCGAGCAAAAAACAGACTTTATCTTAAATTGAACTCACCAAAAAACAGTCTTTAAGTACAACAAAATGCTGAATGAGACATTGTTCAGGTCGCTTTGTTAGCAGCTTTTCAATGAGGGAGCCACACCCTAAACGAACCATGCTTCATTGTCCGTTTTACCCTAGGTGAGAACAAAATTTAAAATGTTGTATTGAAGAAGACTTGAAAGCAGGGATTAAGACATTAAATCATTAGGAAAATGTTTACTCATTCTCTCGTAGACTAATAAAATGTCTATTTGCAAACAGTGAAGTAAGGCCCTGCAAGCCATGGGTACTAGTTTGTTGGTTTGTGGGGCCTGATTTGAATAAAATGTTAAGAAATCTTTTTCTTTTCCCCGTGCAAAATAAAGTGTTGACTCTCAACGCTGCACATGATGACCTAAAAGCCAGAGCAGTGAGTGGAAACTGAGTGATGAATGACGATCTTACTTTCTCAACAGCATCATCGGTGCTCCTTTTCTCTAGAAGTAGCACTCATAACAAATGAATCAGAGAGACTGTAACTCACCTCTGCTCCAGAATACTTGTTGGTTCGAGTCACCAGGTCATCAAGAGACACATTTTGGGCCACCGGCATGTTGCGGAACTGAATAGAGAATATTTCATGTCGAGTTGGAACATCTGGAAGAGGCACGTAGACGATTCGGTCGAGGCGACCTGGACGCATCAGAGCCTGTGGGAACGGAAAAGAGACAGTCAGCCTCTGGTTTACCATCATATTTCACAAACTGTCACACACAGTCTCTTCAGTTACATCAATACTGAGCGTAGTGAAAGATTATTTTCACTGAAGTCTTTTATTCAAACTTCTTCCAGCACGTCTTTTCTGTCCGATCACAGAGATATGAGCAGGATGCTATGACTCTGACCTTTAACCTCTGTGACAGCAACCAAAGCTTCCTCTACTCCTGCATTGGTTGTACGCCTCTTTAAACAAGACCATGAACCAAATGCCTAAAATGCAAACTGTGAAATGAAGGTTTTCCACTTCTAGCAGTCAGCGTGGAGACAATGTTGACGTTATCCGAGAAACCCTCCACTTCCTACAGATCACATCTCCGTGACCCCAAAACAGTCCTTGAGTACCCAAAGCCGCCGCTGTCTCGCTTGTCAGACGTCATTAAGTGGCAGGCGCCTCTTACACACAGACAGGCAGACGGACAGACAAATATGCCCTGTCTCCATTCACTCTCAGCCAGGCCATGACAAGCTGTGGTATGGTTTGGTATTGTTTGGTTGGAGTTGTGTATCCATTTGACCAGCCAGCATGCCGAAGAACAGCCAAAGTCACAAATAACCAAATAACCAAATCTCGGCAGTGGATTGAAGTATCAACAAAAAAAACCCAAACGTCAACTGGAACTGACAGTTTCATTGTTGGTCTTCTCCCATGACTCCCGTGAATGAGGCCTGGATGTAAAGACAGTGGAGCCCCTGGCTTTGGGCCAGACAGGCCACAGCAGGGCTAAACCCCGGCAAGCGGAGACGAGGCAGGAGACACATACAGACGCAAGCCATGCAAGAGGTCACGTCAGGAGCGATCAGTGAAGGTTGGGGGGAGTCCACCGGCAGCCTTTGAGCTCTTGTTTACATAGACATCTCACTGCTATTCCTGGTTCTGTGCAAGTACCCAGTATCTCCCCATGCCTGATGGCCTCTGTATACAGAGACTATGCACATTTGTAGTACCGGTTTCTCAATGGGTAAAGCAAGACAATCTGTAGGGGTTAAGAGTTTCAGTAAAAGCAGCAAGCACCCGAGTGATGCTAAAGTTTTTTATCAAGGAAAAAGTTGCTGCTACTTACATTTCAGTTGCAGTTTTCTCTATTTTCAACCTTTGCAAACTGACTTTCTTTGTGATTTGCTCAGATGAAATAACCTGTTTAAAGATGTCACCTTTAACTCTCTGGTATGCTCATGGTTTCATGACATTTCACAGACTAAATGCTGAAATAATTAGTCTGAAAAATAATTCACACTTTATAGCAATAATGGAAAGAACTAATGAAATGACACAAAAGAGATTCCAACATCAAGTATGAACTTTAGACTCAAATCTGAAGCCAGCATGAACAAGAACTCCTTGAAGTGAATAATGGAAATGTCCACAAAAGTATGAAGACTTACAATCAAAAGCTCCAGAAGAGCTACTGAACAGACCTGAAGTGATATTGTTTTGTCACCTGCTGTTTGAGAATAAGTTGCAGCACTGCACTACGACAGAAACCATCAAAGAGTTTTATGGTTTGCTTTATTTCCCCTCAGGATAACGAATTCCCGTATACTGGGGCGATGGACAGTTTTCCTGCCTTTTATCTGTTGCTTTTCTGTGTTCCTGTGGATGTGTATGGAACATGAGAGGATGGAAACTGGAGACAAACATTAGTAGCTACCCTTAGGTAACCACAACAGAGCCACGGCCTACAAAGGAGCAATGGATCATGAGAGGAAATGTTCTTGTTTTTCAGGCCTCTGGATCCTTCCACGCGCTCGAGGAGAGGGTCTGGCTTTGGGTGACGAACCATCGGCATAAAACAGAGTGAGAGAAATAACGTCACTGGGATTCAAAGCGGGCAGAGGGTTTCTGCTGGGGGGACCTGCTGGGATATGGATGGATAGCAGGTTTGAGGGCAGCATCATAAAATTAAAGTCACAAGGGCTTGAGTCTGCGGAAACTTGATAAGATGCGTCTGGCAAAACAACTATAAAATAACACGTGAGAGTTAGTTTGATGTCATGGTTTTTCCTTCGGGTTGGTAGACATGGTAGGTCTGTGTGTGTGCAGGAGGGGAGGCGGGTGCAGTGGGGATTGCAGGCTGTAGTTGTTTGTCGCAGCAGGTCGAGCCAGTTGCGGCGGTGCGTATTGCACTATTCAGAGGACGTGCCAGGGACACTTCCTGAGTTGCTCTCCCTGAAAGTATCTACCGGCTGCATGCCAACACAAACCTGTTGACCCCCGGCTGAGTAACTCACAGACACCGACACTCCCATGCACACAGACAAACAAACGCACACACACAAGCATGCGTAATTCCGGTAAATGATATTAGGCTCGGCCTTTTTTTTTTTAAGTTGGGATCAATCTTGTAGTGCGATAGACGCCACCTACTACTTTATCAGCTGTTCATTCTCTCTGCACACATAATGGAGAAGTGCCCATGGCTTTTAGGCGCTCAGGCTCCAGTGGTTCCAAGGAGCTCCAAACAGCAGAGCCGACCCTCAGCTTTGAGACTGCTAAACTCATCTGACTGCCCTGGAGGGAAAGAAACCCCCCCCTTTCCTCTCAGCAAGAGCAGGGGGCCCATCCATCACTTAACAAGATACACTTCCTGTTCTCAAGGATCCGGGGGAGGGGGTAGGAGAGGAGAGAGGTGGGGAAGAGGGGGAGAAGAAGGAATAGGTAAAGGGGGGAACCCCGAGAGACAAATACTTGGCTTGGCATGTTGGGCAAGCGTTGACGGGCTCTTTTCGTATCGGCATCATTTCACCTGAAGTCTTGGCTCGACTAGCAGAAGGCAAGACAAGGAGGGAGGGAAGGAGGAAGGAGAGAAGGGGACAAAACAGCCAGACCAAGGGACCCAGACACGCCACTTGAGGGGACTAGAAGAGCAAAACCCAGCAAACAAACAGAGAAGTGGCGTGGGAGACAGAGAAACCACCATCGGCATGTGTTCCTCTAACACAACTCTGCATGACGGATAGCATCCACCTTGTTGCACCACTGACATGATAGGCATCATTACACATGAGCCATTAGCAATTAGAAATGCCCCTAGGTTAGAAATACCAACTAGCTTTAAGTCAACATCGAAGCATTTATACAACATTAAATCTGCGCGAGTGCGTTCTCTAGACTACCCTGAAGAGCAAAACCGAGCGCACTGCGATGGTGAGAACGTTTTGAAAAACAAATGGGGCCTACATCGGATCAGTCAAGCTGATCAAAACACACAAAGAGAGAAAACAGAGAGACAGGGGAGAGGAAAAAACCCTCATCCGCTCTCCCTCTGCGCCAAGTTTCACTGCCGATAACAACAGTAATCATTCCAGGCATTGCAATCCTCCTCAAGAAGTGATTACCCTCTAATGACAGACGACTTCCTATCTGCGAAGGCCGGTACCTCTCCCTAACCAGTGGGGAATGCTGAGAATCTCCTCCTTGCAGCGTTGTTGCTGAGCACATTCTTGGCCAGCTTCAATCTGACCTGCTCTGAGATACGTCTACAAACTGTTTACAAACGGACGCCCCCGCAATTCAGGTGTCTTATTCTTAGATGGAAGCTCAGACACGCTGCGGCTCAAGCGAGATCAGATCTGCTTTGTTGCTCACGCTGCATTCAGGCCAAATAAAGAAATGAAAGAGAACACTGGTTCTGTGATAATAAACATGATGACTAAGTTCTTCCCTGCACATCTGGGGAAATATACCTCCTCTTTAGAAGCTCATTTTGTTGCTTCTTTTTCCAGCTTGCAGGATGATAGCAGGCTGTCTGGCTGAATAAGTGACTTGCCTGAGGAGACATCAGTTGACTTTGTTCCCTGCCTGAAGGCATTTGCCGTATGTGGTTTCCTAACCTGTCAGTCTGCAATCCTCGGAGGCCTGCGTGAGTCATTCTGACTCGGAGATGGGCCACCCTGGATTTATGCAGAACACACACCAAACAAAAAATGTAAAGAGCGTGATGGGAACCAAAAGCTCACAGAAAGGTCAGAGAGGTCTTCTTCTGGAGTTCAGGTTTGGGAAAATAAATACAGAGCATTGACTTAATACCAGGAAAAAGTTGACGGCATAAGGTTGTGCTTTTTACTTCAACCTCAAACATAGTCTACTTTTTCATCAATTAGTGGAATCAGCTGCAAAATGTTGGGATGTGTCAGTCACTGGACGACAAGGTTGTGTCTTGATGGATTTCCAATCCCCTTTAGGAAGCTCAATTTCAAAGACAAAAGGTGTGATGAGAATCTTCACTTCATTTCAGGTCTGTTTTCATTGGTGAAAATCCTTCTGAATCTTATGTACATGTATCCGTGTCAAGATTGCACAACGTCTACGTCACTTTTGTACATCTGCTATGTTTGGATATTCCATACAATGGGTTTGCTGTTGTCTTGCTGCCACACAAAACGAAACAGATTCGGATCATGCCTGGGTGTGTGGCATGTGTCAATGAAGCAGAACAAGGTGCAACTACGAAATCATTGCAATGATTGGTATAATATGCATGTGTTTTTACATCTGATTCATACTTATTGAGCTTCTGGTGTGTGCAAACATCCCTGAGCTTCATTTCATCCCTCTGCTGCATGTCTACGTACAAAACACACCTCTTTTCAGTTCTTTTAAATCCTGCACATTGCAGCTGAAGCAGCTTCACACTATCAAACCAAAGAGTTCTGCACACCACATCTTTCTGAAAAGATGACATAATTTTGGACGAGGCCACGCTGTGTTCAGACGGACACAGGACCTGCTTTATGTCAGGCCCGATTTTCATGTGGGAGAGGATCAGAGGAGGAACAGAGTGGGGTGAAAGAGAGAGTAAATCAGAGGCGGAGGGGAGGGGACGGCAGAGGGGAGAGAGAGAGAGGGATGAAAATGACATGGGGAGAGAGCGAGTGAGGAGCAGAGAGAGAGAGAGAGATCAGCAGAGTTGGCAACCAGTCAAAAACATGAGAGGCTTTCACTCTGGATTTTGCCCTTGAGTCAAACTTGCATCCGGCAGGCGGGGCCACCGTGTCCAAGAACCAAATAACTCCGGTGCAGTTAACCCCCTACTGTCCCACATTCTCTGCACAGCCAGGAGGAAGTCAAGATTTGTAGTTTCAAAATGAGGCATAAACCACTGGAACAGGTGATATTTTCTTTCTAATGTTGGTGTTGTAGAGCAGCCCACTTTGGGAGGGGGGAGTATAATACAGTGCACAAGAATTGCACAAGCTTGGATTTCTCCTAAAACAGTGCGTTTACCCTTCAGTGGCATGCATTTACACACTGTCATATTTAGCATGTGTGGCCCCAGCAGGAGTCACATACAGGAAGGTGTGTTTGCACATGTTAGTGTATGCATGTTGTTGTTGTTGTGCAAAGGGTCATTACTGAACGACATGTCACACCCCTTTCCCTTTTATGGCTTGTGTGCGTTTGAGGGTCACAATCATATGGAGACCAGGTGAAGAGGCTGAGATGAGGGGAGGCGTTGGGGGGGGGGGAAGTGGCAGCAGCTGTGTTGCTCTCCTTTTTGGGTCTGAGGTGGAGGGTGAGGTGGGTAGGGAGGGGAGGGGGGGGCACACACACCCCTACAGCTGCCCTGGGGGGCGCAATAAAGTCCCTGAATCTGTCAAAACAGCCCTGACTGGCTGCCCCTCACACCTCCACGAAAATAAAAATGGCTACTGCCAACGAAGCAGCCTTATTTTGATAGGACGAGGTGGACAGAGCGTGTGTATGTGTGGAAAGGGTCGCCCACCAGGAGAAAAAAAAAGAGGTGAAGAAAAGCAGAGGAAATTAGGCCGAGGCCATGTTGAAATGTCGACTCATTGGAGCCCAAAATAAAAAAGCAGTAAAGCGGCTGCCATAAAATACATGTATGTTTGCTTTACAAAGAGGCGTTTCCTGTGAGCTGTCCACAGTTCGCAGTTTAATTCTACGGGGCCTTGCGTTCGGTGTAAACTCGCCAGGTCTGGTTTCCATAATCCGCCCCACAGCCTGTGGGCAACCTCCAAACCTCCAAACTTCCTGGTCCAGTGGCGCACTCCGACAAAGCTCCAGAAACAAATGGTGATCACATTTTGTCCTAATGTTGTTACTTTGATTAGATTTTTTTGATTATTTGTATTTTTCTAGAATGTATGTGTTTGCACGCACACGTTCGTTTGTAGATTGATGTGAGTTGAGGATGAAAAAGGGACGCTGAATAACCTATGAAGAATACTAGAAGCTACTGGCTACCATTTGATAATGACAAAGCTCTGCTAGACTTCCTCCACTAATGCAGATCTCTGTTCATAGAGTTAAATAATACTGTCTAGATTTAGCCTCTTTTACTCTGCATGGGAAGAATTTTCCTGCATACAACCAAAGCTAGCTCAAACATAATTGGTCAATATTACTTGGACAATAAACAGCAACCAAAATGTTCCAACACTAACAATCTTTTAACTTCCTTACAGAGTCTGCATTCAAATTCAGAATCTGTTTATAGAGGTAAACAAGAAACCTCAAAGATGAATGATAGCTCAAAGTCGGACCAAAGTTAAGCAATAACTAAAAACCTCACATTGCATTATAATGCGATATTTGCTGATTAATTCTGTTGGTCGACTAACTGTTGCAGCTCCAGTTGAAATTGGTGTAGATGTGAAAGATTTTTTAATTAACAAGGAAAACATTCTCTGGTCATGTTGTGGCCGACTGGATAATAAATGTTGTCTGCTTCAATAAGCGATCGTCACCACTCTGCCACAGAGAGGTTACATTCTTGGCTGTGCACGGTGACATCCTGACTACACCCCCTACCATGACACATGCATGTAAAGATTCATATGTGTATGCACAGTCTCTGTTGACAGGCCTTAGTAACACACACACACATACACACCCACCCACCCACACAAAAAGAGCCCCTACTTCCCCCCAGACACAGACTGCAGGTGCCAGGCCCACCTCGGGGTTCCTGCCGGGCTCTCGTTAGGCCTGGTGCCATTCAGGCGGCTCCTAACACGCAACCCTGAGTGCTTTGTGTTTCTCCGACAGCCCTTGTCGTCCTCTTCGTGTAGTGGGGGAGAAAAAAAGAAAGGAAAGAGGAGGACTTCAGGGATTATTGCTTTGAAGAATTTGACAGAGCCACAAGCCTGAGATTCACCTCACACTTATGCTAATTGTAAAGGACTAAACCAGAGTGTTTGCATATTTATGCCCATTTGCTACAAATCACATATTCACAACATGCCGTCCACTTACCAAGGCTTCTACCAGTATCTATTTAGTTATTCAGCATGTGATCTTGTGGGTCTAAAACTTGTTTGAAATAAGACGACACATCCCAACAAAGCATGTCTACATACATGACATTCACCTGTTTTTGCTTTGCTAAAAAACACCTGTAAATAAGTTCTACTGGCGCCAAAGTCTGTACAGACAATTTGTTTTGTCCTCTAAATACATAAAGTAACTTCTTCTAACTGAGTGCAGACATAATTTTTGTTCAAAATACCATGAAAGAAAAAGGTTGAGGCCCAAAATGGAAAACGATCATCTCGAAAGGGTCACACCTGCCAATACCATATTAGAGGTATCTTTTTAATGCTGCTCCCATCCCATGTGTTGTTCAGAGGAAGAGAATCTGTATTCGGTTGTGCAAAACGGTGGTAGATTTTCATGTAAATAAATGTCTGTTAAGTCACTATCTATCGACGAATGAGGTAACACAATGGTGATTGAGCCGATGGCCCACTGATGAAAGCCTTTGCATTTGCAGTATTACAGACTGGGTGTTTAATGTCAAAATCACAAGTGGCGCCCAGTTAGTGACGCGTTTTCCATCAGCCAGCAGTGGTTGGTCTGCCAGAGAGGGTAGGCGGAGCTAAGCGGCTTCTTTTCCGCTCTCTGCAAGTGTTGCGAGTAAACAGTAATCTACTATGACTGAACAAACAAAGAAAAGATGGATGACTACAGATACAACTTCAAAAATAAGTGAAAATCCAAAGAAAAAGAAACAAATTTGACGCTCAGATGAAGCAAACAGTCTGAAAAGGAAAGCGACCGTCAGCCAGGAAAATCAAGACTTACAACCAGAGCCAACCGTGGACGTCACACATGCAGCACTGTCTGGATGTCTGGAAGTGTGCTCCTGCAATTACCGTTTATCACCATAGATGCCACTAAAGAGAACGAAACTGAGATCTACATGATAACAACTTAATTAATGTAAGTTTAAAGATCAGAGTTTAAGTGCAGATGATGACAGCATGACGGACGCAAAATAATCTTATCACAAAATCAACACCAGCTTTACCATCACCATTATCACTACCTTCCTTTTCTGTGGAAGTCGTCATCATCATCATCATCACGAGGCCCTGCTCCATGTCAGTGGAGGCCACAAGTAACCTGTTTGCAACCCCCTCCAGTGCGTATACACAAAGGCTTCATAGTGGGGAATTTGAGTAACACACACACTAACAAAAACACAAACACGCGCACGCACACACACACAGACTTGAATGCTCACATATGCTGCCACTCACAGATACTTACCAAAGAGACAAACATAAACAGGCACATTGCTGAGTGACAGAGGCGACTTGGCCGGATCAGTTTCCACTTCCGTGAAATCTAAACATTAGCTTGTTTACCCTCATCCTGAGCTGAAACCGGCCCGCGGTGAGACGGGCCGGGTGTCTCTACGTGTAGGAGTGTGTGTTGTCCAGAGACGGAAAAGAGGGGACAATACGCCAAGCTGGAGTAAGACAGTACAGATGTGCTCTGACCCTTATCTGACTAACACTTCCATTACGATGTCAACAATTATTAGTTCAAGTCATCTGGGGATTCTTTTTTATATTATATCATAATTCCTTCAATATTTGCTTTTTGGGCCCTTTAATTTGCAAACTACTAAACTTTTTAAGAGAGTAAACAGAGGTCACGTACACACATTGACAGAGGTGTGTCAGGGGAATAAAACCTGACATACAATCCAATGAAGAACAAAGAACTAAGCAATCCAAAGTACCGCCTCTTTCCCCAAACTCACCTCTCACAGCAAAGCAAAAGTCTGGACAAACTCTGACGACTCATGTTAGAGCTACTGAGTCCTTACACTCATGTAACATAATACAATAAAATGGACAAAGTAGTAGCACTCTTCAACAAATCTTAAATGTTAAAAAGGATTAAGCTGTGAAAAGGATCTAAAAGCTAATTAAGCAACTAGCAAAGGTATGATATTGTACAGTAGTTATTAACCTTCTTTAGTATTGATATCTCGCTACATAAAAATCCTGAAAGACATATAAGGTTGTTGATTGAAGCGTAATATTTCCCCACTAATGGATCAGACTGAAGACATTTGCTGTTAGCCAACCATCGCTGTCATGCTCTGAGCCATCTAATTTAAGTGTTAGCTACTTCACAGTACCTTTTAAAAACAAATGCTAACATCAGCAGCAGATAGAAGCTAGATGTTAACATTAACATGGGCGTCTTTGGCTGGTGAACACCACAAAATCTGCTTGGTTGTTGCAAATGAACTGGGCTTATACTTCCTGAGCCGTGACACCAGTGAGGAGGTTAGCAACAGCAGGTAAAGGCTTATAATCGCAAGACAATTTCAGTTTGTCATTTGTGCCATATTTATCTTTTACGTAAAGTAATCGTCAGTGGATCACCATGAAGGGACGAGATATGGTTGGTTAGAAAACTGTGAAGCCTCTGTTTGTACCCCTTGATATTCAGAGTGTAAGTTCAATGAGCTTCAGTCACTTGCACTCAAATATGTACACAATGTTTACATGAAGCCTGAGTGTGGCTCTGATATGAAATTCCATGAGTGTTTCGTGATGTGTAGGACCTCTTGTGTTCTCTGTAAAAAAAACATGGAGGAAAAGGAATTCTGATTAATACCTGTACTGAGAGACATTTGTTAAAGCATGTGTGGAAGGTTTTTCATAATTCTGTCAGCACCACAAAAACAATGTGACATGTTTTATAAGCTGTCTTTCATAATCTATCATTCTTAAGGGATCGTTAATGTTTTCTTGCGCTAATTTCCTCTACATTTTGGCTTTTTATGGACACCTGATAACTTGCGTTTGTAATTAATACACATTCTTGTATATTTTTGCAAAGTTTAAATGTGTTTGTTTATTAAAAGTATTCACGTTAGCTGAAGTTTTCTCGGATCCACAGTGACCTAACTGTACAATCCCCCCCCAAAAAAGTAAACACAGATTCAGCCTCCAGAAACTCTGAATACAGTTCAAGTGTGTTTGCTTTTCCTGTCATCCCGCTCTGCACACAAACAATAAGAGCTGCTCGCTGAATGTAATCTGCAACATCAGAGCAATTAGCCACCTACTACAGGAGATAACAAGACAGAGAAGAGAGGGAGGGAGGGAGGGAGGGAGGAAGAGGGTGAAAAAAAAAATCCCCCACCCAGCATGTGAGAACCTGTGTCAGATTTCGCCACAGACAAGGTCACCCTCTCTTGGTCTCGCCTCAATGCCCTGGCTTGGTAACCGGATCCGGCGCAGGACGACGACAAACCTGTTTTTGTCACAGAAGAGGTGCCCACTTGGTTTACATGCCCATTGTGTTTACACACCTTCACATTTTTATTTTTCATTCACTGTAGGCTTTAAATTTACCTGTGAATGGATTCTAGGAGTTGTGTGTAACTATGCCCAGCTGTGATCACCCCCTCAAACACACACACACGTGCACACATACACCAAAAAAATTACAAAAGTTTGTCCCAATTCCAGAGACAAAGCATCATCATCGGTGTTGTGCTGCACAGCCAAGTTAACACTTGGTATGTTTGTAATTGTGCTGCCTATGAAACTGCACAGTAATCCCTTCCAGCTGCCTCCCTCACTCACCCATCCACCCTCCTCTTCCTCCTCCTCCTCTCTCCCCTTTCAGAGAAACTGTAGCTGCAGCTCTGAGTATGTTTTCCATGGGCCCTGGTGGATTCATCCTGTTGACAGCGCCAAGCCTTTTATGCATCGAAAACACAGTATTCCCTTTCAGGTGGAGAGACGATGGAAGGGAGAAGGGGAGCTGGGTTGTGGGAGGTGGTGGTGGTGGTGGGGGGAGCCAAGGACGGTCCCCGCAACAGACTTCAAACTTCAAAATCTTGGTCCTCATCTCTTCACAAAAAAGAGAGTGAGAGACAGACAGTGAGAAGGGAGGGGAAGAGGGATCAAGAGAAGAAGAAGGGGAGGAGGAGAGGAGGAAGAAAAAAAAAACAACGGCACAAAGGAGTGCGTAATTAAGACAGGAAATGGGAGAAGAGAGGAGGGCTCTGGGGGCTTTCAGAAAGAGGCTGGCCGGGGTCGCTTTTCCAGAGAGCGGAGGAGTGGGGCCGATACCCGAGCTGTCTGAATGGAAATCAGATAATCTGTTAACACAAGGCATGGCCCAGATCCTGCCTGCAGACTGACATGGATAGGCCAGTTCCTGTTCCAATCCGCTGCGGTGGCACAAAGTGTTGCCAAGGTAACCAGCTGTTCCAGCCAAACTTTGCCTCTCTCCCCGAGCCGGCGGCAAAAACGACAGGTGGGGCTGCGAGGCGGGTAGGAGCACTACTGAGGCGGTTGTGAGAACACAAAGCTAGCTCAACGCTGGGACGACACAGGGGTGGGAACCTAACACCAGCCGGCACGCAAACAAAATGCTGCTGCACTGTGGAGGTGACCAATCAGAGGGTCTTCTCCTTCAACTGGCTCTTACAGTAAACGTTAACGGACATGTCTTTTCTGGACAGGTGAAACAGGGAGGTTTCCTGCATGTGGGAATATTTGTTTTATTATTTCTTAGCCAAAGTTAGGGCTGCATCTCATCTCCAGATTCTATATAGAAATGTAGAATCTGTAGGTAGGGACGTAGATTTTAGGGACGGCAAGTGTTCTGGTTTCAATTTGTAGTATGCTTGTAGTCCAATGAGTATTGACCAATCATGTATCAGCAGGCTGCGGCGTATGCAGGTTAAACAGTCCGTGTGGAGAGCAAAAGCAGGCAGACTGTGATGTGCCATAATGACATCCATCAGCGGCTATCTGACGATGATTTAGCTTCTTATTAACCTCTATAAACAAACATCTGCAGCAAGTTCAGCTAACAATCTGTTTCAGATCAAAAATTCTACTTGAGATAAATTCCCTGCTGCTGTGTGATGAAAGCCGTTCAGATTTCCCAACTTCCTCGAAATGATCGATCCGACCTCTGTTCAACAAACGGGCATTTTAAAAGTTTTCTTCTCCTCTTGAGGACAGACCTGACAAAGCTTCATTTTTACTTTTTACTAATGTGCATCATGATAGTGAAATTTCGGCAAAGGTGAGACACGTTAATTAAAGTAAATCACAAGAAAAACGGTTTGTTTTTCTGTAAACAATGCAGCACGTGGAATAGGAAGTCGTTAACGCTGGCTGCATGCCAGGCATGTTCACCGCTGTCCCCAGAGGCTGTATCGTTGTCAGACTAAAGCCGATGGGATCCGAGATTGGGGCTGCAACTAACAATTATTTTAGTGATTGACTAACGTGCAGATTTTTATGATTAATCCATTAATTTTTAGTCTACAAAATGTGCATCAAAGAGACGTCTTCAAGTCGTCAAGTTTTCCAGCTGTTAAAACTCAAGACTTTCTGAATTACAAATGACAAAGAGCAGCAAATCCGTCAGTTAAAATTTTGGACCCAGCAAATGTTTGACATTTCACCAAATCGATTCCTCGATTATGAAAAGATTTGGCGATTCATTTTCATTCGATTGATTAATCGGTTAATCATAGCAGAAATGAATAAAATTTTACTCACAGCACGATTTTAAGAGTCTACACACGTCTTTGCAACAACTGTCCAACAACAACAACATTTCTTTTTTTAATGTCATTTTTCACAGTTGTATGTGTCCCACAAATTAAAATAAGAATCTATCCAGCTCTAATCTGTGTGTATTTATATTATTTTGTAATTTGGCTGAACTGCAGCTTTCACTAGCGTTTCAGTATTGCTGCCAACACTGACTTAATAAGTGGATCCCATACATGCCAATACATGACTGGTCCACATAAATACAGTATATGCATTATTAAAATTTATTGTTTCTGCCACCAGTAACATTTATTCAGTCACGGCATGCGTCCAACTCTGCTTCCAGTGCCACAGCAGAACTTGGCCCTGATGTTACGTTACATAAAAATGATTCCAATTAATAACACATGAGAAGCACAAGTATACAGACTGTAGGTAGGGAAAGGGGATCACTGGCATTGGTTATGCACTCAGTATCAGTGAATACTTTGAATGGCGGTGCTGGAATCTGTTAGAGAAAGTTGAATCTGTGCATTCCTATATTTGACCACTCAAACCAGTGGGCCTCCTGCCTCGCGACATGATAAACTGCTGACCTGATCGATGCAGGCGGGTACTAACTAGCCACATTATCACATCTGGCTAAGTGATCATATTTTCAGCAAGTCTTCTGTGATCTAACTCACACACGTTCTACATTTACACAGCCTGAAACAGTAAAAACAGCTCCCTCGGCCAAACCAAACAGTCTCCCTTTTCCACACTTCCACAAATAGTAGATTTTACAACTTTATACTCATTTACATTTTTGTGTGCTTTGTCACCGTATCATTTGCTGCTGCTTTGAGCCCAAACCGACTGATCTACCTGACAGTGGTGTTGGTCCCAGTGAGGTGTTAGGATCAAACTCTCCCTGCAGCACCATAAAAGTGTTATTTACAATGGCCTGAACAACTTTATAGATTCCCCTGGAGGTGAACAGGAGGCCAGGGCTCTAAATCAAGGCTGGTTAAAGGTAGCTATTTCAACCTTTTTTCAATTTAAACTGCGTTCATATTTTAAAAGTGGCGACTTAACAACAACAGGAACAAATCTCCGGCAATAAAGCCCCACCGCTTGACCCACTTCATTCTTTCCCAGCCTGCTCTTTTATTATCAAATATCTGAGCAGGAGGAGTTGGGGGGGAAAAATAAAAATGGGAAAAAAAACACCTCCTACAGGACCTCCACCTCTGCTCCCACTTCAAGAGCAAGGCGGTGCGACATGCAGCGGCGTACCGCAGCTCAAACTTCCCCTTCCTCTTGAGGGGAAGCCATTTTATTGTGTTCCACTGAGATAATTGCCAATCCTTTAAATGAAAGGGTTTTCTCAGTGCTCTGGTAATTACTAGATACGCAGCAAGGGTCTGGTGAAGGAGGGGGGAGGCAGAGGGGGGAAAAAAAGAGAAGAAAACATGACAGGCAGGTATTAAAATTCAATGGGTGGGGCAGGAAGGAAGTCGAGAGAGGGATGTGTTGAAACAGAGTGAATGAGGGAGGGCTGGAGGGAGGGAGGGAGGCATGCTGTGCTGCTGTAGCCTCCATTTGGGGTTGAGGAAGGACATGTTTATGGTCTGAGGGTTGGGCCTTTTTTTTTTTTGATCCGGTAGAGCAATCCTGTGCCAAGTGCCAAAGACACATCTGCTCCTGGGCAATCCTTTGCCGTGGTGAGGTGATTTATGTGGTGATCACTGACCTCTTTTCCTAAATCACTCGCTCTTTTTTTAGGAACTTCCCATCAGATTCGGAGCAGCTGAGCAGAGTTGAATAATTCCTTCAGACAGCGAAAATTACACACTGCGCTTCCTACTCCGTGAGTTGAGGAATGTCTCTCAGTGATGATGGAGAGATTGAAAACCAAAGCAAACTGTAAATGCACACGCAGTTATACACCTCAAAGGCTCGTGGATCCACTGGCAGGGTTTCACAGCACAGCGATGTGAATCACCTCAGGTAAACACGCACAGGCCGAGGGAATAATTGTGGGGTGCAGTTGTTAAGTTTACACACTTATTAACTAGTGCTGTTTCACTGTTTGTTGAAAAAAGGAGAGCAAACCCACAGTTTTTATGTAGACATGGCAGCGGAGAGTCACAACAAACAAATATCGCACTGCAAGCTAAAAAAAGCAACTGGCATCTCACAGGTGTTGAATGAGTGCATCCGTTAGCGTGTTTTTTCCTGTGAAGGGAAGTTTTCTGATGTGATGTGCTGCATATTTGGAAATTGTAGTGTGAAGGAGGTTTTCCATGTAGCAAGGAAACCGTGTAGGTGTGGAATGTTCAATGCCAACTAAGGCTGCCTTAGACTAAATGAGTCTTTAGTTTGAGCTTATGTTTCGTTTAACACAGTGGAACATCATCCGTCCTCTGCTTCAGTCCTTTGAGTCTGGTGTCTTTAGGGTGACTCACATGGCTTAGGCCTGACTGTTGGCTGCTAACTAGCTAACTTTGTACCTTCGTAGAGAATAAAGGTCATGAGACTTCATGGTTAAGTGTTGGTTATTGTTAGGAATAGAGCTGTGGTAACAATTGGTTGATTGCACATAGCTTATTCTCTTTTGTTTCTCACTTTTCAATGCTGCTTCTTCCAAACCAATCAATGCTGCATTACCAAATTGGAAAATCAGCCAACTGCCCCATAACTTAGGGAATTTGCTTTACTTAAGTACAATATCAACCAAGACAGGTTCTGTATATACGCTTGTGTTGAGTCTTGTAAAGGGTAAGCTCTACAAAATGTGCATCAGCAGTGGATACCAGCTATTGCACAGGTCCCACAGTTGTTCAAGCTAATTTAGCCCTTGCCGGGCAGCGCAGTTGTCCCGTAGTGTTGACAGGTATGTCTTTCTATCCAACCCTATCAAATGATCTTTTTACATGCCATCAGGTATCATTTACACACTTTCCCCTGTGGTCCCTGACCCTGGAGAATGGCCCTTCAGATGCCCAAAGAGGCCCCGGGCTTGTCAAAGGATCGCCTGTTGAGGGGCCTGCTGGCCGGGTGGAAAAAGGTGTGCTCTAAGCTTGTTATGTGACACGGAGGGGAGACAGGCCAGAGGAAGGTGAGGGGAGGAGCGTGGGGGTGGAGGGTCAAGGCGCACAACAATGGCCCCTCTCAAGTCGGGAGGGCCCATCAGTTAAGTGTGTTTTCCTGCAATTTGAGAAAGTGGAATCTGCTCAAATTGGTGTCCTCTTGAGTTCCGATTGCATGAGTTATGTGGCCGATGGGGGGCTGAGGGGAGGCCAGGGGTGTGTATGAGGGGCATGGTACTGCCTTAATTGATACTTTCAGCTCTTCCAAAAGAGGAGTAAAACCCTCAGTAGTGCTGAACAGCAGCATTCCAGGTCAGACTGGCTGTCTCTATGGCGACGCCAAAGGGGGAGGGCAAGCGCCACCATTCGTGGACGAGATTGGATGCTGGAAATGGATACAGAGTGACAGGTCAGCGCCACAGGCCACATAGCACGCTGCAGCCACAAGGCTTAGGCATCCTTCAGCCGGGCTAAGAGATCCGATAGGGGGATTTATGCAGAGGGTCAAGGGCTACAAACTATTTTGTTTCGTATTTTGCCATTTTAAAGGTATATGTACTGCAACCCTTCTCAAAAGCTCAATAAAGTCGCATTTTTAAGAGTTTAAGCACAGATGAGGGCGGTTGGACTTTGGGCATCTAAATCTGACTACATTGTTGTACAAGTGTTGGTACACATTTGACAAACTTCTGTCAGTTGTTGACACAGCAGACAAAACAAAACGAATGACTCCCAGGCTCCAGATGAATGAAAGCTAAATTTGACCTATTCAATATTGGGAGGTACACGACTGGATCCAAGGAAGTAATACAGAACAACACCCAGCGTTTGTACTTTGTTTCAGGAACTAAGATGTTAACACTGCCCGTGTTTCATGTCCTGTACACGTATACAGTGGAACAAGATAACACTTGTTCCAGCTATACAGCCTGTGAGTTAGAACAGTGTACAGTTCGTAGTACCAAAGACAGCAATAAAATCCAGTGCAACGAGGTGTGTCTTATTTGTCCAAGTCAGTATCAACATCTGACATTGATTTGAGGACACTGGGTCACATGACATGGAAGCGATTGAAAAAAACCTAAAACATTTCCCATAAATTGAAATTGAAAATGAAAAAAAATGTATTTAAACTGCGTCTTAAACACAATTATTAGTTAAGTTCTTTAACTTACTTTTCTCAAGGTAATTGGTTTCATCATTTTGTTGTAAGTAAACTCAACTTGTTAGAATTTACAGTGTACAACATGAAATATATCTGTTATATGTTATTCGGGCCACGAGCCTCAAACCCATGATTCTACATAAGACCAAACAATCAAGCCGCTGACCCATCGATAGGAGGACAGGACAGGACCTCAAGTAATAACTGCATTATATGCAGTCCTATCTATTCAGTCAACTCAGCAACGCCCTGTTTGCAGAGACATATATCCTTCCTTTTACAAGGGGATATTATTTTACAGTCTCCTGACCTTGGGTATACTGAGTGAAACACAACACCGCCCCCCAGTCTATTTCTGTATTTGTCTTACAGTAAGCTGTCCGTAATTGAATCATGCTCTCCAGGACTGCTAGACATGAATGGTGCTGCGGACGCGTTCAGACTTAGTCACAGTGGTTAAGAACGAGGCATAATCTTGCGGCTACTATGTTTAGGTCGTGTGACTCCAATTATGTTTGTTTTTTTCTTCGCTTTGTTTTCATTACTTGAAATGCGAGGATTTACATGCCGACTTAAGTTCTTTCACTTTGGAAATCAGATGATCTATTTTAAAACTTTGAGATATTTTTGAACCTCATTCACACATAAGCTCTACGAGTTCGGCTCTTTATACTCATAATCCGAAAAGATAAACTATATATAGACCTTTGATAGCAACAGAGTGTGTTTCATCTTACCACAGAAATAATATGGAGAAAGTCCATGTTAGCAAGTGTACTTGGCACCAAGGTGATTTCTGATGACTCATGTCTCCAGCACGCAGCGTCTTTTGAAAGACACCCAAGAGGTTTGATTGTTGACAGTGGGAGAACAGACACAACCAAAAAAGGAGGCTATAAAATGCAAAGAGCAAAGTTCATCTGTGCATCAGACTGATTCAAAACAAGTCGGTGAATAAAGAAACAATGTGTCTATAATGACTTCTTTCAGGTCTGCTCTGAATGAAATCCACAAATTAACCGCACCTCTGATTGTGTAACAGCTCCGGATCTAGGTGATTCCCTTTGGCAACACAACAACAACCCTCAGTTTCTAAAGATAGATAAACTGGTCTATTCGCATGCTGTCAATTGCTTAATCTCAAAACTAACAAACCACAAACTGAAAGTCATTCGCCATCCAACAACAAGCGCTTGCTCCTCTATCTCAGGTCAGGTTAGGAGCTACTTAAGTGTGTATTCAAAATAAGTCAATGAACATACCAACTGTACTGCATTTACTAACAAACAAACGTGTTCTTTGAGGAGGACTAATAACAGGTTAACAGTTTAGTTTGTGTGCTTGCCTTTGAGAACACAATTCCATGAAACAACTGGTTCTACAAATTTAGGCTGAGCCATCACAGTGAATATCAAATTGTAGACAGTAAAGGGCAGAACCATTTCTAGGCCTGTGTCCACTACAGCCTTTTGTCCGAGCTAAAAACTTCAGACGCTTTCCTGAAAATGAAAAACAAGTCGCGATTTAAAGCACTTTTGTAGGCTGATATGCTCTCGCTGCATGTTGTTGCTATGGTATCGACTATCTGCGACAAGTAAAACTGTCAGCAAAATGTAGATTTCTTCTTCTGCTCTTGATGAAAGAAAGGTTGAAATTGTAGGAATAGATGACTGACCCGTCCCAATGTGGGATACTCAGGAACCAAGCAAGCAAGCTTCTCTCGCATTATAGTTAGAACCTGTACCTGTAGGATGTGATGATTGGGATATTTCTCCCACCCATCCTTCAGTCTGATTGGACAGTTGGGTAAAAAGTGAGAGTGATGAATGCAGCGTTTTTCAAAGTGCAACATTTCTCTACTCTCCATGAGGTGCTAATGAAGGTGCTCAATGGATGCTATGCGCCTCATCATGGTGCTTGCATTCAAACCATGATGTATATTAGGGGTGGGGCAAAATATCGAGACAGCAATATACCGTCGCCCTGACTCTTGTAATACAATTATTGATAGGCTGGCACCGAATAGCAATATTTTAATGTACAAATATCTGGCGCTCTAAACAGATTTCCTCGCCATTTTGACTCCCTGTGTCACCACTTCATGACTCCTCGCGGTGGCGCTTATGACATGAAACCAAATTCAATGTTCTAATTTGTTTTTAAGTTCTTCTGTAGTTCTGTAATTTAATTTACAGACTGAAAACACGTACATTGTTTCATCTCAGTTTGTGTCAAATTGTGTAAAACTGACAAATTGCAGTAAAAAATAGATATATAAATACATTAATCCTGCACTTTTAGGGGCATATTGTAGTCTTCAGTTAATCAGTTATTATGATTGTCTTGCAATATATCAATTAGCGCAGAATCACTGTATCGTGATATTATCGCTATCTTGGGCCATGTATCGTATAGTGATGTTATCGTATCGTATCGTATCGTATCGTATCGTATCCGGGGTTACCCTGTGATTCCAGCCCCTAGCGTAAATACCCCGTGCTCCTCTGAAAAAATGTAAAACACTTTGGTGGACACACGGCCTCAGGCTCCATTTTGGACCCTCATGAGAACCCCCAATTCAGAAAAGGCAGCTCTCCTATTACTGCAACTGCCCAACATTAATGCTACAAGATTGCACCAACAATTCCTCTTAAGGCTGGTGAGAACTGTGCTGCAGGAGAACATCAATCACAGAGAAAGTAGAACCTCTTAGCTGGCTGCCATCTGCTTGCAATTTTGTGTAAAAATCCAATCTAAGAGCAAAGTTCTTGTGAGATAAGCATCGCCGGGGCCAAACTCTCTCAGATGAGGGTCCCCGGTCTAATTTTCTACCATTATCTATATTTATGTCCTCTGTAGTGCAGTTAAGTAGATTGTGAGAAGCCAGTATGGAAAGAGCTTTTACAGTAATACATAAAGTTGGAGCTGACTTGACTTGGGGGGTCCTCAGGATGTGAGGGACTGAAAAAGCAGCGTTATCAGGTCTTCAGTGTGCGTTCAGGTTTAGCAGGCTGTTGCAGTCTGGGTTGTGATCGGGGCTTTGATAAGGCATTGTTGATGGGCTGTGGAAAAGCGTTTTATCACTGGAGCATAATAGCGTGCATAAAAGCCATGAACCTGCGCTGAATAAATATGGCAGCACACACCCACAGAAAGACAAATGTGCGTGCAGCATGCACACGCACACACATGCACACCTTGTGTTTGTCGCACCTTTCCTGCAGATTATCTCTGTGAAAGAATGGCGGGATCTAGGGGCTTTTTCCCTCCCTGCCTCTCTTTCTCTGCATGGCTGTGTCTGAGTGTGTGTGTGTGTGTGTGTGTTGCCTCCACACACACACACACTCTTTTGCTCTCTTTCTTCTTCCCCCCTTCCCTATCTCTCTCTCCACCTTTCTCTCGGTATATTCCTTCCTCTCTGTTTCGCCCTCCATGCCTGAGTGCAAGGTGAGGATCACAAAAGGAACACCTGGCAAACACGGATGTGGTCCTCCTCGTCTCATTGTCACACACCCCCTCCCTCCCTCCCTTCCAACTCCTCCTCCTCCTCTCCCCCCTTTGACTCCCTTTTCAGAGAGGCGCTCGCAAGAATCGCAAACAAGGCTTTCAGCAGTAGGAGGAAGGACGAAGAGGAGGAGGAAGAGGAGGAGGAGGTGCCCCCCACCACCACTCACTCCCTTCATCCCTCCCCTCCCTCCCCAGCTCGCCTTTCACACGCCAGGAAGTGCTATTCAGACCAGGAGCTGCATGTACATGTCCCTCTCAACCAGTAACACCTCACTTCTTTCTCTTTCTCTCTCTGAGTGCACATGTATAGAGAGTGTGTGTGTGTGTGTGTGTGTGTGTGTGTGTGTGTGTGTGTGTGTGAGTAGGAGAATAAAGAGAGGAATGGGAGAGTCAGAAGAAGAAAAGAGGAGAAATAAAGAGAAACGTATTCTGGTATTTCTGGTTCTAACTGTCCTGATAAAACTTTAAAAAAAACACGTGACTCAACTTTATAGAAAATCGACATGAATACATTTTATGTCCTCTGGGGTCACGATCGCTCGACACAAGCAGAGGCATGAAAACTTCTCATTGAGGTAAATTCAACTTCAAAAACAACACAATGTATTGAATCATGAGGCTTTAACTTCTGTCTTCACTCCAGCCCGACCGTTCAACGGCTAAACAAACCTTGGATTCACTGTGAAGAGCCACCATTTAGTCTGGGCCTCCATAGTTATCTTATTAAGGCTGTCATATCTTATAATAAATATTTGATATCACACAAGGCTCCAAAGAATCCACCTTACACATTCTTAAAATAGTTTGAACCCAGTCTAAACTTTGTGTTTAGGCTGGCCTTGGGATTTTACACATACGGTGCAGGGTCATACAAACCAGGGATCTTGGCTTTGTCCTGATTGGCTGAGACATCAGTTCTGGGCTGTGTCTCGATACAGCTCTACAGGCACATTGGCTCAGGTCGAAGGTCCTTGTTTCAAGCATTCAGACAATTCTTATATTTTGGTTTCTGGTCTGTTTCGGATCAAATTTGGTGAAGCTAATGTGTGACTTTCTGCAAAATAGTGATATATCAATAAAGATGCAATAACTCAACATGACATTCGTCTAGCTGCTGGTGTTTTCACATCCTGACAATTATTAAACATCAGACAAAATTTAAGCAGGGCTGGAAGTATTTTTTAATTTGTTCATTTTAGAAATTCACTTTCGCTTTATTCAACCAAATGATTTTTAGAGCAGAGTCATCAAACACTCGAGTGGCTGGATATCACTGTTACTCATCTGCAACAATCAAGACCGACCAGAGTTGGCAGCTAACAATTTCTCTGTAATAAACAGGAAATAATCGTCTGGAACTTAAAGGAAGTCCCAACATTTTTTTAAACCATGCTTCTTTGTCAACAACAGGCTGTTGTCTCGAAGAGAGAAACCAGATGTGGCGACTATTTTAAAGTTAAGTAGCTCATCCACTTTCTACACACGTGACCAATCACTGTTAAGATGGGATGTTCACTGATTGATAAAAATCCTTTGATGCAGCCACCCCCAGTTTCAATGTAAGAAAAACATACACACCTTAAAGGGCCAGTACGTAGGATGCAGATTGCACCAAGCGTGTAGGAGAATCTGTGGTGGCTGCAAATCTCCCAACAAACCCAAAAGGTCTTTTCGCGAGCCAGTGTTTGTATTGTCCCTTCTGGGCTACTGTAGAAAGATGGCTGTGCAACATGGTGGCCTCCTTGCTCCCGTAGATATAAAGAGCTCAATCTATGGCTTGTTAAAATGAATGAATATTGTTAAAAAAGTTACTTGGCAGACGTTTTGATGATTGATTAATTGGTTTATATTATTGTAACATGTTTTGAAGGATTTGGACAATTGGTCAGACGAGTTTGGAATTTTTGACAATTTATAGCCCAGATGATTAATTGAGATGTAAAGCAATAAAGTCTGATACTGGTTAATCAATAGTGAAAGTAATTTAAGTCGCATTATCCCAACTGAAAGTGAAAAAGTGTCATTATACTGTCTACAGTCCGTCATATTCAATATGTGTAATCTTTGTTCAGTCTATCACCATGTGCTGCAAAAACCGATGATGTCACAGGCTGATGTCACGAAGGCGAGTCTTCTACATTCACTATACATGAACTTTTCAATGTCTTTTTTCAATGAAGTGATGACGAGATTCAGAGGCCGAAACAAACCGGGCTTTACTATCAGTTTCCTTTCACGGGGACCTTTGTGAGACGCAGTCAGGTTGAGATAAAACCCTCAGGAGGGCGGCCTCTCGTCGGCACCCTTTCTCCTGTCCTACCACTTTTTGTAAAAATCATAATAATAAAAGAAAAGAAGAAAAACCATCACAAAACACTTGAGAGAAAAGCGCCCTTGTTCCCGAGCTTTCAAAGAGAAGTGAACATCAGCGCTCAACATGATTAAGCTCCTTTCACACTTCCATGCAGGTACTGGTATGTTATAGATTGGGAAAAAAAGACCTCTCTCTTCTTGTGGGAGTCTTTGTTAGGGTCAGGATGTTGTTGTAAGTCCACCCCTTCAGTCCAATAACATAAATAGAAGCTATCACTGTGAAGCATCAGCAGCAGCCAACCTGCATGTGCTGGTGAGGACCATGCAGGCCCACTGGGTGTGAGTGTGTCAGGTGAAGGGGAGCGGTCTGTGCATTATGATGGATTGTGTACGTGGAAGCGGGCGTATATACCTTCCCATGCAAGAGGTTATCTCACTTTAAGACTGGGTTGCACCAGCAAAACGTTTCTTCTGATCTGAGTTCAACTTCAACTCTTTGTTCACTTTAACAACTTTTACTTGTCTTACGTCTTTGTCAATAATATCATAAATTCATTGGACTCTAAGCCTGTTTTGTGTGCCAAACAATGACCATATATATAGATGGACGATGCCTCTCCAGCTGCTCTCATTGTATGAAATTGATGCCAAAATAGCCCTTCTGATAGGCGCTGCCATCTTGTGATGGTGACATCATTTGGAGCCAGAGCTGCACAGCAGAGGTCGGCAGGTGGAGCCGCTGTAGCCATTTCCACTAACCAAAAACACAATTAACTTACCGATAACAACAGCAAGGATCCCGCACGTCGGCATATTTAACAGCAGAACAGCTTCTTGTGTTGGTCTAAAGCTTACGTTCACAGATGTGGAAACTTCAGTGACTGATTGATTTAGTTTCCTCTCGCCGATCCTTCTCTACTCTGCTAATCTGCAACAGAGCGGCTGCAGGAGCCGTATTGGTCAACAGAGCTGTCAATCATCATTATTACAGCATCGAATAACTAATTGAAAATAAACTTGAACACTTGGACGTAAATCAGCATGATAAGAACTAGCTATAATGACAGAAACCATGTTTGAGAAAAATGTATTTGGCGTGTATTTTGATTTTAAAGTTTGACTCATGTCCCATCTGTTAACATGGAGGAGGCAGGCTTTATGAGCTATACTGCAGCCAGTCAGCAGGGGGCGACAGAGAGGGTTTGGCTTCACTTTTAGGGAGCTGTTATGTCGTCCATCTTTTTATACGGTCTACGGTGCCAAACCACAAGCTAAGGCGAAAAATAAATGTCTTAATATTTTTACAACCTGTGTCTTACACTCATAAATGTGACCAGTCTCACTAAAGGTTCTGCTGACTAGAGATTTGGGAAATAAGACTTAGCTAAAACAACATACATCTTGGCAAGCAATATTCAAAACTATTTTCTACAGTGGATATTATTTAAGTGAACATTCAGAAAGCTTTATGAGGTGAGCCGTGTTTGTCCCAATGTATGTTTTAGTTGAATTCGACATTTCACAAACCTCTATAATCGAGTTGGTGAGTGCAAAGTTAGCACTGATCATCACAACGGTCACGTTATTGAGAATAAGACAATAAAATTGACAGATACCAGAAATGTTTCCTTAAACTCCTGTGTCTGTTCATCACAGCGACCTGTATAAGTCAATTCTTTGGTTTCCAACAGAGGCTTTTAAAAGTCAAGAGTAACTTACTGGTATTTTAACTGGAAATGTCTCATCCGACAGTAACATTAATGTCATTCCCCTGCATGCACACGTACAGCACATACAATAAAGCCTTCTATACAGTGTGAGAGCATTCCAGGTGTCGTCTCTGCCACACAACTTCCTGTTTACACAGGAAGTAAACATCTGCGTGCAAAGTATGCAAACAGGGACGGATAGGCTGGGCTGAGGATGGTTTGTGTGTGTGTGTGTGTGTAGATGAATGTGTTCATATTTGAGTGCATGCTTGCTTCAGGAAGACTCTGACAGCTTTACTGCGCTGTCAAGTATTTATAACCTACAACCTTTTTAGAGCCCCTAACCCGGGACCCGGCCTGCCTCTCTCTGTCTGAGGCCCTCACTGCAGCGGGCCCCCACTGTACTGTAACTCCACAGCACTTCAGGCCCTGTAAATCTCTCAGTGAGGGGGACTACAATGCCCGTATATGTGTGTGCGTATGGGGTTCTAACTCCTGCTATGACAACAGACGAGCCATCACAGCCTTAAGAGCGCCTATTTGCCTGTCAAACTTAATCTTGGCTCGCAGTTCGACTGGAGGTGGCTTTTACTGTCTGTCAAGAACGACAGACGGAGAAAAAAAAAAGGAGCGGAGCGGATATTTCAGGGGTGGAAAGTGGTGCATACCAGAAATAGCTTGACTTTCACAGCTAGGAATCCCATTTTCAGTGGGAGGCATGTTTTTTTTCTTTTTTGGTCTGTGTGCGGAAATGACTATTTATGTACCAAACACTGGGATGTGTAATTTGGGAGATCTTGTTTCAAGCCTCACGTTCTTCCAATTTAGATAATATTATACTTACTGTCTTATATCCTGTGGGTTGTTTAGTTTTATTGAAACCCTCAAACACACCATCTATCCCTCTCTTTAACCCTCCCTCCGTCTTTCCTCGGAGGCCACAAGGTGCCATAAGTGCCTCAGATATCTTCATCTAACAAATCATGAGCGTTCACGTGAGCATTTATGCTCTGTAGTGTCAGCAGAGTGAGAATATTTCATGTGATACTCAAAGTGCCTGTTTGGTTTTAATATCTCCATTAACACTGACTGTGCAGTTTCCAATCTCTATTTCTTCTGCAGAATCTCCGGCGTAAGAATATTTCCTTTAAGCGCTTGCTATGCACTGTTTAGGACATTTTCTTCTGTATCTGTGTAGCAGATTTGAAGTTGTCTCTGCAGCGCCTCCACACACACACAGGTCCCAAAGCAAAATAACGTACTACTTTTTTGTTTTCTTTCCAAAGGAAAAAAAGAAAAAGTCGTCAGTCAAAGGTGTGCTGGGTTAAGAAAAAGCATGCAAACTGCTTTTCCAGTTATCTTCTGCATCTTAGTCTTTCTCTGAGGGATTGCGCGCAGTAATTCATCCACACTGACAGCCATATGGTATACTGCTCTGCTCTACAAACACTTTAAAACGTGGAGCCACCAATGAGGGAAAAAGGAGAAAAAGGAAAACACATCCTGACAGGGCCTCTTTTCTGCTATCTCAATAAGAATGCAAACATTTTTAGACACATCAATGAAGTCTTATAAATGTTTCCCCTAAAAATCTCAAAGTACTCCGTGCATCTATAATTTGACCATACGTGCATAATTTGTACCTATCGGGTAACATTTGTTTATCCAACCATCCGATCCAACTGGGCATAAGGGGACTGTAATTGCACCGTTGGTTAAGTGACTGTTTCAGGGAAACGGAGCGGCATGTGCTGCCACTGACGGAGGAGGAATGCAGAGTGCATATTTGCCAGTTGAAATAACTGTAATATGGAAAAGGGAGGGGGGGGTGCTCAGTCAATCAAATTACTGCATTTACTGAGAGAGAGGTAAGACAGCAGAAGTAAGGCTTTAATTCAATTTGGATGGCACGCCGTCTCAGCGGCTTGTATGGCAAAATAAACTGTATGATTCTGGATGGCTTGTGTGGAGGTGACCATATTTCACGGTGGAACTATCAAATGTACACAACTGCAGCTATGACTTAAATCTATTACCAGCAAGGATCAAGGATCAATCCACACGAATGGTGATTTTGATCCTATGAGAGCCTGTGTGTATACTGGCAAAACTCTCTGCATCAATTCATCATTGTCTTTGACTGAGTCTAAAGAAATCCTTGTTTTCTTTAAGAATCTGCCAGTGAATTATAAATACTTTCACCTTTCTCAACAGGAATCAACGAGGTTCAAGAATGCATTATACATGGCTGTATGTATAATGAAACTAAAAGTAAAGCAAGTAACTGTACTGGAGTCAAGAATCTGGGGATTATACGGCTTCATGTTTTCCTGTGATTCTGTGAAGCCTTTGAAAGATTATCGACTTGAAACGAGTGAAAAACTCCAGAGCAGCAAGAAAACTCATTTCTGATTCAAAACGACCTTTTGCTTTTATTTTACAAATCCAAGTTTCCCCATTTTTTTTTATGTACTGCAGTAAACCTGCCTCAATTATGTCTTGTTTTATGATGTCTATATTTCATGAAGAAGTTAATTTCAATTGAAAACAGGCTGAAGACATTTTAGTCAGCTGGCACTCTGATAACATGATGAATTTGGGATTTTTGAGACTGATACTGACGCTGATCTCGAATGATTATCAACCTTTTCTGTTTGGTTTGTGCATCAATTTTGCACCGACACGTCTGTCGAGTACAGATACAGCTCTAGAGAAATTTAAGAGAGCACTGAAAAAAGTCCTTCTCTGGTTCTTCTAGTTATAGGTTTGTGTTTCTATCAAATTAACTTTTGTTTTATTGTTTACAACATTTCTCCTACTTCCAAACAAAATATTCTCATTGAGGTCTTTTATTTGCAGAAAATGACGACTGGGTAAGAAAACCAAAAGATGCAAGACAGATGTTTTTCAGAGCTCGAATAATGCAATGAAAACAAGTTCATGTTTAAACAACAGAACAATGTTTTAACTCAGGAAGAGTTCACAGACCAATGTTTGGTGGAATAACCTGGTTTTTAATCACAGCGTTCATGCATCTCTACATGCTCTCCGCCCGTCTGTCACAGTGCTGTTGGGTGACCGCTCTTGGAGCAGCTCGGCTTTGTTCCATGGCTTGTGACCATCCATCTTCCTCTTGATCACATTCAGGAGGTTTTCAATGGGTGGTGGTCTCTTAATTTTTTCCGGAGATGTGTATCAGTCCAACAAAATCGCCCAAGCGATACACCAGTCAGCCTCTAAATCATGACATAATTATTTGACAATTATATGATTTTTAGCAGGGCAGAATCTGGAATGTATTCTGCACTTACCACATTATGAATTGCTCTCTTAATTTTCCCCTCAGCTCAGGCCTAACTGGCCTGCGTGTATTGCTCAGTGTGGTAATGTGCGCTGCACAGTTCTGTTAGTTGTCAGAATGTCTCTGCTCCAAAGTCACCGTGGGATTCCTGCACATTTACTTTTCCTGACAGTGTGTGTGATTTCGAGTCGGGGTCCGCTACTCGTTGAGTTTTCACATGCTAAGCAGATTCAATAGTTTCTACCTTGGGGTCACAGGAGTGTCATATGTCAAACTAAGTGCTTCCTGAGGTTAGCCATGTGCACACAGCGAGTCAGTGTCACCTGTAAATCACAACTCACTAAATGCCAAAAAAGCATTCCACTGCAATCTTACGGGGAGAGGGGTGAATGTAACCCCACGACATTATATTTCTGAATATGTTGTTCTTTACCCTGCGACATATTCTACTCTGAAACTGTCCAATCATCAGAAACATCCAGGAAACTGTGCTCCACAGCAATGTAACAGCAGAAGCAACAGTTTATTGCATCTCCATGGTGATAATACATAATACCAAGGTGCTGAAGAGAAACATCGGAAAAGAGTTTGGAAACTGAAAGATTATCTGAACTCAGGGAACCTCTCGTTGAAAGGAAACTGGTACAACAAAGCCTGACAGGAAATTAACTATAAAATATGTGGTTTGAGTTGATCATAAACATGCCTAATTAAGAGAGCTATTTGCAGATCAAGATTTCCTGTCCTGGGGCTACGATGTCGACATTCTGCACAAGTCAATCTGCGGATAGTTTGAACCGCAAATACGTGTACCATGTCACTTGAGGCAAACCCGACCAATAATGGCATGCTTCAAATGGAAAGGCAAATTCCACTGTGGAAATCCATTTGGGTAAAAAAAGAAAAGATGTGTCACTTTCAGTTTTCAAGTCACTTTTCCAGCAGATCATGTTTTGGCAGCAACATGAGGTGAGACAGAACGAGGAGCTTATTGGAACAATTAAGTAAAAGTAATGTGTTCAAAATGGTGAAATGTCAGACGTTTCGGTTCATTTTCTTTCATGTTTTCACTTCTCACATTTACTGTTTAAAGTGCAAGTGAAGCTGTGTGCTCTAAATCCTGTTTTCATTGCTTCCTCTATATGGTTTTATGTCTGGAAACTTGGTGGGCAAAAGGATTTCTGTGATTCCTATGAAAACACACCACTAATGTATTCATATTTCATCAGATTTTAAGTTAGGATCTCGAAGATCTGAGTTTTGTTCTTTTTGGCGGCACCTGTGGCGATAAACGGTAATTGCAGGAGCCCAGATATCGGAAGATAGCGGAAAAGCAGCCGCTTAGCTCCGCCTACCCTCTCTGGCAGACCAACCACTGCTGGCTGATGGAAAGCGCGTCACCAACTGGGCGCCGCTTGTGATTTTCGCCACAGACACCCAGTCTGTAATACTGCAAATGCAAAGGCTTTCATCAGTGGGCCATAGGCTCAATCACCATTGTGTTACCTCATTCAGCGATAGATAGTGACTTAACAGACATTTAATTAAATGAAAATCTTCGACATTATTACTTTAATAACAAATTTTCCAACCAGAGATTCAAATTAAATGCATCAAAAAGCTCATCAGATTTATATTAATGAAGCGATCCTTAAACCTGCTCAATCTAAAGAGTTCGGAGCAGGGACTTCTTCAAACAAAAAAGCTGCAATAATAAGTGTATGAACCATGACTTTAATCCAGCGTCACCTTCTTGGTGTTATGAAATCGGGACCTACTGCTTTTAATTTGTCTTGATTGTCTGCAGTGACCTGCATAGAGCCGAGCCTGTTGTGCATCATCGTTTTCATTGTGGTGGAGAATTTTGATTATTTATTTATTTATTTGTTGGTCTTCCCCTCGTAACCCCCACCTCTAACCTCCTCTCCCCCGATCACAGATCTACCGCTCCTCTCCATCGTTTTGCCGGCAGAGCGCTGGCATAGACGCAGGGGGGGTGGGAGTTGCCCACCCCCCTCCTCCCCATCTCCTCCATGGTGTTTATCCACTAATTGGGCCACTTCCTGAGACAGAGGCCAAACAGGGAAGGGAGGAATGCATGGCAAAAGGCCACTCAGACAAGCTAGCGTCAGGGTTAGGGGGGTGGGAGAGGGTTGTGGAGAGGGGAGAGGGATTTGTGGGGCGTACAGAGATAGAAGGGGGCAAAAGATAGAGAATAAAAAAGATGAACAGATGTTTTCTTTATCCTTTTTTTTCTTGTCGGAGGGAAGGGGGCAAGCCTCTGTTCATGACATAACAATTCATATTCCGCATGAGCTCTTCCTGGCACAGCAGATCAGCAGCTCAGCCTGCGACGTGTGCCGGCGGCGCTCACTATAAAACGGTAATGCACGCAAGCTTTTGCATTCTGACCGCCAACCCTGCGCTCCCTTAAAAAAACAGGCAGCTTTTAGTGCAGAGAAAATGTGCATAAGTCACTGGACTGACAAATGGGAGGGTTCACGCTCATTTTTATCCCGGCTGACCATCTATGCGCTCGGTTTCGTTTGATGTGCTCCCCCTTTGAAGTTGGCCTACAGGGTCTATTGGTGTTTTCCTGGGGTTAGAAGTTGAGCCCCCACAGCATTTAGGACTTTTCAAGCCAGTTAAGGGATGCCAGATGAGTAGCCCACAGTCCCATGACACCACTCCGATTTTTTTGTGTACAATATGTTGGGAGTGTGTGCCAGAACCACCAGAGCGTACTTCATTCAACAAGAAGAAATACAAGAAATGTAACAGGGGGAAACTTTATGTATGACGACTTGAGTTAGGAGAAATTGCAAGTACTTTTATTTTTACATCCCTAAATCTACTAAAGCACAACCTGAGTCACAGAACTGATGGGAACCACGTCCATCTTTAACCAATGACCAAATGCCTTCACCTTTCATAAAAGCTGCAAGCCACAGTTGTGATAAAAACTGTTAATATTGTATTCCCACATCAAAAAGGGTGATCGCACAGTTCTGAGAACTCTGGCCAGATTTGAGAAAAGACCCTGCTGATAGCGCGCAGGCCGGAAAAAGGTCACGTGGTGGCCATTTGGACAGGGGAGACTAAAATGCAGCTGGACTGACTGGTGAGAATAACTCTGAATAAACACACCAGGCCAATCAAGGAAGAGGGGGGGGGGTGGTTGGTCGAGACAGACACAAACCCTTTCCTGTTGTCCTAAATAGCAACAACCAAGGGAGCACTATCTGCACCGAACTTCCTGCCCTATCAGCTTCTGGGGACTCTGAGAACAGGGAGAGCTGAGACGGTCAGACAGCGGACACTGTGTTACGGTCACTGGTGAGATTCTGAAGGGATGGAAAGATGCGTATTTCAGTTTAATTACGATGAGATACGAACTTCTTCTGGGGCACACTATCTCTAACTTCCAAGCAGACAAACAAATGGAATGGGATTCTCGGAAGAGTTGGTCTTTGGAGAATGAAATTCTGTGTCGCATCGATGCGAAAAGATACAAGCCTTTTTAACTCGGGTAAATCACATCCATTTAATTTGATAATTATTATGGCAGATCTTTCAGCTCCTCTCTTCCATGCACACTCTATGTAAGGACTGATCCAGCTACCAAAAGACACATTCCTTAAATATGATATAATGTTCTTCTAAGAAAAATGGAAAGCCAGCCCAAGATTACTAGAAATAAGGAGAAACAAACCCGAGGAGAGAGGAAGAGGGGCCAATAGAGGAAGTTGTTGGTTAAATAAAAATTCGGTTGTAAACAAGTTTATCTTAAATCGGATTGAGTGTTTGGAAAACTCTGATGTGTTGATTTGACAGTGGGAGGTAATAGTGAGACAGAGAGACGCAATTACGGGCCAAACTGAGGAGGTGTGTGACATGCGGCCGCTGTCCCCGGCCTATTGACAGATGTGATCCTACAGTCTGCAGGTGGCGTGCAACGGCCCCGGTCCTGGCCAATGGCACTCCAAAACAGGATGTCTGAAACTCCCCTGGCTTGGGACTTCCTCTCCCGGAGCGCCGCGGCCCAAAGTTCAGCCAGCTCCCAGCCCGGAGGAACGCATTACAGATCTGGCACGTGAAACAGTCTGCTGCTCGCAACTGAACACCAGCCCCCCTCCCTTTCTCTGGCCCAATCCTCTCTTAAACAATTTAAACTACAGAAATAGTCCCCCTGGTGCTTTTCCAGAGGAAAGAGCTCTTTTTCTACTTGCTTGGTTTTGCGTCAGCGAGGGCATTTAAAGTGCACCCTCCGCACTGTTAATGAAACCGGGCCTTGGCAGCCAACGTGCCAAATTAAATCCAATGTGCCTTTCCAAAATAGCACGAAAAAAAGAGAAATGCAACCTTGACATGAACCGCACGACTGTAAAGTTCACAAAGAGGATGTGCGTATTTTTTTTATGACAGAACAAAGGTCCCCAAACACAAAGCCACTGACGAGTCGCATTTGTCTGCTTCATAACTTTTTTTCTGGGTCATAAAAAGAAACACAAAGTTTTGGTTTAAGGCTTCGCGATTTTACAAAGCGGGAAAAACTTCCTGTTTATTAAAAGATAACCCAAACCTTGCAATATGGCTGGGCTTGTAAAGTGCAAATATTTGGCATGGGTTTGAAAGATAGAAAAACCCCTCCCTCTTGTTACACACAAAACAAAGTTCGGCTAGCACTTCTCTGAAGCTGTTTAAAGCCTTGCAGCTGTGGAAGCTGTGTTCACAAGCATGAGCTGCGTTAATACCATTAGCAAAGATAGATGAAAGATAACTCTGCCTTTGAAGGAATGGATGAAGCGAGGAGGAGGAGGGGGATTCGGGAATAAAAGTGGCCACATTAGAGAGAAGCGGCAGTCTGCTGGGGGCTAAAGGGCAGGCTGGGAGGGTGAGCAGTATCCTCTGGCCCTTTACAGGCAGGCACAGCTTCTCCAATTATCCCCCTCTGTACCATCCACCCACCCACCCATTCGGATCACGGTGACTTCATTAAGATGGCACGCCGTTTTGCCAATGTGGTTCCAATCGGGCCCAAACTGTACATAAACCCTGCAGGAAATGCAGCTGGGTGACAGACTGTCCAAAAATAAAGAACGAGGCAGGGGAACAGGCAGTTTGTCGGGGTGTGTATGTGGGGTGAGGGCTGAAGAAAATAAAACACATGTGAGGCGACGCAAAGGGGGTGGGGGCATGATTAACGATGCCGACACTTTGAAGACAGGAAGACACCTGGCGACCATCTTGTCTCCGTGGGCCATGGACAGACGGTAATGCTTTAGTGTGTAGGAATTAGGCCCTACGCATCTCCCAGCTTTAGCACGGAACCGCTGGCCAGATGGGGACTAAGCCAGGGGGATTGCAGAGGACTCAAGGAATGAGACACAACTGCTGGCTCGAACCAACTGCAGCGGAGTCTCCGTTGACTTGGCAGCATGCTTAGAGAATGATGGATAGTACGCTAGTCTGTGAGCTAGTTCACTTCCCTTATTGACTATGATTGTGTTAAATCCCTCCCATACGGCCGTGCTTGGGAAGACTAATGAAGTGACTGGGCTATGTGTATTTTCCAGAAAGGATACTGTACACTTCCTGCAGTTGCCGATCCACAAACAGCCATTGTTTTATAGTGACTTGCAAACAAACATCAGGCGTCTTCTGTCGGCGTGACTTTAAATATACAAACCCAGACTGGTGCATGACACAATGACAGCCAATATACATGAAGTTTGGTGGTAAACATCCTTGTTCAACAGCCCTATCATTTCAGGAAAACATAAATAGGATGTTTAAGGAATCATGAGCAGAACCGTTTTGCCTCTGAGAACGACTGCCTTCCCCTGAGCCTTTCAGTTCAAACATTACAGGATACATACAATGATTTCCTCCCATTTTCTTCCCATGCAAGAGGAAAAAAAGACCCTGAAAACTATATTTGTCAAATCCCCCCAACCAATAAACACATTGTAAAATGTCAGTTTCCCAAGCCAAAGATGGCAAAAACAAAGTCTTGACAGGAAAAGTGGCGACACAAAGCTAGATGTGGAGCTGAGAATGGCCTGAGGGGCTTCAGCCAGCAGTGGATCAGGGTTTTAGTTTAAAGCTATTAGGCCAAACGGGCGGGTGGACATGGGGGAGCTGGAATTGTTCCAGTGACAGCAGCATCGAGTGTCTCTTCCTAAGGTCGTCTCTGTAAGTAATTGGTCTGGTAGTTAGCCACAGTTAAGTATCTCCACAGTGGACCCTGAGGGCTAAACCGCTAGCAACGTTGTCATTACCAGGCTCCCTTTGAAGACGCCAAAGACTGAGTCTGACCATTTGTTACGCTCTTTATGTCATATTGCTGCCGGTAACAAACCTCTGATAACTGAAACACATTTCACTTGGAACACTTTGTATGTAAAGCATGAGAAGATATGATCATCCTGCATTCAGACGATCCATAAAAAGTGAATCCGTAAAAACAGGATGTGGGCAAAAGCATAAATGAGAAAGATGGATGAAAGCAAGAAAAAAAAGGAAGTTGGTGTATAAAGTTTCAGAGATAAATGAAAAATGCAACTCAGGAATGCTAAAGCTTCTTAAAACAGGCAAAAGGAAACACACAAGACCTTATAAGGCGTTGATAAAATAAAGAAACATCAAAGTGTGAAACTATGAAATAATCATAGTGCGAATGGGATCCTTCAAAATTACTCTTTAGCTATTGCAAATAGTTTTAGTAATTACTTCATTGATTCTGTTCTGAAATTGAGTGGCATGTCCAGCTGTCCACGGCTGGAATAATGATACACATGCATTCAATGTCAAGAAAGTTTGATGTAGACTCTGGTACGTGGAAAGAGTTAATGGGATTTGTTATACATTGCTGAGATCGACTGAGTCTAACAGGCCCAGTGTAACTAGTAGCCAAGTCTGTGACTAAGAATCTCCTGTCATTAGAAATGTAAGAACAGGATTTTTTACGAGCTTCCTGACAAATGTAATTTAAACAAATAAAGTTTCAACACCATGAAAGTGAATTATGCTACAATAAAATGTCCACACTCACGCTTAGAAAAACAGCGAGCGCTGGAAAGTGACTGCCTCATGTTCTTAAGAAAGAACAAGTAGTCCATGCACATGTGTCATGACCCGGTCTCTATAAATATACACATGGTGGGCCAATACCCACAAAACATGCCACAAGAAAGAATGGTCCTTTGCAGCGGGTGCA
Source organism: Semicossyphus pulcher (assembly GCF_022749685.1). Classification (NCBI taxonomy): domain Eukaryota; kingdom Metazoa; phylum Chordata; class Actinopteri; order Labriformes; family Labridae; genus Semicossyphus; species Semicossyphus pulcher. The sequence continues at coordinate 7,783,974 of NW_027211693.1, forward strand.
GCGGGGAAGGCAGCAGCTCCAGAGCTCCGCTTCGAGCAGGTCTCAAATCAGCGCTTGGGGAGAGCAAAACATATGTTAGCTATGTTATGGTTAGAATTAGCATCCCTGGTTTTCAGCGGATGTGGGTTTGATCCCTTTGGCCTGCAGGCTCAATCAAGTCAATCTAAAATTAGTGGGCTGCCCCATTTTTCCGGAAGACAGATAATTCCCCCTTGATTGTGGAGAAGGAAAAATACTGGGAAAAGCAAACATGGTAAGGAAGGTGGAGAGCGGGCGAGTCCGGAGTGTGGACGCAACACAGTTAGGGTGTCGCCATAAATAGTGACAGGTGCAGTGACCAGCAGTTGCCAATAAACACATTCATACTAAAAATACACTGAGGACAGAAATGAGAAAGCTTTGTGTCAGCTTTTAAAGCTCTGAGTGTTTATTGCTGCGGGCAGGTGGTTTGTAATGTCAGGGACCTCGATGCTAAGCTAAGGTTATACGACTGATTCACTTTGGCCTTCGTTTGACAAAGTCATGCTACCATTTGGGGGGCTGGCGGTACCAAATTCTGAAGAGGCTGCATTTCAATAAAGAAGATGGCACAAATATACTCTTCCAAAAGCATATCAAGGATTAAAATACCAGACGGCTGGATGCTGCAGGGAGGAAACTGCCAAAAATTGATCCTGAACTGGGCAACTTGTCAATGGGCTACTGTGACTATATTCAAGGGAAAAGGACACAGTCACCTCTGTGTCTATAGCTGTCAACAGCGGCCCATTCTGAACAATGTGGCAAAGCCCGTACTGGTCTAAAAGGCAAATAAGGCCCCCTGCTCTCTAATTACAGAGGGGCTCAGGGACCGTTAGCGCTGACTGTTTCAACATGCAAATCACATCCGACTTGGGGACAGTTGGCTCCTTTGGACTCAAATGTAACACGAGGCCTGTTGGTCTGCTTTGGATTCGTTTGTACGCTTTCTTTTCTGAAATCTGGAACCAGAAAATTATCAGAAACAAATAAAATATATGCAAAACCTACACTTGCTGGTAAGCAATGATTTTGTAAATAAGAAGATTTAGTGGAAAAAATAAAGTTTTCTTTGTGTCTAGTTTTGGTATGACTGCTTTTTAATGAGTTTATTTTAACATGCAGTTAAGACCTGCTCAAATTTAAACATAGAAGACGTCACAGAGTAGGGTAAGGATGTTTAAAAACCTTGGACATTTCGTACTTGATATGCATAGATCTAACAGCCAATCACGTGGCATGAACTACGTTCTTACTGTATCAGGTCATGTTGGCTTCACTTTTTAGATCCTGATCATTTTGACTGATATAATTCAACAGGACGAGTAGCTGGACATCTGTAAGCACAGAAAAAAAACCTCACCTATAGTTAGCAGCAGCTTGGCTTGCAGCCCTTGAAGCATTGCTAAAGAGCTCTAGTGAAACACACATTTTAAACATGAAACTGCTTTTATAAGTGTTTTAACCAGTTCAGTTCAGCAGGTCCATTTGTTTTAGAGTGGAGGAGAACTCGGGGGTTCATTTGACTCTCAGTAAAAATGATGGAAAAACGCTGGAGGAATTCAGGCCTAAATCCTGAGCTAACATCATTAGCGCCAGCTTAGCTCACAGCCCCCCAACACCCTGTCCTCGGAGAAGCGTTTGAGAAACACAGATATGGAACGTGATCATTTATTTACTGTTTGATGGTATAAAGTACTACACATAGGTGAGTAACAAGTTTTGTCAATGTTAAGAACTATACCAGAAACCAGGGGGTCCATTTATTGTAAAGTTGAAGGAACCCTCTGGTGTCTTGATGATTTCTGTCATTTTCAGGATTCTTTTCAAACATGCAAGAACATTAAATTATATAAAATAAATAAATATCAATAGTGATCATTACAGAATAAAAATGACCATAATTTCTCCATTTGCCCAGCTCTGTCACTGAGTATGGTTTGGGTATTGCTGAACAATCACATTAAGACGAGCTCGACTTAAATGTGAATACCACGCAGATAAGACTTCAGAAGAAAACAAAAAAAGGAAAACACTGCAGCCTTGGCTGCTGATGTCATTGGATTCTCAAGTGTTTTTTGTCTCTCCAAAAAAGGACGACTAACGCAAGAAATATGTTGCGCTGAGCTTTCCTGTTTTGTACATTTCCTGAAATCCAAGGTGTAGGGTACAGGAAAAATCTAGCTCGAGAGGGAAGGTCAGCCTTCAGCGTTTGAGGTCTGGAAAAACCATTAGGTGGAATGGAAGGGAAGGGACAAGGTCGAAGTTATTTCCTCTCCTTTTTTGTTTTCCCTCCATCATTTAAATAAAAAGGGCAGGGTAGGCTGGGGTGCTTTAATCTTCTTGGAGCATCCCAAGCTGGGAAGGAATCAATGCTAAGAGGACTGATGACATACTTGTGTATTGCGACAAAATGGGAAAACTGCGAGTGCATCTGCTGCCCTGGGGTCACGGGGTCATGTAAAAAGTGTCTGCTGGTTGTGTATCTGTCTGGTGATGTGTTTCCTTACTTTGAATCTTCGTGCATTATAAAACGACTTTTCTTAAACAAAGGAAAAAATCCCCAGCAGTAAATAAAATCAGACCAACTACAGGTAATTAAATGAATTCCCAAAATAGATGTTATCAAGTGTATCATGAGGGTTCATGTACACTGGTTACACAACAGCTTGAGGTGAAAAGGTGCCAAGAGGTGTTAGGCAATCACCTGTAAAACAATGGGCGAGAAATAGAATCAGGAAGTTGAGCTTTATATAAAACGAGCAGGTCTTTTTTCTAAAGTCCTTTTTGATTAGACTTGATGTCACACTGACTTTATTCTCTCACTCAGGAATAAATGATGATGTGTGAAACAATGTCCTCGGAGTCGCTTTAATCACACAGCAACACTTCCAGGGAAATATTTGGAGTTTTGTGATTCTTTGGCTCCTTTGTTGCCTATTTCTGGGAGCGCTGCCCGTCCGCTCTGACCACAAAAAAACATGAAATGTCTTGTGTATCCTTATTTTACAATAAGAGCACAAAGACAAGTGCTCTGGGTCACTCTGCCAAATGGACACCATTACTCTGGAAGCGTTTTGCAAATACAGGCCCGGTCTTTTGTGAGCAGCCCTGTGGCTTTCCTCAGGTGCTCAGCGTTTCCCTGCAGCTCTCCAAAGAAAGCGTATTGGTTAACCACCCAAACCGCTCGAGCATAATGCAATCTCCGATTCACAACACACAAAATGTATTGGCAGCAATCCATGGAACCTAATCCAGGAAGGGGAAACATTTCTGCAAACAGACTCTTGTTGAAAACGCCTAATGAATGGTTGCTCGTCTGCTCTGAATGATGTGGATTCTGCAGGATTTTCCAAATTTCCCCAGTTTGTGTTTTTTTGTTTTCCTCATTCCAAACTACCAACAAGGGAGAGGGTTAGAGAGACAGTGCTGCCTCTGTGCACAAGGACTTTCCAAACACAGAAGGCAGCTGTCCTGGAATGTGCACATGGCGTACAAGCGAGCTCTGAAATTATGGTCCTGGCCATTGCTAAAGAAAATAGAATTGATGCAATCTGTAGAGCATGCAGCTTTTAATTAGTGGCTTCCGTCTCCTAATTGGTTTCTCTCCGTTTCCCTCTGCCTTAATTCGGGATTGGACCAATTGGCCGTGCCGCATTTAGTGTGCTTTGTTTGTCTTGAGAGAAACCGTACACCGTAATCAAGGCACAAAATGAACGTTTTCAAGGGCAGCAGAAGCAAATTCTTTTTATACTGTTACCATTTTTTTTAAGGAAATACATCCGTACAGACTGTGGGCACAGGCATAGGAAAAACCTTGTGCTGCATAGTAAACATTAGTTGTTCTGAGAATGTGGAAGAACAAGGAAATAGTTTGGGTTCATTCCATACAGTTTGCACTTACATTCTTTAGATCAAAGAATGGCATAGAAGAGCCGCTTAAACTCCTCGATTACCAACATTACTAGCAATGAGTGAAGGTTAGGGGTGGGAACTGCCAGAGGCCCCGTGATATGAAATAAACATGATAAAGTGTATTTGGAGTTATCACACTATCTAACAAGTTTACAGTCTGTTTATCTCACTACAACAATGTTCAACCCAACTTATATTACAGGTGATTCAAACAATGCAACTTGAACAAATTACTCACCTCTTCAGCAGCTGGGGCATTTTAAAGTATATTACTAATGCTTTATTAATATTAGCTCTATGACTTTATTAATCTATAAAAAAAGATCAATACTTGGCGTCTGTGTAACGATTTAGTAGTGTGACACAGTTCCGTATCGATTTCTTCCTCCCACCCTGAAGCGGAGAGAGGTCAGAGGTCAGAGGTCACACATTCAGACGTCGAATACTAATAGAGACTTTTTTTGGTTTTATGACGACGTAAAAATTCATTGAATCCTGAAAGAAAAGCTTCATCTTACTTCAGCACTTCCTGCCTGTGCTCTGATCGTGTCCTTGGACAACTTTGAACACATGCTGAGTAAGTATTTAACACCAGTGAGAGAATACATAATGTCTCATTCTTTGCCTATGCAACAGGAACTCTTCATAATGTCTGGTGGAACGGGCATTATCTGAACGCAAATGTTTACCCATGACCTAACAACTGAGTCATGTTTATTGCATGCAACAAAAGCTAACTGTGAGTGAAAACACACAGCAGATCACAAAGCTAAAGCTTACTGTGGTATGTTTATAGCCGGGCATGTGGTCCGTTAGTGGTTTTGTGTCAGAGTACAGATGAGTAAACACTCCCATGTAGCTTTCCATTCAAGGTGTGTGATCATGGTATGGAGCGCAGGTGAGCGAGTGAGTTGTTTTATATGTTGAACTTGTTTGACCAGGAAAAAGTAGAAAGAAAACAGCTGGAAAGCAGCGAAACTGTTGAAGCAGAATGGAGGGAATGCACTGCTGGTTGCAAAACACATTTGGTTTGATAACACCAATGAAATCTTTTCCCAAGCAACTGCTGTTGGACTTTACTGGAGAGATAAGTGTGGGAAAGGAAAAGAAAAAATACACAATCAGAAAGCAAGGACGGAGGAAAAGTAGATAAAAGAGTTTGGCTGCTGACGGCGTACAGCACAGGCCTTAAGGAGCAATCACTTAAGGTCAGGGACAGGTCTGGTTGCCCGGCACAACTGGATTCTCACTCACACACACATACACACATTCCCTGTGTCATCCTCCCTCATGTTTACTGTTTCCACCAGCCAACAAACGCATTTCCTGGTTACTGGGGCAACTTGAAGAAATGCACTCCCGCGCAGAAGTTACACTCTCCACACAGCAGTAAGAGTGAACCACATGTAGAGTAGAAACCAAGACAGATTAAAACAAAATACTTAAATAAGTCTTTTTAGTCCTTCAAGTAGAATTTTATCGCTTATTGGAATGCAAAGAGAGGGGAGGACAAGGTCAGGATACAAGGGAAGGAGGAAACAAAAGAGGAGAGGAAATAAGATGGTTGCAACTAATGTGCAACAGCCTTTAACCTGCATTTTTAACTAATGGCCTGCAGGGGGCGACTCCACTGGCTGAGAGAATAGGTCTGATTAAAGTAAAGTACCAGAAAATGATCCTATTTCTCAGTTATTACCTCAGGACACATTTTCCTGATAAATTAATGGCCTAAGTTGCCAGTTTCGCCAGTGTCGTCTTTAATACAGCATGATGTTCATTTTGTAGTTTATGCTCCCATTTAGAGTAAAATAGATGACAAAGGGGGGTATGACTTAGTACATGGCTTACAGTGATTGACAACTTTCACGGTGACCTGTCAACCAGGATAAAAGTGTAGCAATCACATCCAGCCTCATGTCCAAACACGGTCACTTCTGGCTCCAAAGAGTCAACATGGCGACGGCCAAATGAACAATTTGAGGCTTCAAAATGATCCATAAACCAAGAGGTGACTTCAGAGTTACCTACAAACACCAACTAAACGGATTCAACGTCAAGGAGTGTGATGGTGTGCTCGTGTCTCCCTGCAGCTGGAACAGACGCAAAACACAACAAACATGTGACTCCATTTCAGGAAGGAGAAACAACATAGCTTGTAGCTGGGCTCCATTAAGCATTTGAACATAATTCCATGCAACATTTAGCGGGGAAACAAGACTCAGATCACCCATAGATGTAAATAGTGCCTGAATTATGTCTGCCAGAAAATAAGGGAGTCAAAGAAAGAGATAAAAGTTCCTCGTTCTGCTTTCTGTCTGTGACCGGTAGGTTTACTGCTCGAATGTTCCTCACTCGCTCTCCCTGTCTGTTTACAATTACCGTGCCGCGAATGAATCTTCCACGAATGACCGCTCAACTGGCAGCCCTGACTAGTCAGGAACAAGGGAGCTATTAGTGGAGGAACTGAGGAAGGAAGGAAGAGGGGAAAGCCAAAGGGAAGGCAGTCCAGCTCAGAGGCCCAGGGAGGGAGAGGAGGGGAAGGGAACGAGGGAGGGAGCAAGGGGGAATGCTTAGTGGAAGGAGGTGGGGAGGGATCAGTGGAGTTATACAGCAAAGGGAGATGGGCGATAGAGAAGGAGGGCTGAGCCACATCTCCCTAAGGCGATCTGCTCGACAGAAGCAAAGATCCCAAAGGAGGAGGAGGAGGAGGAAGAGACCGTAGCATCCCCTCTTTGTGATCCGCCCATCTCCCCCCCGCCAGCAAGAAGAGGAGATGAAAGAGATTAGTTCTGGGGTCTGGCCCGGAGGATAGTGGACCAGGCAACCTCTGAAATTCTTTCATTTTGGAGGCAACAGGATTTAGGATGGGACCTCCCTGTGGCCCTTTGACACAAGAAATACATGAGAGCATTTCATGGGTGTGACACCCTTCCAATCCCCTCCATCCCCCATCTGACCCCAGTCAAGGTTTTTTCGGGCATGAGAGCGCTTCTGGGGACTTCCTGACAGCCATAAATTACTCTGACTTCAGAGATGACATGTGAGGAAAAAAAAGAAGCGCTGGTACCCTTCTCACACACGAACACACCGAGGTGCAATCCCAAAGTCATGAGACAGCCGCCTTTCACACGGTCATTCATCAAGCGGAGCCTGTGAAAGAGGAAATGAAGTGACACTGCGCCGTCAACGTCTTTCCGTTGCATCTGCCAAGTTCTAGCAGCAGGGCCGCGGGGCCTCAAGGACCTCAGACATATTTCTGTCTCACTTTATTGTTGCGTCTCCACCTGACCTCGGGGGTCGGGCTCTAACTACCATACAAGGTTCTCCTTAAAATCATCAACTAATTTTCGGTCTTCAAAGGAGACAGGCCAGTCCACTTATCTTTTAATGCTGCATTTTAAAAAGGTATGAAGCACAGAGGACGGGGTGACAGAGACACAAGACAGAAGGACTTAGGAGGATTGAATCTTGCCAGGAAGTGTGAGCATGCATTTCCAGACTCCAGATCATCTGATAAATCAATGTAAAGGTGCAACTTAAAGAGTCTGTCTATTAGCTTAAAGTTATAATAAGTCACTATCTATCGCCGAATGAGGAAACACAATGGTGATTGAGCCGATGGCCCACTGATGAAAGCCTTTGCATTTGCAGAATTACAGACTGGGTGTCTGATGAGACTTTCGCGCCCCAGTTAGTGACGTGTTTTCCTTCACCCAGCAGTGGCTGGTCTGCCAGAGAGGGTAGGCGGAGCTAAGCGGCTGCTTTTCCACTCTCTGCAAGTGTTGCGAGTAAACAGTAATCTACTATGGCTGAACAAACAAAGAAAAGATGGATGACTACAGATACAACTTCAACAATAAGTGAAAATCCAAAGAAAAAGAAACAAACTTGACGCTCAGATGAAGCAAACAGTCTGAAAAGGAAAGTGACCGTACAACCGGACAACCAGAGTTACAACCGGAGCCAACCGTGGACGTCACACATGCAGCACTGTCTGGATATCTGGGAAGTGTGCTCCGACAATTACCGTTTATCGCCACAGGGGCCGCCAAAGAGAACGAAATTGAGATCTGAGAGATTATAACTTTAAGTGATGAAGATAATTCACTGAAACTGTCCACAATTGCTCCCAATTACCCAAACGAATAATGGCTACATTGTTCAACCTCCTCGCGGTCTTCGTGTTACCACATTGCTTACATTTGGGGCAACCGATGTGCACTGTTGCAGCTTAAGCCTGATCAGCACATGTGGAATGGCTTATGGTAATTGTTTCGTATACCTCCTTCATCAAATCACTGTCTCCTCTTACAGGCACAAAACACCGTATAAGCTAACAGAAAATAATCAATGACAGCAATAATTCTGATAATTGGATAAATGTTTTGAAAATGTAATTGATCGAACAACATGTCAAACATTTCTCAAATGTGATGCTTACCGTTGTTTTGTATGCTAACTGAATATAATAATAAGTCTCCTGTATGAGAGGACTATTTTTATTCCAAAAATAAATACAAGTAAAGATTAAACAATTAACTGGAAAGAAACACCAGGAAATTGGTCAATAACCATTGGTCCCAACCCTAATCCTCATGATAATTATTCCCATTCAACACACGAAACAGCAGCTGTGGGCCTCATACTATCCAAAGGAATCTACTTAACTACGAGCTTAACTAACACTGATGTATACATACAGCTCTGCTACATGGAAACACAACTCCTCCTCTGACAGCCAAATGGTCCCCCTCACAGAAGGGCCTGCTGGGATTGATTTCATTTCAGCTACAATGGGTAACTTAAATCTTGATGAAGCCGGCAGAGGATATACATTGGTGTACCGTTACTCCCCCGGCCTGTCCAGTGAGCCCCCGAAATGACTGCAGCAAATAATGGCCCATTTGTTTAGCTATTCCCCAAACATGGCACCGGTGGACAAAAAAAGCCTGCTTTTTATCACAGGAAAAAAAAGGGAGACACACTGTAGCTCCCTTTGGAAAATTACCGTACCCTCTCCTACTCCAACTCCCATTTCAAATCCCCCCCAAAACTTACACCTTATCCACTTGTAAGCAGCTCTTAATGTGGTGTTGGGATCCCCCGAGCAGAGAGCCGGGCTCAGGGAGCTTCAGCAGGGGATATTTGGAACATACAAAGGGGGTATTATTTGTTGCATCCCCCCAGTTGGCCCCCTACCAGCTTCTATTCTGTAAGTGGGTCTGACTGTATCCTGATGGTGGCGAATGATGACTCCTTCCTATACACTGGGTTTTACACAGAGTGGAGAAAACCAAACAGGTCATCTCGTGTCTTTTTAAGCTGGCACACATATTTACCTATTTATCAGCCGATGACGTCAGCAGATTCTGAAACATTTCCATTAACCTCACTCTGTCTCTGCTCTGTATGTTGTCCGTACCTTAAGGTGGGGGCGTGTTGTTTCAGGTACCAGTGAGACATGAAATACAATCCAGGCAGGCCAGTTTGAGTAATAGATCCATGAGAGTGAAGGCTTATCAGATGCTGAAACGCTGCACAGTGCTTTATAATACTCAGAGACAGGATTTTACAACTCTGGATGGTTATGACGGCAACAAATGTTTTATTTTTAATCACCAGGCAAAGAGCCGAAATAGTGTCCAGTTATATAATCCACCAGGAACGGTATGTTTGCATGCATATAATTTGCCATGGCAGAGTCAGTAGAGAATGGTGCTAACAGTCTGGTCTCACTATAAGGAATTAAGTGTCTACGTTTTCTCACGCAGCGCTTAAGTCAATCTCAACGCAGCCTAAAAGCACCTTAATTAACATTCAGACAAGTAGAGAGTACAAGGAGAGTCTTTTTTTTGTCTTCATCACGTAGGCCGAACGTAAAGTTTGATAAATAGCTACCCACGTAGCCAGATGTTCAGCTAGCTAACAACGTTCCACCACTTTAAGCCATGACGCGTCTCCATCTGCTCTCACTGTATGAAATTGATGCCAAAATACGTTGCGTGTTGTGTTGGTCTGAAGCTAACGTTCACAGATGTGGAAACTTCAATGACTGTCGTGATTGCTTAAGTTTCCTCTCGCCGATACTCCTCTACTCTGCTAATCAGAAACGGATCGGCTGCAGGAGCCGTATTGGTCAACAGAGCTGTCAATCATCCTTTTGACAGCATCAAATAACTAATTAAAAAAAAACTTGTCAGAAAAATGACCACTTAAATCAGCATGATAAGAACTAACTATAATGACAGAAACCATGTTTGAGAAAAATGTATTTGGCATGTATTTAGATTTTATAGTTTGACTCATGTCTCATCTGTTAACATGGAGGAGGCGGGCTTTATGACCTATACTGCAGCCAGTCAGCAGGGGGCGATAGAGAAGGTTTGGCATCACTTTTCGGTCTTTTTATACAGTCTATGCTTTAAGCTAACACACTTCATATTACATCTATCAGATGCTACAATTAGCATGGATGTACCTGCTAGCTTAAATTATTTGCAATGCTCAGCTAAGCTACGCTCATCATCAAGTAATGCGTAAAGGTGTGAGTGTGTCACTGTGACATATGTCTTTTTAAACACAAACAAAAGCTGACTCATAGTAACATCCACATATTTTAAAGCAAGTGTACTACCACATTTTTACCAAACATCAGCAGTGAAACAGGAATATAATTATTTCAAGTCTAAAGTTTGGACAGGTTGGAATGTCCACAAGAGACAACTCTGCTCTGAACAACGTGGACACATCCTGCTGTCATTTTGTGTTAAAATATATATGCTGAATGATTGGTGAGATTGTGCACAGTTGCTTAATATAACCGCTCCAACGTGTTAAAAAGAGCCACCTAGGTATGAAGCGCAAAGACGACTCTTTGTCTTTTAATCTAAAGAAAAATAGAAAGAAGAGAAAAGAAATCAAGTGAAAGGCAGACCCACTGAGACATGAAAAAGAGGGAAATATACCAGCTCTGCAGCCGTATTGCATGAGGGGGGTTAGGAGCAGCATTTATGAGAATAAACGAGATTTCCTGAACTGAGAGCATTCCAAGGGCGCCGGTGGTCTCGGCTTGCCAAGAGGCAAGACGACACATGCTGGAGATGTCTGCCAGGTAGCAGAGCACAAAGAGCCCTCATTTCCTCCCTATCCCTCCCTCACTCCCTCCCTCCCTCCCTCCCTCCTCCACCCCACCACCCTCACCCCCGGACACACACACACACACACACACACACACACACACACACACACACCTCCCTCCTCCATCCTCATGTCTTTCTCTAACTCACCAAAACACAGGAGGAGAAGACGGAAATGTCGAGTGTCTTTTGATTTATTAATGGCAACTATCTACAGTAACATAAAAAAACCCACAAGTGGCTTCTTTTCAAATCCTTAAATTCTTTATTACTTCTATTTTATTTGCTCTTTATGTGCATGCTAGCTATTTCCAACAGTTTAAGGAATGCTTTTTTACCGTTTATAATGTGTTGACTTGAGTATTTTTTGAGGCTTTATAACCGGAGTTCGTCTGGTCTTGCAGGTTTTCCTCTGCGTTTGGTCGGATTGGAGGCTTTTTGTGGCGGTATTCTGGGATGCACACATTTGTAAGCTGATACTAATACAGCCCTTGAAGTTTGATACTTGCCTGGGGATCCGGCTCCCCCAATGCTCACAAACACACACACACACACACACACACACAAACACACACACGCACACAGCTTCCCAGAGCTCATCCATCCCTAGGTGGTATCCCATTACTGGCTTGCAAAGACACACACACACACACACACTTTTTGTTTTCTTTTGCCACTGTAGCTCCGCTAAGCCACAAGCCAAAACTCTCACTCTGCCTTCTCATTACTGCATCTTAGCAACACAAACCACGGCGGGACACACTTTGAATACTCTCAAAACAGGACAGCCAGAGAGTGTTTACGCAAAGACAATTATATCAAAACTGCAGCTTGTGGTTATTAAGAACACAGCGTTTAAGCAGAGGGACACTAGAATCTACAGTGGGGATAATATCCACAGCGCAGCTCCAGCGGGACACCCTGTTCTGTGGCAGCGGGGCCCTATTCAAAACTGTGCAGTCAGGAAAAAACAGTGAATAAGCTCTAATCCTTTAAGACAGCACCAATAGAGATTCCATCATGCTCGGCTCGTCACGAGAGGAGAGCAAAGCTTGGGAGATGATAACGTCAGTCCGACACAAAATAAAATATGGCCTGTTTTGACTGGCGGGCTTATAGCCGCTCTTTTAGCTAAGGGCTGTTTCCTGTTGAGAGGAGGCACGGCTCAGGTGGAGGTTTGAGCCAAAGAAATGGCAAAACAAAAAGGTATTCACAGAGCGGGACTCCGAGGATCCTCATCTGCCCCGTCGTGAGGCCGAATAACAAAGACTGAAATGTTATTAATTTGAGCCAACGCATAAACAGAAGCACAGCATATATCACAAGTTTATGGTTCGCTTTAGGCTATGTTACAGTGGAGTCAGATAGGGTAACCACTGGTTCTACAATGATTATTTGATAAATCACTCGGTCAAATGACAAAAAGAAACACGTCAGCTGTCGTTTCCAAGATCAAGAGCGAACAATGAAAGCTCAAATTCATTCTTTATCTAACGTAGGAAGAGAACCTCCAGCGGTTGGCAGCAGACGACCGACGTGTGAATAGTCCTGTTTTAAATCAATCTAAAATAATAACTAGGTAAAGCTTTCATTCTTTTTAGTGCAGATTTTGGTCTTTCGCATCATCGCAGTGTAAAGTTAATCAGGACATAATAACCTTACGATATGTGTGGGGTTAAAAGTAGCCAAAATGTGCGGGCTGCAGGAAGCGGCTGTGTACTCGTAGCAGGAGATTGTTGTCCGCATAATCCTGTTATAATCCTGTCCATTAAAAGTTACTTAACTTCCTTTGGGTTTCAATTTTGTAACTAGCAAAACACCCTGAGCTCAATAACTAAAAAAAATGTATGTAGTTAAGTTTCAATAATTTATTCAACTATTTAACTAGTTCCACATCTTAACTGAAACTGGACTTTTGTTGCTAAGCAACACAAACATTCTCCTGCACTCTGTAGCTGTGTCCTAATCCAGGGGCTGCATCCTCACAGGCCGTATTTGAAGGCCGATTGCGTCACAGCGGCACGACGAAGGCTGTCCCAATTCGAAGGCTCCTTCAGATGTGGCCGACAAATGCGTCCTCCTTTTCCCGGGCCACGGAGGATCCATTTGGTGCATTCTTCGCGGCCCAACGTATCCCGAGATTCATTGCGTACCAGTTCAAAGGAGATGGTGGAAGCTTAGGCGGCTGAGGAGTACACTTTAAATGTAAAAGTTTTTGGTTTCAACAAATAGCAAGTGTTACACATGCACCTGTTGCTAGGCGGCCTGAGCGGCGTTTGGAGACGTAAGGGTAAGGCCGGGAACAGCTGATGACGCAAACAGGAAATCCTGCGTAGACCAGACCGTCTCATTTCAGTTCAGCTTAAACGGTCTACGCAGGCTTTGAATGGCGCATCCTCCGTAGACCGCCTCCTTCGATGGCTGCAGCCCCTGAATTAGGACAGAGCTATAGAGTCCCAGTGATGTTGTATACCACCACTCTTGGGATGCCTCTTATCCAATCAGATTACTTGGTCAGAACTAACTGTTGTTTAATGTAGTTTATGGACTTGCATAAGCTTTAAGGTAAGATTTTAAGAACATACTTCAAAAATTCACCAACAAATTAAATCACAATAAACCAATGTATGGTTGTTAAGGATGTTCTCAAGTTAAGATGCTTAACAGGTGCAGGTCCCTGCTTTTTAACTGTGAGGATATGTTGCTTTTTTTTTATTAGTTTACATCTTTGAGCTTTGGGCATTCTCTGACATTTAAAAGACCAAATGATGCATGTGTAAGAATAATACATGAATCCACCTTGAAGCGCTAGTTAACACATTATATGTTACATTATAAGTTACATTATAAGTTACATAGAATCAATGGATTTATCTTCAGTGTGATTTATAACTTACTTGACACTCTCTAGAAAGTCATGAGGTGGGAAACCCCGCCTTTCTGGTTCACCAAGCAGGTGATAACAAAAGCATAAATCATCTGCAAAACACCACTGATTAAGATCAGGGACACCAGCATACAAGCATACATGAATGGAAAGCCACAAACACACACGCGCACACACACATAGAGACACACACACACACACACGCACAGAAGCACTGATTTGTGCTCTAAATGCTAGAGGATAAAGGGGGAGGAAAAATCAAAGCTACACTTAGCTAATGCCTGAATATTTATAAAGTGGCCCACTAATTACAGTCTGGAGGAATTCGACTGTGATTACAATTAGCAGCGTCCAGACCGGCTCGGAAAACACTGGCAGATGTTCAGGCTGCTCAGAGTGGCCTGATGTAGTGTATTTACTTTGCATGACTCCTGTTTAAGCCCGGCAGACCACAGGAGGACTGCATGAATTAATGCACATTCATCAACATGGACCTACTTGTGAAGAGGAAGTCACAAGGAAAATTACAAAATGCAAAAGCTCCAGTTAATGGACGTAAAATAACGATTTTGTGTGATTACACAGAACCTCTGACTCATTGAAAACAAGCTTTCAATCATAGATAGTGAGCATGAAGTAGTCACATGTTGCAATATTACAATGCTAGCTTTTGTTACTCGAAGTATGTGATAGGACACGAGACCACGAGACCATGAAGGCTCACAAAGTATCTCACAAGGCCCCATTTTTCAGAGAAGTAGATCATGCTGTAAATCTACACTGTTAACCCAACAGTATATCTTAATCAAAGAAGTAACTTCACTCAATCCTCAAAGAAATTTGACATAATTCATCCCAATGAATTAGCAGTAACTCAGAATTATTGTGGTACTGACTCATGTATTTTGAGTGATACTAGTTTTTGTAACACTTTAAGTTGCAGTAATTGATTACAGTTAGTTACATGAACTTATTTAGTCTAAGAAGTGCGGTAGCTAGCGGTAGCTGGCAGCCTACAGTAACGCTCATTATTGTAAGGGGGGCGGCTGCTATGACGATCATGACGTTGCATGTCCGTTAAAATGATAAAAAAAACAAAACATGAAATTTTAAATATTCTAATATATAATATATTATAAAATATTAACAGCAATAAAATCCTGTCTCATTCGTCCAAGTGAGTGTTAACATCTGACATTGATTTGAGGACACTGGGTCACATGACATGGAAGCTATTGAAAAAAAAAAACTATAAATGTTTCTAAAAATAGATACAAAAAAAAAAATGTATTGAAAGTGCGACTTATACACCAAATTTTACGGTATTTGTTTTATGTTAATGCAACTTCAAAGGTTTAAGGTAATCGGTTTCCTCAGTTGAAATGAGTCGACACAGGAGAGTTTTAAGATAAACTACTGAACTAAGTTCATCTTACTTCATTGATAAGTTCAAATACTCATTCTAAGTTCAACACACTGAATGGAATGGGAACTGTTTACTTCATTTATTTAAGTTACCTCAACAATAAATAAAAGAGTTGGTTTCCTCAGCTGGTTTGAGTTGAACTAACTGATCAGGGTTTACAGTGTACTTGGAGACATTAAGTGCTCACTTCTTTAAAAAAGTACAGCTTACTCAAATAACACATGATCATTTCACATGACTCGACACAGTTAAGTTCTTTCACTTACTTTTCCCAAGGTAAACGGTTTCCTTATTTTCTTTTTAAGTTAACTTAACTTGTTCGAATTTACAGTGTTTAACTGATAAAATGACAAAAACTGCGACATTTAGAAGGAAAAGGTTCCTAATTTAAGTCATTAATTTCATTCATATTCCTTATATCACTTTGAAGACCTCAGTTGAAATTGATCCCCTCCTTGAGATTCCTCACTTTATCTGCTGTGCATCCTACAGGCGTGGTTGAACCTGTTATAAGCTGTTTTGTGTATTCAGGAGAGTTTTAATCAGCAGGAGAACCAGTATTGAACATTTATTGTCAAAAGAAGTGACACATGTCAAGTTTGGCACCATCTCCTGTTCAGAAGCCACACTACAATACAAGGGCTGATTCTTTAGAGGGAGGAGCCTGCTAACATGAGAAGACTAAGATAAAATGTTGGAATTACATTATGAATGAATGCTTCTAAAAGCTTCTATAAAATTATCTTTGTATATCCTTAAAACAATGTTCAGATACTTTACAGACCAGCAAGCAATGAAAAACCTTTTTGAAATTCCAAATAATTTGTATTATAACTTTATTTATGCAGCTACATTAACCTGAGACTGCTTCATATTCAGATTATTTTCTTTAGTTCTAAACCCTATTTTGGAATTGCAACATAACTTTAGTGTTTTCTGGCAAATTCTGGCAAACAGCACTCCCAGGAAGCAAAGCATGACATGTATTTGTTATCATTGTTCCAAGGAAGCAACACACCTGGAGTTGTTGTGAGACTCAAACAGCAATTTGGCACAATTTCACCCACAACACAGTGAGTAACGAGGTTTGGTATCACTGGGGAAAAGGAAATTTGTAAGTGGGCGTGTGACTCTGCTCATTCCTGTCCGGACAGGATTTATGAGTACAATTATAGTTTAAAAAATTTAAAACAGTAACAGAGTAGGATAAGATCAAGTGTCCTCCATTGTGAATCCCAAGTGAACAGCTAAGTTATCTGACAACCTGGAAACAAAGACTCATGTGGTCTGAAAAAGTCTGTAAACTCCTCAGTAAAGTACCTGATAACCGTAGTTTGAGGTTTAAGGTTTATTCCTAAATGATATTTTACAGCATCTTAAATTTTACAGTCCTTCAGATAAAAGTGTTTTTTCTGTGGTCACAGAAAACTGCCTCATCAGTTCGGTGGAGGCAAAATTAAACTGAAAGCTCCCAAAAGATTTGGCTAGAAAGATGATTTGAGTTCAGATCTTTTAGGCAAACTTTACTGGCTGTGCTCTATATGCTAACCTGCAATAACAAGGCTAACACAATGATGTTAAGAAGGATTTTGAGCTAAATGCTAACTTTAGCATGTTACCATGCCAGTGTAAATTTTGTTAACAAAAAAAAAAGGTCGCTGACGAAAAATGTTTGTCAGCGTCCTTTTTTTGTCCCTGACGAAGACGCGACGTTGACATGCTAAAAATAGATTGTTGATAATAAAAACTAACCACACGTATGTTTTGTTTTCGTTAACAAGACGAGACGGGACAAAACTGTTGGGGTCGGGCTGTCTGATAGAAAAAATCCATGATATGTTCCCCCACTGAGCATCTAATCTG
The DNA here is from genome assembly GCF_022749685.1 of Semicossyphus pulcher. Classification (NCBI taxonomy): domain Eukaryota; kingdom Metazoa; phylum Chordata; class Actinopteri; order Labriformes; family Labridae; genus Semicossyphus; species Semicossyphus pulcher. Next base: position 7,801,219 of record NW_027211693.1, read on the forward strand.
TCAAATACCACTAATGCATTCTTGTAACTGGTTGATTTTGTTGAGGGGCGTGTGCAGATCCCCCCGAATCTGACCCAGCCATACGGGTGAGGATTGTCCCACAACAGCAGCTTGACAACAACATGGCGGCATCCACGCAAAACAACAGATGGACACACCTTTTTTTTTGTATCGCAGTGCACTGCATGGGAGACGGAGAGACACCCTGTGGCTACAAATTGAGAGAGTCGAGGCCAGATTATCCAAAGTAAGGAATCAGGATAGTGTAAAGGGAGCGAAATGGTGCTTTACAGATTCAAACACTTGGTACAACCTGACACCTTGATACCAGTTTCTGATACCTTTATCAGGCTAATTGAATTAGTTTAAATATAGAAAACGTTTTGACTAAAAGGTGACTTTTTATTGACTAAAGCTGGACTAAAATGTTCTGAGTTGTTGTCGACTAAAACTGTAAAGGGAAAAAATTAAACTAATAATCGAGACTAAATCTAAAATTAAGACCTTACCATGCTGACACTAAAAACGATAACGTTTAAGATTTTAAGCACATACAACATGTATTGTGTTTATCGTATTAGCATGCTAACATTTGCTATTTAGCTAATGCAATTACACACTGCCAACCCCTGAGTCACGCTCCTGGCAACACTAAAAACAGAGAGCATTTGTTGATCAATCCAGCTTCTCAAACACACATATTGTCTGACTTTCAATGTTTGATTTCAGTGTAAGTTCTCCACCTCATTTTGTTTTGTTTGACAAAACCAGCAATGTGAAGATGTCACCCTGTCTCTGGGAAACTATAAAAATCAATTTCTTACCATTTTAAATTCACGGTTGCAAATTTTTACACCTCTCATAGGCCTATTCTTCCCTTGTTAGAAACATATCTGATGATATTTCAATTGTCAAAGTGAAGGGAAATAATCCTGAGAAGCCCTCAAGTCTCATCTGCAAAATGCAGCCATGTTAATTGTTCCTGTCAGGATAGACTTACCCAATTCTATTGCCTCTGTTTAGTTTTTTCACCCCTTGATCAGATAAGAGCCCAGTTGGGAACTTCTGGTCCCAAACAAAGACCCATCTGCTAGTAATCTTCCCCACTGTAAGCACTCCTGCCTCCTGATAGCATGGACGAAGCCCGCCGCACATTAGGGTAAACATTAGGCTATTCAGTGAAACAACAAACCAACAACTCTATCCTTCCTGAGGAGGAAGCCACCAATGGATCCACAACACCAACAAACTGAAATGTGGTTTAACTCAAACTCAAAGGGACATCTTTCCTGAGTGTGTGTTTGTGTGTGTACAATCAGTTAGATGGACAGCTGCTCGACAAACAGAGTGACAGCGAGTTCTTCCTACTGAGTGGGCTGGGTAAATACTCCTGGTGGTGCTAATCAATCACCACAGCCCGGTCACGGCAGGTCAGAGGTGGGCTTGGGTGATTGGCGTGATACAATGGAAAGAGGAAGTGTAGGGCGTTTTTGTTTTAAGGTGGAGGGGGGCAGTAGGAGGTGGAAGGGGGGTCGTTTGGTGACTTACATTGGCCACTGCACCTTCTACACTACTCGTGCAACTAGCCGGTGCTGTAGAGGTTAATGTGTGTGCATGTATTTGGCATGAGAACAGATCACACTGCTTAGTCTGTGGTTGTGAATAATGTGCAGTATATTATCACTGTTGTGATACAAAGACAAGAGAGGAAGTTGTGTGCTTGTGTGAATCTTTGTGTTGGGATGTGATTCAGCTGCATTAGTCACAACTGTGTCAGAGAAAGGCCGGAGGAAGTTGAAGGACTTTGTACGTGTGCAAAAGCACAGGATGTCTTGGTTATAAAAGACAGGCGTCATTATTATTCAGAGCCTGACAGATATATTATTCAGGCCGATATTATCGGTCCAGTGTGTGGATATCAAAGGCATACTGGTATCAGTCGTTATTCTCCGGTATGTATCAATATAAAACTTTATTTACAGGTCAAATAATACAGACAACAATGCTATGAGGGGTTAAGGAATTTCAGCAGAGCTTCCTTCAACTTTACGGTTGACAATAATTTCAGCACTGTTTGCAGCACATGAGTAACAGCACAGCAGACAAGGGTACAAACTAGAAGTCATATTGGTGCAAAATAAACATAAAAAAGCCTGTGGCCCAGTAGCTCTGGCTGACAGACAGACATCAGGCCTGCTCCTTTCAAACTGAAGTCCACTTTCTCCCCTCTCTTCCTCAGGCCCTCCCACTCTGTCCGTCAAACAGCTGAGGCCCCCAGGAGCCTCCTCTGCTACAGTCCACAATGACTTCATTGACAACCGAGCGTCCCATTAATCTTCATTTGTCCCATCATATCCTGCCATTGGTATGGAAATGCTCGCCCATCTCCGGTGTGAGCTGACAGTCAGCGTTGGTGTTGGCGAGGGGGGGGGCGGCGAAAGGCGGGTTGGGTGCTAAAACCGTAGGGGGGTGAGAGTGAGAAAGTGGGGCGCCTATCTGTCCATTTGGCATTTGGCAGCTTCCTTTCCAAATGTATGTCATAGTTTCCTTATTCAAATGACTTGAACCTTCTAAACACCACACACACACATTCACACTTGCCCTCAGTGGGGGGTGCTGGCAGGAGGAGGTAATCTGATTTCTCAGCTGCCCGGGAGACCACTTCCTGAGAGGGAGGCCAGCTTGTGGAAGGACGCCTGGGGTTTCCCATCTGTCCACCCAGGGGCTTGACCCCCTACCTACTGTTAGGGGTTCTTTCTCTCTCTCTCTCTTTCTATTAATGCATCTCTCACCCTCTCAGACACACACACACACACACGCATACACACTCTCAGGCTGTCGCACTGCTAATGGAGTTTGAAATTAGACGGCAACCAGTTGCAGAGGAAGTTGCTGTCATTTACCCGCCACAGCCATGGATCAGTTCTCCACAAGTGGGATAGAAATGTGGCAGGGGCTGGGTGTTTGGGGAGGGGGTGGCCCAAAATAAGTACTATATGGAGGGTTTCTCCAGCAGTGAGCAGCAGTTTAGATAAATTAAGTTGTTCAAAGATTACTTAAAAAACAAGTGCTTCATAAGTGACAATATTCTGTTTAACTGTGTCTCTTAAGCAAGAATAAACACTTTCTGACGGCATCTAAAAGTTCTGGTGTATTTAAAGTGACTTTAAGAAGAGACACAGAGATAAAACAAAGGGAGCAGACAGAGACAGAAGGCAGCTTGTGAAGGAGCCTAAGAAGCACCGCAACATTTTCCTTTCCTGTGTCCTTTTTGACAAGGCACAGACTCCGTCTTTGATCAGCACTCAGGAAATTTCATTAGGACGGAGATGGGTGGATAAGAGACCAAAGAAAGCTTTTGTGGATGGGAAGAGGAAGAAAGGGAGATAAAAGGGTGGAAAATACAAAATGAATGGGAGGCAGAATAATAAAAAGACTGATAGTAGCATCTTCATTTCCTCAAGTTGTCTTGGAGGGTCAGAAGAAAGAAATAAGAGGTAGATGTCCTCCCACCTGTTTTAAATGATCAGATGTAAAATAGTTGCTCTGCTGTAGATTTTCATCGAGCCTAATTAATGCGAACAACCTTTTACAACAACTTTTTACAAGCTACTTGCTAACACATATTGGAAAGTGTCCTGATGCAACACTGTTAAGTTGACAAGCTTGTTGTATTGATTTGAATCATAGTTAAACTATGAGATTGTTCCGATAGTAACATGACAAAATCAATGTTCTGTGCCAGCTAAAAATGGGAATTTTGCTTATTGTGAATAAATATTTTGTTAATAAACAAGGCTAACAGTCTATAGCCATGCTAGCAGCTCTATGCACAGCGATGCTTTGAGCTAAGCTCTTGAATAAGTATGCCAATATGCTAACAATGACAATGCTAACATAGTGAGGCTAAGCAGGACTAATGTGCTACATATTCACCATGCTTGTTTATGATGTTGGCATGCTGTCATATGTTAATTAGTACTATATTGGATTAGCAGTGGCTGCTAACTGCTGAATTGCAACGAGATAAGATAATGAAATAATTATTTATTATTAAAAATCCGGTTGTTGCAACAGAACAAAGACAAGTAGCAAGAAGGTGAACACAAATAGAAATAGGAATAGACAAAAATAAAATAAGAGGCGTACACAACTGGTAAACAAAAGTGATATACGTGACAATCTGGGTAATAGCATCAACATTTAGCAGTATGAAATAGTGCACTATAAATAAGGTGCAATATAAAAAGTGTTGTATTACAGTAAAGTAATATTGCATGGTGTGTATTTTGGATGTTTTTAAGTTTTGTGTGTTTTGCTTAATGTATGTACTTTGGGAGAAGCCAAAGACAATTTTCAACTAACTAATCAATCAATTCATCTATTAAAAAAAAAGTACAGCCAAGGATTTCGTTGAAGAGTTGTTGAGACACTTCACCCCAAACCATAAAAATTCAACCTCGTGGTTAGAGAAAATTTCACGGAATTAATTGTCTGGAAGAAGCACAATTTTGTGCCAATCAAGTAGAGGTAGTCCTTGAATAAGTCAAAACTTTGACCTGCAGGTGCTGCTTGATAAAGAGTCAGGGGATCACCAACAACAATAGGATTAACATGTTTTCTGCACAAAATTTCATGGCGATTCATGCAACCAACATTGCTCCACATAACCTGTATCATTGGCACAGCTGAGCAAGATGGAGAAGAAAAACAACATTTGATTTTGAGTGTCTGATTTGAAACTTCTCAATGAGATCCAAAAAGAAAGCTGCTATCTGAATCTAACCTCCATTCCAGTCTCGAAGCAAACTCGACTTATTTGCAGGTAAAAACACGACTAGTTGATGGAGTCCGGTTTGCATTCAATCTGAAGTGTCCTAACAAGGAAACAGCCTTTATTTACGCAATGACAGCTGGTGTTTTGAAGGCATTTCCCTCTACTTCTCAGGCATGATGAACAACCATTTGATCTCTCTCTCCAATTCAACCACACAAAAGCAACGAAACAGCATCTGAAGCGAGAGTCTTGGAAGGCCACAGGCCACAGCAAGCGACCTTTAACCTTATCAATCATGTACAACAGAGGAAGTGAGGGAAAGGAGGAGACAAGAGAGACAAACACACAACATCCCCTCAACCTTATCAATCAGGGACCAAAGAGGAGGAAGGAGAGATGAAGACAGGAGAGCCGGCGTCTGTTTACCTTATCGATCATGTCGGGCCGGTTGGTGGCGGCCAGCACGGTGACGTCTCGTAGCTGCTCGATGCCGTCCATCTCTGTCAGGAGCTGAGCCAGGACCCGGTCTCCTACACCGCCCGAGCCAGAGGAGCTGAAGGAGTGGACGAGAACATAAGATAGATGAGTAAACAGGATACAAAGAGAGGGAAACAGAGATGGATGGACGATTGATTGAAGGATGAATGATGGAGAGGGAAAGGTACGTATTTAAATATGTCGGAAACAAGGCAAAAAAGAAATTATTTGTGGGGTAAATGTCTGAATTATAGCTCGATGATGGATGGAGGAATTTGGGGAGGATGACGGGAAGGATGGAAAGAATATGAAAAGATAGAAATGAATGTGTGATGGAGACATAATCGCCTAGATGAAACAAATTTGTAACTTCCTGTTCTCAGGAGTCCAATACAACGCATACCACAAACTTTTCTCATTCATCACCAATAGTTGCTCCATTACGTAAAGACGAACTCATCCAGCTGTTGGATACTTGAGGGGAACTTTTGAATCGTTGACACTCTGATAGCAGCTTCTTTCACTGACACGATGTTTCTTAACAGGAAAGGCTTTGGCAGCAGAAGTGAGCGTTCCTGCCAATGACGTCCTACTGAACTGCAGCTCAAAACAAGCAACAGGAAAGCACGTCGTACAAATAAAGAAGCCCTCCTTTACACAAAGTTACAAAATATGTCACCTTGTTTGGACTTGTAAATGTGGAGCCTCTGATCCCGTAACTTGGAAGTGTATCCCACCCAGGTTTCCATACCGTAAGATCAGTAGGAGATATTGTGTGCGCAAAAATATATACAATTTAAAGCTATATTTTAAGATTTGTATACAATCAAACCGTGTTCTTGATAAATTGCACATAAATGGACTGAGGCAGAGTCGTTCATTCACGACGGATCTGCTGCCACAGTTCACAAGCAGGTAGCTTGTACTCTTATGGATGTCCCCTGCAGTAGGTATGGTACCTTCTGCCTTAATTGTATATATTTTGCCTACGATGAATATATTTAGCTCTACATGTACATTTTAATCTTTTAGTACTGCTTCTTTTATTTTGTTCTATATACTTATACGATACGAACCAGATAAGTGCATCGTAAATACGCAACAGACCAAAAGAAAAACTAAGTCTGTTCTAAGTGTACAGCATAAATGAACGGATGGACCACCTGATGTAATGATATGAGAGAAGCATTGCACATGTTGAGAAGTGAGATAGTGATATTGCACATTAATAAATAATAAGTATTGCACATGTGGATTATGAGAGTTGCAGCACTCTTAACAGGAGTGTTATCACAGGAGTTAACAGGTATAACGGGAGTTTATGCACAACTAATGCCATACTTGGCTTCATAATGGGCTATGTAAGCTTATTGCATCATCTGTAGCCCTCAGCTCGCAGTTATAATTAAAGTGAAACTTTGTTATTTTCAAACCTTGGCCCTAAGTTTCCATGTTTTAGTGTCAAACTGACGAGAGATGGACCTTTTGTCCAAGGGTAACATCCTTTGTTTAATCAGAAACAGCAGTTATATAGCTCTGTTCATAGCCACCAGACTCCATTGACAAAAACAGTGATTGTACCTCGCAGAACACGGGAGTTGCTGATAGTCTACTGCTGCCTCGATCGGTTAGTTTGTTTGCATTATTGTGTGGTGTTTTAAAGGGTTAGTTCGATTCCACACTAACGTGTGTTACGAGGTGTAACAAGGCAGCGGTAGACCAGCAAGTCCCGTGTTCTGCCATGTAAATTTACTGTTTTTGTTAATGGAGTCTGGTGGCTGTTTCTGGTAAAACTAAAAACTTCCTTCCAGCTTTGATAATTACCCTGAAAATCTCTCATTGTTGGAACCACAGTGGATTAATATACATTGGGGTTAGTTAGTATCAGCGGCAGCAGCTACAGCGTGTGAGCTCATGGTAATGCAGAAACATGTCACCCAGTGTAATATTGTGCCACATGTGTTTTTTAATAGTTCTTGGAGCGCAGAGAAAAAGATTTATCAGGCCGCGACTGCTCCACCAATACATTTAGTAGGATTTGTTGACAGTAAAAAACACTATAATAAAGATTATTAGCTGCTCTATCCTTGCAGAAACTCATCAGTATGTTAGTCACTGTATTACAAGGTGGTTATTTTCCATAACGCAGTGCAGACAGCCACCCCTCTCAGCTCAAACACACACACAGTCTCTGTTGACAGGGCCAGCGGAAGTGCCAGACGTCATTAGCAGAGACAAGGCTGCAGACGAACACAAAGGAGCTCTGTCGCTGAGATATGAAGGGAGGGAGAGAGAGGGAGAGAGAGAGGGGGAGAGAAAGTTTGGATGAGGGAGGTAGTGAGGAGGAAAGGAAGGAGGGAAGAGGATTAGGGAAGGGAGGACAGAGCGATGAATTGGCGAGAGAAGGGGTATGAAAGGAAGAGAATATGAGGGGAATAAAATGGGAGAATGAAGGTGGTGAGAGAAAGTGGGATGAGAGAGAGTGAGCGTCAGAGGGGAGACAAAGGGTGAGAGGATGTCAGAAAAAGAAAGAGAGGAATGAGAAAATAAGGAAAGATGAGATGAGGGTGAAAGCAAAGAAGAAGAGGAACAGATAGAGAACAAGCCCTCTTTCATTTATCTTTCTTTTCTTTGTTCTCTGTGTGTTTATTTTCATTTCAGTCAATCATGAACATTTCCTTTCTTTTCTCCGCCCGTATCTAACATTTATTGTCTGTGTCTGCCCCCCCTCCTCCTCCTGTTAGCCTCTTCCTGTCTTCTTTCTGTCTTCTTCATTTCATTCCACCAGTTTGAACTCGTGGCAGGTAGGCTGACAGATTTACAGGTGCTTCTCATCTCCTGCCTCGAGAGGAAAAAGAAAAAAACACACACACACACGCAGAATGTACAGCAGAGGCTGTCTGGTTGTGTCAACAGTTTTGAATTCTTGCCGGCGTGCTAAGCCACTTCATTGATTAAACATGGCAGGAAGTGAGGACCAATAAATAACCTTTATAGATCAGCGCTAAGTGCATTTTTTTTTTTAAATGGCGAGTGGCCTGGAGGCGCGGGTCCAGCCCCACGTCCATCCAAGCCAGCTGACAGACTCTCTGAGGGAAGCTGGCTGCAGAATCAGAGTACATTTGCAAAAGTGAACATCAAGATAAGAAGGACGGAGCTCAATCATACTGAAAACATTAAGAGAGAACTTGTCAGTCTGACTGATGAAGACAAGGTGCACCAGAATTATGTCCTGTTCTGGAAATGAGTCAAGACGTCACTAAAACATCTGAGTACAAAAGCCGTCTAGTCAAATATCTGGTTTATCTAGCCGGGTGGCTGGAAAGAATAATCTCTATGAGGGCAGGGATGTGGATTTCAGACGTGGCAAGCGTTTCCATTCGTAGTACGCTTGTAGTCCGAGTAATATTGACCAATCTCGTCTCAACAGGCTGAGACATATGCAGGAAAAACAGTCTGTGTGGAGAGCAAAAGCAGGCGGAACATAATGCGCCCTCATGACATGACGGCTCCTATCAGCGGCTATCTGACGATGATTTAGCTTCTTTATAATCTGCATGCTAACAGCTAACAATCTGTTCTAGATCTAAAATTCTACTTGAGATAAATTCCCTGACGCTGTGTCACGAAAGCCGTTCAGCGTTCAGATTTCCCGACTTCCTCGAATGCCTCATGATCGATCTGACCTCCGTTCAACAAACGAGCATTTTAAAAGTAGTTTGCTTCTCCTCTTGAAGACAGACCTGACAAAGCTTCATTTTGACTTTAATCTAACCTGCATCATGATGTTGAAATTTCGGCAAAGGTAAGACCCGTTATTTAAAGTAAATCACAAGAAATACGGTTTCTTTTTCTGTAAACAGAGTGCGGAAAAGGAAGTTGTTTATCACTAACTGCTGGCATGTTCACCAGAGGCTTTATCGTCGTCAAACTATAGCCGATAGGATCCCAGATTGTAGACAGATAAAAAATGTCTAAATTAAATAGCAGGAAATGAGTTTAAGTGGTCTTGTCCAATTAGACTTTCTGTCAATCTTGAAAAAAACAAAGAAAGACACTAAAACTGGGACTGAGGATTGAAGAGCTGGTACTGGTGGAATGAATCACTGACTCATAAAATCAGCGATTCATTAAAAGGAAGTATGATTCATTCTCTGCATGTCCTGATCAGGGGCACTTTAACAAAAACAGATACGTCCGAGTGCTACTTAAAGCATTTGAAGCCTTTGCCTGAGGCCCACAGAGAACAGTCACAGAGACAGCCTGTTGGCCTTTGCGTGCTCCTTCCTACTACATTTAGTTTCATCGGCTGGTTTACCAGGAAGCATGCTGCATATTTGGCTTCCCCATCTGCCGTGGACGGGCACAATGAAGTGTTTGTGCGCCTCCGGCCTGTGTCCTCTGTCCGCCCCCCGTCCTCTTTCCTTTAAGCCACAGATGTTCACAGTGCCATCCCACTAAAGCGCCTCCGGACAAGACTGCGTTCTGTGTCCGCCGGTCGAGAGAAAGCCGCAAAAGTCTGAGCGGACACCATGGGAACTGAGTGGCGAGCTTTGACAGGGCAGTCATGCAGACTTTTTGGGATGTTTGCTCCATCCATTCATAAGTGAATCTTTGTCAGACAAGGCGAGGGATGGTAAATTAAAGCAGGCCGCAGCGATGACTGAGCATTTGTCACCGCCGGACAATGAACGACCACAGTGCTGAAAATAGTAAACGGTGGACAGCGGCGGTGGTCAAGCTTTCAGAGAGGAAGTCATTTATCAAGTGGGCAGAAAATGTGCTTTTGCTGTGAATTTTTGCAGCCTTTTCTAATAATTGTACAACTTTTCTTTGTATTTAAAAGAAAACATCACACTGTACCTTCCTCTTTCACTGGCGAGAGCGTCAATCTCATCAAAGAAGACGATAGAGGGAGCGACGGCCCTCGCCTTCCGAAACACCTGCAAGCAGCGTTGGCAACAATAAGAGACAGGAAAACAAGACGAATCATTAACAGGACGAATGAATCATTGTGAGCACCATTATACACAGGAAGTACAGCTCTCATTACGCCACAAGTTACACCTCAGGCCATCTGGTCCTCACATCAGCAACTAAAAATACTCACAAAAGCACCACATTTTTAGCCCTTTAGTTTGGACGGGCTAGCATAACTTTAGCAACACAATAGCATCAACAAACTATTTTAAACCTGTCATTGTATAATAAGGCAATGGAAGTTAAATATACGCACCTCTCTCACAGCTCGTTCAGACTCTCCGACGTACTTGCTCAGTAGTTCCGGACCCTGAAAAAAGTTCAAATCATAAGTTCTGTTTGAAGGATCTTTAAGCAGCGGATAATACTTACCATCAACATCACGACACTGCTGATTGATCGTGGTAATGTTTTGTGTAGTTTCACCTGCGGGCTCTGTGTTTGTAGTTGGTTTAAACCGAGAGCTAACATTCTCAGAGAGCAGAGAAGCAGCTGCTGCTCTGCGGCGTCTTTTGGAGATTAAAAAGAGGAACACCGTGAAACAGCGTGAGAATGTCATGAAGGACAGCAGGGTGTGTGTGGTGCTGGTTCAACGTTCACTGTACACCATGTACTGGTTTAAGTTTCTAACATCTGTGTTTCAGCTGGCAAATAAAGACATCTCCCCACTGTGTGAACACGTGCTACTGCTGCCCTCTCCAACAGTACAGGTAATGCTATGAATACAACCGTTTATACTGCTCTTACTGCTGCACACATCAAAAGAAATCTAATCCTTCAGATTCTCTCAAAGGCGAAGTACTGCAAGTGTGCAAGAGAGTTTTGCATAGAACAGTACTGGAGGACACCTCTAGAGGGCTCACCAGAGAGCTCAGGCCGTTTCTCCAACATGTCCCTCCGTGCACGGACGTAACGGTCCCGGACTTGTTTCCATTTAGTTTGCAGGTTTCCACATCGACCTCTAAAATGGAACTAATCTGTCTCCAGCTGTTTTGACAGACATGTTTGGCGCTGTGCAGTGGCAATGACACCTCGTACAGATGTGGATAATTGTGGACTTGGCTTATCAGCTTGTCTTCAGAACTTTCTGCCATTGTGCTGCTGCTGTGTTGACCCTACACTGCCCCTACTGTCCATGTGCATACCTCATCTTGTGTACACGTCTTGCGTACGCGTAGCAATGCACAGCGCTTCAAACAGACGCAGGGAACGCGTGGCAGCCATCATGCACATGCAAAGACATTGTTAAAAGCAAGTATATCTCTGGCTTTATTGCGTCACTATAACTGGTTATCGCACTACGCTGAGCTGGCTGAGCATTAAATCACATTTTTGGCTATCTACACTGAAGCTATGTTTTTAACACCCCAAAAACAAGCATTTCCACTCGAGTGGACAAGCTGAAAAAGATTTCCACTCATGTCTTTTGGTGTGACAGTGATGGCACACCCATTATCAGGTGCTGTGTTGCACATGGATCTGACCCACGTACATGCAGAAGCTTCATAAACAAAATATATGCTGCTTTAGTTGGCTGGTTTTTCAGATTTAGCTTTCTTAGTTTGGACATTCCCACTTATCGTAAGGTAGAGCTTCTGCTGCTCTACCTTACACTACCACCACTGATTTCTACTGCAACTAACTACACCTCCTTTACCCTCTCTCTCTCTCTTCTCCTTCAGTCCTTTCCTTCCTTGTCTCTCCCTCACTCACAAGCAGATAAACATCCACTCAGCCCTCACAAGAACTTCCTCCCCTGCAATCCACCCTTTCAACACCTCAGTGCTGACGGAGGAGACGACACTTAACTCCCAGCCCTTTTGTCTCCTGCAGTAAGTGTGGAGGTTGACTCATTAATCCCAGGTTCCTCTCTCTCTGTGGCCGAGCCAAGCGCTGGACATGGTGAGTCGAAAACCATTGACAGTGCAGAGATACGAGACGTGCGTGTGTGCATGTGTGAATCTGCGGATGTGTGTGTGTGTGTGTGTGTGTGTGTGTGAGTGGCGGCAGAGGGAGGAAACTGAAATTGACAAGATGATAATAGGGCTTTTTCTCGCAGAGGAAACAGGCTGAGCCTTAAAGTATCCACATTTAAATCTGGATAGCGTATCTATGTCAAAGCAACCGCTGCACTGGAAAAACCTGATACTGTTATTGCAGATGGTGGAGAGCGGCTTTCAGCAGGAGGGACAGGATGTTTTTTACCCTTTTCACGAAGCACATACTTCACTTACACGCTTCCTGGTGACTTACAAACTGTTGCACAAGATTATAGTACAACCCTGTTTTTATATAACCTTTGTGTCAAACTGAAAACATAACCCTTCAACAGAGATAATGACCCAAACACTGGAAGGGAAGTTTTCAAAGAAAGTTCAATATTTGTCCTGATGATTGTTGACCTCTCACTTACTTCAAAGCACATACATGCAAATCTTAATGTGTTTATCCATCTAACATCCTCCTCCCTTTATGTGACGTGTTGTCTTTCTTTCTTTCACCAGTTGTGTGTTTGGATCAAAAAGGCAGCATTGTCTTGAGCTGCGCTGACCTGAAGTGAATACACAAAAAGACAAACTAATGCTGCATGTTCAACTTGTTCTCCTTCTTCCCAAAAAGTCCCCTTTAAAACAACAAGGGGAAAAAGTTAGTAAATTAGAAAAAAATGCAACTTAAAATAAGCACAATTATCTGCCAGCTGAGCAGGAAAAGGTTGCTTGCCAAGATTTTTAAAACAAATCAAAATGTATTGTGTCAAAAAACCCCACATATATCTTAAAACTAGTACCGCCTGAACAATTCAAGGCGGGATTATCACGCCTGTTATGTTCTGTCTTCTATGTAAAACACACAGAGGCGTATTGGTGGGGCAAAGTCGTTCTGCCTCTGAGCCGGCATCGGAGGTAGTAACAGAGGAGTAACAGCGCCATGTGTGTAGGTAAAGCACACGCTGTTTTTTTACACCTCGCGCACGTTTTGCTTCGGCAACGCCAGAACCCTATTCCAATGTCCAATGTAAAAATGCCAAAGGCTGCATGAAGGCGGAGCTTCATTATGGCACGGAGGTGGAAGTGCAGTGTAAAAAGGGCGAATGAAAAGATTTATGAATCACGTTCTCAACACGGAGAAAAAGTTGTCTTAATTAAGCATTGGATGCTTATTGCAATCATTTGAACTGAGGCTTTATACTCAAGATTTTACATAGAAAAATAACATATTCTGCTTAAATTAAGTTATCCTGACTAGAGCCAATTATATTGAATTCTGACATTCATATTTAAATCACCATAGATCCACTTCTTAGCATTTAATCTTTGTCTTTATTTCTTATTGTATAGTATATATAATACACATTTTTCTTACTTCTTTTTTTACGCCATATACTGTATTTTTTCATGTTTCTCTCTGTATCAGAGCAACTGTAACGCCAGAATCCCCCCCAGAGATAAATAAGTATTTCTGATTCTGATAATATAAGTGACTTGAAATGAAATTTACTTGTAATGTATTAAGATAACTAAGAGAAAAAAGCTGCCCGGTAACAGGAAGTATCTTGTCAAACAGAAAATAAGCATCACTTGATTTAAGATGCCTCATCTTACTTGGAGTCAGTGCTGAATAGAAATGAAAGGTTTTTGCCAGCAGTTCAAGAAAACCTTTCTGACTTTGTCCTTTTGCACTCAATTATCTAATTTTGCTGAGTAAAACTCAACAAACAGTTTTAGAAAATCACACCCGGATCTGCAGACGGCTTAATGACCCTGGGTGAGAGATCCTGTCGTGGCTCTCCGTCTCACACTGCAGCAGCTTCGGAACGAGTCACTGATCAAAAATTCAACAAGCTGATCAATCAATCTCTGTCAACCAGGTCTGAATGGGCAGAGGGAGAGCGTGACAAGAGGGGGTGGCAGGGAGGATGGGGTGATGAATGAGAGAGGACAAACACGGGGTCAAAGGTCAGACAGGGAAGCTTTCTGCACAGGAAGTTGTGCAGTCAGACCGCCTCCAGGTCATCAGAGCAGGGAAGCATCTCCACTAGTACTTTGACCCAATCGAAATAATGTGTGTGAATTGTATACTTTATAATGTGTTTAATATGTTGGGTGTATATTGATCTCCTAAAGCCCACTTACTAACAGGTTGATACGATATGAAGAGGCACATCTGTACTTTGTCATTTCCTCATTAAAATGTATAAAATTGTGGACTCATCATAAACCGCACACGAGAAAAAACATGTCAGGACAAAGAAGACAAACGATACCTCTCTGAAAAAGTAGAATATCGAACATATTGATGGAAACTCACTTTGATAGCCAGGAAGTTGAGGCCACTCTCATTAGCCAGAGCCTTGGCTATCATGGTCTTTGAGCACCCTGGAGGCCCGTAGAGCAGGACTCCTTTGGGTGGTTGGATGCCCATGCGGGTGAAGGCCTCAGGGTGTCTCAGAGGCCACTCCACGGCCTGCTTCAGTTTCAGCTTCACCTCCTCCATACCGCCGACATCCGACCAGCGGACCTGGAAGGTGGAGACACAGTACAAAGCATATTTTTAAGTTGAAGCTTTGGACCCTTGATGACAAAGCAACAGCTCATAAACCTGAGCACTTCATGTAACACAAGGGTTACACACAGTAAGAGATGATCAACACTGACTCACATTTGTTGGTGGAAAGTTAAAGGCACCAGGAAGTGGCTAAGTGAACGGCTAACAGTTTTAGACATGGATAAATAATAACAAGACGACATTGAGTGTTGGATTTGTTATTATTGATTCACTGTTTATAAAAAGAAAGTCTCATGGAGCATCCTGGAGATATTAAAGGCACACTGCAGACCTATAAAGATCAATATTTGGTGATGTAAACAAGGGTGAATTCGCTGAATCGCACCTTTGCAACTTCCTGCTTAGTATTAAACACACATGAAAATAAACAAAATACATGACTTGCATTAAAAAAGGTCAAAAACCACGAGGGCCAGAGAAGCCGGCCTCAGCTGGTCTTACGTATCGCTCTGACTCACTCTGGTTCTCCTGAATTATCTTACAGCACTAATCTGCGGCAGCTCGAACACAAACACATCGCCAACAATAAATGCAACAGACCAAACACACTGTGATTGCACTCTGACGTCAATGATGTTCTCGTGTAACCCACACAGAGGAACTTCTTAACTGTCTGACTGCCTGAGTGAACTGCAATGCTTCTGAGATGAAGGGAGAGGAGGGAAGGGAGGTATACAAGAGTATCTGGAAGGAGATGGAGGCACAGGAGGGCTACAGATGAATCAGGGAGACTTAGGATGGAGGAACAACAACAGTTGTAGGCTGACAGATGGAAGGAGGGAGGAAGTGGAGGAGAGAGTCCAGCGGTGAACAACCGGAGGGGATAAAGTAGATAAGAAGAGAAGCCCTTATCAAAAACATCTCTCATCCTTCCTATCTCTTCCTACATTACATCCATTATTCCCTCCCTTCCTCACTTTGCAGCCTCCCGTACATCTTTCCCTCCTCCTCTACATCTCCCCAATCTCTCTCTTTTTGATCTACCTTCATACCCTCTCCTTCGTATTATCTTTCTCTTTCTTATCTCCTGCACTCCACACACTTGGCTCTCTCTCTGAGTGCATGCACATTCAAAGAGGAAACCAGGTTACGGGGAGAAATCCGGTTATGCAGGAAGTTGTACGTTGTGTTTACATGCACTGTAGTAGCCGGGTTACAGTAAGATCTGCATATACTGAACATGCAGTAGGTCATTAATCTGATTTCTCCTCCGCCCTTGATCTTATTTTAAACAATAGCTTATTTTTAGGGTCTGTGTAGATAAAAACCGGGTTACTTCTACACATGGCCAAGAAATCAGCGTTGCTCGGATGTCGTTCTGATTCGGAAAAAATCTCCAGTATGCATCGGACCACCTCGCCTACTGTTTCCCACAATGCAAAGCGCTGGAACGTCACAGCGGCAGTTGAAATGACGGACAGCAGCAGCATTCCAGCAGAAGGGGGCGCTATAGCTAAAGAAGCGGCGGTTATTGTTCACTTCCACCTGGCGTAGCATACTGCAGAATGACTTTGAAAAGCTCCTCCGTACTACAGACTACCGCTGAACGCAGTATAACATGTAGTATGCATCATATAATACGGCATTTCAAACACAGCCTAAATTGCCCACAGGTGTGAATGTGAGTGTGAAAGGTTGTCCGTCTCTGTGGCCGTGTTCGATCATTTTATTCACCTTCTAATCCTCATTGTTTTTAAATGTCATTCTGATGCTTTCTATACCTTTAAAGGTGTTTTGAACTGCCCCTGTAAAATATGCTGTAAAAATAAAACTAGGGCTTTGAGTTGCAAATAACTTTCACATGAATTTTACTGTACAGAATAAAAAAGAAAAACATTATTATATTTCTTTTCGAATAAAAGTATTAGCTTGTTTCTGTACTTTACATGACTGTAAACAAATTATCTTTTAGATTCCTCCTGTAAAAAACAACTTAACATTTTAGGCATTATTTATTTTAATGCAATGTAGACTAAAGCTTTATGCTTAATTGCAGAGCTTATCAATGAACTGCAAACAGCCAACAGTCACCATGTTACTCGAGCATGTAAATGTTCATCCACCTTCCCCTCCTCTCTTCCCCCATCTGTCTGTTTTTATCTGTCTTATCTCTCCTGCACTCCGGTTCCTTCTTTCTTCTTGTTTCTCAGTTGACCCTCACTATCAGAGCATCTCTCTCTCTCCCTTAAATACTGCTCCTTGCAACTCTCCCTTCCCCTCTTGTTCACTCCTTCCGCTCTCTTGCTCTCCCTCTCAGGCTCACTCACCCCCACCTCCTCACCCTCCTCCTGTCCTCCATCCAGAGGTAACACATCCCAGGCCACCGGCGCCGTCTCCGGGGAATGAAGCACCTAATGGAAACCTGGCGTCTGGCCACATACTGTAAATACCGAACAATTTATGGACAGCGCTGAGCGGGAGAGAGGAAAGGACGGACGGAGGGGAGGCGAGGGGAGGGGAGGAAGAGAGAGAGAGAAGAGTGTTGAAGAGATGAAGAGATAGGCCGGAAGCAGGCGAGCGGACCAGAGCGCTCATTTAAAGGCTGAGAGAGGAATGAAATGAAATAAAAAGGGCAGATCAAAGAAACAGGATTATAGAGAGACGAATGGAAGAAACAGGTGAGCAGGAGAAAGACGATAAAAGAGACAGAAGAAGAATAAGAAAAGCAGAGACGAGAGACATACCTACAGTACAAAAGCATTTTACGGATAAGAGATTTAGTTCAATCTACACTTAAACAAGCTAAAACATGACACAGCATAATTACTTTCTTACTTTCCAGGGCTTCCATTAATGAAATACTTAGTCATCAATCAGTGGAGTTAAGCTAACATGGAGTAAAATACTCCAGAACACGCCATCAAGTGGGCCTTGAGCTGAGATGGTTTCCTCAACTATGGCAGTGTTGTTGCGAAAAAAAGGCGCTTACTGTTGCTAGGTTACAAAAGTTGTCTGGCAACACCATCCACTCCCCTTAGTAGTAAGCGTTAAAGACCCCCTCGAGTGAAAACCAAGTGTTTAACCTTGTGAACATCTCCATGTGGTGTTCTTCATGTGCTACAAGACATATCAGGGACAACATCAGCAGTCATCTCCATGGCTGGGCCTGTCTGCTTTTAACCTGCAGTGTACCAAGGACAGACTGAACAACACGTTTTCAGATTGGCAGGTTTGAGACGTCACAAACCAAAGGAGCCAATCCCGTTAATGGACGGGGTGACGCTATGCATATCATCATGTGTAACCTATGGCAACCACTTTGACGATGCGCGAGCCAGCTGTAACCGTCATCGTCATTTTTGCAAACTCACTGCTGACTACTAACATTAACGTTACTACTGCTAATTACTAAATTTCAAGCTAGCTAAGTTTCAACAAGTTGCCACTAAACGATGCCAGAGACGTGTTTGTTGGTGGAAAATTGCATAGTGGGCGGGGCCCATGCAGATTCAGGATTTTTTTAATGAGGGAGAAGGAGGAGATGCTTCAGAAGGATTACAAGCTAATTAAACGTATTTTGTAAAAAACATATCAAACACAATTTATTATTTCAAGCAGAACATTTTTTATGTCTTAAAACATCTTTAAGTCTGTTTTGTATGTTTTAAATTGATCTGGACACTAAACATAAAGCCGACAGCAGACATTAGCAGCAGCTCTACACCTGGAAATTGTACCCTTGAAAAAACTAAGGGATTAGCTTCTCCTCCGCCATTGTTGTGTACAAATATCATAAGTCCCGCCCCTTCTTGATTTTGATAGTTTCGGGAGAAGTGACATTAGCTTTCCAAAATGTTAACTATTTTCAACTGAGAGCGCTGTGAGCACAGCGACAGAAAACAGCTGAAGCTCAGGGCGTTTTCAGCACTGAGGATGCTGAACTGGTTTTGTATAGAAAACAGGCGCTGCCAGCGTTAGTGGACACAGGCCCTTAATCTACAATGTCAAAACCGTCATCTTACCTTGATTTAGTGGTTCTGGGTTCTCTAAAGGCCTCTAGCCTCTGAGTTTACCCACAACATCCTCAGACCTGCCAATCATCTGAACACAAATCAATCACTCCCCTCTTTCCAGCGAGAAAGCAGATGTGCATCACAACACTGTAAAATCTCATCCCCTCCTTTGTGTTGCATTTTTTGGTTAAGTCCCTGCAGACTTAATGGAGTCATTGTAAGAAATAACAATGTGAAGGAAAATTAAGTGCAAGGTGCTTTTTGTCACGAATGAAGCGTCTGTGGAATTACAAGGCGATGTTTTGACTCACACCTCGCCGCGCTGCGTTTTTCCCCCTTCTTCCCTCCCTTCCTTTTGGTACGAGACCCAGTTATTATCTTTTACTGTTGTTTTCTGAACTTTACAAGGGGCCTCTCAGGCTCTGGCCCTTTGATGGGGTTAGGAGGAGGGTGGCGGGGGACTTCTCAGACAGAAAAAACTCAAGGGAGACGAGGAGTAGGTTTAAAAGGAGGAATAAATGGGCTTGTTATAAAGCTGCCAAATGAAAATATTAAAGCCAGACTGCACAGTGGAAGATGATTATTTTAAAACAGCAATGCTGGGTAAACAAGGAAGATGTCAAAAAGAAAGGAAGGAAGAAGGTTTTGTCGCAAAACAAACAAAGGATTAAGAATGAACTTTTAATTTATTTACATATAAATATGACATAAATCAAGAGGTGTTGTCTGTAGAAGTCAAATCTCTGGATACATGATCTGAGAAGGTTTCAGGGGAACTTGAGGCGTGTATTCATCCGGCACCACTGGAAGTTTCTTATATAAAATGGATTAGAAACAAATGTTTGCACTCATGTGGATATAATCAAGTCCGGGGCTCTGCGGCTGGCCTTTCAGCTGAGCTGCGCTAGGGGGATAGAAAAAAAAAAAAACCCAAACTCACTCCTCTCTCGTTTCCAAGAACCGGCCGCAAGGACTGAACGTCTCTGGGTGAGCTCAGTGCAGAGTGTTAGAGAGGAGAAAGGGGGAGGAGAGGGGGAGGAGAGGGGGAGGAGAGGGATAGGAAGGACATTTCTTCCTCTTCTTCTTCTCCTCCCTCTCTTTTTTTGGTTGTTGGCAGGAACCGTCAGCGACCTGATCTGCTTTCAATTACCGGTGGAGGATGATGTTAGCCCTCTTCCTGTCCGTTATGTCTTGCACATGCAAACTCCAAAACATCCTGGAGTCTCACCACTGTCCTCTCATCCCTCCTCCCCCCTCCCTCGCTCGCTCTCTCCCTCCATCCGCTGAGAGCAAAGTGATTCATCTTCATCGCAGTGGAGGGTAAAATGGCCACCGGGTCATTTCCACTCTTCCTCAGCCTGACCCCATCTTTTTAAGTGCTGGTGATTCAGTGGTCAGTGGTCCAAAGAGTAGTTAAGAGACTTTCTGAACATGCATTAAAGGGAAGAGGGAGACATGGCTGCTGCTGATGAGCTTTTAGTTTTTGGGGGGCAATAAATGGAGACACTGTTTGGGTGGTTTTGAGCTTTAAATAAAGCAGAGCGTGTGCGGTGTAAACCAGTCTGCTTCCTGGTTGGGCCATTTCAGGTTGAATGCACCCGAAAGGCAACTATTGCTGCTTACAAACATGATCTAGTGCATGTTGTATAATTAAGAAAGAGGCCATAAAATAAGCATGTGATGGGAGGGTCTCTGCATCCTTCTCCTCTTACTGATATCTTCTTTTTGATTTTCCAACAGCTGACAAAAATCGTGCGACTCTTACAGGTGGCTAAAGCAAGCCACCAAGCTAATGCATACAGTCAGGTTATGACGCGACAACAAAATTATTTTCACGATAATTTTATTTACCTCGAATAACAGGGTTGACAACAACATCTGATGCCTGAGCTACATCAGATGTGTTTTCATCGTAGACTGTATAAAAAGATGGCCGACATGACAGCTCCCTATAAGTGAAGCCAAACCCTCTCTATCGCCCCCTGCTGACTGGCTGCAGTATAGATCATAAAGCCCGCCTCCTCCATGTTAACAGATGGGACATGAGTCAAACTATAAAATCAAAATACACGCCAAACACATGTTTCTCAAACATGGTTTCTGTCATTATAGTTAGTTCTTAACATGCTGTTTTACATCCAAGTGTTAATTTTTCTGACATGTTTACTTTTAATTAGTTGTTTGATGCTGTCAACATGATGATTGACAGCTCTGTTGACAAATACGGCTCCTGCAGCCGATCAGTTCTGGATTAGCAGAGTAGAGGAGGAACGGCGAGAGGAGACGTAACTAAAACAATCACTTCAGTCATTGAAGTTTCCATACCTGTGAACGTTAACCTCAGACCGACACAGAGAAGCTGTTCTGCTGTTAAACACGCCGGCGGTCGGGATCCTTGCTGTTTTTTTTGGTAAGTTAAATGTGTGTTTGTTAGCGGAAGTGGCTATGACGGCTCCACCCGCCGATCTCTACTGCGCAACTCTGACTCCAAATGACATCACCATCGCAAGACGGCAGCGCCTATCATGAGGGGTATTTTGGCTTCAATTTTGCACAATGAGAACAGATGGAGACGCGTCGTTCATCTATATGTACAGTCATTGGTCTTCACTGACATCAGATCTAACACGATCCCACGATCTAACACTTGTTTTCGACTTCACCAAACATCATTTTTAATGTTTTGATTTGGAGAACCTTACCTCGATTAAATCTCAAGCTGAGATGAAGATAATCATTTCCTCTTTAACTCACAAAACACCTAAACTCCCTGCTTTAGTGCTGCATAATTCTGCTCCATTGTTTTTTATGTTTTTTAACTTAAATTTGGATTCCTGACCCTGGCCACCTATCAAATAACGAGGTAAGATAGCTACTTTAGGCTATCATCACCTGTAGATCCCAGGGTTTTTTTTTTTACTCGCTCCAGGCTGCAGAGTTCAGACAAAAGGTTTGTTTCTGCAGCTTCTAAACATTGCCACCCTTTGGACTCCCATCTGTGTTAAACACTAAAAAGCAGTGATCCATCTGTTTACACTAACTTTTTTTTCGTCTGTTTATTTTTTGTCTTATTGTGTGTGCTCTGTAAGTCTTTTGTATTTTATTGTGATGCACATCTCTCTTTAATTTCTCTTGGCTAACTGATAAAAAACACACAGACACATTCTTGCATGATTTAGGAACCGTCAGTTTTCCAGGCCTGGGAAGCTTCAAGTTTTGTATTTTGTTTATTCTTTTCTCTAATTCCCTAACCACATTAACTGCAGACAGCCCGTCTTTCACACTTACAGGCTGTTTCCACCACAGGGACCTTTTCAGCAACGGACGATTATTCTTGTGTTTAAACCTGTTGAACCAGCGACTAAATTAAGTTCCTCTGCCGTAGTTCCTGGTGCAAAAAAGTTTGTAGTGCGCAATGCAGCTGATTGGTCAAACAAAAAACTTGAGAGTGCTATGATTCGTCTTTAATAAACACCAAGAGACTGTGTGTTCATGAGCGAAGGACAGAGAGAGAGAAGGAGTGATCACGAGAGGTTTCTCTACCTTGGGGACATCGATGGCGACCTCCCTCATTGCACTTGGTTTCACAACAGACATGGCCCACTGGAGGTCCTGCAGAGTGACGGTCACTGTCCCCCTCAGCTGCTGGTCTGATGGGTGGTGGGAACCTCCTAATGCTCGCCTCAGTGCACGCAAACCTGCAGAAAAAGGGTTTATACGTTAAAAATCTCTCACTAGAACAGAGAAAAGACGAAAGAAAGTGAAGCTGTACGAATATAGCGAGTTAAATTAATTCAGGTGTTTGTTTGCCTAAAGCAGCAACGATAGTGTCATTGTGGCTTAAGGCTTTTCACTCCCTACAAACCCACATAAAACCAGTCCAACTTTTCACTCATAACATTCAGGCTCCTACACGCTGAGCTGAAACACGCCTAGCGAATGCAAATCTCAAAATGAACACTAATTCCCCTTTTGACCGGGAAGATAATTGGGCCTGCATTATTGGGGAGAAAAGAGAGTAGGCCAAAGGGAAGGGAAGTGTAATTGAAGCGCTTAAGGTATGAATACCCACAGTTCCAGAGATTTTAGCGTCTGAACAAAAAGAAAACGGCAAAACAAACACTGATGCGTCAATATCAAGAAAGAGCCTTTGTTTTGCCTTAAAAAAAAAGAGGCTACAGCAGGTCTCTCCGGGCACAGACAGCTCTGCAGAACTCAGAGGTGATGAGTGAGTCCTGACATACAACACATACTTCTAAAGCAGAAGTCACAAAAAGATTATATGTGTTCACACGAAGGGTTATCACACATTCATGCGCTCTTTGCTTCACGCCAGCGTAGCTGTGAGCTGCATTCAGGGTTCAAAAGTAGAAGTCCTATCATGTTAGGTGACTGGCAGTTGGAGAACCTCCAAGGCTTTGATGGGAACTGTCCTGGGTGAATCATCTGTACAAAAGATGAGCAGCTGTGCCAATCAAAGGTAGAAGCCTGTGAACTTTAAAACGTATGGGGTGAAGTCAACAACAAGAACTCAAATTAACAGGCTTTACTGTGAAATTCGGTGTATAAGACGCACTTTAGATACATTCGTTTTCATCTAAGAAGAGGGCTGTGTCCAATATACTGGTGCAGATAGAGGTATTTTATTGTTTTATTGGTATTAAACCCAGACGACGGTGCTATGATGTAGCTAAAGCTTTGTCGCAGACACCAGTGCAGCCGCATTCCTCACAACAATCAACATTACCGTAGACTGAACGCAGCGACCGCACTGGGAGCTAGCGGGACTGCATTTTGAATGTGTTTTAAATGAAAATAAATTGAAATAGCTTGTATACACGTCTTTATTAATAAATAGCTATAGAACAGTGGTTCTCAAGTGGTGGGTCAGGACCCAAAAGTGGGTCGCGGAGCTGCTTTCAGTGGGGCGCGGATGTGTGCTTGAAACACATAAAAACGTTGCGGCAAAAAGTCCATGCTGCGCTTTTATTTTGCAGGACATGGGTTTCCTATGACGTGTGTGCAGTAGTAGTGTTGTTGTTTCACACTCCATGTATCCACTAAATGGGTAATCCCAGCTACAGTTATATTTACATGCTTAAATTACATTCTTGATGAGCCCTACGGTAGTTAGCAGAAATGTGGGTTGCAATTAGTCATTAAGGAGGAGGTGGTGGGTCCTGAGGCGAGACCAGCTGAGAACCACTGCTATAGAACACCTTTCTTCCCTCTGGGATGCCCCCAAGAACAGACTGCATCTTATATTGCGGTGAGACTGATATTCTGGAATTCATGTTCATGCTAAAGGCAAGTAAAAGCTAAAGGCATGGACACCTGCATGTAATGGATTCCAGGATATCCATGTCCCAGCTTTTGAGTCTGTATGTGTGAATGGTTGAGGTGGTTCAGGCACCTGATTAGGATGCCTCCTGGGCACCTCCCAGGCACGTCCAACTGGAAGGAGACCCCTGGGCAGACTCAGATCTCGCTGGAGGGATTGTATATCCCGACTGGCCTAGAAACGTCTCGGAAACTCCCTGGAGGAGCTGGAAAACATAGCTGGGGAGAGGGACTCCTGGGTCACCTTGCTTAGTCTGCTGCCACCGTGACCCGGCCCCGGATAAGTGGAAAAGGATAGATGGATAAATGGCCAGTAATTCGTAGGTACTGTCATTTTTAGAGCATCCAACACACCAATATGAGTCCAGTTAGTTACGTGATTGATGACCATATAAAAGCTATAGCATCCATGCAAATATAAAGACGATCACAGAGTTTCCATCTCCTCCGACTTTTCAAGTTCATGCAGCTGTTGTTAACTCTCTGTCACCAGGTATCGCTCAGGAAAACCTTTTGGTTTTGTGTTGTTAAAGGCCTAGCAACTGTCCAACTGCCTTGACCGAAGAAAGCTATATAATCATTGCTGCCGGAACTTTTCCTTGCAGACTTTCAAAGACAGTATAAGATTGAAATCAGTCTTCCTGTTATGCCTGTTATGGGACTTCTGTTTCAACAACCACTTGCTTCTTTGACAGATGGAAGTTTAGGTTGATTAAGAACGTTGCATAATAAATTATTTCTGTTATTCCACATTTAATACAGTGAACACGTATTTGATACTTTGCTGAGAGAATCAGTTGAATCTTTTTGGTCTTTTTCTGCTTGTAATTTCCTCAGAAAAACGTTCTGCGGGTCCAATCATTAGAAAATGTGCAGAGAAGAATGTGCAAGAGAGGCAAGAAAAGTCTGACTTTGATAATGCAGAGAGCGCCATGTGTGGATCAGCTTTCGTCCAGCTGTGCACATTTAACCCCTACAGGTGGAGGACAGGTCATCAGGTCCTCTCTGGAACATTACACGCTAAACGCAGACAATGATAAGAAGTTAAAAAAACCAGTCCACAACCATGTTTCTAACTCTGAGTTGGGTTACAGTAAATTAGACACATATCCACATCCGATGCAAATGCGCACACAGCACAAGGACGCACACACACAGAACTTTTGGCTTCCTCTTTTAGGCTAAAGTAGAGGGTGGGGGTCGGAGAGAGAGCTGGGGTGGCGAGGGGCCGGAGGAGAACGGACGTGGTCCAGGGCTGGGGGCCAGGGAGCAGACGAGAGGGGATTTACGACCAGACATGACTGCATCCTGTTTATATTTTCCAGGACCCTTTGCGACTGGGCGAGGGACACACGGACAAACAAACAGACAGACAGGCAGACAGACAGGCAGATAGAGAAAGAGAGAGGTAGAGGAGAAGGAGAAAGACAATCAGCACAGGCAGGTTTATCCTTTGTGAGCACTCCAAGCTGAGGTCAATGTGTTCCCCAGGCCCGGCTCCCCGGTATTTGATGTCTCTCTCCCACTCTTTCACTCTTTATCCCCAGAGGACCAAACATCCCATCATTCCACCTGGCTGCAGCTTCAGCTCTTCATCTGCGTTACTGCTTCAGACCGGCGCTGCTTAGACTGCACAAAAACATCTGGTCCGAGAGTGGAAGGGACGAGGTGAGACAGGACAGGATGTGGAAGGGAAGCTGGGGCGAGGAGGGAGACGAGGAGCACCAGCCACAACACCATATGCACTAACCCCAAACCGTCAGCTGCCTGCCCTGTGAAGGTGGAGGGCCGTGGCCTCCTTAAACTCTGAGAGGACGAGGAAAAGGGGAAAAACCTGAGAAACAGCTGAGGTCTGGTCGAGTTCTTAAAGATAAACGATGCTTTGTGGACAGCTGGAGAAGAGCCAAAGGGGGAGAAATGTTTTTTCCTCTTGAACGCTCACGAGAAAACCATTTGATTATTCAGTTTTGATACAGGATAACTTGTTTTTACGTCACAAATCGAAATGAAAGATCACAAAAAGCACTGCAATGTTCACGATACTCAAACATGCACAAACAAGATTAAGATAATTTAAGTCAGATGGTTTCTTCCTCTAAGGAAACATTTCTTTAACCATCATTTATGAAAGAATAAGGTCCAATTTTGCAACTACTTTCTAAAGGCAAGTAGTGCATGCAACTCAATTAGAAAACACATTGGCATGTAAAGGTCATGTGCAAGGTTAAAATATAATGCTTCATTAAAGTAAAAACTTGCAGACTTTACACTCAAAAGTCCAATCTATCCCTAATCCAGCACTTAAAGATGAGGTAATTCATTATAGACTGACAGCTAGTTAAAGGCTCTACTCAACAGTATAGCTGCACAAAAGCCCCGGGACTGACAAATGGAGCTGAGAAATGTTAATAAATGTTTCAACAACAATCATCTGAATCTGTCGAGAGTAAAGCCCGCCCTTTGCCAGCAGTAATGAAAAGCCTCACAGAGCATCAGCCCGACCAGAGGGGAAGTGGGGTTCATGAGCCGCAGAGCTCCGGGTGCAGCTTGGACGCCCGGAGGGCAACGGAAACTTGATTCAACGATGTGACTCGAACATTTTGCTTCAGGGATTCTCTCTCTCTCTCCTGACTGCTCTTGGCTGACTCCGAGAACACATTTGGTTTAGTTATGAAAACATCCGATGGGAAGGGAGGAAGAAGGAAGAAAAAAAAAAGAGGCAACACAACACAATTTAATCTGAACCTTATGTGGACTCATTTTCTTCCTCTTCTTCTTTTTTTTTTTTTTTGCTTTCCTCCTTTTTCGAATGCTTCACATTCGCCAGAAACCCAGTGGGGATTGAGAGAAAAAGGGGCCCCTCGAAATGTACAAGAATGCACATTTGCAAAACATCACACCGGGGCCCGAGCTAGGTACGGAGGAGCGGGAAGAACTCGTTTCAAAGAGCTGAAGCCGGCAAGGGAGAAGAGAGAAGAGCTGTTATTTGTGTTTTGTCCAACAGGGATGGTCTTAATTATGTGGGTCCCAAACAGACCTTCCTTCAAATCAAGGCTGTCGCTTTAGGGGTCACGTCCGCTGACCCTCGCACCCCCACCCTACTAAATAATCAAACCCCTGGATAGAAAAAGTTATACTCCAAGATACGCAACTTGTACCTTTAAGACTTCATATTCTTACAAGCTTTTGTGCTGCCAAATTTCAGATTAGGTTTGAAAGAGCATCAAATGATCCATAAATCAACGTCTATCAGTGATTAGGATTGGGAATATCTTGAAAGGCAATGAAATGAGCTGTGTGACAAGTACTTCCCCCCAGTAATTATTTGGTTATTAAGATTTAGCAATAGCCTTGTCCAACTGCCCATCAGTATATTGTGAGGTCACTTCCATCAGCCCATATGGGCCTATCACATCTGTACTGGTATCAGTGTATTGATTTTCCCAACATGTGCTCATATGAAAACTTCTGTTGAACATATGATGAACAAGAGATGATGGGGATGGTCTAGAATTGGTTTCATCATGCAGCACAGTTTGCTCTGACACAGTACTGTCTGAACATGTGTCAGACCGTGGTCTGGTCTTTGGTAGAAAATAATGCTGCTTATTATTTAACTAAAGGTATTTGTTTAAGACTGCAGCCTTCTGAGTGCCTTTGTGAAATTTAGTACTAGTGTCAAAACAGTCTAAATCCATTTGTCCTCCATTATCAAAGTAATAATCTCTCTGATTTTCATTTAAATAAAAGTCTGTTAAGTCTCTATCTATCACCGAATGAGGTAACACAATGATTGAGCCTATGGCCCACTGATGAAAGCCTTTGCAGCCATGCAAGCAGCGCCCAGTTAGTGACGCGTTTTTCATCAGCCAGCAGTGGTTGGTCTGCCAGAGAGGGTAGGCGGAGCTAAGCGGCTGCTTTTCCGCTCTCTGCAAGTGCTGCGAGTAAACAGTAATCTACTATGGCTGAACAAACAAAGAAAAGATGGATGACTACAGATACAACTTCAACAAGAAGTGAAAATCCAAAGAAAAAGAAACAAACTCGACGCTCAGATGAAGCAAACAGTCTGAAAAGGAAAGCGACCGTCAGCCAGGAAAATCAAGAGTTACAACTGGAGCCAACCGTGGACGTCACACATGCAGCACTGTCTGGATATCTGTGTGCTAAGTGTGCTCCCGCAATTACCGTTTATCGCTGTAGGTGCCGGCAAAGACAACGAAACTAAGCTCTTCGAGATTAGCTCTTGTGAAGGATGTGCCTCGAAAGCCTCAAAATCCATTGGTCTATGATCCACACTATAGCCTCTCTTTCCTTGGTTACACAAAACACTACAAGACAATGCGGTGTATTATGTGAACTCTGCAGCTGTATCATGTAGGAACACCGTGTAAAAAAAATGTTTCATTCATGCAAGTGCCAGCAAACTGCAAGCAACGCCTCAGACTTGCCCTCAACTTCCAGAGAAAAGAAGGAAGTGTACTGAAGTTAAGCTCCAGAAGAAGACTTCAAAAGAGAAGCCTCACAGAGCTCCATTGTCAGAGACAGCAGATCATCACCCACAGAGCCCAGGAAGGTGTGTCAAAAGCAGTCCATCTGCACCTCAACCGTGCATTCCACATTTCAACAGGGAAGAATCAAGACTGTGTGTGTTATGCATTATGTTGCACCGTGCAGCGCCGCGTCCAACACCCACAGACCGGGCCACAGCTCTCCAGCGACGCTGTCCTCAGATGAATTGTGAAATACTTTGGGCATTACACCATCACAAAACCGCAGGAACGTTTTCATTACTCGCCGGGGCTTCCGGAACACTCTTTGCACCTGTATTTACAATACCCAACATCTGTTCCCCGAGCTGAAACACCGCAATAATATGTGCTCTTAAAGTGCACACACACACACACACACACGCACACACACACACGCACAGATGACAAAGACAAACAAACGTGCTCACACACTCCAAGCATGCGGAAAACGTGTGCAGGCATACACACATGCTACAGAACACACGCACACACACACACAGCTGTCACTGAGTAAAGGTAAGTGCTGGGGTTAAGGAGTACGAGCAGCACATTTCCGGATTTTATAAACAGAGGCCTCAAATAAACTTCACATGCTGATCCGACTCATATTTATGTGACCTGTCCTGAAATTCCTCAAGTGTCTTTAAAAGGACAGACAAGTTGGGAAAAGCACTTTATAAGGAGAGGCTGCCGCTGTAAACACCAGTGAGCATTCAGCAGTGTTTGGCCCATTTCGTCTCCTTCAGCAGAATTTATGTCAAACACACAACGCGCGGCTCATTTGCGACGCTGTTTTTCTTTCTCCACAGTGTCGTAAGTATTTAGGTTTGGTCTGAAGTGTGTAAGCTGAAACACTTTGCACAGTTTGATCTCGGTCGGAGAAGTGGATGTGAATTATCGAGCCTGATCTTTGCTGTCAAATCAGAAGCAAACCGAAAAGCTTTCGGCTGACAAAGTGCAGAGTTGTGTGTTTATTATTCCACATAATCAATTTTACTGGCCCTTTTTTTTGTTCCAGTGGGCTTCCCCTGTTTATAGAGGCTTGTAAACAGTGCGTCCGGATGTGGCACAAACCAAACAAGCACGCATAAAACGTACTAGAACAAACGCGCACCCTCACACACACAATTTGCACTGTTTAGACTGTGGAAATGAGTCATCTGCTCGCACCGGGATCAGTCGAACGCCAACAGGACGACTGAGAGACGCCCGGAGTCTGCGAGGCTCCACGAGACCGCATGATAGCTTCCAATACCACACAAAACACCTCGAGGGATTCGTTATAAAGAGCTGGTTTTTATAATCGGCGCTGAGCCGGGAACAAGGTCAATGAAATGTTTGGGGAAATAAGATCAGGAGAAATCTGTGTGGTTTTATCAGAGGAAATCTGCTCAGAGATCTTGTGCAAACATGAAAATACAACACTTTCTGTTGGCTCTCTCTGCACTTTCAGAAGCCAATCACCTAATTTATCCGTTTCCTTCTTAAACAGAGCTCTAAACCCAGTACACACAACACACTCACAAGTTGTGTAACAGGCAGCTGTGGCTTTGCCTTTCTAAAATGTCTTTCTAAAATAAATTGAACATGAACCACCACACTTTTGGATCTTCTTGGCCTGTGACCCCTACAGGAGGTCAAGCTCGAAGATTTTCATGTCAATAAAAGTCTGTTAAGTCTCTATCTATCGCCGAATGAGGTAACAAAATGATTGAGCCTATGGCCCACTGATGAAAGCCTTTGCATTTGCAGAATTACGGACTTGGTGTCTGGTGCGACTTTCGTGGAAAAAAATCACAAGTGGCGCCCAGTTAGTGACGCGTTTTCCATCAGCCAGCAGTGGTTGGTCTGCCGGAGAGGGTAGGCGGAGCTAAGCGGCTGCTTTTCCGCTCTCTGCAAGTGTTGCGAGTAAACAGTAATCTTCTATGGCTGAACAAACAAAGAAAAGATGGATGACTACAGATACAACTTCAACAATAAGTGAAAATCCAAAGAAAAAGAAACAAATTCGACGCTCAGATGAAGCAAACAGTCTGAAAAGGAAAGCGACCGTCAGCCAGGAAAATCAAGAGTTACAACCGGAGCCGACCGTGGACGTCACACATGCAACACTGCCGCCAAAGAGAACAAAACTGAGATATCCGAGATTATAACTTTAACAGTCAAATTTCTTTGTAATTTATCAAATATGAAACCTTCTTGTAGGTGAAAAGCAGCAGAATTAGACTGTGGTTCAGACGTGGAGTTTGGTGCAGCAGTATAACCTGGGACTTCTTCAATGACTCTATCTGTGTCAGCATGTCCAGTGACTGCATGCGTGCTGACACACAGCCGGCCCAGTCAGAGAGACGGAACTAGGCGCTACATCAGACACAACGGAAACCCTATTTCTTTTCTGACAGAGTTTCTGGCGTGCGTGGCTGTACATTTTTCTGCTGTGACTAACACAGTCCAGCAGATCATCTGAATGTGTACATAAATCTGTCGCCCTGTGAGAAACAATAATGAAAGCCACGTCTACTTCAGACACAAAACGTGAGATAGAAGTCCAGAGGAGGGAGGGTGAGAGAAGGTCAGCTGAAAGAGATGTACAGAGATGTGTGGTTTAGTCTTCCAGAGGAGTTTGAGTCGCAATCCTGAGCAGGTTATGAATTCAGAATTTAAATGGAGGTCAGTCTATCCATATTCACTGGTTGCAGCCGAGCTTGGCTGTTTCCCTCCAAAGCAGTACAACATGTGTCCACTAGAGGTCCTCATTTAGTGTCACACAACAGTTCAGCTGTAGTGTATCTGACCTTTACTCCTGCAGCAATGAGAAGGGAGGCATCACTGGCATTGTATATCAACAAATGAAGAGATACTTGTACTGTAACGCAGCTTATACTTATCTTTTTTATTGTTCTGGTGCACACAATATATATCGTACCGCAGCTTTACCTTTATCAAACATTATGAGGCCGTGAAACAAACAGCATACTAATTTATACCTCAGGTAAGACATCCGATCCCCCCATTGTGTATGATACCCTTCTCTACCTGTCCAATCTCTTGCTGAAGCCCCTTACGTTGGTTTTTCCTGTCATTAAAACCCTCCAGTAAGTCTTCTCAGGAAAAATAGCCAAAATCAATCAATGAACAATGACCTCTCGCCGGGGATCTTTCCTCCAAATCCTCTCGGATTTCTATTTGTTAGTTTTACAGCCAAGAAACATACAGCAAAGGGACATATGAAAGGATGAGGCCGAGCCAAACTGTTTTTCCCTCCAGCTTTATAATCCTCCCTTTCATTATTTGATCACAGCGTTCAACCTGGAGCCCCTCGGTCGGTGCACATGATGTAAAGAGCAGATCTGACTAATAATTTGTGCACTCAGCGGAGGCTTAAAAGGGATTTCGGATGACCTCGATGTAATAGACGAAAAGATCCGGTATAAGTGTGCTGTTGCCTTACGTTACGCTCCAAACGGGCTGATCCGTGATCAACTGTAATTAGGTGCTGATTATATAACACATCTGTCGGCAAGGAGTTGTTTCTGGGGCTCGGCGCAACTCGGACTGGACAAACAAAAACTTCCCTAATGACATCAAGATTTCCATCCATTCTTGTGTACACACAAACAAAGAGAAAAACACACACACAGAAGAAGAAGCCGCTCGGCCTTTCCTCTGCCTCGATGAAGAGCTGATTTAAATACTCTGTTCTATAAGCAGGTTGGTGCTGTACTGAAGGCAGGATGTGCTTCTTGCGTGTGCGTGCATCGAAAATAGAGTCATAAATGTGTGTGCGCGTGTTTCTCTGCAGCTGTGCGAGGTGAGGATCTTGTGCGTGACCCTAGCGTGTCGCGGCCGTCGCAATATTGTCCCCCACATTTTTATTTTTCAGGAAGTGGTGCGTCGGAGGGTACGTTCCCCCAGCAGCTCATTGTTACCTGAGCAGCAGAAGGAAACAACTGCAGTTCCTACTTGATGTGTTTTTGTGCCTCTTTGGCTTTTGTTCCTTTCAATGAAAGCAGAGAAGGAAAAAACAGATATCAGCTTGTGGGTATGTTTGTGTGTCTCTCTGTGTGTGTGTGTGTGTGTGTGTGTCAATGTTGATCCAAGCAATGTTAGTTTGTCAAATATGGACTCTTGTTGGGTAGGTCCTCCTTAGCAATAAGTTAATCTCAAACTAATCTCTATTTACAGATTCTGCATAGAAACGTAGAATCTGTAGGCAGGGACGTGGATTTCAGGGACGGCAAGTGTTGTGGTTTCCGCTTGAACTACGCTTGTAGTCCGAGTGATATTGACCAATCAGGTATCAGCAGGCTGCAGCGTATGCAGGAAAAAACGCGTGGAGAGCAAAAGCAGGCGGAACATAATGTGCCGTAATGACATCCGGCTCCCATCAGTGTCATCTGATGATGATTTAACTTCTAATTAATCTCTATAAACAGACATCTGCATGCTAACAGCTAACAATCTGTTCTAGATCAAAAGTTCAACTTGAGATAAATACAGCGTTCAGATTTCCCAACTTCCTCCAATGCATCAGATCGATCCGACCTCCGTTCAACAAACGAGCATTTTAAAAGTAGTTTTTTCCTCTTGGAGATAGACCTGACAAAGCTTCATTTTTACTGTTTACAAATCTGCACCATGATGTTAAATTTTGACAAAGGTAAGACCCGTTAATTAAAGTAAATCAGAAGAAACACGGTTTCTTTTTCTGTAAACAATGCAGCTAACCGCCAGCTACACGCCCGACATGTTCACCGTTGTCCCCAGAGGCTATATCGTCGTCAGACTAGCTGATGGGATCCGAGGTTGATCTCAAACAAATGCACATGAATTGGCCTTTGGCACTGTCAAACCTAATTTATCATCTTTCCATCTTTGCTTCACACCCTGCAGTTTTTCCACGCTACATCAAATGATGACCTTTCTGTAAAAGGAGTCACGTGTGGTGATTTCAACTGAAACAATACCAGTTGTTAAAATCCAACATTTCGAAAATGGCCAAGCCTCAGTTCAGACGTAGGGGGCCTTTCTGTGTGGAGTTTGCATGTTCTCCCTGTGCATGGCTTCCCTCAGAGTACTCCGGCCTCCTCCCACAGTCCAAACACATGCTCGTTCGGTTCATTGGTGACTCTAAAATTGCCCGTAGGTGTGAATGTGAGCGTGAAAGCTTGTCTGTCTCTAAGGGTCAGCCCTGTGATTGACTGGCCATCAGTCCAGGGAGTACCCCGCCTCTCACCCAATGACAGCTTGGATAGGCTCCAGCCCCCCTGCTACCCTGCACAGAAAGGCAGTATAGACGACAGATGTATGGATGGTTGAAAGTTACCGTATGAGCCTCTTCCCTGAAATACTAATTATGCTAGAGACACTTCTGAGGCAAAGAAATGTATCATGTAAGAATATTCACTTTACGATGCTCCCAAACGGTTGTTAAGATGCTTCATTGTCTTGTTCAGCGAGTTGAATATATACTGTATGTAATATCTACATGAATAATATAGGATAGTCATTTGCTAGATAGCGATTTATCGTTTGCTAAAGTCAGAGTACAAGTGAACCTTGTAGTTTAAAATGCCAGGAGATCTGAGCTGTATTTATATTCTAGTTTGCATGTAATTTGCACTTTATTTCAAGACTGAAAGAGGAGCTGAGAGGTGGAAATAAAGATAGAACAAAGTTGTAAATGCCTTCTGAATCTGTTAGTTGCACTGCGGTGTACTTGGGAGGGCTTGTGTTTGTCTTGTGATTTGGTTTGGGAGATTTTTGGGGGAAGCGAGCAGAGTCTAGCGGGGTTGGGGAGGTTGTTGTCTCCCTCCGGGACGTGAGGAGGTTTTTCAGAAAACACTGCCAGTCACGTCTGGTCCTCTGCGGACAGTAAATCACGCTCTTCGCCGGAGTGCTTCCGCACAGCAGCCCCTGCTCCCTCCTCAGCTGGAAATGCAATACGCCACGTACCCCGGGCTCTGAGACCACCCAGGAGGCACACGGGGTCTCACACACAAAAACAAACGTGCATGTGCTCGTATGATCACACACACACACACACACACAATCAAGCACGTTCAGATAGACACATGCTGTATAAAAGCCAGTCCGCTTGTCCTGGGGATGTGAGGTGGATCGGTTTGTGGCATTAGGGGTGAGGGGGCACAGGAATTTCACAACAAGTGGTGGTTGTGGTGGTTTCTCTTACTGGGAGCTGAAAACCACAGAAACTCCCAACTTCCTCTTTGGCACATTTCAAAGGATGGTTGCCCTCTGTGTTCAAAAGGGCTGCAGGCATGTCAGACACTCCAAGAAAACATCTAAAACTGTTAAAGACTAATTTAGGAGGAAGTAAGTCAGTAGGAATTGTGGTTTGGGCAAAGCATTACAAGCAGCGGTGAGGGTCAAACGTACCTAATCTCAATAACAAAGTGTTGTCCATATGCTATTTGTTTGGAGGTCGGATGCCTGAGCCCACGAGGCAAACCGAACCACTTAAAGATGGCGAGCATTTTTGGGATGGCTGCCATGTGCGACTTTGTTTTGGTTTCCCAAATGATGTTGGTTTCAGGGAGAGCAAAAAGGAAATCAAAATAAAGAAAGGAGTATTTGTGAAGGTCGTTGGTTTCAGTTAACATTTTTAGGATCTAGATTTTTAGGAGTTCAACACAATCCAAGCTGCATTTCTACCATTGACATTTGTCTCAGCCTAACAAACTCAAACTCAGATGAAGTTGATTAAAGGCATTTCTTAAGCATCATTGTATTAAATGAGTTTCTTTTAAAGATACTAAATGTCATGTGCAATGAAATGTATATAACAAAAATCCTGGTCTTTATTTTGCCTTAAAGGAGCAGTTCGTCCCTGGAAAAAGCCACTGTCAGTCAAAGCTGGTGTTCTCTGTAATCGATAGAAGCAGTAATATTTTAAATTGGCGCCATAGCTGTGGAGAAAGTTGTACAAACAGCTTGTTTCGCCCATTCTTCATTCCTACAACACCCAGCGTGCATTGCGCCCCTCCCTCTGAAAGGAACGAGTGAGAGACGCTCGAGTGAAATAATACTGTTTCACTGCAGGCAACGGCTCAGAGCGGCACAGAGACCGAAATATGACGAGGATATACCGGTGGATCGTCTAAAAAATCTTCAGGTCTGCAGTCTACATTTCAAACCTGACGATTTTGAACGAAACATGACATCGGAGGCAGGCGTCCGAGATTGAGGAAGTAAGGTTTAGCAAGCTCCCTGGCCTGACTACGTAAAATGCGTCATCTGGTGGAGGTTTTCGAGGGCCGATTGGAGAATAGGATAGCGTCCTCCAAAGGCACAGAGCGAAATTGCATTTTTTCCTACCATTATGGCATTAGCTCCCCATAATAGCATGATAGGACTGAGGTTGAAAATTGGCGAACTGTTAGGTAACTTTAACACTTTAGCACTTTAACTTTCTACCTAACCGTAGGACAGTATTTACTTGCCTGCTTCTTTACAAACAGCTGCAAGGTCGGCTCCGACGTATCCATGAGCGGTGTCGGCCAGCTGCGTCACCTCCTCGGCGGTGGCACTGCACGGAACAAAACTCAGCTGCCTCTGCAAAATATCTGCACGCTCCACAGCACCAGGAACTCCCACCTGCCATCAGAAAATCAATAGACTAGATTATCAACGATCAGGCTGCAAATATCCTCAAATGTTGATATTTTAGGCCAATGATTTTTATGAGACTGATTTACAACAGCATGAGGCAGGACTCACCTCCAGCTCCTTGTCGAAGCGTCCTGGTCGGCGCAGGGCAGGGTCGAGCGCATGGGGCCGGTTTGTGGCCCCCAGGACCAACAGCTGACCTGAGTGACCCTCCTGGAAGGACCGGAGAAGAGAAGAGATGTCTTTTTGGAGCGATGATGTTGTTAAATAGTATAGAGCTGCTTAAAACAAACATAGTGTATGAATAGTATGTGTACTTTTGTTTTCTTTAATCAGATATGTTTTCTTATGTAGTCAAACTACCACAGCCAAATGTGCAGCTCTGGCTGAGATACACACCAGGAATTACATGCAAATTGTTGCTTTGAGTCATCAATAATCAGCTCTCTAGGAGCCAAGTCAAACAGTGTTGTGTTTTACTTCATGACCATGCATCTGTAACTCTATCCGGTTGGTTTTCAAAGCCTCACGAAATGTTTGACCAAGGTCTGCTCCTGCATTTGTGCGTTTCTCGGGGTAGTCTGCCTGCAAGATGAGACTTTTTTTACCATCTTCAATACCGCAGAGACCATTGAAACACACATAATCTATACTCCAACAAGAATGTGAGGTGCAGGACGTGCTCTGTGCACATTCAACACACCAATAGTGCTGATGACCTTGGATCAGCTGGTGTATCTGTGTTATATCCCCGATCACAATGAGGGCTCTCTCTTCTGCCTGGGCACATGGAGATGTACTTGACTGCTGATAAAGTTATGCCAAATTGACAAGTCATGGCAACCTGAGGTGATTTGTTTCCCATGCTCCCACTGTGGGGTTGTGTGTGTGTGTGGATGGGGGGGGGGGATAATCCTTTTTCTCATCAGGCACTGACAGAGCAGAGAGCTTAGAGGACAAACAACACCCCAGAGGCACAACCCACAGTGTCTGAAGGGCGTCCAGCACGCAGAGATGGTTTCTGCATGACAGTCTGCATTTCCAATGAGGACGCTTCCCGACAGAGCCACGTTCTGCTGCACTCATAATGTATACTGACCAAGCATTTGTTGCTCAATGTAAAACAGACCTCTTATTATTATACTGATAGAAAAGACTGTTGGTTGATGGAATAAGGAGGTTCTGTCCATTACGTGATGCAGGCAGCGGCCGAGCTTTAAATGCATTTTTCTCCTATTTTCAGCCACAACTCTGTCGGGCTTGGATTTCTAGTTTCCACCTTCACTTGAATTGCAAACTATGAAACTACACTATTATGTGTATGTAAACTGACTTAAAGAAATCACAGCATTTACAGGAGTGTTGTAACACTTCAACTTGTGGTCAAATTGCAAGTGCTATTAAAGCAAAAATCTATTCTTTTAATCAATCAATCAATTTGTATTTATATAATGCAGAATTACAACACAGTTATCTCGTGACAGGCAACATATAGAGCAGGTCCAGACTGTCCTCTTTGTAATATTATACACAGAAAACCAACATTAATCCATCAATGAGCAGGCACTTGTCAGCAGCTGGGAGGAAAATCTTTTAACAGGCAGAAACCTCGAGCAGAACCAGACCCACTGTGCACTGCTATCGGCCGCTAACAGCTGGCCGAGGACACTTTAATTGAAATGGCTTTTATCTTAACAACCTGTTTGGATGTATGATGGTTAAAGGGTAAAAAAAAAAACGTACCGAACCAATCCCATCCATCAGAGTCAGTAAAGAGGCAACGACTCGTTTCTCCACCTCATTCTGCGCTCCCTCTCGCTTCGGACACAAAGCATCCAGCTCGTCAATAAAGATTATCGCAGGTTGTCTGTAAATCAAAGGTTACATGACAATTATTACACACTAACAATCGACAACATGTGTTTAAAAATGATAAGGGCCTAAATCAAAAGCTGAAAATGACATACTATTCTACCTAAGAAGAGCATTAAATTATAATCTCATTAGCTGTCTTTGGTTAAATGTGTTTGATGTTTGATTTCAGGCTGTGATTTTTCGTTACTTGTTATGATTATTGGTGTATAG
Source organism: Semicossyphus pulcher (assembly GCF_022749685.1). Classification (NCBI taxonomy): domain Eukaryota; kingdom Metazoa; phylum Chordata; class Actinopteri; order Labriformes; family Labridae; genus Semicossyphus; species Semicossyphus pulcher. The sequence continues at coordinate 7,839,558 of NW_027211693.1, forward strand.
TAGTTACCATGAGTACTTATATTAATTGACAAAAAAAATGAATATAATAAAACCCAATTACATATATTTCAAAAGAAATAAAAATTACACATTTCAAGAGAGATGGAAAATAATGAAAAATTCAGTGTTTGACATTAATAGAAAAATGTTTACCTCTGAGATGCTTCGGTGAAAATCTGTCTCAGCCTCGCTTCTGTTTCACCATAGAATCTGCAAAGACATAAAACACATACCTCTTGAAGTAAATTTAACTACTACTTAATTACAATAATAATAATAATAATAATAACTTAGATTTATATAGCGCCTTTCAAGAAACCCAAGGCTGCTTAACATGGGAGTTCAAACAAAAAACAAAAATAACACAAGTACAAAAACAGAAAGCAAGGAATTAATTGTGACCTCAGATCACGTGTGGATTATATGAATTATAATACTGTAACACATACTAACTATACTGCCCTGCCCCTTATCATTATGTCACGCTTGGACAGAAAAAATAAGTTTTGGAGCACCATGATCGTACTTGCTCATGATCTCTGGGCCGTTGATCACCGTCATGTGAGCTCCAACTTCATTGGCTATGGCTCGGCCAATCATAGTCTTTCCTGTACCAGGGGGACCATACAGAAGTACTCCTCGGGGAGGGGGGATCCCTGCAGAGAAAACAGTTTCCAGTTAGATCTTTATTTTTATGTTAAATTGAAAGTGTATCAAACCATCGCTCACTAAATGTAGGCCTTTCTGCCTTTCAGGTGTGCAAAAAACATATAAAGTTATGAAGTTGTAATAATAATAATAATAATAATGAGATCGTCATGGTGATGATGTGGCAAAATGTTACTGTTTTAAAGTCTAATGTGTGCATGTGGAATGGCATTCATTTACCATAATTGGAGAACAACTCTGGGTGTTTCAGAGGAAGCTCAATTGTCTCCCTGATGACATCCAACTGGCTGCTGAGCCCGCCAATCATGCTGTATGTGACCTTTGACCTTTTAGCTTCTGCATCCGGCTCCTCCTGCCCCGCGCTGCCTCTAAAGCTGACTTTTGTTGAGCAAGAGAGGCAGTAGAAGCTGTCAGTACTCAGTGCACCACCAGGGGGAGCTGTGTGGATTTTCTGTTCCGGCTCTGAACTGAGTGAGTCCTCCAGATTGACAGCATCATCTGCTGACCCTTGTGGAGGAGGATTCTGGGAGTTGTAGGAAGGAGGGGTGCAGGGTGCAGTGGGTGAGGAGAGAGAGGGGAGGTGGGCTGGTCGGCGCGGGGTGCTGGCTGCAGGCCCGGGCTCTCCAGGCGTGCTGGGTGTCCCATCAGCGTTGTTGTCGTCCACAGTGAGCAAACTGAGCTGCAGAGAGAGGTCAGCTGACGTAGAGCCCAGCACGGAGTTCGTTAGACAGGACTCCTCTGTGTCAGGGCCCAGTCCTGGGGGAGGAGACGGTCTCTGGAGGGTGACACCGTCCTCCCCTCTTATGGTCTCGACTCGGAGACTGCATGAGCGGCCAAAGTAGGTCAGGGAGATGACATTTCCTGGCAGAATGATGTTACCGTCTGACACAAAACAAACAAAGCAGTCAAGTTATTCAACCAAAGGAATCAGTGCAGTCTAGACATTGATACAAACACAGAAAGCAAGTCAAATCCAGGAAACAGGATTGTTTAATGCCACATTAGGTGGATGTGCAGGTCTTGGAGTGCATGGATACAGTTAGTAACGGTTTATACGAAATATCAAATGACTGAATATATTCAGCAAAATATTCTAAATCCATTCACAAACCACTGGTTTTGATTTTTGTCTGTTGTTAATTAAGTTTTGATGAGGAAATACAAACAACACACTCATTAACTTTTGTTATGGCAAAAACTAAATTAAGCCTTGATGTTGGTCACGGCCAGTAACTTACGACAGAAGACTGTAGCATGTTCCCAACTGAATACAGTTAACCTAATTAAACAGAAAAAGCTTCATACATATTCTAATCATTGTATTTTCACAACCCCTGCATATAAATGTCGTAAACTGATGTGCCAATGAACATGTACAGAAGAGACTGACTTACCCAGAGACCTCAGGAAGAAGTTCTTGAACTCATCTGTCTCTAAAGTCTCATCCTTTGACCTTGAGAAAAGAAAAATATATTTGACAACCAACTAAAGACACCTCTCTGTGTCCTTCTTTATATAACCGGTCAAATATTATAAATAACTGACATTAAACAAATCTCCTGTAAAATCTTTTTATAGGAGCAGCATCCCATTGAAGAATTAAACATATATAACACATAACATAACATAAAATTATCAATGTCAAAATTAAAAATAGAAGATTATGACATTATGTATGGATTCATAACATCAGGACATTACTTAATATTGATCATATATTTTTCAGCATTTTAGCTGCAGTTAACATGTATGGCCAGCAGATGGCAGCCTCTGCCTTAGATAGAATGCATTTGTGATCTGTGTAAGATGACTTTTGATACCCAAGTATGTTATTACAGTGACTTTAACAAATATCACTCCATCAGCTATTTAAATTAGGATTTATATTCGGTCTACAGATGTTCAAAATTAAAATGGGAAAGCAGTTTGTATTTATTTATTGTGTGTGATATTGCTAAGCAAAGTAACACAGTTAAATAAGGGTACTATTTAAGTATTATTTAGTGTGACCTTATTTTTAAATGGGGTTGGATAATGTTAGAAAAAGCTCTCAGTAAAAAACAACACAATTCAACAGGAATACAAACAACAGCATTTAAAATAAACTGAATTTTAAGCTCTTTTCATCATAACTTTTAACTTTATAGCACTACTGTTGCATTAAACTGCATTAGTTTTAGCCAGATGTACCCGATAATCTACTGACTGAGTGTAACAACTCTACTGTAGTGTAAAGTAAATAACTGTATGGATATGATATCTAAAAGTGTATAATATGGACAAGCACGTGGGTGTTACCTGTTGTAGAGAACCACCTCCTCAGCCTGCAGCACAGGACCTGTCAGTGGCTGCAGAGTCACCTCGTCCCCTGACTTCACTCTGAGGTTATTCAGAGCACATTTCTGAAGACCAACTTTTCCACCAGGAAAAGATGCAACCGGCCATCCTAAACACACCTGTGAGAGACATTATTTTTAAGAAAGGCAGGTCAGAAAGGAGAACAGAACATCTAAATATGTGACATCCAAACCGAAGAGAAGAGAAGGAGGGAAGAAGAGACCTCTTGTTGTCCAGTTGGACTCGTCAGTAGGACTGGTCTCCCGATGCAAACGCTGGCTGACTTCATTGAATTGAGGCTCAGTTGGGCTAAAGTGGATCTGCAACATTTTGGTGTTTTGTCATCAGCTGTGAGGATATGAAAATAAATATGAAGTTAAATCACAATGTAAAAAAATGTTCACTTGATAAAAGTGTTTGCAGATGTTTAAGGTATCCAAAGTTTATACTAATTCTGGGGAATTTTACTTGTTGAATTTGTTGTGGTTTTAATGCTGCTACTCCTCCAGACGGTACTACAGTGCTAACTAAATCATGTATCACTGAGTAGGTCAAAATGAAGCTATAATCGTATACCTTTAAAATGAAACATTATTACAAGTTTCTGTAAAACTATTTTGTCCACCATCTAAAAAATATACAAACCACCAATTTCACAATTTCACAAACTAACTACCTTGCAATAGTTGTAGGCAATCAAACAAATGCTCTGATGCAGGTAGGATTCTAACTTTTACAAGCATTTGATTGGTGGTTGGTGTGTTTTATGCACACAGCAGATGATCTCTAGTGGGAGAAAATGGTTTCAGAGAAAGCTTAAAGTTTTGAAGTTAAGCAGGCCAAACCATTGACCAGATAGCTCGATGGTAGATGGATGTGTCGACAGTGTTTTCTGTAAACAGTAGGACAATGACATGTTTAAATAATGCTGTGCTGACTTTCCACTTTAGGGGACACACAGACGTTTTGCCAGTTCTTAAAACAGCAGTCCATAAGTGATTTCTTTCGAATGCAATTCAAATGTAAGTGATGTAGGACAAAATCCTCAGTTCTCTTTCAATTAAAACATTTAACTGAGGTTAATTTGATGCTTCAGCAATCTGAATTGGCCAATTCAAAAAGACAGGTATTTTCATCCTAAAAAGACATGCACATGTTTTGTCTGGTACCCAATATGGATGTACACATTTAAATAGCATCTGAGCTGAAAGCCACCTTGGTCCCAATCAGTGTCTCATTTTAAGTGCGATCTGGTTGAGTACAAAAACAAGTGTATGAAAACCGTGTCTCTGTAGTTTCGTGCAGAAATGGACAGGTGAAACAATTCACTTAGAACAGCATCTCAGCCTCCAGCAGCATCACGGAATGCAACAAGCACCATGGCATCCACCTTCAGTCTGCAGATTGGTCTGTTTACCAAACACGTTTGCATACGCTAAAACTGAAAGACGTGTCAGAGTTTGTGCAGCCTATCACCTTCACCTCAAGTCTTACCTTTGTCAATGAAATCGATGACAGTGAATGAGTTGCAGTTTAAACTTTTGCAGCTTCCTCCTTCGTGGCCGGATGTTTGCAGGTTGGAGGAGTCATTTGAGCCCTCCTTCAGTAAGAGTGAGCTGTCCCCGTCACTTGACTTTTTCGACTTGCTTTTATTTTTCTTTGAAGACATTTTTTAAATGTGAAAATCTTCCCCACGTGAACTTGCAAACATGTGTAAACACGGAGCGGTGTTGTAAACTTCCTGGTTAAAGTTTAGTCCCGCCTCTCTTCACCGTAAATCCTCGACTCAGTGACTTCCATTTTTCTGTATTATTTACTGTATTTATTGGAACTTTCTTATGGTATCATCTTATAATCTAAGAGATTTTAAACTAAACGAGGACTAGAAAAGGTGGAAATTTTGATTTTAATAAGAAAAGGGATCATTTTAAGAGCTAAATCTGGCATTGCAAAGCTAATACAAAATGTCATAGGAAAATTATATAATTTAGATTTTCTGTGTTACCAGCATTAGAAAAAAAAATCTAATATGTTTAAAGGAACGACAAACATTGTGAAGATGCAGAGTTTGCTTCGGCATATATATTATATGTAAAGCAGCGGTTTTTCATCGTTTACAAATGATATTTTGATTTACTGTTAGCTTCTTTGCACCAGATGACACCCTGAAGACCGTGTGCCAACGAGCTGCAGGGAAAACTGTAGGTAGGTTGTATGAGATAATATTTAGTTGGTTTAAAGGCTTAGCTGGCAAATTTGTCAGCCGAATTTAACCCAAGCCCCTTAATAACATTTTATAGCCAAGGTTAACGCTAGCAATCCTCCGTTTAAATGTAACACACTAAATTAAGTATTGTGTGGACGGAGTTCGTCATCATACGGCCAAAGACCGTGCTGTTTTGTGTCATGCTGGTCTTGGAGCTTTTTAACAGAGCATTACGGTATTTATGCAACTTCCAGGGCGGACTTTTACGTAACCGTGCTGCACTTCACGCACATGCCGGTTGGAAATTGAATATTAACTACCTTTATACGGTTGTTTATAGTAACGTAGTAACATGGCTGCTTGTGCCTTTGCTCTCAAGCTTTTACCGTTAGTGAGAGGACGATTTGTCAGCAGAACGTCTAGTCCTGCACGCGTAGGTGTCCGTGCCATTTCATGCACTGCAACTCGTTCTCAATTGCACAGAGTGGAGGGTACCGGGGCTCTGACAGGGAAAGTGGACCGGTTCGGTGGAGTGACAGTGAATGTGGCTGAGGTTGGTTTACCGGCGGACATCAGCGAGGAGTCCTTCAGCAGACTACTGCGAGGTTGGTTGTTTTAAAGTCCGCTGAGATTGCAAACAATGCACTGATCATGTGTTCAAATGAACTCACAAATCATTAACCAGCCTCAAACACAAACCACAGACCGGAAAAGTGAGCTATAATGTGTTTGCATAAAGGATTTCTCGTATAGAAATGCTTAAGTCTTATTATTATTATTATCTTAATGGACATAATAGGCCCAGCACCTTCTCCCGATTTGTGTGTTCAAAATATTCCCCTAAATCTAAGCCAGGCGTCATTATTATTAGTAGGCTATTTAGTATCTAGTATACCTGCAGGTAAACAGGATACACAGGCAAAAAAAACTAGTGAACAACTAAAAAGTGAAGTGGCAAGCCTGAACCTAAAGAAATGTAGTTTAAATTATATTAAACAGAGAAAATCAGCTAGAATCAGCTATTGCATTTGCATTTTTGATTTTGAAATGACATCAACGATTAGTCAATTATCAGCAATAATCATCCACTTTAAAGATCTGCTTCCTTAACCCTCAGGCTACACTGTCTCTGTTGTTTGTCTTCTTGTCTTCAAAATCAGATTACACACAAAAAACAATCTTTCATACTAAATGTTTCTGCAGTTTCTTTATTCAATAAAGCAGCAACATCTTTAGTTACATATTTTAAAACATTGTGAACTTTTATCTCCTGTGCTCTGCAGATTCTTTGCTCCAGTGGAAAGCGGAGGGGAAAGTTGCCGTGTGGCTTCGAGTCCCCATCCCACTCAGTCGATTTGCAGCCGCTGCCTCCACTCACGGCTTCACCTTCCATCACGCCAAAGACGACCACGCTGTGTTGGCCCTCTGGTTGGGCGAGGGGGAGAGCAGGCTGCCGGGATTTGCAACACACCAAATCGGAGTGGCAGGTAGAGATTTTTAGCCCAGAGAGTTTGTTTTTGAATTTTAAAATAGCAGATCAACAAATAATGCCTAAAGGTCCCCTCCTCACAATTCAGAGACCTTTCAACCGCATCTTTAGAGTTCGCTCAGCTGACGTGGATCTGATGAAGGCTGTCAGATGCTGTAAAAATCTCCAGAAGAAAACACTTAAGTTTACCTTGAATATTTATTAAAACATTCATGTTATCACTAGCTTATGACTGATGTCAATTTTCCATATCCTTCATTTTTTTATTTTTTTAAATACAGAATATTCAAAGCAAATGACACCCTTGCACTACATACAGTTACGCTTATAATGTGGGCTTGTTAATACAACATCACTGTCACACATTCAAACATAGAATATATAATGTTTTACAGTCAAACAATAAAGAACAATAGATCTGAAGTTATTGGTAGAATAAGTGTTTATTTATGTGACAAAAATTTGTGAGCAACTATTATGACAATGACTAATAAGACTCATTTAGATATCATAGATACATAGATTGGGCTGCACGATATATTGTTTAACTAGCGCAATTGCGATGTGCGCATGTGCTATACTCGCATCGCAGGACGTGTGATAGTGAAGCAAATGAAGTGAAACAGGTCAAGCTGCTACTGTTGCTTGAAACTTGCCAGTCTCTCGTTTTCCATGACTAAACCACAGGAAAAGTCCATCTGACATCACATTAGTGCAGCGCTTCACCTGAGCACAGAGGGAAGTGACCGCTGTGCTGCAGTGTAACGAAGCTCCGCCGCCATGTAGCCTTTGCCATTTTACATTGGACCAAGCAACGCCCGCGTAATGCCACCCCATTGCCGGCGGAAGCGGAAACGTGTGCGAGGTGTTATCAGACAGCGCATGATTCACATACACACACACACAGCTCTGTTCCACTCTGCCAGCTCTGCAGTTTACACAGACGCTATTTCACTTCTTTTACACCTCTGTTACTTCCTCTGATGCCAGCTCAGAGGCAGTATGACTTCGCCCCACCATTACGCCTCTGTGCGTTTTACATAGAAGACGGAAACGCAACAGAGGTGTAATAATCCCGCCTTGAACTGGCAGTGTATACGGGGCTTGTGTGTCACCTGCCTGTTAACTGTTAACAAGCTTGCGACCCTGCTGCCGTCACAGATCACAGGATGGTCAAGGTGGGCGCTCTGTTCATGAGGGGGCTAATGAGTGAGTGTATTCCCGTTATCAGTGGCACCTCATCCCGGTGCTCATTAACGCTGTGGTTACATAAGTGGAATGTTCACGGAGTAGATGTGCCACAAAGTGTTTACTTTCAGCGGCTACAACTACATCGCACACACAGGGCGATGTTGTGTGCCGACAGGAAGTAGGGGACGGTGAGCTTTCGTTTCAAAAAGTAGCTGTCATGGGGCTGATCGTGCTAATCAAACATACATGATGAACTGATGACATACCATATCTATCTAAACTGCAGCACACAAGTCTGTTTGTATATATTTCACTAGGAAACGTGTCGCTCCGCCTGAACTCTCTCTACCTTTTCATAAGGCCGTGGGAGTCACTGAAAAATACTTCAAAAGTCCCAAATAATAAAAGTGTTGTTAATTGTTTTTATGGACACGAATACACACTGCATTTAAATAATTGAAAATATGATCATCAGATTAACCTTTAATAAAAATATATGTTAGTTATTAACTGCAATGTGAATATACGTGCAAATCTATGACTGATTATTTTTTACTTAAGTATTTATGGATCCTCATTAATTACTGCTCTTTGATTTATAGTCTTATTTTTAATTTTCCAATATCAAATTATTATCTTATGTCATAAATCTGATGTTGACACACTCTTCAGTTCTTTTATCAACCCCTCCCCTCCACAGTGAAGACTTCAGGCTGTGATTGGCCGAGCTTTGTCAGGTGTTATATTACATCAATCCACTGAGCAGATCTCAGACTCCTGGGACCATCAGGCCGAGCTCATTACCGATGTGTGGAAGTAAAGTTTACATTAACCCAGCAGAGATGGAAACTGGCACCAGGCCACGCCAGGCAGAGACATTTATTTCTTTATATAAATCAGTGCTTCAGGTTTTGAATTACACAAAACGTAATCGATGTTTGAGGTGTGTTTTATGTCTGTTATGGATTGTTCAACTCTGGCCCATTCCACTTGCATAAATGGAAATTCTCTCACCAGGATTGTAAAAGGAGTTGTTTCTGGCCTGCTGTGTTTCTGTTTGTCCAGCAGAGGGCAGAGTGTCGTTTATACTTTCTTTTTTACCAAGGAGTGGATGCTCCTGAAGCATGTCAGAACATGTCCAGAGCATCCTACAGAATCAAATGAGGTGCAGAAACTCCCCTTTCTGAGGCCAGAAATCCCTGACAGGAACCCAAATAAAACAAAAGTCAGGAATCTGAAATATGTAGCTGTTTATATGATCTGTTACTTGTTTGCTTGAGAGCTTCCTACTCTCTAAAAGACAAGAAAAAGACACAGAACACATATATCAAGGTTTTGCAACTTTGTTCTTATCGCTGCTGTTGTGTAAAACACACTCATAAAAAGATACTTACTGCCCTAAGTGTTAAGTAACAGATTTATGAGCCAGAGCAGGCTTTAAACTGACCACTGACTGTTACACATAAATAAGTTAGTCACGAAAGTATGTACCTTCGGCGGTGTGATATCAGGTGGAGCTATAAGGGATGATCATCACCTTTTTGTCTGTTGAAAGAAGGTCTCTGGAGTCAGATCTGAATGTCCTCCTTGATCTTCTTCTGGCTCTCAGACAAGTGAAACCTGGTTGATGACTTTGGCTTTGGTAGTAAAGACGTAGATATCATTAGCTACCTACGCTGGTGAGACGGATTTCTAACACAAAGTATGAGAGTGTGAGGTACAACACACTTTAAGAAGTCTGAAGTCTTTGGTACTTTGCTTACAAGTGCCTCAAAAGACACTTTGAAATTTTGATTTGCGACAGAATAGAGCGTCTGGTGACGTGTTTGGAAATGTATTTCAAACAAACTTCAAATGTGGTTTGGATCCGTTTTGCTTGAATTGCCTTTCATTTCATCTTTTGCTGTTAAACTTTCTCAAGTCAATCTTATTATTCCAAACACTGGATCTTTAAAGACAGCTGTCTGTCTCTGGTATTCATTCAGTCTCCTCTCAGGGATCCCTGAAGCCTCATCAATGCAGTGTCTCCTCCAGTTGTTGCATGTGATGTCATTATCCAGTTATGTGTGGCTTTGAGGCTTGTATTTTTCTGGCCCCAATGGGCTTTACACATGTCACAATCTCTACAAAGACAGGGGTTATTATGCAAACTCATTTATGCAAAGCGATGATCAACAGGTTGTGAAATACTGTAATTTCCTTTTAAATCACAGTAGGTAAGTTTGAGTTAAGAAAGTTGAATGGCAGCGATATAAGTGTTATGTTGGTCAGTGGGGCGACTCTTTGTGTAAAGAAACTGAGCTCGAAACCCAGAGGTCAACATCTGTCCTGCTGAAGTGCCCTCGATTTGAAACTGAAATGCTTCCAGCTTTGTTTGACCTCTGACCTCTCAGGACAGGGTGAAGAACTTGGAGCTTTAACCGATTTAAATAAATGGAACAATGTCCCACACAAATGTTTTTGTTTTTTTTTTAGATGGTATTCTCAGACATGTATGATCTGCAGCATCTTAAGCTTAGCCTGCCATATCTAAATTAAAGACCCCCTCCAGTGAAAACCAAGTGTTTAACCTTGTAAACATCTCCACGTGGTGTTTTTCATGCGCTACAAGACATATCAGGGACAACAGCAGCAGTCATCTCCATGGCTGGGCCTGTGTGCTTTTAAACTGCAGTGTACCAAGGACAGGCTGAACAACACGTTTTCAGATTGGCAGGTTTGAGACGTCACAAACCTAAGGAGCCAATCCCGTTAATGGACGGGGTGACGCTATGCATATCATTATGTGTAACCTATGGCAACCACTTTGGCGGTGCACGAGCCAGCTGTAAGCGTCATCGTAATTTTTGCAAACTCACTACTGACTCCTTACTTTAATGTTACTGCTGCTAATTACTACATGTCAAGCTAGCTAAGTTGCCCCTAAACGATGGCAGAGACGTGTACATAGTGGGCGGGGACTATGATAATTCAGGAACTTTTAATGAGGGAGAAGGCGGAGACGCCTTGGGAGGATTTTTACAAGGTTATTAAACGTGTTTAAGAGAAAAAACTTATCAGACACAATTTATTATTTCAAGCAGAGCATTTTATATGTCTTACAACATGACTGGAGTCGGTCTTTAATATTTTGTGTCCATCAAACAATAGCTGCAGCTTACAATTATTTTCAAAATGTATTAATCAGCCGATTATTTTCAAGATGAATCGATTCACCTTTAAGGCGATGAAATGGAAAACATTTAGAATTAGAATCCTCACAATCCAACAGGTCCAAAGACTCTTCTTTTACCGTCATATATGGAGGAACGAACTCTGGGCGCCGGTTTGGCTTAGCGGTTAAACCGGCGACCAGATCGTCATCCCCGCTCTCCCTGTGTCCGGCTCTGTCCACTGACCTCTCTCTTCAAATAAAGGCATAAAAAGCCAAAAAAATCATCTTATAAAAAAAAAGAAGCAAATCCTTACATCTGACAAATGTTAAAGTTCTGCTTGAAAAATCACTGGATTTGAATAAACCATTATCAACATAATTGGAATTGAATTGTACAGGTTGACTAAAGTGTTCTTTACCTAGCCTTAATAGTACACAAAATATACAGTAGGACACATTTTAGCTTATATATCCATAGCTTAGTGAATCACAAGGCGTGTTTGGTGGTTCCATGCATGATGTAGTGACTCACTGAACCGTAAATAATCCTGTTTTGAATACTGATTACTCGCTTCCTCTCGACTTGATCCTGTGCAATAGCAGATACAATTGTGCATGGAAATCAACTCCTGGACAGCACAGTGCTAGTCTGATTCTGTAATGAAATTTGGCTCCACTGTTTAGTAGATGCTGTGAGCTAAAGTGATTGTCAATCAGAGGAGATTTGGTTTTATTATCCACATTAAAACCGAGTCAGCACTGCAGCTTCAGAACTGTTGTGACCTCATAATAAACACAACTGTAAACCTTTAAATGTTGCACAACCCAAAAGTAGTAGGAGAAGCCTGCGTAAAAAATATGAATCAAGAAAAGACATAATACTCTTTGTGGCTCAGACGCCAGCTGTAACCTCAAGACATTAACAGTTTTTTACTACAAAACCCACAGTCCCCCTCTGATTATTACTTCTGGGCTTATATTTCTACTCCCCTTTTTTCCCCTCCTTCTCCTTATGAGCTTTTTATTTCCAAGACAGAAGGCTTCCTAATGATAGCCTCGCTTAGTAGCAACCAGCCTTCCTCCTGTGGAGCACCATATGGCACCGGGATGGGGATGACATCAGTTTCCACTTGGAAGTCCAAGTCAGGCCTTCAAGAGGACCCATCCCTCTTTACACATCTGTGACATTCATTTAAGGAAGCCCGTCCCGCTCGGTCAGACGGAGCTACCGGAAAAGAAAGTGGCCCTTTTTCCCTCCTCCTCCCCCTCCTCCCCCTCCTCCCCCTCCTCCTCATCACTAGCTGTCAGAGGCGGCACATAGCAGCCTCTCTTAGTCACCACCGGCTGAAAAAAAAAGCTGCTTAAACAGCTGAGAAAAATGTAAATGTTGAATTGGGATGTCTACATCATTCACAAGTTAAACTGAGTCACTCGGCTGTTTAGACTTTAGAGTAAAGAGTATTTATAATCTGTTTCTTTTTTTCAAACCATCTTTACACATTACAGTTCTGCTGTTTTGAACAATCGTGTGTTTCTGGTTTCTAAAAGAAGCACGTTTGTCCTCATTTACTCTTAATGTATGGCTGATGTTAAGCAGCTATAGTAAATATTTTTACCTAATGGATCACATGACTACTTGTTGGGGAAAGGTGTTGTTTGCAGTGACAAACCAGCAGAGAGTTATAACCCAACTTTGTAGTTATAATTTCTTTTTAAAGATTTTTTTGGGGGGGGGCTTTTGCCTTTATCGATAGGACAGCTGAAGAGACACAGGAAACATGGGGAGTAGAGAGTGAGGGAATGACATGCAACAAATGATTGGCAGACCGGGAGTCGAGCCTGCGATCAGTGCGTCGAGGATTGTAGCCTCTGTACACGGGGCGCCTTCTCTACCAACTGAGCTAAACCAGCGCCCCATCGTCATCATGTCTATGCAGCATTTTAGTTGCTTTCAGCTCCTTGTTTGGTTTTTCAGCTTGTGTCTCTAGTTTTGGTTCACTCCCACTATTCCCATTGACTGCTTTATCCAGCTACAGCAGAAAAACCCAATGGATTTTACCTGTTGTGCACTGCTAAAGATGTGATTGAAGTGATGAAAGGAGAGTTATAAATTAGCCTTAATGCTAATGTTGCATTGCCTCAGATGGATGATTAAATGAAGGCAGCTGTAGGCTTATTACAACATCGATTTGAAGGTTATAACATGTTGTGTGCCTGAAAGCTCTTTCAGGTTGCAGTCTTGGAATTTGTATGAATCAGAAAGTCTGACAAAAGTGCCCATTTTATGCAAACATTTCTGTGTGGAGGTGTGAAACTAAGAAAGGATTTGAATTTCTACCTCAAGGTCTCGTTTGTTTTTTGTACGATGGACTTTGTTGAAGAGATGTTGTAGCCTTCCAGAAAGAGTCCTCCTTAAAAGGAGGGGTATTATGCTAATTTCAAGCTTCATATTTCACTCAGTGGTACCTGCGGAGTAGCGTAGCATAATTTACAGTGAAAAGAACTCATAATTTTTCTGGTGCTCTGTGCAGGCCCTCATACAGCCTCTGCCTGAAACGACTCAGAGACTTTGTGACGTCACAGCCTGGGGATAACGCCGACATCCTTTTACCTACAGATTTGAAACTTCACACACATTTAGTCTGGACATCCAACATTGTAACATTATATGTCTTAAAATGTGAAACAGCATTATACCCCCTCCTTAACTGGCAACAGGTCTCCCTTTATATTGTTCATACAGTACTTAAGTGCAAAATGTGGACCCGCTCACACACTCAAGGCAGAAGCACTCTCAAATGTTTTGAATGTCTGATTGTTTTTTTGGTTTTCTTTCAGGCGCTGTTGTGGACGAATCCAATGGGAAAGTTCTTGTCGTCCAAGACAGAAACAAGGTAGATATGTTCCTTTTCTTTGCACAAGGGTACAAAAAAACCAGCTGCTCTCTGTTGTGTTCATTAGAGTTAAAGTATGTAACGTTATTGCCATATATACCATTTAAATGAGTGAGAATAAGCATATGTTGGCTGTAACAATGAGGAGTTAAAATAGACTGTACGAAATCAAGATATTTGAGATATATTAGATTATATAAGCCAGTATGTAAGTTGGCAGAATTACACATTACTGAAAGAGAAAACTGAGGACATTTTCTGGCCGGTTAAAAGAGTGTTTTTGGCAGGAAGTCCACCAGCTCTGGCCTGATTCAGCCAAAAGTTAATACTGGACACTGATCCTTCCATCCACAGTGAAAAAACCGAGCCTGTGAAGCGTCAGATATCTTGGTACCTCTAGAAATGCCTGTGATTAGTTTGTTTATCCAGTGAGTTGTGTGTTGCCTCTGTTGATCCAGACGTGGGTGGAAATCCTCTCAGACCTTCAGCTCCTCTCACACTTAACATAGCTCCACACAACATTAGTAGACCTCAAGCAAACAGGCTGTTTACAGGAGCTGAATGCGCTCAAACAGCTCTGTGAGTATGTGTCTCCGTCAGCTCTCACAGAGCCCCCGCTGTACTGCTCGAGTCAGCCCACGGTCAGCTTACAGCAGACCTCTTTCTCAAAGCGCTCGTACACAGGTTTGTTTGCCGTCACTGTTTGCCAAAACAAGATTTAAAAAGTGATCTCACCATGATGCTGCAATTTGGAAAACAATTATTTGTTAAGAGGCGTTTGGCTTAAAACATAAATAAGTCTCACACAAGCTTCACCTTTTGGTTACATAAAAAGTTTGCTGAAAATGTTCTGGTATTTTCTTGTAATACAAGTGTTGCCAAAACATCTTATTATGTATCCTTACTACAAAAACAACAACACGAAAAAAGTTTTACTCAATGAAGCTCAAATGTATTGAGTTGCTGCTTCTGTGCTGTATTGTAAACTCAAAATCTTTGGGGTTCTTGGCTGATGATTGAACAAGAAGTCCTTTCAGGCTCTGGTAAATTGTGATGGGATATTTTTATTGGCCTTTATATAAAATAAACTGTCACCAAATGAGAGCATTGATAAGGATGTGTCAAAGAAACAGTCCTGCCTCATGCACAGTGACAGCTGGGTGGGCACCGGCCCCCCGCGGCCCTGAACAGGATAAGCGGTATAGATAATGGATGGCGTTACCCAAGACATTTAAAGTAACACTTTCCCTCCAAAATAAATGCATCATGTAGAAGTTTATGAATGGAAATCTTCTGTGGCATTACTATTTTGGAAAATGTGCAACCATCCTTTAAAGTGCAGTCCTCATGCTTATTTCTCTCAGCACTGATACTAAGGTTACTCTCAGAAGGGGGCACATGGTTACTATAAAATCTGGATCATGTGGCAAATATAGTTCATATATAATTAACATAAGTGGGTCTGTTTGCTGGCCTGTCATTGCACAAAAGATGTAACATGTGTCCCAGCTGTGAATCTTAAGTGCATATAATGCATCTTAATGGCTTTTGTCCAGAAGCAGAGGGAAACAGTTAGTGGCCTGGAAGTGTGGGGAGTGTTTTATCTCTTCCTCTCCTCCTCCTCCTCCTCCTCCTCCTCCGCCTCCCCATCGAGCTGTTTACTGGAAATGGCCTTTATAACAGTCTGGCCCTTGGCAGTACAGTGTCTCTGGCAGACAGAGCCAGTTCAGAGCTCACGCAGGGTTACTAACTTCCTGAAGAGAGTCCAGGACATTATCGCCCTCATATCCGTACAAAAGAAAACAGACAGATCCCCGGTAGACTGAAGGTCAGTTCATCCATCGGGGAGCTGAAGGAAGTAAAGGGTTCGAGTGTTTAGTTCACCCATAGTCCAATGACATTTAAAACATAATTTCCCAGTTGATTTAGCGTTAACAGTTTCCGCATGTTTGGCAACCATGAGCAAGTGTTTTTGGTGTTATGACTTCACATTTAGCTCCTCTGAGAATGAGACGTTTTGCATTGGAAGAAAACAAACTTATTAGAGTTACACAAATTGTTTTTATTTCTTTCTTTCTGTTAAAACAGCTCCAAAAATATAGCATTCTGTTGACAGTACATGAAACGTTAAAGCTGTAGTGCATTCGTGTTCCTCACAAAGAGAGGGTTTGCAAAACAAGGAAACTCTAAGATGAAAAAGGGAAGCATACAAAACTCTTTAAGTAACTACAAAAATATATACAACAGTGAAGTCATAACTTAACCAGCAGCACAATGTCATTAAATATCGAGGATAAGTGGTGAAACAGTTTTGGAAGACACACTTCACCGCATCAAATGTAAAAGCCTCCAGAGTGAGGCACGAAATAAAAAACATATAATAAAGGATGCTATAAAGAGAACATCTCTCTGCCCTTTAAATTGTTACTTCAGATACATAAGAAGTTGCTTTTTAGACATAATCTTGTATTTGCTGTTAAAAGAAAAAAGTACTTAAAGATAGCATACTCAAAGATAGTGCCACTCATTTAAAGAAACAACAAAACAAGTGACTTTAAATTGGGCTGCATTGGCATTCAAAACACTTTTTGAAGTATACATGTTGAAAGACTCTAAGGTACATTTACAGCAGTGCCATCTATTCCAAGGGATGTTACATTTTAACTTTGCTCTATTATTTCAGACAAAGAATGCTTGGAAGTTCCCCGGAGGCTTGTCAGATCCAGGAGAAAATATTGGTGAGTGTCACGCTCAAGAGAGCAAAAGACTAATACAGTACATCTACAGAAATCCTTCCATTTTAGTATCACGCTTAAAAATAATGCATATACATTCATTTTAATTGTACACGATAAGAATTATACCTTAAAATTCAACTTTAGAACATTTTAAAAGCAGCTTTAATGTTATATATATGACCCCTTCAAAAGAGCAGCGTCAAATGTTTTTCTTGTGTATAAAATATATGTATTTCCCTTTTATTTTAACTAGTCTAAATGTAAGTCTGCAAGACGACTCTTACAAAATAATGGTATTCCTTTGTGTTTGGATAAAACTTCTCCTCAAACTTTTATCTAAATTTCAATTCATGATTTTCAGGTGCCACTGCAGTTCGTGAAGTCTTTGAGGAAACAGGCGTCCGCTCCGAGTTCAGGTCTCTGCTCAGCATCCGGCAGCAGCACAACCACCCCGGCGCCTTTGGCATGTCAGACATGTACATCATCTGCCGACTCAGCCCGCTCACCTACGACATCAACTTCTGCACGCAGGAGTGTCTCCGCTGCGAGTGGCTGCACCTCGCCGAGCTGGCCAAGACTAACGCCACCACACCCATCACCTCTCGTGTTGCCCGGCTTCTGCTTCACGGCCTGGAGCGGGGCTTCCACCAGATCGACCTCACCATGGAGGAGCTTCCTGCTGTCTACTCTGGGATGTTTTACCAGCTGTACCACAGGCAGCATCCTGCTACACCAAAATCCTAGCAAGCCACCTCCGATGTAAAAGGTTAAGCCTAACTGGGCTAGCTATGCTGACACGTGGTTGTCAGAGTTACTCCTATTTAAACTGTATTTATGAATGGAACTATGTTTGCAGTGTCACACACTAACTGTTACTGTTGGAGAAATGTGGTGCAATAGACTCAGAACTCAAGAACATTTAGTTTTTTTAAGAACCTGCAGAGTTCTTAACGGTTTATTTAACACTATTTGGCGGCCATGTTGGTCCACTGCTGCTGGACAACAGTGGCTGCTAGCAGCTGGATTCATTTTTTCCAGGTACTGTTTTAAATTCTGCTGTATTCTTACTACCAGTGGCAGCTAACATAACGCTAACGTTAGTGGCTAGCGGTTGCTAAATTGCCTCCTGACCGGTCAAGAGAGTCAAAATCAGCAAGTAAACTGCCTGTCTATGTTTGAATTAAACATTCTTCACAATAATTATCATGTATTTATAATGCCTTGCTTCAGTGCCATGCAATATATGGACTTTTTGCACACCTCTTTAAAGCGGTAATCTCAAAGATCTCAGTTTTGTTCTCTTTGGCGGCACCTATGACGATAAACGGTAATTGCAGGAGCACAATTCTCAGATATCCAGACAGTGCTGCATGTGTGACGTCCACGGTTGGCTCCGGTTGTAACTCTACATTCTTCTTTTCAGACTGTTTGCCTTCATCTGAGCGTCCAATTTGTTTCTTCTTCTTTTCACTTATTGTTGAAGTTGTATCTGTAGTCATCCATCTTTTCTTTGTTTGTTCAGCCATAGTAGATTACTGTTTACTCACTTGCAGAGACCAGAAAAGCAGCCGCTTAGCTCCGCCTACCCTCTCTGGCAGACCAACCACTGCTGGCTGATGGAAAACGTGTCACTAACTGGGCGCCGCTTGTGATTTTTTCCGTGAAAGTTGCCACAGACACCCAGTCTGTAATACTGCAAATGCAAAGGCTTTCATCAGTGGGCCATAGGCTCAATCACCATTGTGTTACGTCATTCGGCGATAGATAGAAACTTAACAGACAATTATTTAAATGAAAATCTTCGAGATTATCACTTTAATTGTGCATGTAAAAAATGTAGTAGTATCAGAGGACGAAGCTCAGGAAACCTTTTCTGTATCATTTAAATTTGTGAGGATTCTGAAAACTAAAAGTTGTGCTTATTTAAGTGTTTGTTGTGCTTAGTTAGATTTTTTCAAATAACATTTCGTTACCGTAGAGCAAAAATTAAATGTATCTTCAAGTTTCAATAATGTAGGATTTGATTGCATTTCCTTAACCCTCATAACCTACAGACACGTTTTTACTCTCAGTCAAAGATCTGGCCAGGTAGAATAAGAAATAATGCTGCGTTGGCGTACTGTAAGGGTGCACTTGAGCAAAGCACATGGCTCCTGTTGCACTCATGTAGCAGTTAGTCCGTCAACAGTAGAAGCCCGGTTTTACTGGGAAGCAGTCAGGTGTGACTGTGTACCGCTGTGTGAAAGTGAAGCTGAATAAAAAGGGGACACGTTCAGGATATAACAGTCAGAAAGCATCACAGCTATTTAGGGCAATGTTGTTGGAACTTTTCTCTTCACTGCCGTCACATCTTCTTCTTTGTTGCTGCCATAAGGATGTTCGGATGAGGATTAGCACTTGGCAGACATTGGGAGAAAAAGAATGGCCTTTTGACCTGGTCCAGTTTTGCTTCCAGACTTGTACTGGCCAGTCCGCTTCAGTGCCACGTACATGTGGGGGTACTTCCTGGAGCGATAGGTGTTGTAGTTGTTGCTCTCAAGTCGCTCTAGGAAGTGGCATTCATCTGTTGCTCGTCTCTGGGGAGAAAGACACAGAGGAATAATTGATAAGCGATAATGTGAAGTTCAGTGAGAAACAAGAGTTAGTCAATATGATAACGTTGGCAGCCTTTGCTTCTTTACATGGCCAGCTAATTCAAGCACTTAAATTAGCTTGCAAGCTAAGTTAATATAAGAAAACTGTGAAACTAGTATGAGGTTGGATATCCTGTTTGGCAGTCCTGCTGTCCTCATTTACTGTTCTTTAACAAATGGAAACTGAAGTTCGGTCATCCAGTCTGTACGTTTTTAATATATGTTTCAGTGTTTGCATTTCATTAAATATTTTGTTTGGATGATATTTGATTTAATATATGTTGTAGGAAATCGAGGGAAATTGTTATATGACATTTTGTGACATTAAATTACAATATAAAACACCCAGAACTAAATGGTGCCTTTTATTTTGATGGAGACTTTTCGTTAAGAATAACGTCCAAGGATGTTTTCTTAAAGAAAACCAGATCTTTTCATCAGTCCTCTAGTCGGTTTTGTCTTCGCGCGGCTTCCTTAAAAATGTTTTAGATTAATGGGCTAATATGTTAAACATGATCAATTTGAAGATTGTAAACAAACAAATCCAACAATTAAACAATCAAGGTTTTTAAATGGTAGATAACTGAAGTCCAAACTAACTGATTTGGCTCCTGTGATGTCATGTCACAATCCCCTCTTTGAACATTGTCCTTTGTTGAAAACACGAAGAAAACATTAATTACTGAACGTCTGGCCAAGATCTTGCTGTCTCGCTGGGCGTTAGCTGCCGTGCGCCCGGTCCAACAAGAGGCTTTTGTTTTTAGTCTCTGGTTTTAGTGGAGTGTGACTGCACAGCTCTTGAGCTTTAGTCAGAGGACATTTCCTTTCAACTGAAACAACCTCCCAAGGCCACTTTGTTTGATTATTTACTAAAAGTTCAGGTGGCTGGTTATTGATACTTTTGTTTTTTCAAACCCCTAAGCATTTATCTGAACATAGCTAGGACACTGAGAGAAGGAAGTAGAAATACCGGTACTTTTTATATATTTTATCATTTGAGTTTCGATTTCATTTCAGTTACCTACAGCCAAGAAAAGTTACATTTCAAATAATGTAAGTGTTATTCAGATAGATTATTTTGTTAAAGGTTTAGGATTGAATACATATTGTAAATTTCATATCAAGTATACCAACGTATCTGCATTTGGTTTGTATTCGTCAATTATAATAGCAAAATGTATCACTCAGGATTGAATGCATTGCAGATGCCTTGTGCTTCTGGATACAATGTTTGTAAGAACAGACTGGAGACGCATCAAGTCAAGGTGCTCAAGGTGCTGGAGAGAAAAAAAAAAAACTTTGGCAGCAACTTTTCCATCAGTTAACAAATGTTAACAAGAAAAGAGTTTATTTGTTGTTTTTTTAAATAATTTTTCACACAGAAGTGCCAAACAGTGAGACGCCCCGGGTGGTAGCTACTGTAGCTTCTCATTAGGAGGAAATGCCTCCTGCCAATTACATGGACTGCGGACAAGCCTTCACAACCACCAAACCACATCAGTCACAAGCACTTCACACTTCCACTGCCGCTGTGAGCATCAACATTGTGGCAGCAGAAAAGCAGCGGTGCCAAAGAGCTGTGGGCTATTTCTCAGGAGCGTTCTGAAAATTGTTTCAAATCAGTGAAATTTGAGACCGCACAATGAGAGTCTGTTCCACTTACAAAAAGGGAAGAGGCTCTTAAGCTAACATTGATATACAGTCTGTATCTATAATGACGTGAAAATGGAAAACGCTGTTGATACAAAACTGTTATCTTGTCTCTCTGACTCTCATACATCCGCAGCAGGATAATTATGACCCTAATTAAATTTTGTGGTGAACCTTTGCTGACTATGACAAATGAGTGTCAACCTAATTATTTCCTTGCGAGGGAGGCTTTCTTATCAGGGGGGTGGTAAATATTTGGTTTCCAAAAGCAATCTAAATACTGCTTGACACAGCGCATCAGCTCAATGAACTTTTCGGTCAACCGGAAGACATGTACTGCGTGTGTTTAATTCAGATTTGTGAAAGGCACTGTCAGTAAAAATAAACTTTTTGAACCCTCTTAGGAAATGCTATTCGATGACATCACTAGGCCGCAATTGTACAGTGAAAAATTGGTTAGTTGAAAGTTAATAACCCCACTCACTTACCGCTCCAAACAGTCGTCCGTCTCTGTTCATGGCCAGATAGCGGTTTGCACAAACTCCTTTGATGACCACTTCCCCCACCGAGGTCGCCTGGAGTTGAAGCTTTACTGAGAAAAAGAAAATGCATAGTTTGTAGTTTGCTTTTATGTTGTTTAAAAAAGGACAACATTAGGTAAGGTGTTTATTTTAATGGAGGCACCAGATTCCTACCATAAATTACAATGAAATACTTACATGTTAAGAAGTGAATGCTCATAAATGTAGCTATAGATTAAGAGTCATTTATCATATTGAGGCAAATTAAGGGCATTCCAATTAGAAAAAAACTCTTACAAAGCTTACAGGTACACTGCCACATCATATCAGCAGCTTAGAAAGCTCTAGTGTTCAATCAAATTCAGTCAGTCACATTGTATTTGTATAGCGCCAAATCATACACAGAGTTATCTCAAGACACTTTACAGAAAGAGCAGGTCTAGACCGACTCTTTGTTATGTTATTTAAACAGAGGCCCAACATGAATCACCATGAGTAGCACTTAGCAACATTCAGTACATTGGCAAGGAAAAACGTTTTAACAGGCAGAAAATTCGAGCAGAACCAGACTCATGTTGAACAGCCGTCTGCCTCGACTGGATGGGCCGAAAAATGGGATAGAGGGAGATGAAGGATAGAGACAGGCAAAGAGAGCAACAACAACATGTGTTCTTGTTACGTCAACAACAACAGGTAACACATACTTATGGTTACAATGCCCTGTTAAAAATCACAAAGACATAAGCCTTCATGTGGAATCGTGTCTGTGTCCTACTGATCCATGTAAGTCCAATATTAATTTAAATGTTAGCTCTGTTTTGGTCTCCACCAACTCCAAGAACAACACCCCACTCTTTAGCTAGTAGATGCTTCTGTTGTCTAACTTGCTAGCTGCTAACTCTGTCTGCTGTTAGGTCTGATAACAAGCAGGGGCTACCAGAGTTTGTTTGTTGCTTGCTAAAGATTGAAAAACACTGATGAGAGTGGTGAGCAGTAACCATCCAGTGGCATAAAACCCAAAGAGCTAAGAGACGCTATATATATTCCATTAGGTCGCAGAGTTAGTGATAATTGATGAAGTAGCACAGCTTGAAAAGCGCTCACAAATCACCAGGATACAAATAATAGAATTCAGAGGATTTATCTTATAATCTTTGTATAAACCTTTGCATTTCAAGTAAAAGTTAGCTGCCAACTTGGAGGACAACCAACCACAAATCATGCTACCACAACAGCTACTTTTTTGTTGCAGTTAAGCATCTTTTTGTTGTGCTTTCCCTCCATGTTTTGGCTAACACTGACTAACGCTTTATATGCAGTAAATGAATAAAACTCCATTGACGCCACTGATAGAAATAAGCTAGCTCAAATCAGCTGCTAAACAGTTGCTTCACACTGTGGCTAATAGCGGTCTGAGCACACAGCACCTGTTGGCTGAGTGACAGTAGACATACATGAACTCCATTTTTTTTGCAGAGACATCGCTGCTTGCAAACAGAGCACACTTTGCATGAAGCTAAACCACCAAAAAGGAAGCAGAGGCCCCATCAGGTAAATCAAAGGATCTGTGCAGAACGATTTCACATTAAGACTTCAGATAGACACACATCTGTCTACAGTTAGGTATGCTGCCTGCATGATTCATCTCACAGATCAAAGAGGTGTTCTTTCCTGAAATAAATGTATAAATGATGCGGGTGTGCTGTGGTGTGTACAATGTTTACTGGGCTTATGATGTTCCACAGCTTTTCTGAATATCTCAACTGTTCTCTGGTTCCTATCTGTAACTGTCCTGGGGTCTGTGATGTAAGGGTGTCACTTTGTGGCAAGAAGGTCTTAAGAAAGTTTCGGGATAGGAAGTGAGTTACAAAGAACACAAATGAGGTGGCGAAGAATCCCGTTTACGTAAGCACAAATTGAGGATCCTTGAGTGTGTTAGGTAACATTATTTTCACAGTTCTTGATGGCAGGTATGATTGGTTGTCCAAAACGTTGGCAGGACTATTGCAGCTTTAACAGAAGAACCATTGATGCAGCTCAAATTAACCCTAAGAAACCATTATGGTAAAAGGCTTAATGATTAATAATGATTCCTTCTTTATGACTCATTGTAGTTATATTCCTGTCTGCACCAATAACCCTGATTGTTTGAATCTAGAATAACAGGAAGTTTTAAACGCAAACAAGCACCTTAACAAGGTTACTCCTCTGGTTTACTCAACAAGCAAGTCTAACTGAATGTAACTGAATTTCTCTAAAGGTAGAAATGGTTCCATATCAGCTTCGGTTTGGGCCCACCTGTTTGAAATGTCACACTTTATCTTGGCTGATAAACTTCTGAACATGTGTTCTCCTTGGAAAAAAACCCAATTCGTGTTCCCTGTCCTCCCCTCCCATTGACTGATGCAACTTGGGACACATACTTGAAAGTGATCAGTGATACAGAGGCACCAAGGGGTATCACATTCCTCCAGGAACAACACCTAAATATTGGCTAACTTACAGACAACCTTTAGGAAGCCTTGAATTCTTTTCACTTGATACAGTTGAGAGTTACGAGTGTCTTTCATTTTACTTTGTAGAAATAGTTTCATTTTCAGCTAGTTGGTGGCATAACTTCATTGACCTCAACGACTGGCAGGAATCTCCAAATCAGGAATTCACTTCTTCTGGCTGTTAACTCCATGCTGTCTTGTGTGACGTAAACCACGCTATGACTCAGCATCAATTTTAACTAAAAATGTCAGGCATATTCCATAAAAGTTCCCATTGATCAAGAAAATGTGAGGTGTACTTCTCTTGAACTGGAGTTATTATACTTTCCAGAGGTGGACCTACACACATTCTGGTGTTTACAAATGGAGAATAAACCTCAGTAAGCTGGAAAATTCACATCGTTCCTCCATTACTTTTTCTTGCTTAACTCTTACTTCCCTGTTGCAAAAAGAACATAAAGAAGCTTTGTGTGCCGTGCAAAGCAAAGAAGAAGGGGAGTTGAAGCACTTACTGTGGGGGTCGTTCTTCTCCCGGATTCCATCCACTCCCCCGTCAGACTTTATCCTCAAGAAGAAGCCCCCGTTTTTACAGTACAGTCTTTTGGGATCCTTGAAGCCCCCGGGAGGAAAGCCGCCGCTGCCGCCGTCTTCAGGTGTGGAGGGAAGTGTGGTGATTTCTCCCGTGGCCATATCCTCCTCTTTCCCCGCTTCCCGGCGACTGCTTCGTCTCCTTCTTGAGCAGTGCAGGAGCCCCACTGTGGCCTCCCACCTCCCACTAACTGTTGCCTGTTCCCTCCTCCCCTCCTCCACTGAGCTTCACACAAACTGATTCTGCTTAACCCCAGAGGTCACTTGAAAGAACACCCCTCCTCTCAGGGCAGCAAGTGCCCTTTGAGTCTTGAGAAATCGGAGGCGGAAGGACTCTACCTACCAGCAAACGTCTGAATCTACCATTTGTAGCTGCTCGTCTGTTATTTGTAGAGCTGGCTGCTGCTTTTCCAGTGTACTTTCAGCACACTGGTAGGGGGGATGCATGCGGCTTCCCCCTTTCTTCCACTCTTCTTGCAATGAAGTGTTTAAACCAGGGCAGCTGGCTTAGATCTGTGTGGAAGGCTTTCCCCTTTGGGCCTCAGTTCGCATGCGCCCTAGGAGCACCAACCAACACACACATGCTCACGCCCACTAATGCTCAGTGATTTAACCAACCAACCCAGCAGAAGTCTTGAAAGGAGAGGAGGGAAAGGAGGGGGACGTGCAGCTTGGACTGTGCCACTGAGGTCCTTCTAGGTGCCAAGAACAGCGGCAAGCACGTGAACAGAACCTGTGTTTTCATTCATCATGAGTGTTCAAGAGTAAGAACGGAGACGTAAAGAGCCCGCACACAAAGCTTTTTAATTGTGAAGTAGCCGGCAGGCTTAGATGAAAAATCCTGAATCCTGATTGAGAGATTTCAATTACTAGTGACAACTTCCTTCCAGGATCAGGGAAGGGAGGTTCTTTTTGCAAGTTTTGTTCCTTTGTTACTTGGATTTTAGCCCATCCAGTTGTCAAATTAGGTACTCCCTGGTCTGGACATGTGGGTATAGGTGACCACATCTGAAACTTGGGCAGGATCAGTAGAAAGTCAGCTGTGCTCTCGTTTGACGTCA
Source organism: Semicossyphus pulcher (assembly GCF_022749685.1). NCBI lineage: Eukaryota > Metazoa > Chordata > Actinopteri > Labriformes > Labridae > Semicossyphus > Semicossyphus pulcher. The sequence goes on from NW_027211693.1 coordinate 7,865,184, forward strand.
GCAGATGACCCCACTGAGACTGGTTGGTGTAACATCTGACATCCAACCAGGCCTTTGGGGTGACTCAGGCTGGAGACTGGAATAGTTTGAAGGCTTGTAGTCAAAAGAGGAATCCAACCACAGGAAGGGTTCAGATGGTTTTAACCAGTCTTCGGATGCATTTCCTGGGACTGTATCCATCGAGAAATCTTCAAACAGACAGTTCATCCAATATTTAAGCAGATAGGGTTTGATGATGGGACATTTTCCATTTGGGTCTAGTTATCATACCAAAGGAAGGATGCTAACTCTTACTGAATCCCGTTTACACAGCTATTGACAGATTCTGCATAAGAATACAGAACCTTAATGCAATCCTAGAAGGTAGGTGTCATCAGGCCTTTAGTTCTAACCAATTTAGCCTTTTCTAATATTGATTAAATACATACATCATACAGTGGTATGTTGCACTGTCTGAGGAAAATACAACAAGATTTATGGTTTGTGAATGGTTTCTTTCTAAAAATAAACTCCTGTGACACATTATGGCATCGGTTGTGTCACAGGAATTGTGTCCCCATACTGATGGCTTTATTTTAAAAGCTGACAGACACTACCTTTGACTTCCACAGTCACTCTGGTTCCGTAAAACCTTTATTCACCATTGTAGTTTTGTGAATTAACATAACATTTTTGTATTAATTACCAAATCAGTTAGCAAAGTGTACAAACAGGGTCCACCAGTTCACAGATCTATTGGTGCAAAGGAAGCATGGGGCTAACGGAAAAACGTGAACTCAGCCTGAACTTCAACATGCTTCACCAATTTTGCCATTCCAACTTCCCTCTTACTGTTGTGATTGTTATGTCATACCCCACTCTCTTACAACCGCTGACTGATGCCTGAGTCAAGGTTGTTATGGCTCCACCGTAAAGCCTTTATATTTCACTGAACTATTTTTAGAAAGCAACATGAAGCTTTGTCTCTCTCTGATCTCAGAGGAAATGGAAGGTCTCACGTGTTGTTGCCACTGACACCTTTGAAACACAAAGCGCAATAAAGGAAAAACTGTGAAGATAACCAAGAGCGAGCTTTGTGAACCATTTTTGTTTTTCGTGTTATTTTAAATTTTCCAAGTAGTAGACATTTCTCTTAAAATCTCTGTGACCTTTCAATGATCTTGTAGGAAGGGATGTTTCCAGAATTCAGTCAACTCAAATAACCCCCAGAAGTTGTATTTACATTTAGCTGACCTTTAAAAAGGTCAAAGCCTAATGAGTTTTTTTAACCAAAAACATTTTCTGTCTGGAGGCGTTCCTTTCCTCATCAACCGTTCCCAGTGTGGCACAGGAGGTCATAAACCACCTTGGGCCGGTAAGCCGTGTCCAATGTGAACAGTACTGGCCAAGCCGTAGACTCTTAATGAAGCCTGGGCAAATATCGTAAAGGAAGTGGACCAACAGAAGAAAAAAAACATATTGGCACAACCACATTTTCCTCCCATGCTGCATTAAAGGGAAATTTAATTGTGGTTTTGGACATGTACTGCAAGTTCTGCCTGGATGAACGGAGTGTAACAACAAGGTGTGTATAAGGCCATGTATAAGCAGTATCAGGCTTTGTTAAGTTAGAGTCAGGCTTTGTTAATATTTAAAATACAGCACGATAAATTAGATCTGTATTGGGAGAGATTAAACCTCTGGAATCAAGTCAAACATTTTGTTTTTGTTCAACTTTATTCTCTGATTTTGTCTTCATTTCTGAAATGCAAAAATAACAAATCTTGACCCTTAAGTCTGGCCCTTATGGCTGTGGTGAGAAAAATATGTGTATTTCTGGGTCTCACCTTGCACTTAGGCCATATTTGGGCATCAGCTTGGATTAAAGAGTCGGGCTAAAATTTCATATAATGATTTGTCTCCCCCAAGTGGTAACAAATAAGCAGGTTTGCTTCGCCAAAATATATTTTGTCTGCTGACTATTTATCAAAGAAAAGAAATATATAAAATGATGGAAACATTTTGCAGTTTATTATTATTTTGAATCAGCTCTAAAATAAACTCAATGTCATATTGTGAGCACACATTTTCAGTACAAAAAAACAACAGAAATTTGATCAAATGTTTCACTGTCAGGTGATTTCCGAAGATGCTGCATGACGGTCATAACAGCATCAGATTTTCCTGTGCAGCATCAGTTGCTTTGTCAATGCCTGTGATGACCTCCGCATCAGTCTGCAAGACCAGGAAAACCAGATCTAAGGCTTGACTCCATGCTTCCTGCTTCACACTCAGGTTATCATAGACCTTTGCTGCTGGTGCTTCAGTGGATTTCATAGGTGAAGAAACTACACTATCCTCCTTTTCACCTTCCAAGAAAAGTTGTGAGAACTTTGCAGCAATGTCTACACTTTTGTTAAAGTCCTGAAGTTGCTGACTCACAGCCGTCCTGGCTTGGACTTTTGAGAACTTTCCGGTGTTAACCATTACAGTGGATATGTAATCTATTAGGCCTTCTGCCATTAGGTGCAAGACTACACCCCTGTAAGGGTTAGCTTCTGTTTCTGCTTTGGCTGTTTGGGCAGAGTCCCACTCCACTAGCTTTTGAAGGTGATGAATACAAAGCATTTCTGTCACCCCAGAACCAGGCAGGAGGGCTCTGTCCTTCAGTGCGTGGTGTAAACGATAAGCACAACCCCAAAACTGGTCCTCCAGGGCCTGCAGCTTGCCTTCTACACAGCTTGTGAGGATCACTGTGACCAACTCGCTGTTCCCACCAGCCGAAATATTCACAGCTGTCGACGGCTGCCTCTCATAGCTGCTAAGATCCCTCCATATCGCAATCTTCACTCCAGCACCAACACAGTGCTTACTCAACTGTGTGGCATAAGTCACTGGAACAGCTCCTGTTGAATCAGCGAGTGCCTTCAAAACGGAAACCTTCACTTTTTCCACCACAAGTATCTGATGTCTAGAACAGCGTTGAATCACGCTCTTGCTAACAAGCCCGCTGACAAGTATCAGGTTCACTTCCAGGTTTAACAGAATTGTCACAACCTTTTCCATCCACGCTTCTTCTTTATTTAAATGTAACAAATCTGTGTCTTCACTCACACGCTGTACACCTGATGGCCTTTTAAAGCCAAGATGGCAATAGGTACCTGATAAATCTCCATTAATTAGAGCAACCTTTAAGAGTTGTTCTCTTAAGTGATGTGCCACTGAAGCCTGTTCAGCAGATAGGAGAACGATGCAGCCTGGTATAACGCAAGCAGCTTCTTCTGGTAAACCAGGTAGCACACAAGTCATGATTTTAGTAACATCAAACGTGGAACAGATGATTTCTTGCTGATAATTTTTTGACTGTATTCGACTAACTTCAACTACCAAGTTCTTTGCATTGACACAACCATGGCTCAATCCCTCTGCAATATGTGCAATGTCAGGAAGCTTAGGCTGAGGATTTTGCAATGCTGTGGAGACAATTTTAGACTCAGCCTCATAAAAATGTCTGCTGAGTTTTATTTTCCTTTGTCCACTAGAGTTAAGAGTCTGTTTCAGGTTGCATGATGCCTGTGCAGCCTCCACAACAGGTTCCTTTGACATTTGAAGTCCTAAATCAGGAGATGGAGTGCTTTTCTCTAATTGCTCCATACCAAGAACTTCAAATGAGATGCTGTATTTCCTGCAAACATCCAAGCATATATCCATCCCTTCAGACATTGCAGAGATGATGTGCACTATCGAAATTCCTCTCTGAAGACACTCCAGAGCAGCACGGCTCCACGCTCCAGCGAGGAACAGCAGGCATCCCGACCCAGTATGATAGACTTTCTGGTGGGCTTGAATAGTCTCGAAAGCCAGCTGACCTGTCGCGCAGGTTAGCTCCAGGTTCTCAAATATGCGAAAACACAAGCACACAAGTGCCGACTCTCCACTTGAGTCATCTTGGATAATCCTGAACTTTTTATTGGGACCCAAAGAGGAATGTGACAGTCCTGCCATCGCCGAAAGCTTCTGCAGTCCAACATGTTGCCGATGATTTATAATTGTACTTCCCAGCATTCCTTGAGATGCCTGAATTGTAAAATGACAGGACAAATTTTACATTTGTTAATCTTTGAAGTAAAAAAAACCCCATCAAAATATGATCTTGTGTGAAATCTTAGCCTGAGAAGCAAGCAGTGGTGAAAAGTACTCTAAACCGTTAATCTGAATAATACTTTACACTTCTGCCCATTACATTTCAGAGGGGAATACTGTACTTCAATTAAATTCTTACATCCTCGCAAGTTCCCCTAAGATTTTACTGCAACATACAAAACATGTGATCAGCTTTAGTGAATTATTATACATCAAACCATGCAACAACTAATGTTAGGTAGTAAAAAGTAGCCCTCCAACAAGCAGCTGCTTACACATTAATATAAGATAAGATAATACTTCCCCAGGGGGGAAATTCGAGTGTTGCAGCACTACAAAGACAAACTAGCAAGTAAGTAAATACAGTATAAAAATAATAGATAAAAATAAATAAAAATAAAAATATGGGTAACTGTTGTACAAGAAGGAGTAAGTGACAAAATAAAGTGACAGTTATAGGATAAAGTGACATGGTGTGCAGGATGAGATAATACAGTATGGTATGAGGTCTAAGGTTTACGATACGGCACAATATAAGGTGCAGCATAAAAGTGGCAAATAAATACAGTGCGTAAGTAATATAACGGTAAAAATTGCAATTATATAGTATAATATAGTATAGTGTAATATAATATGATATACAGTATGGTTAGGTAATTATAACGTGATAATGTATATATATGTATATATAATATAATACACTATATAATATACTATACTATAGAACAGTGACTAGTAATTATAATAATATAAAAAAGTGCTTTTATAATATAAGCCTAGAGGTAAGTAGTAAGTAAAGTACAGTATATGAAGATATATGAGTATGACAAGTATATAAGCAAGTCAAGGTCTAGTAAGTTAAGGCATTCATAGCACAGTATAATAATATACATATAACATACTGACACAGTGAATTCTGGCATTGAGTTTTTTTTAATACATTATGTACACTGAGCTGTATTTCTTGTGTTCTTCTTCTGTAAAATGTTGAATGCAGGAGTTTCACTTGTAATGAAGATTATTGCTAATGTTAGATGTGAATACTTTTCCCACTACCACCAGTGGTAAATCGTTTACTCAAAATTGGTGTAACTGAAACTGCCAAATACACCACCTTTACACGACTTTATATGACAAAAACACCACAAGTAGCATTGGCTGCAAGCTCAACAGGCTTGCAACTAGCCCATGCACCTCACAAGCAGGGACTTGCAAGCTAAGCTAACTAGTTCATATCTTAAGAATAATTCAGCCTGTCCACAACGAGGCTACGGTAAACTCAGACGCAGGACCGTCTTCATAATATACTTTTACAAACAAACTTTAACTTTCCATAAAGAGAGTGATGTTACCTTAATTCAACGATGTATAACACTTAAATCTACTCCCACTGCAAAGCTGCCCCGGCAGAAACGATGAGACATTGCGCATGCGCGGTGTTTCCTGGTTGCTGGGAGACAAGAAACGACGTCAACCATTGGCTGATATTAGAATAACCCACCCACATCTTCTTGCGATTGGTTAATAATCCGCGTCACTGGACTTTCCGTGTTTGCATTGGCTATCCCGTATGTCACTCAACAGAAAAAATACTACCGTTGGTGCTTGTTTTGTTGACATCCGATCAAACTCAAACTAAACTTTGAAGTTTTCTATTCGGATTCACTATTTCAATGGTAAACCTTTATGTTATTGTCTTGTAAGATATACACGCTGTATTAACTTTTAAGGAAGCTGCAGGGTTTATTGTTTAAAGCAAAAACAGTTTAATAAAGCAGGTTTTTAAGCTAGAAGACGTGTTTCTGTGTGGTCTCGTGGAGCAGAATGGAAGCTAACGTTAGCTAGCATGATAGTAACAGTTGACTATCACCTATGGGTCTCTGCTGCACCTGTTAACTGAGTATCTTATATTAAGGAGCCACCGCATTATTATTATTATTATTTTTACAGGCTTCAGGTTACAGAAAACCCGCTCCTTCAGCTGGCCCAAGGAAAAAGGCAGGAGGTCTGAAAATCGATCTAACTGAGGAGCAAAAGCAAGAAATTAAGGAGGCTTTTGACCTCTTTGACACAGATGGGACTGGAACAATAGACGTGAAAGAGCTCAAGGTTTGGTCGTGGTTTACTATGCTTTGAATCAGATAGTTCTCAAATACCCTTTTAACAGCGCCACAGCAGCTTCAGGTTTGTTGTGTCTGTGCCACAGGTTGCCATGAGAGCTCTGGGGTTTGAACCAAAGAAAGAAGAAATCAAGAAGATGATTGCAGACATTGATAAAGAGGGCTCTGGAACAATTGACTTTGGTGCCTTTCTCAGTATGATGACACTGAAAATGGTGAGTGTAATACAGCTACACCTGGAAACTTCTTAGAAAGTGGAAAATTATCATTTTTCTTAAAGTAGAGACATACAAAAAATGAAAACAATTATCTTTCATCTTATCACTTTTAGCTTACCGTTTTTGAACAGTCAAAGAAAATCCATGGGTTTTAGATGCAAGATGTAGAACACAAAAGTTTAAATTGAATCTGTAATGCATAGGGATGCACGATATTGGTTTGCTTTCCCGAAAAGCTGATATTTTCCAACGCCTTTTGCCGATTGCAGATTTCGATAGCGATATATTAGGCACATGTTTTTTTTCCCACCTCATTGCAGAGAACATCAAGTCTTCCCTGTATTGGAATTGATATCATGCCTACTCTTATTGTAGTGGCCCACAGGCAGATGCAGAAATAACATCTGCGCGTTTGCGAGAACCTCTGCCGAGAGCTCATTCTGCAGCACTGTAGTCAACAGTGTGCAACACGAGACAACGCTAGCTGTGAAATGGAGATGTATTATACCAACAAACAACTGGCACCCACAACAACACCAACAAAAACTACACACATTGTTTTTGGGGATCAAAACAGACCCACAACTTATTGTTGTCATAGGAACAAAACCCGCGTGCTGCGGTCTCTCACCGGGGGCAGCGTTTTTTCTCTCACAGCACAAGTGCATCATCCCAGCTCTCTCCAGCCTCTCTCTGATCTGGCTGGTAATTGAGTAATTTGCCGTTTGGTAACGAAGCACAATGGTAGATCCATGCAGTGTAGTTATGTTAGAGCTAGTTGGCTAACCTTAGCATGCTCACTAACGTTATGACAACCAATATACTATCCGAGTGTGTATGTCAGTGTTAGTCTAGCTTGACAAATAACTTCACCACCTAACATGATACTAACTTAGGTATTATGACAGACAGTGTTGATTTTGGTCAACATGATGCCGGTCAATGAACACGTCTCGTCAGGTAAAAGTAAACAGAGCCGGTGAGTCGGCGGTCAGTTTCGTGTGTCTTTGGCAAAAACCCCGGATGCTTCTTCATGCATGCAAGTGTCCGCGCAAGTGCGTGCAAGAAGGTTGACTGCAGTTCCCTCAACGGCCGACCGTGTCACGAGGAATGAGGATTATCTGAAAGTTACATATAGCACCTTTAAAGCATTGTTTTATCGGCATAAAATATCAGCAGAAAAATGACATATCTGCCAATGCCGATATGTCATTTTCAAGCCATAATCTGCAGATACCAATAACGTGCCGATAATATCGGGCATCCCTAATAATGCATACATCATTTCACTGAGTTTGTCATGTCATTATTTTCAATAGGGTGAAAAGGACTCCAAAGAAGAGATATTGAAAGCTTTCCGACTGTTTGATGATGACTGCACGGGAAAAATCTCATTCAAAAATCTCAAGAGAGTTGCTAAGGAGCTGGGTGAAAACCTCACAGATGAAGAATTACAGGTGCAGTAGTCCTAAATGACCTGCAATGTTTCCAATGTACTATATAGAATTTGTTTTTGGTGGACCATCCACATGGACTTGACCCCCTAGTCTTGCAAAGCTGGACTTCTCTCCAGTTTTAGCTCTGTGCCAGGACAGGAGAAAAGCTTAAGGAAGACATAATACCTCAGCAGGATAAGAAATTTTATTTCTGTAAACATGCCCCAATCGTCTCAGCCAGTGCTAAGCCCAGGATGGTGCACTTGCAAAATAATGTCAGGAGGGAACTTGCTTTGGTGGAACAAAAGCAGGCGGGGAGTTGAGCCTAGGTATTTCCACGTCAAAAGCCCTGCAAAATAAAGCTATAAATACATTCTTTTTTTTTAATCTTTACAACCATAAATGAAAAGAACCAAGCAGGCCTGCCTCATCGCAACATCCAAATCTAGCTCAGAAGTTGTTGTTTAATGCAGCAACAGTTTTACAAAAAGCAAACACGCAGATAGTTTTATCAGTCAACCTAACTAGCTCTTCAACAAAACCTGTATAGCAACCTTTTAGCTCTGTGATCAGAGTAAATTTGTAGCGGTGAATTAATCTACAGTTCATTTACTTGTTAATGAACTTCTGTTTTGCAGCTATTTTTAATTTGAGAGAACAGTTTATTATAAAAAATGAACCGATATCCTTTTTTAGACATTTTCACGAGTTTGCTACCACTGTGTCTGCTCTACGCCCATCCCAACCAGTTTTATTAAAATTACACTATGAGGAGGTTTTATTGTCCGTAAACTTCTTTGTTGGTAGTTTTGTTTGCAAGTAGTTTCAGTAGTAGGCTAGTTTCTGATACTGTACCCCTTGCATAAAATGTCAGATGCACTTTTTATATGGAGTATGGTATATTATTGGAAACCCCAAAAAATACTTACTCCGAGAATTAGCTGTTGCAGATACATTTACATGCTACAGAAAAGTTACCTGTTACCAATCTGTGAAACCATTTATAAATGTTTTAATTGGAGCAAGATGCCTTAAAAGAATACATTTAAAGGCAAACACAGGTAGGACAAAATTATTGTACTTTATTTACAATTAACAGACTTAAAATTGCAAATTCATTAGCAGAGTTAATAGTAAATAAAGCTGCAACAAAAAGTATTGTGATTGTCAGGTAATCTATTATTTTCTTAATTTTGTGATTTGTCTGTAAAGTTCGAGAAATGGTGACTTTGATCAGTGTTTCCAAAAGCCCAAGAAGACGTCCTCAAATGTCGTTTGGTCAACAAACCAAAGATTTTCAGTTCTCTAACAAAGAGGAGAACAGGAGCACAAATATTCACATTGAAGACGCTGGAAACAGAATTTTTTGTTCGTTTCTTTTTATTATCAACAGTTTGGTGATTTTTATATCTGAAAATCAAAAAATCTTTCATTTCTTACGATGATCAGTTGATGAAATAGGCATACATTATACTCAGCGTTACCAAAAAAAGACAATATAATTGTTTCTCTTCTCTCACCTTTACTTCCCCTTATGTTGTGTTCTTTCATGTGATACTCATACGTTGTTGGTTATTTCTGAGGAACTTCTGCACAGAGTTGCCCTGTGCGGCATGTTGTCAGTTGGAGTGGGGTGGAGGGTTTTTCCAGTCTGTCTCATGTGATGTTTGAAGCGTTGCTTTCAAATAGATTCAATTTGATTTAAACAAACAACTGTTAACTTTTTTCCTTTTTAGGAAATGATTGATGAGGCGGACCGAGACGGTGACGGAGAGGTCAACGAGCAGGAGTTCTTGACGATAATGAGGAAGACCAAACTTTACTGAACCTGTTGAGTGTGTCACCGTCTTTATTTGGGACTTTTCTGATTCAACTTTCATTCTCCAGTTTCTACAGCAGCTTTTTTCAGACTTGTTTGGTGTGTAAATATGTTTTTTAACAATCTGTATCTTTGCACAGATTTTTCTACTCTGCATGACAAATAAATATATTTCATCAACTTTTCTGTTCTTACTTTTACATATACCAGTTTCTCAGTGTCAGTATGGTATTTAAATTGCAGACATAGAAACATGGGCCGTCAGACAGTGAAAGTCATATGACTAAGTTGACCAGAATGATGTTACTGTAAACAGGAATGATATCATGAGATGATTGATTCAGTTAAAGTCACTCTCACATCATGCTTTGAGACTGAACCATGTCATCGTCTGTAAAAGATAAAGCACCGTTTTACCTACGTGTTATAGGAAAGATACTCCCCATTAATTATCACATTCAGCGGAAGTCTGGTTTTGACCAAAACTCCATACCTTGTTAGAATAAACAGGATATTGTAGTGACGTGTTTTTCCGAGCCGTCAGACGGCTGTTTATTATTTTGAGGATGCTTGCCACCGGTTGTGAAAGTTCTAAAAAACCTGTTGCAGACAGCGAAACAACATCAGGTGGAAAATCTGAAAAGTTTCATCTGGAGATCAGAGATTAATTTTTGAAAAACAATTCCAGTTATAAAATGTTTGATGGTATTAAAAGAAAAATCGGAGCACTTTGATTGGATCTTATCGTAACTTTCCCAGACGAGACCCTGAAGATGTTGATGATACTTAAAGATGCATTTTTTGTGTGTTGAACGTGTGTGACCCTTACAGTGATTGTTTTTCTCTCTGTGATTGTAGACATGGCTGCACGCCCTCTGCTTCATTTAGGACAATGATCTTCATTTTGCTCCAAATTAAAGCTCCAGAATATGGAATTTAAATAGCTTCTTTCCATTTTGGTCATCCGTTGAGCTGAAACTTGGAATTGAAAAAGATGAGCCATGTAAAAAGACCAGTTATTTCCCCCCCATGACTCAAAACCATCCACTGTCTTAGAGTTCAAAGGACAGCCAGCGGCAGGTGAGAGGTGAAACAATGTGCTGAAACTTGCTTTGAGTGGACACAGTACAAATTGGCACTTTCATTTATGCTGTCCTGATATTATGCAAGAATGTGATCGTTTCAAAGCCCTTTGAGAAGAACTTCTTAATCAAGTGTGCCAGCTCTTCAGGACTGCTATGTAGCGTTTCGTGCTTATTGTTCAGAAAAGGATAAGATCAAATAAATAAAACAGTATAAACAAAAGCATGTCAAACATTTTTAAAAAAGTTTTAAGAGATTTTAAAGAAGCTAGGGGAATTGAGGCAAGGCATAGAGTTATATAGTGCTCGTAAAGGAAAAGAGACCCATCATCCTTTGTCATAAACCGTACCAGGTCAACACATTTAGAGATGGAATTAGAAGTGAGGCCATTTAAAGCCTTAAAATGGAGCCCCTAAATTTTAAAAGCAATTTGAAATCCAACAGGAAAGGAAACACGGGGTTGTGTGATCATGCGTCATTGTCTTACCTTTAAAGTGTTGTGATGAAGTTACATACTGGCCATCCAGTTAATCACGATAAGATAAAACTTTATTAACCCCGAAGGAAATTACAGTGTCAGATAGCTCCAAAACATATAGTACCATACAAATAATACAAAATGCAAACAACAACTCAAATATAAGTGAAAGTATTAAATATAAAATGTATGGGTTAATACAAAAGAGACATGTTGCATGTGTGACGTCCACGGTTGGCTCCGGTTGTAACTCTTGATTTTCCTGGCTGACGGTCGCTTTCCTTTTCAGACTGTTTGCTTCATCTGAGCGTCGAGTTTGTTTCTTTTTCTTTGGATTTTCACTTCTTGTTGAAGATGTATCTGTAGTCATCCATCTTTTCTTTGTTTGTTCAGCCATAGTAGATTACTGTTCGCTCGCAACACTTGCAGAGAACGGAAAAGCAGCCGCTTAGCTCCGCCTACCCTCTCTGGCAGACCAACCACTGCTGGCTGATGGAAAACGCGTCACTAACTGGGCGCTGTTTGTGATTTTTTCCGTGAATGTTGCCACAGACACCCAGTCTGTGATACTGCAAATGCAAAGGCTTTCCTCAGTGGGCCATAGACTCAAACACCATTGTGTTACCTCACTTGTCGATAGATAGAGACTGAACAGACATTTATTTAAATGAAAATCAGAGAGATGATTACTTTAAAGAGCAATGACCTACATGTTCGTGGGGACAGAGAGTGGGGCTGCTGGATATGGTGCAGCCAACGAGTGGAAAAAGTAGCCAGTTAGGGGGGTCCAGTGGCATGCCCCCCAAAATAAAAATGTTTGCATTGAAGCCCAAGTTTGCCGACATCTGGCACTTTAAAATGCTACTATTTCATCATGCAAACTTATATTAAATATCGCATATTAAAAAATGTTTTCCAACCCAATGCTAAACATGTTGTAGATTATTGTAAAGGAAAATTAGGCTTTTTTGGTTATTGCCCATACAGTCTGTAAAGAGCTATTAATATTTACCGCTCCATATAAGGCTAAATTCAACACCGTTTCAAACTCTTTCATGAAGATAAGATGGTTAACGAAAAAGTCAGAGGGTGGCATTTTGAAGAGTAGGTGTTTGTTGTTTGATTTTAGAACAGAACTTTCCAATTGGAGTTAGATGTTTTTGTACAGCTGCAGTTTTGTGGCCTTTAATAACTTCACAGCCCCTCAGCTGACTGTTATTCCCCTTGCTGTTGTGGTTTAACAGCGTTCGCATCACACTGTCTGTTCAATACTCCCACTGCTCCGCTGTTGTCGCTCCTTTCCCATAAAATGAGTTCCAAAACAACTAAGCGCTGCAAGTGTGGTCGCTGCTGGTAAAAGATGAATTTGTTATTAACTCTTAAAGGTCAAGAATGCGTCACAGTTATGTAGGAAACCTGTTTTCTCAAGCCCCCTTTTAGTAAAACAAGTGGAGCACAAACTTTTAACTCATTGTGCTCCTCATTGTGCCTTTAAGAAGCAAACAGCGGCTGCATCAATGGTATGTGTTTTTTTTTTACTTCAGTCATATTAGTGAAATAAACCACAGATATTTAGCAATGTTCTAGTTTTAATTAATTACAGTTTATGAAGTCAAGTGTAGTGTTTTATGTCATCAGAATACACAATCTGTTATTCACGTAGTTTGTACAATGGTTTATAGTTTTAATCTACCAGATTTGACAACCACAAACCAGTTAGCATCACCAATCTTTGATTACAATATAAAGGAAATGTCTTATAGCCACAGTGGTGATGCTAACAGAGCAAGATGTAGCTTCCAATCTTATCTTTTCTATCATGTTTAACTTCCTGTTCCACACATGACTAACTTGATTGCTTCACTTTATAATGCTCAACCTGTTTGGTGATCTGTTTCCACGATTCCACCAATCACCTTATAGTGGGAAGATCAGGTGTGGACAACCACAGGAGGAAAAAAAGACATGCAATTGCATCATCAATTTACCTAGGGCAGGTTTTGGTTCTAGAGCCAAATTAGATATAACATGGCAAGGAAGAAGAGGTGGTAATGGTAGAGGCTTCAAGCTTGTATTTATCCACCTTATGGTATTGATATGCATGGTGTCAGAAGGAGCTAGTGAAGACTGCTAGAGTTAACTCGGGAGATGCTCCATAGCTAATAAAAAGACCACTGTTGAGTCTGTGTGACCAAAGTTGAACAGGAAAGGTCATATTGTTAAGGTCTCCAAAAATGATCCGTCCCATAGGCATGGTTGTGTGATTTCATGACATTATTATGTTGAGCTGCTTTTCTGCTCTTTAAATCAAGTCATTTGGGCGGTTGAGAAATGCACAAATACTGTATATAAAGGACGTGTTTAAGCTGACAGTTATTTTTACTATACATTATTCTACATGTTTGGATTCAATCATTAACGCAATAAAATAAAAAAACATTTCAGACATTTTTCTTCAACCCCAAAAGTAAGAAATATGATTTTCACATTAAATGAAACATGATAATGATGTGAGTGGGTCCGATTACATATTCTAATTAGAAATTAAACATAGGGACTATCTGAGTGGTTTTATCAGATCGGTTTGATGAGTCACTGATTAATGACAGCCTTGAATTTCTACCATAATTAAATACGATGGTCATGGTATCATTTGGAAAAGTTAAGTCGTACATGCGCCAGGGGAAACATGTTTTGCCAATTGACTGTCATGTTTTTTCACCAGCATCTGCCTGGCAATAAATTCATATTGTGCAGATGTTTTTCACTCTCCTCACTGTTATTCTGTTTAACTCTTTTAAATTTGATTATACTGAATAATCTGCTCAGCAACAATGTGAATTAGAGCTGAATTCCACATTTGTATTTTTACTATGAGCAATAACATTGAATTCTTAAATGATCACTGTACAAATTAATCAGTCACTATAAACAAGCTGTGTCAGTACAGCTGCGGTGTCGACGGAGAGGACAAAAAGAGGGCGATCCCCCACCCACGCCCTCTCTCTTCTCTTCCTGTACGCTTACGGGAATATCAAGCACACTCGTTTTTTCTGTCACTGAAAATCACCTCCATTTATCCTTGTTCCAGCTACATCGGTGGCTTTAAAATTAAAGGAGGATTTCAACATGCACATTTAGCAGTATTTTTCAAACAAAGAAAGTGTTCGGCACCGAAAGATGTAGATCTGTTGCATGCAAACTTTCAATCTCACACCCACTTGTCTCGGAAACGCAAACTGTTCATTAAGCAAAGACCGCAGTGTCGGAAATCTACTATACTGTCGGAGGAGGAAGTAAAATACATTGTTAATAAATCTGCTTCATAGTTTAACACTTTACAAGGCTTTGCTTGATGAACTCTGTGTGTACAAAGTTTAACACGTAGCTACTCAACTGTAGAAAGAGAAAAGAAGATGACTAATATTCCTGCTAAGTCACCCACACTCGTACTGTAGTTCAGAGGACAAACTTCACAGCAACACAACACTTTGCAATTAGACACGCACTTTTATTTGTTTTGAATGGTGCAATGGCAATGTAAACACACTAAGAAAAAACAAAACAAAAATGACATCATCACATGAATAAGCGACAACTTCAAGTCAAAACAAAACAAATTGATATCGATGAGCAACAAATGCTGCTGAGACATGTGCAGTGATGGCAGAGGCTGCGTAATATCGAAATACAGAGCAGTGGAACTGTGCAGGGGCTGCCGTGGTTAGCGCTGTCGCCTCATGGCAAGAAAGTTCCAGATTTGAATCCCGGTTTCGGACGACATAGGACTTTCTGTGTGGAGTTTGCATGTTCTCCCCGTGCATGCGTGGGTTCCCTCCGGGGTCTCCGGCTTCCTCCCACAGTCCAAAGACATGCTCGTTAGGTTCATAGGTGCCCGTAGGTGTGAATGTGAGCGTGAAAGGTTGTCTGTCTCTTGTCTGATATTGACTGGTGATCAGTCCAGGGCGTACCTTGCCTCTCGCCTAATGACAACTGGGATAGGCTCCAGCCTAGTCGTGGTTCTCAACTGGTGGGTCAGGACTCAAAAGTGGGTCGTGGAGCTGTTTTCATTGGGTCGCAGATGTGTTGTCTATGCTGCTCTTTTATTTTGAAGCACATGGGTTTCCTATGACATGCGTGGAGTAGTGGTGGAGTTCACACTCAATGTATCCACTGATTGGGTAATCCCTGCTACAGTTACATTCTTGAGACTTGATGAGGCCGACAGTATTTACATTTATTATACACTTTTTATCTCTGTTTGGGAAAAGGTTGCTAAATGAATGAATCGTAGAGGGAATATTTTCCTTGCGCCGTTACCTGCTGGTCAGGTGGACGTCTCAGGTCCAAACTATTAAATACATTTGAGTGGTTAAAAATTTTCAGAAATTTGGGTCGCCATTTATCATTAAGGAGGTGGTAGTCCTGAGGCTATACCAGTTGAGAACCACTGGTATAGATAATGGATGGAATTGTGCAGTGAAAATCAAGTGTTACTGAATTAAATAAACCATGCAGGGAATAAAACAAGCACCTTTATGATGGCAAAGTCATATTCTTAAGGCAGGTAGCAGGTGGCAGGTAAAAACCTAGATATGTTTTTCTTGTATCAAAAACATATTTATTAAGCAATTCCTAAATAAAAAATATTCAGGGATTAAGGGGTGTGTTTAATTCAAAATTTCTACTGTCAGGTACCACTAACTTAGTATTTACAGTTCTAAATTGTTTAAAAATTAGACAAAAAAACTGAGCGGTAAGTAGTAAGTTTCACCAATACTGACTTAAAATGATAAGAGCGAGTCTGTCATTAACGGTTGGTATGATGGAGATCTGTTCCTAATCATAACTACAAAGAAGTCTGTTAAAATTGGAAATTAAAATAAATGTAACATTTTTTTTATTCTTCATTTAAAGGAAACAATTAAATGAAAATAAAAATATCCTTCACAATTACAGCCCATTCAGATCTGTTAAGAAAAGTCATTTGTGTTTGGTCACACATGTAAGAAAACAAATTAAAACAAATCCTTAAAATCATAAAGCAGAAAAACAGACTTTATTTGAAAAAGTGTGTGACAGCCCAATAAGAAGAATACACGGTGTGTGTAGGAAAAGCTCTCTGGTTTCCTTCAAATTGACACTTTTAAGTAAAACTCAGTTTCATCATCATCCAAAAACTAAACCAGATTTAGGCCACAAAGGATCACATCCCTTTAACCTACTCGTAGCCTCCATTAATTTGAACAAAAATGCAATTGTATATTTTTTTAGCACAGATTTGTAGGTGAAAAAACATCCCATAGAAAAAATGATTTTATTTAAAAAAAATAATTTTATTTTGAAAGGTTGATTGTTCACAAGTTCCATGGTGTAAAAAGTAAGCATGTTGCAATCACTTCTTCCTCCCTCACCCGCTGACCTCTGTCTGACGATATGATCTCACCTGCAGCCTCATTTCAAATCACACTTTTTTTTTGCGCTGCGTTTAACACCCTGGCTGACCACAAAGAGAAACTCTCACTGTTTGCGACATGTCTTCCATCCTGACCGAGAGCTCAAGTCATCGACCGAAAACATGCCTCAGAACACCAACGTTTCAATTAATCTCTTGGAAAAAGCTCGAGCAGATGAGGCGTCTGTGACGACAATATTTCTCCACGATGATCTTCATTTTTGGCATTTGAAGATACAATCAGATAATTATGCTTTTTTAAGCGACCTACGGGTCAGGATGGGGTTAAAAGGCCCCAAGTAGTGAATAATAAACACTGTTTATTATTCACTACTTGGGGCCAAAAGTTCTTTCTCTGTCTCAAACATTATTCATGTAAATGTCTATGAAATGTATTTAATTATAGATTAACTATTTATTATTTCATTTGTGAGAGCTCATAAACCCTTTATAAAAGGTTCCCTATTAAAAAGTTGTACAGACAGAAAATCCCTTAACACCTATACTCGCACCATTTCAATTTCAAGTAACTGCCTTTCTAATATCCACTTATCTCTCTGGGCTATGTTTCTAACTTGATTTAATTTTGACAAAGCTGCCTAGTCAGACTTTGCACTGACCCCCACACACACACACACACACACACACACACACACACACCACTGGTTGGTTACGAGGGGTTCCTTGATGGCAGCCAGAGGAGGAAAATTCTTCTGAATTCTAAATCTACCTGATTTCTACCTGCACATTTTCCTCTCTCTGTGTGCATCACAGGAGGGACGACTGTCTGAGAGGTGATGCACCTCTCAGACCAGTCGCAGCCCCCACCCACCTTTTCCCTTACGCTGACACAAAGAGAGAGCAAGCAGACGAGAGGGGTTTTCTCTTTCAGTCTCACTCTCACTTCCTCCTCTCTGTCACAGCCGTAAAGACTGAGTGTGTAGAAAACGTGTGAACAAACCCTGACGGGGCAGACAGCAAGCTGGGTTGATGATGTACATGGGACATGCTGACTAGCATATGATGCGTCCTGAATTTCCAAAATGTGTAATGCTAATGCATGTTGGAGCAAATTACCATGAATAATTCAGTGATCTTTCCGTACAAGGTTCAGTTTTCCAAATGTGTGTGATATGAAATCACAGAGGTAATTTAAATTTAGAAAACATTCTAATTTTAGAAAACTATGTCTGTGATAGACAATGTGTGTGTGTGTGTGTGTGTGTGTGTGTGTGTGTGTGTGCTCCTCCGAAGAGAATGTGTGTGTGTGTGTGTGTGTGTGTGTGTGTGTGTGTGTCTGCGAATAGACAGACATAAAAAACATAGGTTGGATTCTATTTTACATTAAGCAGCACAAAGCCGAGGTACAGTGGCCAAGCTTTGCACTAAGCATGTATTATGTAAATTTTAATCCATATGTATGTCAATGACGGTTTACGCTTTGCCTGACGTACAGTTAGAGGGAACATGTCAATCAACCAAATCAAATCTGGCAAATAATAGTTGTTCTTTCTCTGAGTGCTAGAGTAATATGTAAGCCAAATAAAATGTGTGAATTTCAGGAGACACGGGAGGAAAAATCCGAAAAGGCATCAGATTACAATTAACACAATCCAATAGCTGTGTCTCAATTCAGGGATGCAGGCCATGAAGGAATGCGTCAGTCGCCAGCCTGCGTAGACCGCTAAGGCCAAACTGAAATGAGACGGTCTGGTCTACGGAGGATTGTCTGTTAGCATCACCAGCTGTTCCCGCCCTTACCCTTACGTCACAGCCCTACTGCTAGGCTAGCGACAGACTAGCTAACATAATTAAAGCTCCTGTGAGGAGTCTTTTGTGGTTATGAAACAGACTGAAATAAATTCTGATTCTACTTTATGCGACCTACAAAAGCAAACCTGACCATCAGGATGACGATTGATTATTTCTATATACCATCACAATCGGTGTAAGACGCACTTTTTGTATATATTTCTTCATCTTATTAGTGGAGCCGCCACCCTCACAACGACCAACATTAGCATAGGATTGCAAACTCGACATAGCGAAAACAGATGGTAGGCTGTAATTTGTGTATGTTTTGAATGAAAATAAATAGAAATAGTGTTATATATTAATAAATGGCTAGAGAAAACCCCTTTCCCTCTGGGATACCCCCCAAAACAGACTGCGTCTTATATTCCGGCGAGACTTATATTCCAGATTTTACAGTAGTAATTTTTACTGCCTGAAACCGCTGGTGGTTGGTAGGTGTCAGACGAAGCGGTTAACTGCACGTTGCCTTTGTTTACATTTTCTAGGGTCAAAAATTCAGAGTGAGTGATACATATGACTGCTGATTTTGTTTCGTTTGCTTTCTTTAACAAAGAGTTAAGAGGTACGGCTTCGTCCACAAGGGGCGCCAAACTCAACACAAACTGAAAGTAACTGTATCTATGATTTTAAAGATAAAATAAGTTTCATGGCCCCCCCTAGCTATTCAATTCAGCTGAATCCAAAAACGTTTTGAATTATGTTGGACGCATCTGAAGGAGCCATCAAAATGGGACAGCCTAGTTGTGCCATTGTGATGCAATAGTTTTGACAATATGCTGCTTTCCTGGTAAGTTTACACGTTTACGCTTGGTCACAAATCAGTCCGAGTTTCCTGACACATTCATCGACACATTGACACGTGATGTTTTAGGACACGGAGTTAAGACATTGAAGGAATGTGGGCTTACATGAGACAAAGGGTCCAGGGTTTTTCGTACGCATTATATGTTTTCAGTATGTGTTCTTCTTACTGTTTGAGCTCAAGACAGGAAAGTGACATCAACCGACTTCTGGGATAACAATTCATTTCGTGGATTTTTTTTTTTCCAACATAAAAACTGCTCATGCTATTACCGTTTCCGTTTATTTAGCTGTATCTGTAGTCATCGATCTGTTCTTTGTTTGTTCAGCCATAGTAGATAATCGTTTACTCGCAACACTTGCAGACAGCGGAAAAGCAGCCGCTTAGCTCCACCGACCCTCTCTGGCAGACCAACCACTGCTGGCTGATGGAAAATGCGTCACTAACTTTGCACCGCTTGTGATTCAGTCCATAATATTGCAAATGCAAAGGCTTTCATCAGTGGGCCAGAGGCTCAATCACTATTGTCTTACCTCATTCTGCAATAGATAGTGACTTAACAGACATTCATTTAAATGAAAATCTTCAAGATTATATATTTAACTGCAAGTTTCAATATATGTGGTTATTCTCTACAGAAACATTAAAATAGGTCAAGGGTATCAAGGTTGTATACTCTTCATTACTCGTCATGTGATCACTGTTCCAGGGCATCTCCCACACATGCATGCATGAAACTTGACTTATCTCTACCAGAGAGATGACTAAAGGGAAGTGTCAGCCGAAAATCCTCAAAAGACATCCGCTAATATACTCCTTAATATTTGTCAATTTTTAAAGTATTAATGTTAAACCTAAAGGAGGAAATCCACATCTCCATAATAGGTTTCCTGTTGTTGCAAAGGGCTCTGTGTGTTTGTGTAGGTGGCCATGAGGTTGTCAGGTCAGGTTGTCAATACCACACCTACGAAAACTACCTATGACACGGTATAGCTGCGGCTCCGCTGATTCAAAATGAAAATGGGAAGTGCCGTCTCCCTGTAGTTTCCTGTCGGGTGCACTCAAACAGCTTTACGTTCACACACTTGCATCTATAGGCCCCACGCACGCGCGGCTTGACGCCACTGTCGCATCACGTAGTGGTGACTGCCAGTGGAAAAGAAAATTTCATTACTCACATCAGTTTCTGCACTTTTCCAGCTCTCTACAAGTGGTTTTCCTGTGTCCTCAGGGATATGTATAAAAAGGTAAGCAACACAACTGTCTGCATTTCCAGTAAATCTTTTGAATAGCCTCTTTTGGTGATCTGGTACCTGCTGCTCAAACTGAGAATATGAAGCTGATTGTGTTTTGCCTTTTTGCCGTCTGCTGCTGCTCTTTGGCCAGCGCAGTGATGAAGGGGATTGAAAGATCACAGGAGAGCCGCAAACTAGAAGAAGTCCTGAGACATTTGAGGGATGTGAAAGGAAGCTTGCAGGTAGGTTCTCCTACATTTACTTTTTCACAACTTTGCCCCCCATGGTCGCTTTTACTGTTACTAAGTACGGTGTTGCTGATTTGTCTTGCAGCACAGTGAGAAGCTGCTGAACACTCCACCACAGAATATTGAGGTAAGCCGAACTAACTTCTAATAAAAATTGACAGTCTGGTCACCACTGCGCTAAATATTGGTGGTTGCTTACTCATTGTTGTTATTCTCCCACTATGTAGTTGCTAATTGTCATGTGCCAGCCACTGTAGGAAGACATCGGTTGATATATGACATAGCAAAGTGTGCTGGGAAATCAGCATGAAAGATAAAGACTAAGAGATATCTTTAAATGTATTTAGATTATTTTAATGTCACATATATTTTTACATTTTAGTCATTTTTATATTTGATACAGGATAAATTAAATCCACTTAAATTTAAATAACCATTAGAAATTATTATCTGACGTACAAATATAATGTTTCCTTAGTTTAATTTAAACTGTGAACACACTAAAATTTTGCATGAACTTTCCACCATTCATTTAGATGCCTGTCAGAGAGTGACATGTTTTGTAAACCTTGGAAATTCACTTTAAGTTAAAATAATATATTCAACAACAGACACTAAACCGAATGTTATATAAACACAAGAGCATTGCTTTGGCTTTGAATTATACTAAAATGCAATCCGATTGTTTACATTTGACTCTAATAAATGTTTATTCATGCCTATAGGATCAACAACATACTCGTAAATTCACATCAGCCCCGTTTCTTGTCAGGCTCGCGCTCTTAGATGAGTCAAGTCAAGAGCTTACTCAGTGTGTTTTCTCACAACTTCCGTTGCACTCACAAGCAAAATGTGATGAGTAATCAGGCACAGAGCAGAGGAAACCACTCAAACACTTCCTCACAACAACTCAAAACGTACTCCCGCGTGCTAGAAAAACATCTTCAAAAAAAAAAGGCAGATCACAGCTTATCTGAGCGGGCGTGAAGACAAAAGGTTAAAATATTACTACACTGCAAGAGCAAGAACAGATCATTTCATGATAAAACAAACATTAAGCATTAATTGAGCTGTTCTTTAAAACCTGAAGCAATACTCAATACAAAACTATGATTTGACCTCAGCTACTCGGGTTCATGAGCAACTTCTTGACGGAAAAAATGAGACAAAAACATCCAAAGCAAGCAACAAAAACTTAAAATAGTGGAAAATTCTTTTTTTTTGGTCAAGTTTCAGTTTAGAGAAAAGTGTTGAGTATGTGTCTGATTGGAAAGTTAACTGCATCGATGAAGTCACGACATGAAACCTGAAAGAGCTTTCTTGGAAATGTTTTTATAGCAGTGATGGGAGGATTTTTTCCCCTTAAATTGATACCAGATTAAAGGTGCATGAGGCCACAATCTGTTACATTTTTTAAGTTTTTAAGATGGGGATTTATTTATCTTAAATTGATTGAATTGTAACATAACAACACCATCACAAAACAGAACATAACAGATTGTGGGTGCAATAAATCAATGGTTGCTAATGCAGTTTTTCAGCAAGATAACACCAAAACAAAGTTAAAAAGACTATATCTGTGTCTTTCAAGAGGCCAAACTGGACAAAGAACATGTAGATATACATGTAGAACGGATTTATGTTGGTGGGGCATTGATCATTTGTTAACAAAATGGTTTTCTTTCCTCAAACAGGACTGCTGCTGTCTGTCAGCCCTGCAGTGCTTTCGGGATAACCTGCCTATGCAAACCGACATTGCAGAGAAAAAGCGAGTCAGGCTTTTCAAGAGCCTTAAGCATCCCCTGACTGTAAGTACATAGATTGGGGTGGGAATTATGTATTCAATAATATATCTAAAAATACAATGTAGCATGCAGCACTCAAACTAACGAATGTATTTCTTTGATTTCAGGTGAACGGTCTGAACTTTTGTACTTCAGGGAATAATGAGGTAAGAGGAAAAGTGTTTTTTTCTATTTCCACATTTAGTAGCTACTGGTTTATGTTTACCTTGTATTGGATGGATTAGTAAATTAATTTCTCTTCCTCTTTCCCTTTAGACCTGCCAAGCCTGTGCCTCACATCCAAAACAAAAGGCAGAGATATTTTTCAAAAGACTGGAGGCTCTTATTCAGAACGTAAGGACTCAATTTTAACGACATATTTCACAGTGTAAAACACTGATTGTTACTGTGGCATGAAGATGAAGATCTGTAGCGTTACAAGCCATTACTGATGTGAAGATGTCAATATAAATGACACAATGACTTATGTGAATATACATTTTCCTCTCTTTAGGCCATAACCAGACTGAGAACGAACTGAGAAGAGGCGAGGATCTACGTGTGACCATGAATGAATGTAAAGAAGACACTATGCTAAGAAGTTCTTTTTATATGTTTAACTTATTCAATATTTATTTAGATACTGGTGGTGAACCCACTAAAGCTAGAAAGGAAGTTTTGTAAAAAAAAAAAAATTGGGGAAAAAAAGCTGCTTTGCTGCCACCCAGTGGACATGACATTTTAATTGTTTTTTTAACTCTTTTTTTACTGATAGTAAAAGATAATTAGTAGTTCTCAAAGAATGAAAGTATTTAATGACATTTATACTATGTATGATGTGCCTTAGTACAGGAATTATTTCATTGACATGATTGTATGATTTGATGAAAATAAACTGTTTACAACACAGAGGATTTGGTTTGCTGGGTTTGTTTGTAGAAGAAACAACAGATTCTAGCGGCAGCACCATCACTGCACAAGTTTGTTAAACTCTGAAAGGCATTGGTCCATCATAGAATTCCTATTCTGAGGTTCAAATCTATATACTGCATGCTTCCAAGCTGATTTCACAAGAACATCAAATTTAAAACCCTGTTGCTCGCTTACAAAACAGCAATAAAAACGACTCCTGCCTACCTGAACGCCCTCATCCAGGTCTACACTCCGTCCCGCCCACTACGCTCTGCCAATGAAAGGCGCCTGGTACTCCCATCACCACAGGGCCCTAAGTCGCTAACTAGACTCTTCTCCTCTGGTAGAATGAGCTACCAAACTCCATTCAATCCGCACAGTCCCTTTCACCTTTAAGAAAAAGATCCAGCTCTTCCATGCTGATGATTATTATAAAAAATTTAAAAAACCGCACTGTGCACTGCCTGTCGGCACCAGTGTCCAGTCGCACTTTAAGCTGTTTGTTGGCACTTACTTACTTCGTTCCCTCCTGTCTTGATCGTTGCTTGTGTTGTATTAAGTCTCCGATGTACGTCGCTTTGGACAAAGGCGTCTGCTAAATTAATTTGTAACATTGTAATATGTTACCTCCTCCGGGTGGGGAGTGAGTCTCTGGCTCAAGTCTCCAGGTCTTGTTCACGAGGGAGGGTAAAATGGATCGTGAGATTGGCAGACGGATCGGTGCAGCATCAGCAGTAATGTGGGCGTTGTACCGGACCGTTGTGGTGAAGAGAGAGCTAAGCCTGAAAGCAAAGCTTTCGACTGACCAGTCGATCTACGTTCCAACTCTCACCTGTGGTCATGAGCTTTAAGTAGTGACCAAATGAATGAAGTCTCGGATACAAGCAGCTGAAATGAGTTTCCTCTGCACGGTGTCTGGGCTCAGCCTTAGAGATAGGGAGCTCGGAGTAGAGCCGCTAGTCCTTCGCATCAATAGGAGCCAGTTGAGGTGGTTCGGGCATCTGATTAGGATGCCTCCTCGGCGCCTCCCTTTGGAGGTTTTCCGGGTACGTCCAATTGGGAGGAGAAACCGGGGCAGACCCAGAGCTGTTGGAGGGATTATCATCCAGTCTGGCCTGGGAACGCCTCGTAATCCCCCAGGAGGAACTGGAAAACGTTGCTGGGGAGAGGGACGTCTGGGTCACCTTGCGTAGCCTGCTGCCAACGCGACCCTTTCCTGGATAAGCGGACGATAATGGATGGATGGATGGAATATGTTGTTGTTGTTGCTCTGTTTGCCTGTCTCTATCCTGCATCTTGCTCCATGCCATTTTTCAGCCTATCCAGTCTGGATCCAACAGAACAGAACAGATCCAACCTGTTCAACATGAGTCTGGTAACTATGGTAATTATTTAGCACTGCAAATAAAATCTGATTGATTTGATTGATTACTCCTAAACCACTGCTGTCCAACAATTGAGCTTTAACTGATATATTTCAATGACTATTATGATTATATATATGATTATTGTGTGATTTGCACCACAAACAATGTATGTGTGTTATTATACAACATAACTTTTACATTAGATTAAGACTGTAATTGGCAATTTGGCAACACATTTGGCTTGTGTAGAATAGAAAAGGGCTAAACAGAAATAGAACAGAAACAGAAAATAGCTTAGTTAAGTTAAATGCAAAGGTTTATTTTTCTTTTTTTCCTTGTTTGTTTGTGTTTTTTGTATTTTTGTAGTATTTGTTTGTGTGTCTTTGTTATATGTATATGAATATAAGGAATGAACAATAAAAAATGTTTCACAAAAAGTTAAAATTATTTCTATAAAGAAAATTTACTGGCAAAAATGGCACTATAACTATAGTAATTCAAAGAATGTTTGAGTAAGACCAAAATTCTCGACATTGTCTTCATTGATTCTTTTAATGGCATTTCTGCATCTTCTCAAGTGTTTGGTATTTAAATTAAAGTGTTAACTGACATTTTTCTTACTCCTATTCTATGCCATATATTTCACTATGCTTTGTCTGTGTCCAAGCAACTGTGACGCCCGAATTTCCCCCCCGGGGATTAAAGTATTTCTGATTCTGACTGGACAACCAAATCAAAACAACAGCACACAAATAAAATCGAGATCTTTCAAAATAAAAAAAAGTGTTGAAGGCGTCACAACACAGGACCCCAGATCCTAACATAAAATAGCAATTATACGTTATTATGACTTTTAAATAAAAATATCCAGTTGAACACACATACAGATATTAACATGGGTGTAAAAATTTGCTTGTGCACATACATGTTGTCTTGATTGCCCTTACCCACCACTAGAGGGCCCTAAGATAGAGGTAAGTTTACAGCAGTGTGGTGAGTAGAGTATGTGACCAAGTCTGAAAAGAAAAAGCACAATTAAAACATACAACTGTTCTGATGCGTTTTCATATTTGTACCAATCTTATTCGTTTTCATTGTTTCCTTAATTAATAATACATATTGAACTAGACTTCGGTCACTTGAGGGAAGAAATAGTGTTCTGGCCCTTTAAGAAGAATTAAGGGAATCTCAATAACAAAATCATTCGGTCCAGATTCACTTAACCCACGCCTTTAGTGGTTAAGACCAGGTGGATTTACAACGGGAGCTGTCATGGTTAAAATCTGTGGCAAGAAAACCACCAATCACTCTCACAATGACAACAGCAAGCATGTTTTCACGCAGGTGTCCGCTCTACAAACACCACTGCTGCGGACTTCCCAGATGACAAAGGGGATTTCAGCAACACTTACAAACTCAAGACAACATTTTATCAACGTGCTTTTCACACCTGTTTGTTTACAAAGGTTATTGCATCACTGGAGCCTGTGTTGACACTCTATGAGACTGATTTGCATTTAAGCAAAAGAAAAGAAACGACACATTAAAGTCAAACTATGTTCAATTACAAAAGAGGCAAATATACAAAATGTCAGGGAGAAGCTGTGTCCTTTTGTCCTTCCGCTTTCACAGTTAAGTCAACCTTCTCTATTTCTTCACGTCCACTTGCACCAACCAACCAACTGATGAAGTAATATTGTGCAGCTAAATGCTTCTTGACGCACAGGCGTCTTTCACACATGTTCTCTTGACAAATTCCAGAGAATTCAAGGAGGTTCAGGTCCTGAAATGTTCCGGTTTCTGTCGTCGTCTTTCACACGTCACACACAGCAGGAGATTGTCAGTATCTGACTCTCTTACAACTCGAAATACTGTGGCTAGAGCGTGCAGGAGTCTTTAGTAATGGTGACTTTTTGGGGGTTACTATCACTACATCATGTTTAAGGGTGTTTCTGCAATACAAACACAATAGTAGAAAACATAATGCTGACAAATGAGCCTGCTCGCCTCTCATTTTTAATGAGAGGCGAGCAGGCAAGTAGGGAGGCGTGGCCAATCTGACAGGTGGAGCGACAAGCGGGCCCAATCCTGTGAGAATGTCGGCCGTGCGCGTCACACGCACACGCCGGCCCGCTGCCACACTTTTTTTCTACGCGTCGCGCAGTAGTAAACACACATTTGAGACTGATCCTTGCTGTATGTGAGTTCCGGAGATATATAACCACTTTGTAAACTGTTACCGGGACATAAACAGGAGGCCCTTTGCATTGCAGAGCATCGGTGCAAGACTGGATGTACCAGGTTTAAGGTTAGTTTTAACTTAAGCCAGGCTATATGTTACGTTAGTTGGTAACGGTTAAGTTACAACTATGCTAATTTAGGTAGTTGTTATAGCTTATAGAGAAAATACAGTTGTACCGACAGGGCTACAGTAGTGCACAGAAGCCTTACTCGCAGACCACTTGTGTGCCTGTCTATTCACATGAGGAGGCACAGTGAGACCCCAAGAAGCAGGGTAGGCAGGCGGAGTGTCGCCTCCCGTCTGAAAAGACCTTGAAGCAGTGAAACTCCGCTCAAGGTGAACAACGCCATCAACCCGCCCAGTGGCTCACTTTGATTTCTCCGGACAATTACTTGCTGCCTTCTAGGGCTGTCACTTTTCCCAAAAATTAAGTTTGAATGAACTCATTATGTTATAAATATATTGAACACTAAGGGCCCGATCAGACAGAACGTGGTTTGCAGGCTGTAAAACGCGAGGCGCACCGCACTGCCTTTTTTGTGGAAGTAAAGACCCGATCAGAGCGTTCTAGCAGCTGGGGGCAGCTTTTTTTTCCTACTGTTAAGGCAACCACCGGATCATTAGCTGTCATTAACCTAACCGTTACATTGTAAACTGACGGAAGGCTCGCCTCTCCTTTCATCCGATTAGACAATGAGAAAAAACGCCCATGACGTCGGGCGCTTTCCTGTTTTGAGTTGAAGTTTTTTCAACTCACGGCGCTCGGAGCGTTTCCTCAAAAACGCTGCACAGAGCGGAAAAAAGCGAGGCGCTCTGCGAAGTAAAAGCAGCGCGAAAAATGTGTCCTCCTCATCGAAAACAATGACAAAAAAGCCGCCCCCAGCTGCTAAAACGCATCCTGTTCGAATGATCAATATTTCAGCAGGTTGGAAAGATATATTGAAATTCAATTGAAAAGTGACAGCCCTACTGCCTTCGCACACCGTCTCACCTAACTTCGACATTTTATTGGGGGGCTGGCAGGAAAAAGTCAACGAAATGGCTCGACATTTCTGCTTAAACTGCTTTATTTTGCTGATGAGTTAATATCTAAAGTAAACAAGAATCAGAGTTCAAACTTCCTGTTTTGCACACTGCAGGTGTGAAGCATTTTGATTCTTAGCAAAACTTTGCTTCAATGTTGTTCAGAAAAAAAACCATACTACAGCTGTAACCACAAGGTGAAGAAAGTGTACAACCCAAACAGCTGTGTTCTACAGATGAGTACGTGCTGTGTACATTCCCAAGACCTTTGTGAGGGGAGCTTTTGCTTTTGTGAATTCCTTAGGTTTGTGGTAGTGTGCAGTCCAGCTGAGGCTTGCAAAAAAGTCTGCAAAAGTAAGAATGTCATCAGTCTCAGCTAATCAAGTAGCTGAAGGTCGTGCACTGCACTGTTAACCAAATATGGATCATTTTTGGGATTTTGTATCTAGTTAATGCAATAATGGATACAATTAATGTAAAACCACAGACACTATTTTTGTCAAACATCCAGAATTTCAACATCTTTTCTCCGTTCAACAACATTCATAATGATATTGTTTTAACTGTCCTTTCCTGTATTAGAAGTACAAACTCAGTACAAACACTGATGCAGCAGAAGAATGTACATGCATGTCCAAGCTCAGCTGCATGTCAGTTTATAGCCTTTTCGACAAGTGCAACTTAATTTGTGGCAACTTATATCAATGTATTATGAGATCTCAGTCATTACACTTGTGTAAATCCTATAAACAATCAGGAAAATATCAAACAATGCAGATAATGATCAATAGAAGCACGCAGTTTTTAAACCTACAAAGCTATAAATCTGCACACAACAAATATATATGCACCACTTTGATCCCTTTCATCAAGAGCTTCCAGGAGCAAGTATTGAATGACAGAAGAGACAAACCCAGTGACTATGTTTAGAGTTACTATGCAATATCCTAACATCCTAAAAAAACACAAATTCCTGTGTTACTGTAACAAAACAGAAACAGACATCCCTGAAGAGGTTGAATTTTAATCAAGAAAGCAAAGAAGCAGAAGAAAAGAAAAATTAGCTGGTTGACAGTGAGGAGAGGTTAACAAGAACTAGAAGAAAAACGAATGTGCAACTGTACCTCAGCTGGCTCCCAGCAGCGTCTCTCTACACTCAATTTACCTGATAACAGCCAATTGTAACTAGGGCCTTGGAATGTAAAGAATTATTATTTTTCTTCTTCCTCCAAATAAAACGCAATTGCGAGGGCCTTAACATGCTCAAATAGTCACGCAACTTTGCACCCCCTTTGGTTGCCTCCAAGCTACGCTTCTCACGCAGAAGATGTGGCTGCTCTAACCTGTCAACATGCAGCCCTCAATAAAAATTACCATGTTCTAATACCGACACCAGGCGTTCTGTGTGAACAAGCTGTTAAGAGTTATTCACCTGGCAATGAGCGTCCACAAATTTGGGGATGGAGCTTCTTAGGGAGCACAAAAGGAAGGATTGGGCGCCCAGTTAGTGACGCGTTGTCCATCACTAAGCGGCTGCTTTTCCGCTCTCTGCAAGTGTTGCAAGTAAACCGTAATCTACTATGGCTGAACAAACAGAAAAAAGATCGATGACTACAGATACAACTTAAAAAATAAGTGCAAATCAAAGAAAAAGAAACTCAGACGCTCAGATGAAGCAAACAGTCTAAAAAGGAAAGCAACCGTCAGTGAGGAAAATCAAGAGTTACAACCGGAGCCAACCGTGGACGTCACACATGCAGCACTGTCTGGATATCCAGGAAGTGTGCTTCCGCAATTACCATTTATCGCCACAGGTGCCGCAAAAGAGAATGAAACTGAGATCTTCGAGATTATCACTTCAATGTTGGAGTAAAAGTTTGAGTTGCAACTGTTACAACCGGAGCCAACCGAAACTAAAATCTTTGAGATTACCACTTTAATTTTCACTTCGAAGGTCTTACTTTTTTTTTCTCATAAAAAGGTCAACACTAAAATCATCCTCAGATGAATGTGTCTAACTGGATGGGGATGAATCAGTCTGGAAAAAAAGAAATCTATGCTACCTTTCACACCCACTGGAAAGTGCCTTAAGCAAGGATGGGATGTGTCACCGGCATTATCATGGGGACAAGCCTCTGGTTTCCACACAGTAACATCAACTAATTTAAAACATTAGATTATTCAATCCATAAATTAAAGCTGACTCAAATGCAACACGGCTACACTGCAGAGCCACAACATGGGTGTGATGTGATGCTGTGGTAGCCTGCGGTAACGAAACCTCCACTGACATCTTCACTATCATGGAAACACATAATTTTCTTTTCCTTTTCTTTCTGACTGGTGAAGCGTGGTGACAGGAGTGACAGTTTTTGCATTTGCATTTTCTGGTCAGTGTGTAATTGTGATGACATCGACCCCACAGAGTGTCATAGAAAGGGAAACACTTAAGCAAAGGCCACAAAATTCTCTCTGCCGATAGACAGAATAGGTTTCAATCACTGAACCCAGACTAAGCAAAACTTCAACACCTGCAAACTTATTTACATAAATATAAGAATAAACAGTTTCTGAGGGAATTTTGCTGTCAAGAGGCAATATGTATAACTTACACGCAGATAAAGAAATACAAATAACTAATGGGAAAGTGCAAGAGGAAGCTCCCAAACATGGACAACATGATTTGCATGTCGGTGCTGTGGGTGTTTGTGGCAAATATGACTGACGGTGCAATCTTATGGGCTCTGACAATTAACCAAGGTGGTAAAGAACATTGTTCCTGTCACAAAGGGCTATTGATTGGCATCTATGATTCTGCCTCTCTCTTATCGGCGATCCAACTCTATTAAAATCTACCTCATAGAAGCATTAATGTCATGTGTGGGATCAACATTGTAGAGCCATACATTTCTTGAGCTGTTGCGGCAATATGAATTACGTAAGAGAAAGTAGGGGGAGGACAGGAAAGAAAGTTAACTCTAGATAAGGCTCAGCGCCTCCCCTGGCACTTTCTGAACTTTTAAGGAACACAAATTATTATTTGCACTATCTGGACTTTATGTTTTGACTGTATGTTTTTTGTATTTATGTATTGTACTTGATTGCAAACTGTAAACAAATGTAACTTAATCTGTATCGTGTCATTTTCAATAAAATAAAAAGAAAAGAAAAAAAGGTATCTGTGGGATGGTGAACTTTTTACAATAGGCTTGAGGATGAATCAGATGTAATGATTGTAATACATATAGGTTATGAAGCAAGTTAAAGTAGTTTACAATGACAAGAAAAGTAGTAAACTAGTAAAACTAGTAAGACCATGGCAGGGTCAGGGGATTCATTTGTATACTGAAAATGTTTAAAATAAATCACCTTAAAAATGGAGGAGTGTTCCTGGCATATCTCGTTCACAAGAATGGGACAGGAGAAAGACTTTAATTATTTACTGCACTGTAACTTTTATTCTTATATTTTAGCTTCACTTTGCTTTTTAATGTCTTGTTTTATAACGTGTCTTTGCTTTTGTAGTCGTGTGTAAAGCACAGCTGGATTGTCTTGTTGTTGAAATGTGCTGTATAAATAAACTTGCCTTGCCTTTGAAATGTCCCAGTAAAAGTGACCTTTGACCTTTTGGGTAAAAGGTTATTTCTTTGTCATTTTATCCTCCATTGTTTCAGCATAGCTGACATTTGTTTCGAAAATGCACATTAAGTACGTTAACATACAAGTTACGACAAGAAAGGGTGTGACCATCAAAATGTGATCAGTTCCTTCTTTAGGTTTGTGACAAAATTGAAGATCTTCCCTCCAGGTGTTCCTGAACTATAATCTCGATGGCTGAGGACTATGGGCGGGGCGCATGAATCAGCCAGCTACGGCTATGAAGCTAGGCTATATGCTCCTCAGCGTAGCTAGCGGTTATTAGCGATAGACTGTATAAATAATGAATGAGCTAATTTGACTTTGCCAGGAGGACATTCTGCCGGTGACTGGCTGCAGGTGTTTAGTTATCAGACTAAAGAAGTAGCTGAGGGAGCGGCGAGCCGACACGTAACGGGAAACGTAAAAGAACTGGTGTCTTCATCACTACGGTCCGCTGTAATCTCTCCGGGGAAAAGCCAACAATTCCTGACTCCTGTTTACTGACCGACGATAAATAAACACTGCACAGGCTAACAAGAAGCCAAAGCGAGCACGGTATACCTGCTACTTAGTGCTACAAATATTTCAATACAGTAACACTAACATTTAACTCGCCGAAAGGTTGGAGCTCAGACTTCTTGCACGGCCATAAAGTTTCATAAATCCCACAGAGAGAGATTATTTGTCCAAACTTTGAATGAAAAAGTCCCCAAAAGTCTCGAACAACACAAACGGGGGAAGTTAGGCTCAGTCTCTATGTCTGTGTTGACGCAGCCAGCAGGATCCACCTGTCAATCAAGTGATCAGGCCCCTATGATTTAAGGCTCAATATAATTAAAACGAGTGAGTTATAAAAAAATTCAGACCCCCGTACAATTATCTTGAACAATAAAATTAGCTATTTAGAACAAGGCTTGTACCAGGTTGTAAACATGTTTATTTCAGCTGTAAAAATGGACATTTTCCCACCTGCTGTAATGTTATTTCTTGTTTTCTGGAGCCAGCCTCAAGTGGCCACTCGAGGAACTGCAGTTTTTTGCACTTCCGCATTGGCTTCATTTTTCAACACCGGAGGTTGCTGCTTGGTATTCCCGTTATCAGCGGCACCATGTCCCGTAGCACGTTAGCGCTGTGGCTACATAAACTGACCGTTCACAGAGCGGACGTGCCGCAGACGGCCACAGGAAGTAGGAGACGGTACGATTTTGTTTCAAAAAGTTACTCTCACGGGCTGATCACGCTAATTAAACATACATTTGAACAGTGTCAGAAATGGTAGGTCACATATTCAGTCAATCTATTACTACTTATTCATGCGGGTGTCAGAGTTGCCAAACCAAGAGTGGTAAAAGAAGCCTCTTTATACCCATATGATTATTTTGGTCTATTTTTATGAGTTTATAATAGTTTCACAATTGGACACATAATCATTAATAAGAACCCTTACAGAAAAACACAATTCGACGTTAAAATGATACCAAAATAAATTATTTCAGGGCCAGTGGTTTTAATGGCAGGGCCAGTGAATTTGTAAAGTTACTGGCCCGGAGTGCCAGTTGAAGTGTGGCAGCAAACAAGCTGCATCTTGAACTCTCGAGAATCTGCTCTAAACATCAAACAAACCCGGAACACAGAATCTCACTGAGCATGAAGGCAGGAAGTCTGCAAGAGTTAAATTTGAGTTTAACCTGAGACAATAAAATGTAACATCCGCAGCATTGTGTAACGGGTAAATATCCGTTTAGTTTATCGTAGTTAACTTGTGAAAATAAAAACTAAATGCATGTTGAAGGTGAAGTTAAGCATGTTTGAAAGGATGCTTTCCTGAATAGTCTAATAAAAGGTTAAAAAGGGAGCCAATTGCATGGTAATAGCAAAAGTTCATTTCTAGTGTGGGCCTGGACTTCACAGAAAGACATGGAAACAGCAGGGATGCCCCCGCAAAGCGACAAATTCCATGGATAGAAATTTCCCCACCCTCCTCGCTCACGTCAAAATCCTGTCATATTTTCTATTTTTAGTGACTCCTAAAGATACCTTCAAAACTGAAACCTAACTGGTAAGCATCAAAGAATAACTGACGACAATGTCCAGTGTGACAAAGTGTGAGAAGCAGCGGTTGTTTGTAGAGATACCCCCTGTAATCTGGGATTCCTGTGGGGAATCCCCATCAGAGTGAGTGAGTGTAGGAGTTCATTTTTCATTCACTTTTCATGTGTGTGTGACGCACTGACACACTCAAGGTACATTTCTACATAGAGCCAGCCAAGCTTCTGTCTAATTTTAGTTCCACGTACATTCCTGATTTCACCTGTTTCTATTTTAAATCTTCTTTAAATTGTGTTTTATTTCTTTTCAAAAAGTTCTTACACTGTTAATATATCCATCTTCTTTTAACCTTTTGTGTAAACTTGTTTTGAATTTGCCGCCTTTGTGAAGCACTTTGTGAGTTGGTTTTGAAAAGGGATCTATAATTGAAGTGTAATATTATTTCAAATACTATTTTTACCACCACTACTACTTCTTATAATAATGATAAAAGGATGCAATCATAAAGCATGGATGACACGTCTTTGCATAATCTATTTTGGGATTTCCTTTTCTGCTCTGATTGATTCTTCCGTTTCAGTCTTTAAAATAAAACGCCTCTGTTGTTCAGAGCACAGTTCATTTGCCTGTATTTTGTAAATTTACATGTAAAACAATCATTCTGTAATGCACACAGTTTGTTACAATTTTTTAGATATTCAATGAAGCCATACATGAGTTAAAATCAACAGCTGGGCCCTGCTAAACACAGACCACAAAGTAAAAGTGTGCGGTCTTGCAAGCTGCTGCTCTTGAAGTGAAACAAAATTTCTCAGAATTAAGGAAACCAAACCATCTGCCTTTCTAGTCACTTTTTCACTGCTATCAATAAAAAAAAAATTAAACAAATTTACGTTTCTAATTAAAAAAATAAACTTTTTTAAAAATGTAATGGGATAATTAAGTGTCAGAGATTACCCAAAAAAATCAGGTCTGTTAAACTGTGGTGAAACTGATCACTAATCACCACAGAAAGGGCAAGTTGTGCCCACTTGATCCTACCTTGGGGTTTCACCATGCATCTGATGAGGGAAAAAATGTTACATGATTAATAGGAAAAAAAAAAGAAGTTCCTACAAGAACACACCTTTACTGGCCCACACATTTTTTTTTTTTTTTTCAGCTCTAGACTATAAAATGCTCAAGAAGGCACCACAAGTCATGAACACTCAGAAGCACAGAACAACTTCACAGCTAACTGCAGCCAAGCCTTCGAAAAGTTGAAAATGGAGCACTGTTACAGAATCGCCCTCTGGATGTTTTGCCTCATCGGATATCTTCAAGCAAAGCCTATCTGCTCTGAAAACAAAGGGACATGGAAAGGTATCCGTTTCAATATGGAAGACCTGTCTTTGGAGGCTCTACTTGAACAAGTCACATGTGTAAGTTATTTCAACATAAAGGCAAAATATCAAATTGAATTAGGCGTCTTCAATAAAGGAAAAGATTCAACTGAAAGTGAAGAGTTTAACTTTTGTCTTTTTCTTGTTGCAGGGGCAAAATTTGACTTTCATCTCTCCAAGAAACGTAGAGGTAAGAGAACTCACAGGAAGTTGATGCTGCTTTTGCAGATTTCAGCACCCTAATACACTTTCAGACCATCTCACCAACATGATTTTTTCCAGCTTTAAAGAGCAATTCTGCTTAGAGGCCAAGGATATTAAAGCAGTTTGAATGTAATTAAGATAAAGAAAAGACAAATTCAATCAGTTTATTAACCGCAATTCATCTGATTCAACTTTTCAATTACTTTTTGTGGATTGTCCTAAATGAACTGTTGCTGTGTCCTTGTCAGGAACGTTGCTATTGTGCAGCCCTGGAGATCTTCATTGAAGGGCTGGAAAAAGCGGAAACTAACTGCACTGGGGAAGTACAGTGGGTTCACGAAACTCTGAATTCTGTCAGGGGTACATTACAGAAGAACTCAAAATGCCAGCACCCTGTGAGTATTAGAAGTTTTGTATTAACCTATAAAATATTTAAATTCAAGTTCCTCTGTCACGATTCAAAACTGAACCAGCCTTCTCTTTTTTTGCAGTCTCAGTGCCAGTGCAAAAACGAGGCACCCAATGAGCAGTTCCCAGTCTTTGTGAAAAGCATGGAGAATTTTGTCGTAATGCTCAACACGGGGGGGAAACAGTGATCCACACTGAACCTACAGATGTTTCCTCTACTTTTATCATTATTTATTTTTACAAAATGCACTAAAATGTGATTTTTTTCTCTTAGTAAGAAACACTGCAAGAAGTTCTCAAATTATTTATATATTTATTCATTATGAAATTGACGTAACTCATGTATGTACACAACATGTGAAATTTTGCGAATAAAATGTAATCAATTACAACTGTTGTTTGTGATGTTGTCTTTCAGTGTGAATGCATTAGTTCAACTCCTTTATAAGAAAGTCTTTTGATGTGTCAGAAGTATTCGAGCTTGAAATAGTCTAAAAAGAAATTGTCACTTATCAGTATTTGTATGAGAAGTGAAGAGTTCCTTTTGATGTGGTTAAACCACATTAAGACAGCAAACGTGCTATCAACCTGTGTGACACCAGACTAATATCATTTCTGCATGCTGATATTTACTGTTGAGATAAGGTTTGGCCTGTCCTGCTTTAACACCATGAAGCCACTGGTGTCTTATCAAATGAACCTAAATATACTAAACCTACAACGCAAACCACAAAAAGGGATTGGAATCTTTGGGATACTATTGATACTTATAAGGGATATTGATAAGCATTATTGGTATTTATATAAGTTTTACAACTTTCAATAAATCAGTGCAATAAAATTAACATAAAAAGGCGTACAAAGATTGTTTTTTATTTATTTTTTTAGGGGAAAGCTGCGGTTGCTGGTAAAATGATGGCCATGAGCTTATTTAGGAACATAAATCAAAAGCTCTTAAAATCACTGATAACTGTGTGCTGTGATAACAGCTATGGTCAGTGGAATCCCTTAAAGAGCAGCTCCAGTCATGTTTTAAGACATAAAATGCTCTGCTGGAAATAATAAATTGCGTCTGATATGTTTTTTCTGCAAAATACGTTTATTATCTTGTAAAAATCCTCCCAAGGCGTCTCGTCCATCTCCCTCATTAAAAATTCCGGAATTTCCATAGTCCCCGCCCAGTATGTTGTGTAATGATATGCATAGCTTCACCCTGTCACTTAACGGGATTGGCTCCTTAGGTTTGTGACGTCTCAAACCTGCCAATCTGAAAACGTGTTGTTCAGCCTGTCCTTGGTACACTGCAGTTTAAAGTTGGAGATGTTTACAAGGTTAAACACTTGATTTTCACTGGAGGAGGTCTTTAAAGTTTGTGTTTTTAGCCATGTAGTTGTACACCGGTGCCATGCATCAGTCTCAATGACCACAAAATGTCACAAAATCTATTCCTCCCTGCAGCACTGTAACATCACATGTAGTATATATGGACTTTAATTATTAGGGCCCGAGCACTGCACGCAGTGGCGAGGACCTCTTGGAATGCAAGGAATTCTTCTTCTTCTTCTTCTTCTTTTAGTCCGCAATGAATCGCAAATTTGGCGGCTTAAACATGCCCCAAAACTCATCAAATTTGGAATGTGCATCAGGTCTGGTGAAAAATTTGATATTTTGTGGGTTTCCCACATGGCAATGGCAAAATGGCTCTATAGCGCCCCCTAGAATTTTACCAAAATTCAGCCCCTAAAGGAGGTTTCACCTACGGGCCTGAAATTCGGTAGGCATATGTATCATGTCCATACCTACAAAAAAGTCTCATATACATATGCCCATAACCCAACAGGAAGTCAGCCATTTTGCTTTGAATTTCAAAATAAAGCGTGTTTTTGTCGATTTCCAGTGGTCATACTTTAACGAACTCCTCCTAGGGACTATCTCCCAGACTTTTCAAAGTCGGTCAGTGTATTGACAAGACATTGGAGATGAAAAGTTATCAAAAGCTTGAGTTTTTGAGAATGGGCGTGGCCTTGGCGGGGGGTCAAAGTCTGATGTTTGTTTGGCAAAATGCCAAAAATGTAAAATCACTGTAACTCTCATATATAGTCTTCTGCCTTTTTCATATTTCACGTGTATGACAAGAGTCCCAGCCTGAACACAATTACATGAAAATATTTCCCATCAGGCCTAGCGCCCGCTACTGGAAACAGGAAGTGACATATTTTACTCTACAAGCCCCTCCTCCAAGGTGGTAAAACATGTTAACCTCAAATTCATGTCAGGAAACTCTTAAGACCTTGATTAAGGTCTGTGACAAAACTTGGTCAGGTTACAACAGAGGGCGTGACCCTGGCGGCGCCACGAATATAACCTTCGCCATGATGCCTCGCCATGACAATTAGGCTGCGATAACTCGCCTGTACTTCATCCTGTCTGCACCAAATTTCACATGCTTGATCAGAGTCCCGCCCTGAACAGATCAACACACTCCTTTCCTTTACTAATACTATAGCGCCACCCACTGGTGACAGCCTGTATCAACTCTCATATACATTGTCCAATCTCCACCAAATTTCACAGGTTTGATGAGGGTACTGCCCTGAACACATCTACATATACATTTTTCACTCATACTGATAGCGCCACCTACTGGGCAGAGCCTGTATCAACTCTCATATACATTGTCTGATTTGCTCCAAATTTCACAGGTTTCATGAGGGTACTGCCCTGAACACATCTGCATATTCATTTTTCGCTCATATTCACAGCGCCACCTACTGGTAAGAGCCAGTAGTAACTCTCATATACAATGTTCAATCAGCTTGAAATTTCCCATGTATGATTACAGTGTCGGACTGAACAGTTCTACATAATCATTTTTCGCTCATAGTCATAGCGCCAGCTACTGGCAAGAGCCAGTACTACCTCTCACATACAATGTTATATCAGCTTCAACTTTCACATGCATGATTATAGTCTCGGCCTGAACAGATCTCCATAGGAATTTGGGTGATGCTGACAGCAGCCCCTACTGGTGGACAGCCTGTGGCTACAGCACATCCTGTGCTTCATGCACACCCCGCTTCTGAGGTGCACCCCGTGTCTGCAGCACACCCCGCGGCCGCGACAAGCCCCAACGTGGCCACGGGTGCGAGGGCCCGTTCATCGCCGCTTGCGGCTTTAATTTGCACTTGTTCTTCTGTAGTTCACTTGCTTGCTGTAAATTAGGAAGAGGTGTTACGCAGGACAAGGCACGGTAGAATGATTAGAGTCTGAAGGCTGCTTCGAACTCTCTGCACAGCAACAGACCCGAGGTCAGTTGGTGATCATAACCCAGTGCTTATACATGACGAAAAAAATCAATCAGGTAAGCTCTTACAGGTATCTTGGCATCCACCTAGATAACCTGTTTAGCTGGAAAGTCACGTGGACAGTTGGTGTTCCCGGCCACAGCAAAGACTGTATTTTTTACGCAGATTGCGAGTGTTTGGGGTGGACCAGAGGATAATGTTCCTGTTTTATCAGGCTGTGTTAGAGATTATCCTTAGGTACAGGATGTCGACGGGGTACGGTGGTCTGTCTGTCAAATCTAGGCTGGCTCACCTGGTGCAGACTGCCGTGGAGGTTGTGGGGAGGACCAAAAACCCCTCCCTGCAGTCAATTTATGAGCAGTTTGTTCTCAGGCAGGCCCAGAGAGTTCTGTCTGACCCGTCTCACATCCTCAACTCTGAATATGAACTTTTACCATCCGGCAGGTGATACAGAGTCCCCAAATGCTAACTTAACTGTTTTAAAAATGTGCTTGTGCCCACGTAGATCATAATTCTAAATGAGTTTATGTGGATTGTGGATTGTGCAATAGCATCATAGTGTTCCTATATCTTATATTTTTATCTTTTTCACTTATTTCTGGCTTTTTTTTTATGTGGGGGGTATGTGCGAGGTGTGCGCAGCGTTGGAGTCAAAGACACATTTCCTCATGGGGAAAATAAAGTGTATAGTTATCATTATCATTTGTAGTACATCTGGATAATTATTTGTGCTTTCTCTGCTATAGTTTGCTTGCATGCTGAGGTTTTACAACAGATATGATCAGTAGAGAGAGACTGATAGGGTTTTTTCAGGGCCGATACCGATACCGATTATTAGTAGTCAAGGAGGCCGATAACGGATATGTGGAACCGATATTCATTTGCAGTAAAAGTGAAAATATTGGCGTCAAAATTTTGAATAATACAAACTCCAACACTTAACTTTGTTTAAATGCCTTTAAGCATATGCTATCAAACAAACA
This sequence comes from Semicossyphus pulcher, assembly GCF_022749685.1. NCBI lineage: Eukaryota > Metazoa > Chordata > Actinopteri > Labriformes > Labridae > Semicossyphus > Semicossyphus pulcher. The sequence goes on from NW_027211693.1 coordinate 7,905,313, forward strand.
AACAAAAAGCGCAGGGAGTTCCCAGGGTCAGCAGCATCTCTTATAAAGTTAACTGAAAATGTAAATAAATAAATTAATAACTTCCTAAAGTTTTATTAAGTAAATAGAACAAAGTTAAATAAAATTTGCGAAGAAATTAGCCTTTTCTCCTCTCCGCCGTGTATGTGAGCACTCTGCACTCTTATCGGCCGTCGGATAGGGCCGATGCCGGTATGCGTCAAAATGCCGAATATCGGCCCGGCCGATAATCGGTCGATCCCTAATGATCAGGATGCACGCTTAAAATTCTCATGTTTCACATCCATGTAAAGGAAAGGCATCAAAATGTGAGTCAAAGGTAAAACAACAGGCTCATGCAGGAGGTTAGTTTAAGGGATAAACTGAGGAAAAGGCTGCACTGAGGATGTAGACCCTTGGTAATAGGTAACTGGGATTACGTTTATATTAGAAACCCTATCGTCATATATCGTGTGAATACAGTGTTTTTGTCTTTGAAGCATTCCTGCCAGATACACCCCACAAGAGCTGCAGTTTTGGAGATGGCCTGACCGTCTAGCAATCACTATTTGGCCCTTTTCAAAGTCTCTCACATCCTTACACTTGCCCATTTTTCCTGCTTCCAACACATCAACTTCAAGGGGCCTCTGTAACGAGATATTCAATGTTGTTCACTCAATTTGTCAGTGGTCATAATGTTATGGCTGATCGGAGTATGCTGTCCGGACTGTAAAGCCCTATGAGGCAAATTGAGATTTGTGATTTTAGATGTAAAAACTGCCTTGACTAGATTTTAAGCAAGATGAAAACATGAATAAGAACTGCCTTTTTTCCACTTTAAGTCCTATAACACTGATGTATGTGTGTTCAAGAAGGCAATCTAGTTGATAATAAGATTGTCTGGACAGACATACCAACTGTATAGTAGATATTAAAACACACCAATCAATGCATTTAATTTTAATAGTTTACTCAGGAGTGGCCCAAGTTCAGTGGGAGTTGAAGCTGCAGAAATATAGATACACAAGGCCAAGGTAGTAGAAATACGCCAACACAAGAAAGTGAAAGGACCATGTGGAAACACTGAGTGAAAAGTGAGCTGGCATCAATGACTGACAGTTGCACAATGAAACTACAAAACAAAACCAACAAAAAGTAAAACACAGCATGCAGCTCCCCAACAAACCATTAAAGGTCTGTATGTCAATAAATGATACAAAACTAAAGCATGCACTTCATGTATCTGATGTCAACCCTAGCTCGACAATTTATGTTTTATTACAAGTTTATTCAATAATTTATGCTGTTCTCACCAGTCTTGTGTAAAAAATATCCCTATGAGCACTAAAAGGTTTTCAAACCTCCACATGGAGAAAACTATTGCCATTTGTATCCACTGATCACATTACGATTAATAATCCATTGGGCCAATTTGATCAACTCAAAAGCGGGTGCAGCCAACATTAAGAGCCGACCACCTTGCAATGTCATAGTATTTAGATTACCGTAAAATCCAGAATATAAATCACAGGAATATAAAACACAGTCTGTTTTGGGGGTATGCCAGAAGGAAAAATGTTTTCTACAGCTATTTATTAATACCAATTCATTTTTTTGTTCTTTTAAAAACACAAATTACAGCCTACCATCTGATTTCACCACGTCGAGTTTGCAATCCTGCTAGCTACCCAAGCTGTAGCTAGCGGTAGCGGGCAACCTACGGTAACATTGATTGTTGTGAGGGTGGCGACTGCACTGGCGTTTTCCTCACTTAAAACAGCAAGGAAAACACAAAACAGTGCTGTGGCATATGGTTAATACGAGACGTTGTAGCGGCTTGGTGCCAGAAACAGTTTAATGCGAGGGTGTGACGTCACCACTTAACAACTTCAGCTAGATTATAGAACCATCGTCTGGGTATACCGTAACACAATAACACATTTTATACTGGCATATTGGTCGCAACAGTATATAGAACGCAGCCCACTTTTTTTCTGTATTTGTACTTTCTCCTTCTCACTTATTTCCATGTATTTTCTTTTACTCATCTATCTCTAACTTCTGTGTTGTGTACATAAAGTTTGCTTGCTTTCAGAGCAGATTAAAACAACTTTTATTAAAATGTTATTAAAGATCACACAAAAAAAATCAAGTTAAAAAAACTAAATTCAAATGAGTTTCTTTTGTGAGCTGTGCTTAATTACGGTGCGCATCACAAAAAAGACATAGAAAAAAGGTTGTTGCTATTTTGGATATTTGAATATCAGAGCAAAGTACAAACCCTCTGCACCACAAACTCCAGACAGTCAACCTAGTTTCACAACAGCCCAAGCTTGAATACTGTGCTACAATAGGCCACATGAGGGATTTTACCACGCTGTAGTAGCATCATGCAAAAAAAAAATTCCAAGAGTCATCTAGAGGAAAAACAATGCTGTCTGAATTGGGTGATACTCAACTAATTCAGCCCACCCTTTCCACCCATCTAGGCCTATAAATTCAGAACAGCACAGGGGCCAAGCAGATCAATCTTGAATTATAAACTCTGCTATCACACTGACAAGCCTTCTAGCTAAATATGGATCACTTTATTAGGACTGCCTTTTGGATTCTTACTCTCTCTGCCGGTCTTCAAGCAAGACACTTACCCCTAGAGGATGCACAGATCAACTTTATGCGGGATTTTGTCAACTGTGTAAGTTGTTTGCTGAATATGTTGACCTGTTTGCTAATTTTCTGCCAGTTGTTAATGAAGTCTAATGTTTTCATCTGTCCATACAGACACCTAATTCAACTTTCTATGCACCAAAAAATGTCGAGGTAAGGTAATATTTTGTTTACTTTGTTGAGTTTTTGTTACTGCAACTTATTAAAGTTTAATAACGCACTCCTAGAAACTTCAGTAAGTCAAAATGTAAGAATAAAATATAGAGTATCTGTTGGGTACGCCCCAGCATCAAAGAATCTCAATATTTTTTATAGTAGGGTTTTTTAGTAGAGCTTTTCTAAACCACATGTGAAGGTTCTCTAGTACAGGAAATGGGCTTGCCAGGTGTTGATACCTCACACATCTGTGACTGCTTCTGTGTGCCGACTTCTTTGTGTGCAGCCACAAGTCGTAGCAGTAAAAGGAAGTTAAACACTTCTATCTCGCACACAGGAAGAATGCATTACTACAGCACTGGACTGCATCATGAGGGAATTGAACGCAACAGTCAGAGAGGAGTGTACGGACTCCAACGATGACCTCGACCAATCTATTGCTTTCTTCAAGGAAACCATTAAGAAACGTACAGAGGACGGCCATGTAAGTATTACTCTGCACTGCTTTGTGTGTCAAATGCCTTAAAAATATGACTAAACCAACTTATTGTTCTCTTTCTAGGCAACAACAAACTCCAGTGAATGTGCCTGTGAGAGATGGTCTCAGACTCCTTTCAGACAGTTTCTGAACCAAGTGGAATCCTTAGTCCTTTCTGCAATTACTGAAGAAAAAAACAAGTAACTTCAGTCCGATAAGACTGTGGCGAAAAGGTGCCGAAGCTTCCTCATCAGCTGTACTGAAACCCGCCGCAGCTGTCCCACACTGCAAGAAATGTCCGACTAAAGTTCATCTAGCATGTGAAGTCGAACGACTGAATGAGGGAGAACTTCTCAAGCATGTATTTAGGATTTAATGTTGTCAACCAACATCTATACATGTTGACGGCACTTTGTGTTTATGTTTTCATGGTTCTGAACACTGCTTTTAAGTATATGCATTTATAATCATTTCATTGAAATACAGAGATAAGGCCAACTTTTAAAACTGAATGTTTTTTTTTGTTTTACTACATGTTAATAGTATTTGTTGTGCAAAATATGCTTTTCTGATTTCTGTAAGAAAATGCTGTGAAATTCAAAAGTTCTCAATTTCGAACAGGGAGAATGTATTTGATGTAAGTTCTTATAATGCTCTGAATTTGTATTTATTAATATTTTATGTTTATTTAATACGCTGTAAGTTGGTGCTCTAATATTTAAGGTTTAATAAATTATTAAATGTAATCTGAAAGTTTGTCTAATGTCATTTAGAACAGGTACAAATAATGAAAAACAAGTTGACAATGGAAAGTTTGAGATTTCAAATGTCTCCATTAGTTTAGCTCTTGTTGGAGACTTTATGAAGTAACAAATATATCTGGATTATGTTTGAAATGAACCTTCCTAAGATGTAAAGACACAAAACTAATTATATTTAAGAGCAGTGTTTTTGTAATTAAAATTAGCAGTGAAGGCAAATCATGTGGGAGAGGAATAGATGTAGGAGGCTGACTTTCCTCAACGCGAATCTAATTTCTAGTCAAGCTGTCTCCAGGAAGTTTGAGTATGGAAAATCAGGTAAAAGTGAAGTCACTGACAAGTCATTGTAGGAACAAATAGAGATTCTGTAAATCCCCCATGGCGTGGGAAGGTCATCTTTTCTGTTTGAAAATATATGGGCAGGTTTTAATGGCTTAGTGGCTTAATAGCCAACGCATTTAGCTAAACATTACCCAAATGAGCTAAATGATGTCACTTGAGGCATTGTATTTATATTGCCGACGACTCAGCACTCAGCTCATTAATATATGAATCTCAAAACTTACAACATTTACAAAGTTCATATATAATTTTGGCTCACTTTACTGCCAAAAATAAAAGTCCAGTGCAAAGTGCATTAGAGCATAAACACCATGCAATTTTCAAATCGCAGGAGGTGCAATATTTGTTAACTGTGAAATGTGTGTAAAAAAATCCCCATGTTAATTTAAATAATCTGGCCGACACAGAGGCATATATCAAATATCTTTGTTTGGTACAGATCCTCACAAAAATCACACCATAACCATTTTAATGTTTTTCAACAAAAATGAGAATAATGATGTAAAGATGATCATTTCCTTTAATACCACAAATCGTATCGATATCGCAACATAAGTCATGTAATCGCAATTACATTGTTATGATTAGATCGTAAATCGTTCAGCCCTAATCTGAACCCCATTGAAAACCTCCTGAATGTGATCAAGAGGAAGATGGATGGTCACAAGCCATCGACTTAAAAAAAGGCACAGTGAGCTGCTCTTTTTTTAACCATAGGCTTCGACAAAAAAGGCAGTGTGGTGCGCCTCGAGTTTTACAGCCTGCAAAACGCGCTCTGTCTGATCTGGACCTTAGAAGGCATAGATTAAACTTGAGTGTTTGCACCCAAAGTTACAGGTGAACACATTACCAGAGAAGCCTCTCTCTCTTCTTCTCTCTATTTCTCTGCAGGTGTTTGTCAGTTAACCCTTTTTACAATAGCGGAAGGAACAAGTAATCAAGCAAGGGGGGCGTTGTCCTCTCAGACAGATAACAGAAATGTAAGAAAAAATATATATATATAATAAAATTCCCTGAGATAAAGCCTTCAAATAAAAGGGATGGACGTACTGTATCTGGCATAGGCTTACGCTCATTCCCCATATCATCGAGAAGCTTCTTTGTGCACTGCTGGGGTCACTTTCTCAATCTTATGGGTACTCTGATGTAACATCTACCAGGCAGGGCCTTGCAGTTCTTAACTCTGCCATGATATGTTTATAAAAATGCAGTATATTTTACACATCCTCCTGCACAGCACCTCAGCAAAGGTGCTACAGCTTCTGTGGGCTTGGGTCTCAAACTCTTTTCACTGCGACCACATCAAGAGAGTTGCATATCCTGTTTATCTCTACAACTATGAGTATCACCTCAGTGGCTGACGCTGAAAAAAAGGTTAACCCCTTTTTGTATTTTATGTAGCAAGATACTGCTTCTGTTTGAGAACTAAATCAGTAACTTTTAATATGTTTTAAGTACTTTTTTAGATCTGAGTGCCCTAACTCACTACATAAAAACTAAACAAATATTAGTATTATTAATAACAATGTCAACAACAGCACACATTCAATGTTACATTTTAGTGACATAACCAAATGTCTAAAAGCCAGGCCAACACAAAAATACAATGAAAAGATTGCATTGCTAAAATACTGTGGGTTTCTACCATTTCACAGTAAAGTCAACAGTGAGTTTGCAGTCTGATGTCATACACACGCACATCATTAATGAAGACTTAAAAATGGCTGATTTCAAAGGATGATTTATTTAAGTGAAAGAGATTTCTCTCTTCTGAATTACACGTCAATTCCTTGTTTTGATTATCAAAATTATCACTACTAACGAAAAATAACTAAGAATTCGCTACGTTAAATATTCACAGTGTGTGCAGGCTGCAGCAGGAAAAAGGGTTACTCTGCATGCATAAAAACGAACATTGACAACATTTAGATAACGTGCATATCGCCAAAAGTACGCTGTCTTTAAGGTGTCTTCTGTGCATCATTATTCATTCAACCTTTACGGATAACACGACTGTCTCAGAATCAAACAAAGACATCAGCAGCAGACATCAACTCTGATGATCTGCACCATCTGGAGCAGCTTTAAGCGTTGCAATAAAACTAATCTGCAATTAACTATATTACTACAATGCTGTGCTTTGGTGCACTTCATTGCACATTACAATTACATTCTGCACGGCATATGATGCAAGGTACTAGTAGCATATAAAAGGAGACAAATAAGTATAAAACCTGGAGCTGTACATACAGCTGAAAGGCTTCGTCCTTGGACACAGGTTCCCTGAATGCACTGGTAATTCCTTCTGTTGGCCAAACCAGTGAGAGGTAAACAGACAACTCCATTCACAAGACTGCTCAACACATAAGAGTAAATTATCCATTTCATCGCATATACAGGAAACCAAAGCATTTCCTGTTTGCGCATGAGACAGATCAACAGTTTGCATCAACAAAGGGGGTCATCAGGTTTGAACCTGGAAACAAACTGCCAGATATAATACGTTATATTATTTTCAGGAGGATTGAGTATGGTCCTCTCACCACAGCTTTTTTAATCTAACGGTCTGTAACTTTTGTGGTTGTTGAGAAAGCTCTTATCTTTTCAGTGTATTTTGGTGCATGTTCTTGCAAAATTTGCATATACTGTACTTCAGCATTTGAACTCTGATTGATTTGTTTTACTGATTTATATCTCTGCGTTGGCCATAGCTTGCTGAGTCTCAAATCATGCTCTTGACAATTGCTGAATACTGAATTTTTTTACTAAAGAGATGCAAACAGTAACTTTGGAACCAAACTCAGATCTTTGATGCAACAATAACATAACTTGCTTGTCATACTACAGAGACCGTAGCAATATAAATGCACAGCTCAGAAGGATACCAAAGTAGTGACTGCACATTCTGCATAATTGTCCATTACACACAGAAATAGTATTTTTAACACAAAAAAACGTAAATACAGCATGCTCTCATTACCTCACACAGTTTGCTGGATATACATACAATATGTCAACTGAAGGAAGCAGAACCATTACCCTGAAAGTACAAACTGGGCAACAAAGCAAATTGTTTGCTTAAAAAATGGATATTGTATTGATATATTGTTATGTGTTTTCATTTTTCTAAGAAAATCAGACCTAACCCTGAGGCTCAAAGATCACAGACGGAGTTCACTAATACTGAACAGCTCTTCAAACATGAGCAGGGATTGACTTTAATCCCTTAAGAAAACACAACAGAAACTTATTACCAGTAAAGTAAAACAAGTGCTTCTCACAAACTGAACTTTGTTAAATTCTTATTATTATCGTTATTCACATGCTGAAATTTTCACTAACCGAAAGCTTGACCACCCAGGAACCAAAGCCCTGCTGCAACAGATAGGCCCGCAGGACATTCTTGGCCTCCTGGTAGGGCTTCGCCATCCTCTTCAGAGACAAAACAAATAAAGAAATATAATATAAATATAAATTATCGTTGGCGAAAACTTCAAATATTTACAGCATGATGTGCAAAATTCATTTTAATTGTCACAGGTTGCTGGGAAGTTGCTGGGAACATTCATGCCATTTGGGATCCCATCTGACGAAATAGTCTCTGGACAACATTGAACAGAACAACAGTGAACACGAAGGGCGTGTAGCCAGCGGTTAGCGATAAACGACTTACAGCCAAGACTTCCTTTTTCGCGTGCTGCATTGCTTACAGAAAAATAAACCGTGTTTCTTGTGACTGACTTTAATTAACGGGTCTTACCTTTGCTGAAATTTCAACATCATGATGCAGATTAGTAAAAAAGTCAAAATGAGGCTTCGGTCTGTCCTCAAGAGGAGAAGAAAACTACTTTTAAATGCTCCTTTGTTGAACGGAGGTCGGAGCACTCATTTCTGATGCATTCGAGGAAGTCGGGAAACACTGAGCAGCTTTCGTCACACAGCGTCAAGTGAATTTATCTCAAGTAGAATTTTAGATATTAGCAGATCTTACATGCAGATGTCTGTTTATAAAGATTAATAAGAAGCTAAATCGTCGTCAGATGGCGCTTATGGGAGCCGGGACGTCATTATGGCGGATTACTTTGTGTGTTTGCAAATTGGACACTGGGAATTACAATACATTAAGTGATTAATTTATATAAGCGGATATGCAACAGAGTTTGTCAACGCTGTAATACAAGTGTGACTTAGGTAAACATTAGGTAGATGTGGGGAGGTTACCTTGGCTTCTCTGTAGGAGCTTGTGGCCAGCAGGTCCTGCCTCTGGGCCTCTTTGGCCACCAACTTGAAGCGGTGAAGCATCGCTGCTTTGCACAGACGGCTTGCCAGAGCAGACCCGCTCTTAAAGGGAGATCTACAACAAGACACTCGGTGTAAAGAAACAGCTTCAAAGTAATCAATATCCGAAGCAAGTACTGTAAACAGCTGATGTCTGAAACAATGCAGCAGGTCAATCAAACCGGCACATCACCAATCTTCTAATGACTGTAACTTATCTATAATCCATTCATTATTTATAGTTTGTCACCTTGCGATTGATGGGGAGCTCTGAGATGACGTTACTGATTTTTGTATTTTGTAAATTGTAGCTTAGAAATGCCACTGATAGAATAGCTACAAGCTAATAAGTGCAATAACATACTACATCCTACTACCAGATTCCCATATTGTCATACAGTCATCCTTACTCCTCCACAGTCTTGCCCTCCAGGCCATCCACAACCTCCAGGGAGCTGTCTCCCTCGCTCCAGTTGATACCATAGGTCAGCTGGCTGCTGTTGGGGCTGTTTGTAGCCGCAGAAGGCACCAGGCTAATGTGCGGCCTCATCATGCAGTAGAACGTCGGTAGCTGGGAGGTGATGCCCTCCACGCGCTGGTTCAGAGAGATCTCCATGCCCCGGATATCACTGCAGCCACTGTCACCTGTATGATACAAAATTAAATATTTCAGCAAATGCCAAATAATGGTTCCTGTTGATTTCCAATCAAATGGAGGGTTGTGGAAAACTCTCTTGAAAGAGGCAATACATCTGGTCCATCTCTTAGCATTAGGCCATTTCATTGAATATTATAAAGTGCCACAGATTAGACTTATTTATTCCTTATTCGATCAAACATGAGAAGATTAGTACACTTTTTTGATGTTCCTGAAGTACCGAAAATGATAATAAGGGTTATCCACATGCCAAGGGTGATGTGAGGTCAGAAACTATATGAGACTTAAAATACCTGCATATGTCAGACAGCAAATTTTTTTATGCAACAAAACTAGTTTTTGGAGTTTCCCTCTCTTGAGGCATATTTGGGTCATAAAGCCATAATGACTATGAGCAGAGGGGAGGACAGAGTCACATGGAAAATCATATGTCAAACCAGTATCTCTGTGTAAAAAAGAAAGTTGAGAATTTGTGACGCTCTCTCCGCTTGTCTCAATTTCACCTAATTTCATATGCTTGAACATCAAAGCAGTCAGGACTTCTCCTGCTTTGCATCTTTCTTTCTTTTTTAAGCAAATCAAAGAGCTTTACACAGTTAAAAACAGCATCAAGAAGCATCATTATAAAATACAGAAAAAAACACGTCCGGTCAGAACAATGCAACAGTATGTGCTTCTACTTAAGAACTTAAGAGTTCTTATACTTCCCAGAATTCCTTTCTCATCGGTCCCAGACTCTCTCAACACTTACAACACTGTAAGTATTACCAAGTACTAGTACAACAGTGTTAGACATTTCTAAGTTAGTTCCTCTTAATGGGTCTCGGACCCTGAATTACAGAGGTTTATGCTTGTGCTGCAGCAGACTGCATTGTACTTGAAGGTGTATTAGTGGCAAAACTCATATCCATATCCACCTTAGTCCAACATCTCTTGCAAGTGCTTGGAAAGTAATTCAAGTTTATGTAGCTGTAGGTGGCCATAACCACTTCCAAGCCGTTTGATGGTAGCAACCACCACAATCAAGTGCAAGTCTACATTGAACTGTAAAACACATTGCAAGTGCAGCTCTTCTCAAAACCAGGCTACCAGCACAATTAAAGAAGGGTATCACTCCGCTACATTGCCTCACCTCACACCACCCCTGAAGTAATTCAGCTGTTGTAACTGCACATGGTGGTGATGCAATAAGAGCATGCACTTAAAGTAATAAATAATGTCTGTTAAGTCACCAGTGCCCAATGAGGTAACATAATGGTGATTGAGCCTATGGCCCACTGATGAAAGCCTTTTCATTAGGAAAGGCTGTCTGGGGCAACATTCGCGGAAAAAAAGCACAGGCGGCGCCCAGTTAGTGACGCGTTTTCCATCACCCTGCAGTGGTTGGTCTGCCAGAGAGGGTAGGCAGAGCTAAGTGGCTGCTTTTCCGTTCTCTGCAAGTGTTGCGAGTGAACAGGAATTTACTATGGCTGAACAAACAAAGAAAAGACTGAGAAACAAAGAAAAATAAACAAATTCGACGCTCAGATGACGGCTAAAAAGGAAAGCGACCGTCAGCGAGGAAAATCAAGAGTTACACCCGGAGCCAACCATGCAACACTGACTGGATATCTGGGAAGTGTGCTTCTGCAATTACCATTTATCACCATAGGTGCCGCCAAAGAGAACGAAACTGAAATCTGCGAGACTACAACTCAGAATAAAATTGCCAAAATGGTTGGGTTTTGGAACAGGTACCACAGGATTCCCTGAGCAGGAAAGGCCCTGATAACCCTAGAATAAAGAAGTATGATTTCAGTTGTTGACTTGCCTATGAGGATGCTCTGGACGTAGACAGGCTCGATAAAGTGGCTGAGCAAGGCTCCCTGGTACCCGAGCACCTGCCACTGAGTGACCTTGTCTGTGGCGGACATGCTGACCACCTTGGGTGCAGAGTGATCAAAGGCTGACGAGAAAACTGAGAACACCTTTACAAGAAACACATCAGTGTTTAGTTATGGAGCAGTAGTGCAGGGAAGAGTTGCAATGCTGTTTATGTTATGACTCTTTGATGTCTTTATAACTTTAACTGCATGTAGGATAAAAGCAACAGTAAAAGATAAGAGACATTAACAGTACGTCACCTTGCCTTCCACTGACAGGTGGAGGCTGATCTCGTTGTTGACTTGCCATGCTGAAATGGAGAGCGGGTTCAGCCGCCTGAAGGTAAAGCACAGGGCAGACGAAAAGAATTTTAAACCTTCACACACTCAGAAATATTATACATGCTACTTTACCTAGATTTGGCATTTTTGTGGTATTAGGACCAAACTACTAACGAAAACAGGCTCATAAGGTTGAGTGCAAAACAAACAGCAGAGCAAGCTTGAGGAAGATGACTTATGTCAGGACTAATGCTAGCAATTTTGGGTGCAAGTTGGGTGTTTTGCTCAGTAACACTTGTAAAACAAAATATGTTCAATTAGGCGCATTATCAGTATCTGCAGATTATGGCTTGAAAATGACAGCATCGGCAGATGTCATTTTTCTGCCAATATCTTCCGCCGATAAAACACTTTTGTTATGCCTAAATGCTTGGTGATTCCCTAAAAAAGCTTGATATAATGCTACGACATTAACTCGGTGCGAGTGTGCACGCACACTGCCTGCACCACGTCTCTTCCGTCAAGCCTGAAGAAGGATGCAAGATGTCTGCGGTATGGCAGTTTTTTCTGAAACGGACAGAAAGTTTGATTTCATTTTATGCATTTGTTCTGTGCAATAGGTAAAATTTGCACTTGTTGCAGCTATTGTCAGGATTTTCTCAGGAAGAGCATCATCCAAGCCTGTCTACGTTGCACGAATATTACAGTTTTATTTATAGAAAATGTTACAAATAAATAAATATGGCATTTTTCACATAATCGAAGTTAAAGTACTTTTCTTATATTGCCCTGTATCCTTGTGCCTTGTATCATGTTATTTCTGCATCTGCCAGTGGGCCACTACAATAAGATAATAATAGGCATGATATCAATTCCACTACAGGGGAGACTTGATCTTTGCAATTAGGTGGAAAATAAAGTGCCTTATATATCGGTATCAAAATCGGCAATCAGCAAAAAATCCAATATCATGCATCCCTATGGTCAATATACTATCCCTAAAATATTACCAATATTTGGCTTCAGTTGAGATCAAGTGTTGTAATAGTTTAAAGGTCTCCAGTTCCACATACGAAAGAGCAGTGAGAGCCTAAGAAGGATGAAGCTGAAAACCAAACACTCACAGCTGGGTATGGACAGCAGCCCCCTTTGGCAGTTGGTTTACATAGAGGTGCAGGGTGATGCCGCTCTTCAGGCTGAGGAGGCCGCTGCTGCTGCTGCTCTGCTGGAAGATCGACTTCTGAGTCAGGTTGGCCGTTTTGCTGAAGAACATCAGCAGGTGCCGGTACAGAAACCTACAGCACATTATGAGAAAGGGTGTGAGCTATCTAACTAAAGCTAACTGCACTCATTCTAAATCTGGAATAATCCTGTAAGATTATTGTACCTGAAGCCTAAACCTACTGTACTAAACTAAGACATGATGTTTTAACAAAAATATTCCCTATAATTACATAGCAACCAAATAAATCTGATCAATTTAGAAGAACTAACCTCATGAGTGATCTCCTTGCAGTCACCACTGCATGTGAATCATGTACTACCCGTCCACTGGATGAAGCACTCTCTTTGGTATTGAAGTTCCCGGTGCCGAAAGCAACCACCTCACATCCGCTGGCTATAGAAGACGGGTTTGTACACGAGGTAAAAACATCTTAATAGCAGTAGGCAAATCCACTGTTTAACAGGCTGGAACACTCAGATGTATTTGTTTCATGAAGTACAGTCAAGCACAAGTACGAAACTTCTTTTCAAAGCAAACCTATCGGAGCAAGAAGTAACAGCTTCGCTCCATTTCATACAGTAATTTACACATGCAATAATACCTTTGTAACATAGAAAGACTATTTTCTGCAGGGACTGCCTCAGAGAGGTGTGGATTTAAATCAGGTGTAATGCTTGAGGTTAGATTGTAGATGGGGGTGTGTTTGTTTTTATTGCATTATAATTTTAGCTGTTGCCTACAATGACGTATTATTCTAAAATGAGCCCACTGAAACACTAGTACCGTAAAATCCGGTGTTTAAGATCCACTTTTAATACATTTTTTTTCATCCAAAAAGTGGGCAATCAACGTTACAGTAGGCTGAGCTGAACTACCACACCGGTAGCTAGCAGGATTGCAAACTCGACATGGTGAAAACAGATGATAGGCTGTAATTTGTGTGTGTTTTGAATGTGTTTCAAAACAGACTGCGTCTAATATTCAGGTGCGACTTATGTTCCAGATTTCACAATACTTCACACTGTTTGCACACACCAATTTCCCGTTAAATTATTAAAGAAGATATTGATTTAAATACTCAAAAGGACTCTTATAAGTAATTTCACAGTCTTTCCTTATAAGGGCTCACTTACACGTCTGAATGATGAATGCTGCTGTGGTTCCAGCACAGGCAGAAAACTCTTGGTGGCTGTTCATCAGCTTATTGAGCTGATCTCTGACAGCGTTTGGGATCTGGAGGTTGACGAAATTCTTCCTTTCTGAAGAGCAGGAAAGAAAAAGTATTAAATTGTTGATTAAACATACTTATCACATAACGGACACGCTCAATAAGAAAGACACATATTTAGAGATGCATATTCTACTCCAACCTGTTTGTACAGTATTCCCTGTCCTTCCCTTTTTGTGGTCCTTAAGCATTATATATAAGTTTTGCCTGTACTTAAGCATGTTTAAATAAAACAAGGACTACATGTCCTGATTTATCCAACACAAGCCTTATGCAGCCAGACTAAAAAAGGCCAAACAGTCCAAACAGTGACATATTCTTCACTAGACCTAAATAACAACTGTTTGACAACGTGTTTTAAATTCCACTTTGAAGTACTTACTTTCACATTTGAAGTTACTGACAACTATATTCAGCAAGTTAAAGAGGTTACTAAGTAAACAGAACAAAATACAATCATGGCAACTGTCAACCCAACAATGGCGCATGGGAAAGCAGTGTTTCCTCTAGGATTTTTTTCACCAGCAAACAATTTACTAAATATATGTGGCGGAAACACTGCTGCTTCTCCAAGTCCACCGCAGTTGGAAAATAAAAGAATGACACGTTGTCATCTCCAATGGTGGGGGGACAGCACACACAGGCATGATGGGGAAAACGACGATGTTAGGTAGCTAGTTGCAACAGGTATGTGCAGAGACGTTCAGGGTATGTGGAGTTAGCTCAGACTCAGAGAGGAAGATTGATCGCGAGCAGAGAAGTGTTATTGCACCTGTGAGGGCAGGACAACTGCGGTTGATTAGTTCAAGGAAATTTATGACGTAATAAATATCTAACATAACCACGCCCAATTCAACTCCGATGTCAGGGAAGTTAACAAAGAAAGAATGGCAATAACTCGAGTTTGGAAAACTAATTTCTAAAACTTTTAAGCTGCTTACTAGTATGTACATGAGAACCTAAATTACATAGTTTGAAGGATTTTGTGGATTTGGGTTTCCAGGGGCTTTAAGTGTCACTGTAGGAGCCATTCATTGTCATACTTTATTTCTGCGTATATTTCTTGAATACACAATTTGTCACAGGTGGCAGTGTAGGCCGGTGGTGGTAGGTGGAAACTACAAGGGACACAGGGGAAACAGCTGACAGTTATGACAGTGATGAGAAGAGCACACGGTTCTTACCACGCGTCACGCTCTCACAACCTCCATACCAGACACAAAACGTAAGTTCACTGTTTGTTTTATTGTTTAATAAATGGGACCATCACCCAACAGTGATAATTCTTTTGGACAATAATTTATGGAAGCGCGTCAAAACATGGTCTCCCTCCCGCATCCAGCAGAGTGGATAAAACCAGGTCAGGATAGTCACTAGTCACTAAGGGGGAACATCTCTCTATATGGTTTTAAAAATGTAAGATTTTATTATCAAGGTTTACTTTGCTACCATGTCAAAAATAAGGCAGCACTCTGTGATAGTAGAAATCCAGAATTACCGTGAACGGCTCTACAAGGAGGGATGTCAGAGACAGAGGGCTCCTCTTTTACTGGCAAAGGTGGAGGGACATCTAAGGGAGAAAAAGGCACAGAAATTAATTAAGTTATAAGCCATGTAATAAAAGATAGCTCTTTTTCTAACAGGTTTCAAAAGTCACTATTGATCATTGATGTGTACACGGGCATGTCAAAGCATCCTGTGTAAAACAAAGGGTTGAAAACTGGTTATATCTAGCATTGCTAGACGTTGCAATTTTTTCCTTTATCCAACATCATAGAATTGGTTGACATCTTCACTGTAGGGGACTTAAATCTGGCTCATCTTGTTTCTATATTATTTCCTGTAATATTTACCCTTAATCCAAGGAGGGAAATAATCTACCAGAGTAAGTGAGGTTAACGAGGATACCTTTACTAGCACAAAGTCTGCTACAGAAACACTTGATACTTCAATCAGCAGTAGACCCCCACCTGATGCTTTAGGGAGCAAAGAATTCCGATTTTCCAAGGTGGGCAGCAGGTCCTCCAGGGCAAACTCTGCTGCTTTGAGCCGAGCCTCCTTTTTGGTTATTCCCATGCCAGTCTTGTACTCAAGCCCATCAACCACCACACAAAAGGCAAAATAAAAGCCTGGTATGTTACCTGAGAAAAAAAAGGGGGTTCAAGAGAATAACAACTGAACTTGTGTCTGAAGTTAATCTTAATTCACACAGACATGGTCTGGAGCTGTACCTGTGGTCACTGTCTCCTTTATTTCCAGATGAAACTGCAAAGTCTGGGCGAGCTGATGGAGCACAGACACAGCGTTTGTCTTGCCTTCCCTGTATCTGTCAATCAGTGTTTTAGACGAGACTTTTGGCTTGGCAGCAGGATCTTAGTTGGTGAAATAAGTGAAGAGTTAGCAAGGGCATCAGCTATACTTTCTTTTTTTTTTAGATTTTAATAAAGCAATTGATTAAAATGATGTGTAAAAGAAACCACACCTCAGAGAGCATAAAAAACAACTTGACTAGTGATATAAAATGCTGATGAAGTGGGACTTAAGCGAATCATTATGTAACTCACAAGGGTTGACTGTCCTTGTCACTTGTTGATTGAAGACATCTTGGCTAGGTCCATTTGAGGTAGGCAAAGGTGCATATGGTTTTGTCAGTCCTGAGGTCACAGGCAAATTCTCACTGAGAATTTTTGCAAAACAGGCCTCTCTGGAACCCAGAAATGAACTACCAGTTTGGAACATCCTGAAAGCTTTCACTACTGCTGAGGAGATAAGAACACCAACCCATAATGTTACCTCATAAGTGACCTTAAACACACCTCAAAAACACAGGAGTACCATACATGTCAGCTGTAGATCACGGTGACTGGACAGGTGTAACGGCAGGCACTGTAGTTACGCTGCATTCACGTGCTGCATATGGATGCGCGAAGTTAACAAACTGTTTTTTTTCCGGGTTCAATGTATTAAAGAGCTTTAAAGTTAGCGCTTAAAACTTAATACCATATTACACGTTTCATGCGAGCAAAAAGTGCGTCTGAAACAATGTTTTAATGTTGCTAACATTGCTAATTGTTTTAATTACGTCCGACATTTTTTTTGCGTAATATAACGTCAAGTTCGTCACGTCGACAGTCCTGTATCAAAACTGTCTCCTAAAAACACTAACATTTTGCACAAAAAATTATGACTTAATTTTACCTTTTCTGCCTTATTTCGTTTACTTTAATGTATTTTAATTTATATGTATATTTATGTTATACCCAGAGCTAACAACCTCGTCTCTATTGTTAAAATGTACTTTACTTTCAATTAGTAAATTTATTAAAAATGTACCAAAACTCTCTTCAACCGTCAGAGTAATTTGTTTCAACTTGAGGCGGCGTTCACGTAAACCTTGCCCGCTTGGAACTAATTTTCATGATTATTTTAGCACCACATAGATGCAGGAAAAGATATATACTGTAATTTCAACTCAAGGTAAGGACCAACGTTAAGATGATTACGTTTAAGGCGAAAATCATGCTAAAACACGTTAACTCTTTCTATGACATGATGCTGTAAGCTAGACTTTTGGCTAGCCCGTAAAACAAATACAAACTTACCGAAAACGCTGCTACATTCACCGCACTAATCACAGTGTACGCTATGGGTTCAATCTTTAAATTCAAAAACAAACACATGGATATGTCATGGTTACTATTTTATCGTATTTATTAAAACCAACAGTCTTTGATTTAAACAGTTACAGAGCTACGTCTCACCGTGCAAAAGAAGTTCCTAGAACGTGGGCGTGTTTAACGCACGTGAGTTGGCGGTCATCGTCTGATTGACGGCGTGCAGAGATCGTTTGCAAAACACGAAGACCTCCACTGTTTTAAAAATGCGATACCGTGTTTTACCATTTTTGGACAAGTCAGAATTGGAATCAGCTTTATCGGCCAGGTATGTACACATACAAGGAATTTGACTCCGGGTTACCTTTGCTCAAACTATTAAAAAGTTAAGTAATATGTACAAGCCTACATTCAACATTAAATATTTAACTAGTATCTACAAGCCTAAGAAAGAAAATAGTGCAAATATGAGGGGTGCAACTATGCTGAAATATATAATGTGATTTAGAAAAAAATATGTAATTATGTAACAGATGGGTTAATTACATGAGGTTTCCAGTAGTTACAGTAAAAAAAAATGTGTATAAATTCATGCCGGATGATGCCTATGGGAATAAACTGTTTTTGTGTCTGGTTTTTTTGCCTACAGTGTTCTGTAACGTTTAATGGAGGGAAGAAGTTTAAACAGTTTGTGTCTGGGGTGTGAGAGGTCTACAGTGATGTTACCTCCCTGCTTCCTGACCCTGGATCGGTGCAACACCGGTATGTCCTGGATGGACGGCAGGTCGGCCCCGATTATTTTTTCTGCAGTCCTGCAGTCAATACAGTCTACGCTCAATACTTACAAACACTTACCCTGGTCACTGTAGCTGTTTCAATGCTCAGAAGCTAGCAATTGGACTAGTTGGGAAACATCGTAGGCTAAACGTTGATTAACAGTTTATGTGACTTTTTGTTAATCATTTGCAGGGGTGACTTGGAAGCATTGGGATGTAAGTCTACAATAGAGGCATTCCAGACATGTTGGTCTAATTTGGGGAAATGCATGTTCAATGCACCACCATTTTTGTTGAAATAGGCCTTCATTTTGGGGAGTTTAAATTTATGATACCCGAAATGATATCCTAGAATACCAGAATGCCTTGTTTTGCTCACATTATGAACATGGTCAAACTTTGTTTCCACTTTCAAGGTTCATTGAGTCCTCATTAGTGTTGTTATCAGATCTCTTGTAGGCTGATATTCAGACTAAATCATATCAGACATGCTAGATGAAAACGCTAAAAACAAATCTAAGATGCAGGTAATGATTCAGAAGAGAGATTATAATCTCTACATATTGCATGCAGAAAATTTGCACGGTTTTGAAATGAAAGTGGGAGGTAATCATAAGGAGGCTTCCTCTCTCACCTACACTGACATGATGACATGTTGCGGTATGACGGTACAAAGGGGCAGCTTCCTCCTCCTCTCAGACCTACATTTGGTGACGACAGAGACTCTTTTTGTCTGCATCCTCACCAAGACGAAATAGACTTAAATACCCTCAGCAGTCATTTCTTTATTTTAGTACCTGCTGAAAGTGTTCTTTATGTGACTATAGGTGAGGAATTTCCCTACATCCAGATCACTTCAAACACGTGTGCTTTGGCTTACGTCACCTCACAGTGATGGTTTCAGGGGTTTTCACACTCTCTCCCTTATAGAAAGGCATTGTCTCAGACAATGATGAAATGACAAGTAAGGTCACAGAAAACTTGACCCTGTATTTTCCCTGTATCCTGCTAACAATAACGTCTTTTCTTTTTTTTTGCTGTTGTCATTAATTAAGTTTAAACATCCTAAATGAAAAGAGGTATTTGTAGCCAGAAAGTAAAGCAGTGAAAGAAATATTGTATAACTGACCCCGACCTTGTGTTGTGTTGAACCATAGAGGATATTATATTAAGTTTGTGCATTTGGGATGTTCAAAATATTGCATTTAAAAATAAAGTTATTCCCATATGTTTGATTTGGCCCATTACTGTGCATTCATAGTTTGTGTTGTTGTCATTCTTATTCGCATTAAAGAGTTTAAATGTCTTTGTAACCCAGGGTTTAATATTGGCCATGACCTCAGGTGGTTTCTCTCTGACCACCAAATACTAGGCTACCTGTATTGTCACCTGTGGTCACCGAGTTTTTTCCCATACCTGTGCAAATGCATTGGGACAGTCTAACAAACATCCTGATTTCTTTACGGTAGCTTTGTTCTGCAGCCTTTGAGCTCCTCTTGCCGTGAAAGAGCTTGGTATGGTGGAGGAAGACTCAGCGGGTCTAGAGCGTAGCAAGCACTGTCATACCCCTTTCCCACCGAAATTACCCGACCCGGGAAAAACCACTAATAAATGCTGATTGTCTCTTTTCCCATTGCCAGTGGAGTATACTCCTTTCGGCCTCTTTTCTGCTGCGTCATCACCTGACGTCACCAACGTGCCGGAAACAGGGTTAGTAAACAGTGTAGATGTTACGGTGGTTCCGTCTTTATTGTACTCATTCAGTCTATTCATCATACTCGGCGCCAACAAATTTGGAACGATGTTCGAGCGCTGCTCGGACATAGATGGGCGGAATTTGTAGCTGAGATGACGAGGAGTTGCAGAAGTTACAGACAGAGCATAGCATCGCGCTGGAAAGGGGGCATAGATTAGCGTGTCGACACAGGTTTTGTGATCCATCAATGATGATCGGAGCCAGGGCGTTAATTACCCGCGTCTACTGTAGAGTCATTTGACCCGGGTCTGAATGCCGATTGTAACCTTCCTACTAAGCTAAAAAGCCGGATGTTGGCAGGGGTTAGCAGGTTTTTTTGACCAGTGATAAAGGGGCTTTACACAGCAACTGTATACCGCATACTTCTGTTCTGGTGCTACAGTTTCTTTTGGGTTGTTAGATGATAATAAGTGCAATATTCTGGTCAGTGATTACCTTATGCTAACTCTCAATCTCCTGCCCCAAGGCTTAGCTGACCCTGACATTTACATTTTGGCCTGATGTGATCAAATGGTCATGTCAGACTTAAAAGATGAAACAATTTTCACTTTATTAACAGCATTGTAAAAATGTTAGTGAATTGTCACAGTTATGGAAGGCTGTTTTATGTTGTGGGGTATTGTTTTTATTTAGGTGTCCTTTTTGGCCACCAAAAATCTACTTAGGCCACCAAATTTAGGAGCTTGGTTTCCCATGGGACCAGTGCTTAAATGTGTCTTCCCCTGCACTGAGCCTTTTCCCCATTTATCTTTGTTTTCATTGAGCATCATACACTGGTTAGAGCAAATGTGGGACAGAGACTGTCTGCAGCACAGTAGAAAGTGTATGATAGCCATTAAAGTTCTAACAGATGGCTAAAAGATAAGATACATTTTATATAATGTAACTATGGGACGATGCCCCACAGCAAGTTAGCTTAGCATAAAGACAGAAATCAGTAAACAGCTTAAGAAAAGTTGTATACCAGCACCTCTAAAGCTATTTAATGTATGAACTTTTTCAGCCCTATTGCTTTGTTCTACAGTGGTAATATAGCAGAGTGTGCGTCGTGCAATATGTGTGAGGGGGCGGCTGCCTGTGGTTAGGGGCTTGACACTACTTGCATACAGGACACAGTCAGAATTGAAAGTGCTTTCTTTGGGGGCAGTGATCAGCAATAATGAGAGAGTAAAAAGTGGAACAAGCAGCTCACACCCAGCAAACACTAAAGATCACCACAGGAACAAATACCGTGTTTACACCCACACTATAGGGACAGAGTTTAAATTGACTTCTCTAATCAGTCACACTTGAAAAGGGAAAGGACACATACTGAAATGAGTTTGCACTCTCCATCCTCCTGTTTCTTCCCATAAGCAGCCAAGGTAAAGGAAAAAGATGAGTCACTTGACCTTATAACACAGTTTTCCTATTAATGAATCATTGATGGTTTTAATGTTTGCAGTGACAATTTGTATTTTGTGATCATCTTTAAAAACAATTGTATGCATTAGGATGGTACTTAAGACTTCTAATGGTGTAAAAACAGCAAGGATAACCAACAAACCTTTCCACTGCACAATCCGTCTGCAAACATCCGTAAATGAAGGTGTTGTTCATGAGAAAAGGGTAAAAGTTTTCTCTTGCGGGGTTGTTTGTTCAGAACGGAACAGTGTTTGATCGGAAATGAAACCCTCAACTCTGGAAATATTTGCTGTTATTAATAACTTGGTGTACGTCTGCACCCTTTCACCAATTTGGAAATGCAAAGCCCCAACAGAAAGCCATTAAAGGCAGTGGAATTTCCCGTACTGAGTGAGATTTTCAGGACTCAACCACTTGAATCAAACTCAGACAAAAACAAATTTTTCTTTTGTTTAAGGGATAGAGATGCACAAGACTAGCGAATAGCACATGCACAAAGGGGCCATTACAAAAAGGATGTCATGCAACCGCAAGATACCAACAAACACCTGCACATGATCCATGTCTGTAAATCAATCATCACTGGTCTTATTTTTGCTTCCGCCCACGTAAAAAGTTCTGATCCAAAGACCTTAACAGCCTTTGTGAACAGACACAAAACACAATACAAATTTTAAGCCTTCAAAATCCCATTTTAATTTGAATATTATTAGAATACATGTGTCACATACAGAATTGCCTTATTTGTAGAATGCTGACGAATATAGGTCATAGTTGCCAGATATTCACATGTAGTTTGCTGATCCTACAGCAGAGGGCAGTATAAGAATGGAGATAAAACTAAAGTGTAGGCCACAAACAGAAGGTTAGACACCTCACACAATGCTTCATTCAAACATGAGGAAGTTAAATATGACACAGG
The DNA here is from genome assembly GCF_022749685.1 of Semicossyphus pulcher. NCBI lineage: Eukaryota > Metazoa > Chordata > Actinopteri > Labriformes > Labridae > Semicossyphus > Semicossyphus pulcher. The sequence goes on from NW_027211693.1 coordinate 7,927,719, forward strand.
CCTCGCTGATAAGACTTATTAGTCATTTGTATTAGGGTTGGGTCTTTTTGAAATATCAACTCAGCAGTTATTAATTTCCTAATTACTCTCCTAACTTTAAGATAATTATGTGAAATATGAAAAGGGTTCAAACTTTAAAGTCCAGTTAATATTTTTAGGTTGTAATTTGCCAAAAAAATGAAATATTAATGTAAAAAGCATTACAATTTTTGTATATTTAGTATCCTACATTTAAAGCCATTCACAGTATTTTCTTAATGCCCATCGAGTCCAGTCTGGACGGCAGATTTTGCTCTGTTGTAAACATTTCAGACTCCAGAGTCTATGATTTATGATGAGAAATAAAATACCCTGCTCTTTGGGCTAAACACATGAGGTACACAAAGAACACGTCTTCTCTAAGTTTGATTTACACACAGAGAGCCACACTAACCGCTTTACTGAACAGAGTGCCCCCAAACCATCAGAAACCAGAGCCTAGCTCCCCGTGGCTAACGCATGTTAGCTCTGACAGCACCCCACCATTGATAAATAACAGCAGCTTGTCTTTAGCCTGCTGGTGCAGTCACGTTCAGCTGCAGCTCTCCAATGCGTCTCCACAGCCAAGATTGAATCTTCCCCATTCATTAGACTAAGTGGATGAGGCTCTCTAATAGGGGCTCCCTTCCCCTCAATAATTGCCGTTGATTGGCGTAAATTAGACCCTAGTTGCCAGACGAGTGATTCTCGACGACGATAATCCGATTCCCAACTCAAACTAATAGGATTTTAACTCTGGCTTTGGCCTAATGTCCGTCTGCAAACCCTGGCTGTGGCCCTATGCCCCATCTAGCCGACGTACTCTGGATCATATCTGGGCCAGGCCAAGCTGGAGCTGCAGCGGTGTGTGCATTCACCAGGGCTGGGGGTCGGGTCATTGCTGTCGCTGGCCCCGCGCTCTGCACGACATTCTTGGCCTCAATCGGTCATTCATGCGTGACACTTACATCATGAAGGGAACATGCGTGTGAATGAGGCTGGAGTCTGCTGAGAGCACAGAGCGGATGTTGGATGTCTTCAGTTGACGTGTAGCTCCAGTTTAGGCCTTGATACTGAATGATGAGCCCTTTGAGAGCTTGGATTTTTTTGTGAGACAGTTTGGAAATCTGTCACTCTTGGAAAACATCAAATCCATCTTCTTCTTTCAGAGACAGTGATCTTTCATGGCGGGATACAAAGTTGGTATCATTAGTGGTAAATACTTTGGCTCAACCCTGGCTCCATATATTAAAAGGCTGGCTAACATCATATTATTAGTCATGTATTGCAATGTTACAAAATGTGTGGGAAACAGTGTATTAATATAGTATGTTCCAAACCATTTGAAGCAAGTTGATAGCATACAGTACATGGAGAGATTTATGAATGGTCCAGTTGTTTCCTCATTAAAAACAAATCAATATAAAATACATCAGCACTTACATTTGGCATTAATTACAACAAAGTCAAATTATTTTTGAACTGTCAACTGGCGCCAGTTACCGTATTCACATGGCAGCCATTTTCCTGATGTGGTCGGAAGCTCAAATGTCCTGCATTCCAAGCTGAAAGTCGTATAATTAAATAGAAATCTGACAAATTGTTTTCAGTAGCATGTTAATACAACGGATCATGAAAATTCAGAGGGACATGAGGCCATATTTCAAGGCAAAACAACGTTATTTCAATACAACAGCTAACGTTAGCATTCAACGAATTCCTAGCTAATGCTACCTTTTGGTGGTGGCTCCTCGAAACGAAAAGAAACAACTCATCCTGAAATCATTTTGAACCAGTTTATTTAAGCCTGCAAGTAAAACACACAGAACAGTTCATTTTGTATTGTGTAAAACTATATCAAATTGTAATGCTAGCTAGGAATTGGTTGGAAGCTAATGTTCTGACGATAGCTAATAGTACGATATCCATCCAATGTTTGTCCCTCTGGATTTCCACAATCCATCATCTTTTTAGCTGCTGATCGATCAGGAAGTGGTGAAGTTAATTTATATGTCCTGTGTTGAAATGACTTGCAAACCTAAACATGGCGACATGACATTATAACCTGTGATCTAAGAGGAAAATGGCCGCCATGTGAATATGGTGAATCGTCTTCTCTTTTCTTTGATGGTAGTTTGAGGCGATGTGTGTTAGAAAAGATGCCACCCATTTTCTGTATCCATCCAACATGGCCCCTTTCTATACACCTTCCAAACAACATGAAGTGTACAATAGGAGCAACCTGAATGTTCTTTTGTCATCCAGTTGATAAGGGGACGGTGCTACTACTAAGGCCCGAGGACTAATGAATCTCCACTCCATTACGGCTGAATCGGACAGATTGCTCTCCCGGAGAAATGAATTGAGTTTTTTGTATTTGTGAGATCATTCTCCCTCCATTAACTGCTCTTTATCCCGTCTCTTCATCACAGGCAAATCAGGTTAGGCAGCCATGATTAGCTGGGGTGGCCTCCCTTTTTAAAAGGTAATTGGGTTTGGCGGCTCAGCTGATAGTGCCATTAGGACCAATAAAGGCTGGGCTTGGCTCATCGAGTGAAACAGATTCTTCAGCAGCAGATGGCAGACGGAGGGAGAGGGCTCTGATGCATTGAGGCCGAAAACAAAGTTTGTGTAACCGAAGTAGTTCAGGGGCATCGTCTCCCCCCCGACAGGCTTAATATTTTTGTCTTTGTGGCAATGATGACATTTTCAGGGGAGACAATGATGGCTTTTAATATGCTCAACACTGATTACAAAATGATTTGGCCATTAGAATGTGGTATTTTCTATTGGGGTAATTCATCATTGACACAGTAATATTTTAATCACGTACTTGAGGCTATGATGTCACCAATGACTGTGGAGGGGTAGGACTTAACCTGCATTTATGAGGTATAAGAGTATTGAGATATAAGAGTTCCTGATGGGGAAAATTCACATGAATGTTCCCTACAGTAGTAACAAAAACTTGAAAAATTTGACAGACTTGATATCAACACATGGAGAAGGAAATTAAATGTTAAGATGATTAAAGTTATAATCTCAAAGATCTCAGTTTCGTTCTCTTTGGCGCCACCTGTGGAGATAAACGGTCATTGCGGGAGCACACTTCCCAGATATCCAGACAGTGCTACATATGTGACGTCCACGGTTGGCTCCGTAACTCTTGATTTTCCTGGCTGACGGTCGCTTTCCTTTTTAGACTGTTTGCTTCATCTGAGCGTCGAGTTTGTTTCTTTTTCTTTGGATTTTCACTTGTTGTATCTGTAGTCATCCATCTTTTCTTTGTTTGTTCAGCCATAGTAGATTACTGTTTACTCGCAACGCTTGCAGAGACCGGAAAAGTAGCCGCTTAGCTCCGCCTACCCTCTCTGGGAGACCAATCACTACTGGGTGATGGAAACGCGTCATTAACTGGGCGCTGCTTGTGATTTTTTCTGCAAAAGTTGATACAGACACCCAGTCTGTAATACTGTAAATGCAATGGCTTTCATCAGTGGGCCATAGGCTCAATCATTGTGTTACCTCATTTGGCGACAGATAGAGACTTACCAGACATTTATTTACATGAAAATCTTTGAGATTATTACTTTAAAAGAAAGCTTTAAGATTAAATCACATTTTACACATAGATTTTTGCACACATTTAATTTGTAAAATAGTGTGAAAAAAGTTGTTTTTTGTCTAAGTAGAAAGACCTACATTAGACATTAATTGCAGCACATCTTCCATCAACATTAAACCTAAACATGTGAGCACACCGATGTGGAAAGAATGATTTCCCAGCTGCAGGGTATGAAGGGTAATGCTCACACAAATGTTGCGTAACACCATGCCAATGCTGAACCATTTGAAATAAAAAAACTTATTTTTTATTCTATCCACTGTCTACATCCTGACTTGGTGCAACATATAAACTGTAATCAGTGTTTGATGAAGATCGAAATGTCGACAAAGACGCGCAGTGCGACCCACAATCGATCCCCCTGAACTGTATCATCTCCTGTCATCTGGACTAAAGGAAAGGTGAACTTGCCAATTCCGAGAAATCCTGCAAAGCCACAGATAACCTTACTGCATCTGGAGCTCCGTCCTATAGGAAAAGGTGCATTAGTGGTGACAGGAGGGCCGGTGGGGACTGGTGCTGATGGGAGATTTAGACGGCTGGAGGTGGGCTTGTGTATTATGTGGCTGGTCATTGCTGTGACTGTCTCCCTCTTATCTCTTCCACTGCGGGGGTCCGATCCCCACCGCCTCTCTTATCTGCTGGTTCGACTTAGTCTCTCCCCCCTTTTCCTTCCCGGAATCGTCCCAGTTTTGTGAACTGTAGCATTGGTAATGTGAAAGGTGACTCTTTTCTGCAAAGTTTATGTTAAGAAGCCGTGTTTGTCGTATCATCTTCACATCATTTGTGGGATTTGATTCCAAGGCACGCCACAATTCATAATAGGATAAACCAGGTTTCTGCTGACCTTATCAACCTTGCAGATGCTTATTTTTTCTTCCCCAAGTCATTGAAAGCCTGTTTTATTTTGCTGATATGTTTCGTTTGAATGTTTTTTCAGGGCAGGACAAAACAAAACGAGTGAATCTAATGGAAATGCAATGATCTATTTGGCTTTCACATGCCTGCGTCGGTGCCTGCACACACACACGATGATGTATTGCTGAAGTATAACCAGAGGGTTGCGGTACATTTTCACCTGAGAGCTGCACATTTCCAGCCCTCCTAAATAAAACATTGTGTCGCCAGGCGCCGGTAAGTGTCCCTCAAAGAGCAGAGGGAGGAAGGGCGAGGGTAAAAAGCGTCCAGGTTAAGTTGTTTGAAAGGCCCCGGGTATTAAGAGGCATTTTACACTTAAGAAGTTGGTTTCGCTGGGTTTTCTGTTTCCCCTCTTATTGATTGATGCTCAACTATCAATGCATAATAGAAAAGCACTCAGAGCAAATGCAGGGTTATGGCCTTGGGAGGGAGTCAGCAGACGAGACTGCAGCAACCCCCCCACTCCAATGCCATTATTGGCCCATAAAGGATCCCTCGGGAAGGCCACGGTGTTCAGATCAGCACACACCAAATACCCAATTAAAAAAGGCTTTAAATTCCCTCCTCTTTCCTGGGCAAAAATCAATCTGAATTCAATCTATTCGGCTAGGATTCCGACAGAGCAGGTAATTGCCCATAATCGGTCAGCTAGGTGACAACAGCTTAAAGGGGAGACACTAATACAATCAGGTATTTGCTTTCAACGCCCGTCCTGGGCCCGGGCCTCGGCTGTCGAAAAACAGGTAGAGTGCAGTTTATGTAGCCATCAGACGAAGGCGTATATAAAGTTACACAAGTCTTCTATTGTGGGGCGCTCGACAGCTGATAAAGAGATTCTGTAAAGTACTGGAGGGATGATACTTCCTAAATGACCCGTCATGAAGCTGCAATAAATGTATTCAGTGATCATCTTGGAAAATAGCTTGTCAAGAAGCTGGAAATGAAATAGGGACAATGTTCTTCATAAAAGGTTCACATTGTCAAAATGTATTATTAGTGTAATTTGCACGCAATCTTTGCCATCATGTCAGGGTTATTCCAATGAAATCCTACGCTCCTGTTAAAGACACGGCATACTTAATGGTAGCTTTAGATAAGTAGGACACTTAATGGGGGTATATTACTGTACATAACCCCGCCCCACCTGGCTGGATGCTTTTCCGTTGCCTAATGCATGTGCTCTCCTGCTGCCTTAATGCTCTTTTTGCTCCTGAGCAGCTCTTTGGAAAAGAGTTTGTCATCTTTCAGACTGCTGACATCCTCGCTATGTTAATTAAAACAGACATGGACGCAACATTTAGGATATTAAAGCTTCAGATAATTACAGACATCATTTTAAAAGTTCAGAAACAGGAAGAAGATAAAGAAGAAGATCATTACGACCCAGAAGTGACCAAATTACTGCTTGTTGTATTTTATTTAGTAACTTCACACACATCAACGAGGAAATGCAGAAGAGATCTCTACATGTAGAGCTTTTGGACATCATAGAAACCTAACAATACCATTGAAATGACACAAACAGCTTGGTTTAATTGCACTTACATGCTGCCTCTGGATATCAGAGTGGCGAGGTCAAACTGTATTTTAAGAGGAAAATAAAGACCTGGCATATCTTTTTAGTCTGCTTTCAATCAGGAGAAACCTTTTTATTTCACCTTATTTTCATCCATGATGTTTATTTAGTCTTTGACTTTTACTGATTTGTAACATTTTATTTCTAAAGTTTTTAGTCTTACAAAATTGTGTTTATTGTTGTTTTTATTTCCCCTATGTTTTCCCATATGATTTTTTGCTATGTGAAGCACTTTGGGCTCCATGCTTGTATATAAGCTTATATATAATAAAGTTAAATTGAGCTGAGAAATGTATTTATTGCAGCTTTTGTTCTTGGTGAACTTTCCTGACCTCCCCAGGCCCTTGACTCTGAAAAAAGACAAGTACTGCTGCACACGGTTGGAGAAATGTGGCCCAAAACAGACAAATCACTGAGCTTAAACTTATTTGTTTTTAAGGGGAGCCGTGTCCGCCCCGCTGGCTTTAAGTCCAGTTTTCCCGGCTGGTAACATGATGTCCAGAGGTCAGCAGGGGTCAAAGGGTCAGTGGCAGAAGGCTACGATTAATGGATCTCTCAATAAAACGGGAGCTAATATTACCCGCTCTCTCTCCCTCGGCCTGACTTGGCCAAAGTGGAGAGGGAATTCCTCGTAGCAGACAGCGCAGGGCAAACAGCTTGGCTCTTGAAATTACTTTCTGTAATGGGTCCAGGGCTCGGAAAGTGGAAGCGCACTTTTAATTGACCAATCAAAAGGAAACAAAGCAGCCAATCTTCAGGCACGGAGGAGAAAGCCAATCGAATTTGTTTCATTTCCTGCCACATCCATCGCCGTTTAGGACCGTTATACAGTACATCAGTGCAGTTGATTATGAATATATCAAATAGCCTGCTGCTTTGAGAGCTTTTGACTGTGTTGCATTAATAAGCACAGTGAAAATCTATTTCTTCTCTTTTATAGTCTAGGATTATCCATTTGTTAAAGAATGAAAATGTGGAACTGATTATTAAAACCTAATTTAGCGCTCTGGTCTCGTATTTCACTTCCATCTGAAAAGAAAATCAGCTCGTAGCTTCTGCAGAGTTAGAAAACACAATCATGAATGCATCCTCTTTAATGATAAGATGTGTCATGTGTTAAGATTCTGACATGTATCTTGTAAAACAAACCCTGTTAAAGAAAGAAACATTTCTTGAACGATAGAAGAAGAAAGAGTGACTCCTCAGAGTTCGAGGGGAAAACATCCGTTTATTTTAAAGCAGTCACTGGTTACCGTCAGTCATCATGATCCTGCTCGGCTGCTCTCAGGTCGGTGAACATGAGTGACGGTCGCTGAACGTGCTCGGCATCATTCGTCCATTAGGTGGCGTATAACGCTCTCTGTTGCAGCCACGCTGATGTTCTTTGTAATCTCAGCTGTGAGGACACCACTCAGCATGAACGTCATGTACCTGTCACAAAAAGTGCTGCTGGGTGGACACGGTTTCCCAAAGGGACAGTGGTGGGATAGGTGTTTAGAAAATCTGTGTATGTGTGTCTTTTTTAGGATTATCAGGAAAATACACTCATGTATCAAGTTCTCAAAACAAAACTGATTAATATAATTGAAACAGCTTAAGTACAGTAGGTTAGTATTACATAAATATCATTTATGTATAAATTCAAGAAGTGTATCATTTGTTCTGCCTCTAAAATTAATTCTCTTAAGTTGATTTTTAAGAATAGAAATGAACTGTTGGACAAATGCAAACAATTAAAAACCAGTTGTGTTGAAAGTATTCAGATCCTTTCATTATTCTCTACTGTATGCGTTACATTAACACACACTGGACTTTTATATTGTCTGTTCACACTGCACTATTTTTATTTTATACTGTAAGCTTTTTGCACTCACTAATATCCTGCACATCTGTAGAGTTTTTAATTACACCTGTTGTACATATTTTGTATTCTATGTTTTTATATTTTTATTCTTGTTGCAGATTTTTTTTTTTTTTAATCTTATTCTATTTAAGTCTTTTTCTTATTTTTATTCTAGTTTTATGTTAATTGTTCGGCACCAAACCAAATTCCTTGTATGTGTAAACCTACTTATAAAACCCACTTCTGATTCTGATTAAAAGCAGGAATACTAACATCTTAAAACTCTCCATGATTAATGTCCTGCAGCGAAGGTGTCTCTCAAGTAAAAGGACATGGTTAAATATACTTAAGATATCTACAATAAAAGTACTGAAAATGCAAAATAAATAGTCCCCAAAAAGTGATCAATTATTACTGTAAACAGAATATTACAAACTGTTATTTATTATTATTATTATTATTAATGTAACTTATACGTGTTCGTAAATACATTTGTTCTGTTCTTGTGAGGTGGAACTGTTTCAAAGAACTTTACATACTGTTGGGAAGTCCAATCTACAACAGTGCATCATATTTATAGATATTTTGTTTTTAAAAGTAACTTGTAACTAAATCTGTCAAACATTAGGGGTGTAGGACATGGACTATTTGCCTGTAAAATATAGTTAGGTATGAGTATAGGTACGAAGAAATGGGAATATTCAAGCTGAGTAGAGAACCAAAATGCAGTGCTTGGAAAAATACAAAAATGTCACCAAAAAGCAACAAAAACTGGGAATAAGTAAAGAACATTACCTCCCATTTGTAGGTTGGTTTAATTTAGAAGATTTTTAGAGTCCACCACAAAAAAAAAACCTTTACAGTTTTTTTCATGTTAGCTTGAGAGAGAAACCCCCAGGAGCATGTCGGTACCAACCGGTACCAGCTTACTGCAGAGCCAGACTGTCAAAGGTAATGGAGGCAAACCAGTGGTGATATTTTAAATGAATTCACAGGTATATTCTGTTGCTTCCACAGACAAAAATACAACTTCTGTTAATTATGCTGTACACAAGTATTTCATTAATCCTGGGAGGCTTTTCGGAGGCTTTTCCATGTCTGCAGTGAAACAGAGCAACTTTGATTCTGCGAGCGACTCAATCTGTTGCTTTCACACGGCTGCGAGCAGCTTGTATTTGATTTCACAGAGAGGTGGTAAACATGCCGGTCTTTTCCACATCTCTGTTGTTCTGACACGCTCAGCTGAGACAGAGCAGCTCTAAAGTGTCAGCTTGAGGATGTGGGCTCTGCAGGTCAGCTTTCACACACACAAACTGACACTTCTCAGGTTTCAGCCCACAATATGGGTGGATGTTACTGCCAGTGTCCCCTTGCCGGCCCCCGGATTAAAACGCCGATTTATGCAGAAGTTGAACTTGGTCTGGAAAATAACACAATTATAGTACGTAACGAATCTGTAAATTGCAAGCTTCTGAAATAGTTTTTGTGGTCATATTTTCTCACTAACACAGATGCTTCTTCTTTCTTTTGGTCTTTTAATCCCATTTTAAACAGAGGCCATATATAAGAAGTAGGCCTGGCCACAGGGACATCACCCAGTGGTTTGTGGACTTGCATTTCAAAGCATCAAATTCCTCATATAGACTTTCGCCATCTTGTTTTTTTGGAGACTGAATTAGACATTAGCTTCTGGAGGAGATGGCCAATCTATGGCGGCTTCTGCTGTAGCAGGTCTTCAGTCGGAAAAGCGATAACTGATATCTGGGCCGAGATTTCCTTTTCCGTGTGCACGCCGTTGGGTAACGCTTTATATTAAGCTCCTTGTAATAAGCATTAGTTAATATGTAAAAAGACCCTTATAAGTCCTCATGAGATGCTTATTAGGCAAGGCAAGGCAAGTTAATTTATATAGCACATTTCAGCGACAAGACAATTCAAAGTGCTTTACACTAGACAACAAAAGCAAAGAAACACATTATCAAGCAAGACATTAAAAAAGAAAGTGAAGTCAAAATCAATTAAAAGAAATTAAAATATAAGAGTAAAAGTTAAAGTGCAGATATCAATAATTAAAAGTAAAAAAATATAATTAAAAAATACAATAAATGTATTAAAATAATGTAATAGAGGGCAGCTGTGAACAGGATAACATTAAATAAATGTTAATAATACTATAAATTACATAATAAAGGATTTATTAACCTTAGTAAGGCACTGTTCTCGCTTTAGATCCAGTAGCTGCAAAAAAGCATAATTAACTGTTCATAAGCGCATAGTTAATTGCTAATTACTGCATAATAAAGTATGTATTAATCTCCATAAAGCAACTGTAATGTTTAGTAAAGGCTTAACAATGACATAATAAGTAAGTGAGCAAGATTTAATGAATGAGTTATAAGAAACTGTTATTAACGCTCTTAAGCGGTCTAGAAATTGTTTACAAGTTTCTTATAAGTGCTTATAATCTAACAATAAACATGATTATAATACTATTACTAACAGTTACATAGTCTTGTGAACATATATGTAATGTTAATAAGCTCTTATAAGGACTTATAAGGGTCTTATTACTTATTAACTAACGCTTATTACAAGGACCCTAATATAAAGCGTCATTATTTACAGTCCAACTCGTAACTTCCGAATTACAGATGACGACAAGAACTGCCATATTGTTAGCTGCACCTACAGTATATGCATTTGTCTATTTACAAGGACAAACAAAAAGATCCTCTGATGATAGTTTATCGGCTTTGAGATTCAACTAAGACTTTTGTCCTGTGTGCAGCTATTGCCCGCTGAAACATGAGTGGACCACACAACTTGGACAAACCGAAAGCAGAATGCTTCTGACATTATAAATCCTGTCCCTCGCTTACAGATTCTGTCTTCTTATGCAGAATCTTTTAATAGAGAGTTGATCGGCTGCAAAGGAAGCGACTTGTAAATCTGAAGTAGCCACGCCGAATATTATACCCTGCTTTATTGTCTATTTGTCTTGAAATGGGACCATGATTTAGACAAGAATTTGGTGCCCTTTTGTACAAGACTTGGACCTAACGACTGAGAAGTGAGAAGTAGGCTTCTATCCAATCAGACTTCTTTTTGTAACCAGTGGAGTCGCCCCCTGCTGGCCAATAGAAACAATGCAGGCTTAAGGCTTCACTTTTGAAACCAAGAAGCTACATCCACTTCCACACATGTTTTTGAGTCTACTAAACTTTCCACAGACACCGTGTGGGGGTATCAATATGTAAAGAGGAAGTGATGGGACAATAAGAGCACACTCTCTTAGGGCTTATCGTTCAGAAAGATGTGTCCTTTGTCTGCTGAAATGATATCTGGCTATTAGAGCTGATGAATCCCAGGAGGTGGCTTTTATTAACTCCTCTCGTGTTGGAAAGGTGTGATGGCACCAGTCCTTTCAGAGTGGGACACTGCAGCTGCTCAAGCACCGAGGGGTTTCATGTCCCCGCTCTGGGAGCTAAACTGATGCCCTGAGGACGTGAATGGGACCCCTTCTCCTCCCCCGAGTCTTTCTTCCATACAACCCTGTCAGGCCCGAAGGCCACCCTGTCGTCACAAAGTGAATCAATGTTCCCGCCCCAGTCTGACGTCCCCTCACCGCTTGTCCGTCAAGAGAAGTTGTCCACACATTGATATTCCCCCTCCTCGTCCTTCTTCTCCTGCTCTTTATTATTTTAATTAATCAGGATTGCTGCACCTGTCTGTCAATTCTGCGGGTCGCCATTCCACGCAAAAAGGAAAAGTAATTAAAGTAGCTGGCAAGGCATGCTGGGGGTTTGGTTTGGGGCAGAGATGGCGGAGCAACATTGACAAGATGAATCGGATACAGATGCCAGAGCTTTCATTAAATCCGCTCCTCCCCTCTCTCTCTCTCTCTCTCTCTCAACACCTGAAGCCCTCTTTGTGCTCGCTCGACACGGCCAGGTAGGAAAGAGTTAATAAAGCAGCGGCTGTGTTGTTTCTAATTGTGTGGATGAATAAATGATTGCTTGAGGACAGCTTGAATACTCATGTGATGGAGGCCCAGATAATTGTATCCTCACAAATATCTGATATCTTCCAGATATCTAATACCTTCAGAAGACGTCAGAGCAGGTGTTGCAAACTCCATGAAGTTAAATATAGATGTTGTAATGGCTTTCACTCAACATAGCCCATTAAATCTCAAATGTGTAGTTTTAAACAAGAATTCTAAGATGATGAGGGCTGCGGTTGGACATGAACAAGATTCCTCTGCAATTTAGACGAACTCAAAGAAACGATTCGTCCAGACAAACTGACATTTTAGGCTTTGCTTTTTACCCCAATCTGCCTTTTTGTGGTTCCTTTTTTCATTACCAATCGCAGCAACAATCCTATTAATCATGCAAACTGACACACAGATGCAGCATACCAGTGTTCTATCTGTAACTGATGCTGCACATGTCATGTTAGGTTTGAATGTTTTGCACAAGGACACTCAGGATGCATGATGATTTTAAGAAGAAAATCAAGAGTTACAACCGGAGCCAACCGTGGACGTCACACATGCAACACTGTCTATATATCTGGGAAGTGTGCTCCCGCAATTACAGAAGAAAAGAAAGAAAACGAAACTGAGATCTTTGAGCTTTTAAAATCTTTGAAATTGTTGTTGTTAAAAAAAAAAAGAAGCTTCCACTCCATTTTTGCTCACTGTATCGGTGGGATACACGGAAGGGAGTCTTCCTGCAACATCACTGCTATAATAACAGCTAGCGTAAAGTACATTGTAAAAACAAAAGTCAACAGCCAACATATCTCTGACAAACACAGTTCAAGTATTTCCAGGGTCAGAGTCAGACCTGAGCCTGCTGCTGCTGACAGTCCTCACCCCTCCTGTCTGCAGCAGGCCTCTGCCTCCCTCCCTGCTTCACAGCCTCTTGTTGTCCTCATGAAATCATCGCCTATGACTTGATTGCACTCGCGCATCGGTCACCTGGTGCAATCACATCTTAAGTCATATCTCTGTTAGCTTTATGGCTCCATGTTTCAATAACCTGCGGCTTGTAAGCACCTTCAGGATGACACAGAGGAAAAGAAACGTCTTTGTCGTGTGTATTAACACCGCCTTGTGGGGGCAACTTAGTGTCAATAAAGCCTGGTGCTGGCAAGGCGACGGCGGGCAGGAATGGACAATCAGAGCGTCTGCGGGGGATCTGCAGGGATACATAACACGGTGGGGGCTCGGGGAGGCTCGGCAGCTAAGTGGGGACTTGGGGTCCTCAGCAGCATTCTGGGTAATGATCTGCATTATGAAGCATCAGAGCACTTTACGAGGGTCCCTGAGAGGGTGGTAGCTCCGGCTCAGTCAAAATGAGACGTGACGCCACGTAACCTGCAGAACGAGGCCCCAGCTAAAGCTCTCAATTCTAGCCGAAGCCTCCTGCTCCCTCCTCCTCCCCCTCCCTTCCCCTTCCTCACCCCGAGTCAGTGTCATCTTCACTGAAACAGGAGCAAAGTGCTTTAAAAGGGGAGATGGGAATAGACCAGGGGGAGGGTTCGGGGGAAATGCGATTATCATCAGAAAAAAGCAATGAGACCAAGAGTGTTTAATGCACAAATGCACAAAAAGTGATATTTTATTACAGCTTGAAGGCTTTCAAAAATTACTGGAAAAGGCAGGAAAATGTGTCTGAGATGGAGACTCTGAAATGCCTGTTTAACAGCACGTAATCGGTTTAACCCTGATGTGTCCTGTCCTTTTCACGCACAGATATGTTTCTCTGACCCTTGATTTGATTAAGTAAAACTTCATTTTGGGGCGAAAAACCACTTTGTTGCTATTACTGGTGCATTTTCAAGATGGATGAACGTGGAAAAAAAAAGTGAGCTGCACAAAGACGTCATTTTTTGATGTCGCTCTCAGCTGACCGACCGTCTGTGTGTGTGCGTGCGTGTTTGAGAGTGTATATCTCTGGTTTTAAAGGAGAGAGTCTCATGTTCCCATAATACATAAAGCTGAAATATGAGATTAAAGTGTTTAGGATGAACATGAATTACATTGACCATAACTGAGGAACATTTCCTGATTTCATTTTAGCCTTAAATGTAACAGTTAACAACATCCGCTTTAAAAGGAGGCTTCAGAATCGCCTCCTTTGACTATAAATCATTATAAACTCCACCCTGTATTTGTCTGTTAGGACTTCAGTTTATTGCAATTCATTATGTTATTAATAAGAGCACAAACGTGAAAACTGTTAGTGTTGAATTTGATTGAAGAGCAATGAAGAATTCTCGAGTTTGGCAATGTTCTGACTGAAAAGGACGGTGTTTAATGCAGCTTTTTAAGGACAGTTATTTTGAGTGTTACACGCCAAATATATGAACGCAATTTCAAGTGTGAACCTGCCGACATCAAGGAAAAGAACCATGATTAATACCCGACAATACCCCACGTTTCATTGTGAAATCTGTGTGAATATGCGCCTGACAAGTACAAACTCGCTTCCTGTCGATTTATGGAAAAACCAGCCGAGAGAAGGGTAAAGTTTGTTTTCTCGCATCATGTGAAAGTCAAATTTCAACACAAGAACTTAGCAAGGTCAAAATGAAAGGTTGGCTTAACGTGTTTTTTCTTGTCTCTGCAAGTGTTGACAGTAAACAGTAATCTACTATGGCTGAACAAACAAAGAAAAGATCAATGACTACAGATACAACTTCAGAAATAAGTGAAAATCCAAAGAAAAAGAAACAAACTGGACGCTCAGATGAAGCAAACAGTCTTAAAAGGAAAGCGACCGTCAGCCAGGAAAATCAAGAGTTACAACCGGAGCCAACCAGGGACGTCACACATGCAACACTGTCTGGATATCTGGGAAGTGTGCTCCTGCAATTACCATTTATCGCCACTGGTGGCGCCAAAGAGAACAAAACTGAGATCTTTGAGCTTACAACTTTAAGCTCAAATATAATAATATATATTATATATTTAATATAATGATTGTGACAAAGCTGTGTTTTCTGAGGTCATGAAAAGTTAGCATAACACTCACTGGACAGAGACTGTATGTGTTAGGCTTGGGATGTAGTCACAAAGCGAGGTATCACTTCCAAATACACACTAACATGAGTGAACTTGTGTCTGAAGCTACAGACAGAACGAACATCCCACTGACAGACGAACTTTGATCCTCTGACAAATTAGCCCCGGAGTAAATGCCATCTTCAGTCAAAAACAGATTCATCTCGTGAAATGTTTTGGCATTTAAATAAAACCTGGACTAATTGGAGGCATCCGCCACTCACAATCATGACAGCTCACTGAATGAGAGCTGCTCTCAAACTAAACCGCACTGTGTTGAAGTTAATCACGAAGCTAATAGCGTTCGCTCTGAGGCCTTTTCTTACAAAACAACAACATGTCAGAGGACGTAATCAAATAGTAATTTGAAAAGCTCCTTGAACATCACTTTCACTCCAAAATGGATCCACGTCATTCCTCTTTGAAGCCCTTCACACATCCCCCCTCTCTCCCCTTCCCCTTTTGTAGCTCTAATAGGTAACATTATCCCGTATTAATGGTGCCGGTGGCTACGCGCTGCTACTAGCCAAGCGAACGGGTGACTACAGATCAGCGGGGTGAGGCGGGCAGATCATTAACCATAATTACCTCCAGCTAATCCACTTCCAAGCGGTACAAAATAAACAGCCAGGCCCATTAGAGGAGCTGACTGTCAGCCTGCAAGTGGCCTGTGGCTCCTTTGGCAATGATCTGCAGCCACAGGGGGATAAGAGAAGAGGGGGGAGGGTCTGCATGAGTGATGACGAGCTTTACTACTCTTCCACCTGATCGGGGGGGGTTATAATGTTGAAGGTGGCGTCGCGGGCTACATGCTGGCAGCACTGGTGCTTTTGTTTTGTTTCACCCCCCCTCCCCGCCTGCCTTTCATGTACCCAGATGGTGTTCATTTTGACCTGCTCTCCGTGTTTGCCCCCTCCTCCCCATTTCCTCGTCCTATTCATTCTCTGCCTGCAGGCGTTTTGCTTCTCTCTTTCTCTTCGGTCACACACACACACTGTGTTCACTCATATAATCGTGTCATGGCACACAATTAAGCTCATTTTAGCTCTTTCACTTCTGTGTGCAGATGATTTATTTGCACTGCCATTATAATCCCGTCTGAAGGTACACTTCATATGTTCTTATGCTGCATATTTAATGAGGTATTCAACAGTTGCTCAGGCCTTTATGGCCTGTCACACACAAGCCAAACATTTCACTGAAGCTTTATTTAACCAGGCAGGTAAATTAATTATGGTGCAGAAGTGTACAATGGCACACCTTCTTATCAGACATTTTAAAGAATGACGTATGAAAAACTTCAAACTGTAATATTCCACAGGCAGATGTTATCAGCACCCAGGTATCAGTAGCCACAAATGCACCTTTATGCACCCTGCATGGTTGGTCCGGAAGGCAAAAACACCTCCAAGTTTTCAGTCTTCATTCTTGGCTCTCTTTCAGGTGCTTATTGCAGTTTCCCTTCATGCTCCTGACGTCTGTGCTTCTGATGAAATGGGAGCACTCATCCAAGCAGCAGCTTTCAGGCAGAAAGATGAGGGAGGACTCATCTCAGTGTCTCTTTGATGTTTGTGAAGCTGCAGCAGCTCTCACGGTCTGACTGACTGGTCAGCAGCTACAGAACGACACATTAATCTTCCGTTTGATACGAACTGATCGCATTATTCCTGCTGTGGTTTTGGTTAACATGAGATGATTGGCTTTTAAAAGGATCCAAAGCGTCAAACTGCAGCAAACCTCACCGCATCATCAGCGGAGGAACTCGCAGAGAGAGAAAGCATTGGAAATTTAATTTCCTCGCAATTAGAACCTCTCCCTCATAATGAAATCTGAAAGGGGATTCTTCGGGCGTTGTTCATTATTTTCCTTGAAATCGTGGGCTTTTGACACAGGAAATTCAATTCATCAGGCGCTGGGTAGACTTCATTTTGAATCAACGGGAAGTGAGAACAGCTCTGCCAAAGGCTCTTTAATTCACCGGGAGCTCACGGCTGACACAGAGAAAAGAAACAGAGATGAGCATATTCTGAATGCTAACCAGCTGTACATTAAAGTGAAGCGTTATCGTACGGACACTAAGCGGCTATAATACAAACTATTTGATGCTTATGATCTTTTATTTCTCACTCAAAACCCCCACGAAGAAACAGAGAAGGAAACACAGAAAATATGAAGTGAATGACTGACAATTCTGTTCTTTCTGGTTTGAGGCACAATGAGGCATTTTGGTCACAGCAAGGGTCATTTTGAAGACAGAAAGGTCACCTTGGGCTCACATTGAAGCTTAATAACTTGGGCAGTTTTTTTACATACATGTGAGACAGTGAATTTTGACAAAATGTGCTGAAAAATCATAATTTTAGATGAGAATGAGTCGTTTTTTTTGTCTTTTTGAAAATGTTGTGGGTAGTTTTACAAAACACAAAGGCAGCAAGCCCCTAAATCTTATTTAGTTACTTTCACATACGTTTCAGGATACTTCCTGCCAAATTTCACACCTGTAAGACCATTTATGCAATTGCAGTCCCGTCATATGTGCATTGACATCATGTAGCCAAAAGCATCTTTCAAAAAAGGTTTTTTTTGGGCCCCTTAGACCGAATTGTTGGGAGAAGTCGTTATCACCTTGTGATGGCCCATGGTAAAGGCTAACAGAAATAATAGTGAAAAAAAGGTAGCAAAAACCATCCTGAGCGCTGGAGCTGGCTCCCGGCCTGTAAACCTTTCACAGGTCTGTGTCAGGGCAGTTTGAAATACAATCTATATATTTTGCATAACACAGAAGATTTGACTTGATTGACATTATTTTGGCACCTCTTCTTTTGTGAGTATTGCCATCAGACACCAGGCCAAACAGGAGTCGAAAAGTGAACTTTATGTCAGTCGATGCGATTTAAGGAAATCAGAAGCCACAAGAAAGGACAATAAATCCTACGAGTTCTTCTATGTTCACTTAGAATTTGTAAATCTTTATAATTGGTACCTTCGTAACATATGCACATAAAAGGAGGTCATTTGTCTTGTTTCAAATATTTCAAATGACAACAGCAGTTTTTACAGGGTGATATACTTCTTCTTAAGCAGGTATGATAGAGCTTAAAGGAGTACCAGTGAGGGAAAGTTAGCCATAAGTAGACAAAGAGTTGAATAAATCAGGAGATGCTCGTTTATAGGTGTACAAATATATTATTAACTGAACTCTCCTGGGAATCAAGGCAAACACTGAATTTTGTTTGCAACCCCCCTTTGACACAATCTGCCCCCCTCGATTTTATGTGGCAGCTTAAGAAAAGAAAAGTGAGTCTAGCCAACGTTAGAAATCAATCACCTGACCGGAGGAGAGACGACAGATAAACTGCCAATCACAGATTAGGTTCTCTGCACTTGAAACACAACAAACTTACTGGGTTTCACTAACAGGTGCATTTGACTCCGATTTCCAAAGCGTTTCCTTTTTATTCTGAACAACACCTGCTTTTACTCTGGCAAAGTTTTTTTCCAGATAGTGCGAGAGTGATCCTTTTTCCAGCAGCAACGCAAAGCAACACTAAAAGCCACCCAACCCAAGAACAACCGGGAAACATTAACCGGCCGCTCCGCTACCCACTAATGGATCGGACCCATTTCATCAGCAATCTGACATTTAATGAATATATATTTTATCTTCCCGTGCCAGTTATCGGAATGTCCTCCCCGTTCCGAGAAATGGCCGCCCTGGGACTCTTTCGAACGGACCTTTTTTTCCTCCGACTGGCACCTGTACGCCAATCACACTCTCTGCAACCGGCCCACAATCCTCCCTTGTTTTTTCCTCTTCCCTCTCTGTCTTCAATATGGTACGTGGATTAATAATTCATGGCCAGTTATTAGGGCCAGTTCAATAGGAGATCTGCTGATGGAGGGTCGGTGCTCGGCGAGCGTGCCCGGAGGGATGCTGCGTGTTGTTGTGTCAGCCCCCATCTGCCAGAATGCAATAAGGCAAACAATGGAGGCCTTGATTTCCACCAGCAGGCCCATAATCTTTAAATGGCTATTAGCTGAAGAGTGCAACCAGTCAATAACCGACAAAATCCTTTTAAAAGCTTCTCTCTCTCTCTTCCTCTCCCCCTCTTTCTCTTAATCTCTTTCTTCTCTCTTCTTTCTGGTCAAATTGGGACACTGTGGCAGCGATAAAACTCTTATCATGAGAGTTTTTAATGCCACCAGTGGAAGCAGGTGCCGTGATCAATGACGGTGGCAGGGTTGGGGACAACTGAGGTCAACATCCATTTTCTAATAATCACAGGAATCATTACACTCCATCAAAGCCTGTGATGTGGGCGTGTGACCTTAAATGGCTTCTGTTTGTTGCCTTGTTGCAGTGTCTTTGACCTCCACGTTCTCCTATCCAATATGAATACTAATATTTCTTATTAATAATATCACTGTAAAGCTAATAATTATCACCACAAAAGATCAGGAGCGCTGAAAGAAAGAGAAAAATGTTCCTGTTTCTAAAGAGTGACAGCGACTTGAAACAAAGCAGTCGTCTTCCTATAGATGGTTCTTATTCTTTTGCTGTCCATCACATGAGATGCAACTGGAAAGAGATTGAATTACTGTTTACAAGGATGAGATTAAATTGTTTTTAATACACAATGTTATGAAAGCAATAACCTTTTTGATGGCCGCAATCATATCCTAATAAAACTGATATTCATTAGTGTCAGGGAATATTCCCTGCTTCCAATCTCCTCCGACTAATACGCTACCTGAATCAGCGTGGCTGCTACACAAACAAATCCTGTTGTCCTTCACGGCTGACAAGGTAAACAACACATGCTCGGGTCCAATGCCAGATCACTTACTGTGCTCTCTGCGAAGGAGACAGGGGCTGTGTGTGTTTGTATTTGGGAGAACATGCATGTTAAAAGTCTGATTCCTGCTGCAACATATCAAATATAATCTTACTGTGTATTGAAGACATTGATAGCCCAACTATTTGTGCTGAGACATCTGATTTCCTGTCAATTTCACATTTGCAGGGCTTCATGGCACCATTATCCCTCCACTCTGTTACATTTCCAGTAGCTCATTGATGAAAGAGTACAACATTTCTGCTACAAATGCTTTAAAAGCATTTTTTTCTCAAGCCAAAATACACACATTTTCACTTTTATCACAATGAAAGTGTTGCTGTTTTTTAGGTATATCACGTTGTTGCGAGATATTTCTTGCGGATCATTGCTGGGGTACGCCCGCTTGCTCACATGCATTATGAAATGTGTGCATGCATTTTGTGTTAGGCTAGAAACAAGGGGGAGAGTATAGGAGAGAACAGACTGGAGCGTTTGTGCAATTCATACTGGTCCATATACTAGCCAACAAAGGTCATACTGCAAACAATGCTGGCCTTTTACAACAGGAATTTTCAAGCAATGTAACCATTGCAGATGTCTTTACAAAATCCTGAGAGTTTTACACGAGTTGTGGTCATAAACTCAGTCTAAGCTGTCTTAAGCCAGTCTTTTTCTTATCTTCATGATTAATATAAGGGCCCGATCAGACAGAACGCGTTTTAGCAGCTGTGGGCTGTCATTGTTTTCAATAAGGGGCTTTTTGCGCGCTGCTTTTGCGTTGCAGAGCGCCTCTCATTTTGAGGAAATGCTCTGAGCGCCTCGAGTTGAAAAAACTTCAACTCAAAGCAGAAAAGCGCCCGACGTCATCAGTGTTTCATCCTATCGGATGAAAGGAGAGGCGGGCCTTCTGTCAGTTTACAATATAACGGTTAGGTTAACGACAGCTAATGATTTGGTGGTTGCCTTAACAACAGTAGAAAAAATAGGGGCAGCGAGGAGCTCTTTTTTTAACCATAGGCTTCAACAAAAAAGGCAGTGTGGTGCCTCGCCTTTTACAGCCTGCAAAACACGTTCTGTCTGATCGGGACTTAATGGTAACTTTTTAGTTTTGGCTCATGCACAAAGTTCAGCGATGTTAATATAGTCAACAACCAGCGTGTGTGCTGCTTCCGGCATCAAACAAGAAGAACTAAAACGGGTATATAGTAAATAATGGAGGGGACTCCAGGGAGGCTGCTGTCATCTTATCTTCGATGACTTATCTATCGTCACAAGTTAGCTTGGTTGAAAGTGTAAAGTAATAATAAACTAGCTGTCTGCTAGCTCATTATGCTAACCATGCGTAAGTCTCATTCAGAGCATGTAAGCCTGTTTACTGTTTGTTTGTGCTCCATCATGAACTTTTTATAGTTAACTTCAAGATTAAGAGCATGATGGGAAATAATCTTAATGGTTATCTAGTTTTGTAAAATAATAACGCTGTAAGATATACAGTCTTTGCAAATTCATCTACTCTGTGACTAAAATTAATTAATTCAAACCTTTATTTAAGCCTTTTCCCTCATTTGGAATGATGTCCAGATACAGAAAATGACACACACAAACCAAAAAGACAATACTCAGTAAAAAACTATTGCAAGCTGAGGTGAACAGGTTTGAGATCATTTCCCTGATTTGTCCGAGAGAAATGAGACTGGTGATCTTGAGCGTGTTCTGTAAGTTATGGCACATATTTGAAGCACAAAAACTAAAGCAGATTGTCCAAGTTCTGAGTAAACACGAGGGACCTGAAGCAAAAGACAGTCAAGCAAGTTTTGTGGTGTCAAGTGGTGCAGTTCAGTGTGGATGTTGTTGGGTGGCGAATGTCCAGTAAGGTATTTAAAGACAAAATGTCTTAAGATGTGAGAGGTTGTCAGACTGTCGGCTTGAAATATGGCTGTAAAAAGTTTAGTTTGCTCCTTTAAATGTGTAAATTTCTACTGAATTAAAAGCAAAACAACCATGTACACGTTTGAAACCACTCCTGCAACATTATCTACCTTTTCACTCTCTAAGCACACGCACAATATGCACAGTTTTAACTATGATAGAAAATGCATGTTTATATGTTTCAAGCTAAATATTATACGCACATTTTTTGTGAATTAAATGGTAATTCTAAAAATGTATTTATCAATCATATGAAGTGGTGGAGACCAGTGTTGTGACCAAGCCATCTTAGCTCAAGTCCTAAGTAAGTCTCAAGTCATTTGGTCCAAGTCTTAAGCAAGTCTTGAGTCATTTTTTCTTGGGCAAGTCAAGTCCCGAGTCAAGTCACTTTTTTTCCACCCAAGATCCAGCACTCTTACCTGTAGTATGCGGTCTTTATAAAGAGAAAAGACAAGGTGTTAGCAGCTCGTCTAATTATGATAGTATTGGCCAATCTATATAACGTGTTCAAAAAGTATGACAATGAATTGTATCTGTGTTATCTTGGCACGGACGCAGCCATGATGATGGTCTGGTCTGAGACCGTATTGAGTAGTAACGAGTACAACTGATGAGACTTCTCTTTGGGGGCTTTGATGTTGCGTGTTGCCATAGCGAGGAGTTTGACTGACAGCCAGTCATCCAATCATGACAATCACATACCGGGGAGCTTTTTGAGTCGTCCAATCATGATTCCCAGTTTGCGCTGCGCATACTTCATAGTTAGAAAATAAATTAAAAAAAATGTATAATTTCATATTTAACAGCTAACATTCAAACTTACACGCAAGTCATCCAAGTCATCATGCCTCAAGTCAAGTCAAGTCTAAAGTCATTAACTTGCAAGTCCAAGTTGAGTCTCAACTAATTTATTTTTTGTCGCAAGTCATCAAAACAGTGACTCAAGTCGACTCGAGTCCAAGTCACCAAGTCTCAAGTCCACATCTGTGGTGGAGACAACGATAAACAGGAAACTGCATGCTGACAGCCTCATAAATCACGTATAAAAAAGGATGCATTAGAAATACTGAAGAGCCTTTCAAAATGCTCTGTAGCTGCATTATCAGTTGTTTCCAAAATCACAGAGGTAAACACACAGCACTGTGCTAACACTAACTCCGTCCATTGTTCTCAGTCTGTCTGGGATCCATGGAAGGAGTGAGTGAGTCAAAATCATCACCTCAAACAGACTGGCACGACGTTACCACATTGTCACGCATCAGCTCTGCTGTTTTGACAAGGCAGCGTGACCTCTGTGTTGCACAATCACATGATCACAACTGCTCGGGTCAAAGGTCAATGCTAATGGATGGTGTAGGGAGGGAAGCGGCTTCATGTCAGGGTCTGAGTGTGTGTATATGTGTGTGTATATGTGTGCTGCAGTTTTAAGGCTCAATGTGCTCATAAAGGCTGTGGAAGTTTCCTGTTATGGGGCTTTTATTTTGATATACAGCATCATAGAAGAAATGGCACTGTGGACTACAAGCATTTTTTTTTAAGGAACAAATAATATAATGTCTCTAAAATAGAAGAATAAAACATATGACGCCTTTTAAAATTTGGTTGTGTGTTTTAATGCTTTTGTTCGTTGCATTTGCCTGTAATAGTGTAAGACTGCTTTCCTTACAATGAAAGTCGTGCTTTTACATGTGAAATATATTAAAAGGTAAAATGGAAAGAAAGGAATAAAAAGGAGATTCAAAGCAGATTTATCATCTTTAAAAGGAAATATTTGCTGACAGTTGATGTGTTCCGGTGCCCTGTAAAGGGAGACTATCAAAATAAAAGTTCCCATTCATTGGTGTTGGTCCAAGGCCAACGCGCCCACACAGGAAACACAACATATTGAAGGCTCAATCTAACATAGGAAACGCCTCAATATGTGCCCCAACCTCCTCCATCATTTAATCTCCATCTTTTGTCTCCCTACCTTGTTCTCTCACTTTCTCCTCCCCTCTCTATTAGTCTTTGCTTCCTTTCCTTCTTTCTGTCTTTATCTTTCCTCCTCCTCCTCTGTTTTGTCTCTCTTTTTTGCATTCTCCCTCCATCCTCCCCCTCCCCTCTCCTCCTCTGCATCCCTCAGTATCCACCCGACAGAGAGTCATCCATCTTCATTGGGGAGACACATGTGCTGTTTTGACAGTAAGGGCTCTGACGGAGCGAGAGGAAGGAAAGCAGCAACCCCATGACAGCAAAGACACATTATCGGTGGGAAAACACATCCGACCATCAATTACTGAGGAACGTCCAACTCCACCAACACTCTGAGTATTAGCTATTGTCACTGCAGCCTGGTTCAATGATTCGGCATCACTGGAGAGGTGTTAAATCAATTAACTGTGTTAATCCAATATTAGTCTATTACAGACCAGCTCCAGTCATGTTATAAGACATACAAAATGCTCTGCTTGAAATAATAAATTGTGTCTGATGTGTTTTTTCTTTTAAGTATGTTTAATTACCTTGTTAAAATCCTCCCAAGGCATCTCCTCCTTCCTCATTTAAATTTCCAGAATCTGCATAGGCCCCGCCCACTATGGAAATTTCCAACTGCCTCCTCGGTCGCAAAAATAAAACTAAAATTTCTTTGCTCGTTCAACCACCCAAAGTGTTTCATTGTATTAACATCGTCATCATGTCACCACTTCTTGATTGATCAGCAACTGACAAAGAATAGTGGAAATCCAGATCTAATTTGAGCTGTATTTTAACGTAAATCATATTTAATAGCTCATTAGACATCGTAAGGTAGCAGCTAACGTTAGTATTCAACCACTTCCTAGCTAATACTACTGTTAGCTAAAAATCCATGCCCTTTGTCTTGAGTAAAACTATCAAATGATAATGTTAGCTAGGGAGTGGTTGAATGCAAAGTTTTCTGAGTACATTTTTAGCTAACTGTATTGTTGGCTATGCTAGTGGTTGAAAGCTAACTGTTGTCTAACGGTACGTAATGGGTTGTTTTAACTCGAAATATGGCCCACTGTCCCTCCAAATGTCTGCTATCCATTGTCTTTTTAGTTATCAGCTGTGAAAGCTGTGAAACAATCATGATTTGTCTCTTTCTTTGCGCTTGAACAACTTGCAGTCTGGAACACAGAAGTACTAGGTTATCGTTTTGGTAATAGCTTGTAAGCTTTCCAACCCGAGCATGATGTGAGGGAGAAATTGCCGCTGTGTGAATATGCTTAATTGCTGTGATGCTAACTGCTGTTTTCCTTTTATTTATTCTAAAATAACATGTTGTTTTTGTTGCAGGAAATGTAAAACACATCACTTCCAGTGAGGCAGAAGATTTGCTCTTTCTGACTGGGAGTTTTTGTAACAACAAATGGAAAAGCAGAGTTTGAATCACTGTTGTTTTACGTCAGTCAGCAGTCAGGATGAAACCCATCATTTATCCATTTGAAAATGTGAGTTATTACTTCACCATCGGACCATTCATCATGTTAATGTCTATTTTCCACAAATGACAGTTTGATTGATAAGGGACAATCAATCTGATATGGGAGGCATCAGCGATGTAACTGATGTGGATCTGGATTGGTTTGTAATTGCTGTCAGAGGTGATCTTAGTCAGTGTCCTGCTGTTTGGAACGGTATTACTTTGACCTAAAGATGACAGTTCAATTAAATGCAGTGTCTTCAGGCTGAGAGGATGTGACAGGAGCGTCCGTGACAGTTTCCATAAGGGCATTAATGACATCGCTGCCAGTCAAACTGTCACTGCGCTCTCCTCTGGTGCTTTTTGTTGTCATGGAATTAAGTGGAAAAGTCTTTGAAGGAGAGTCAATAAATCAAAGCACCAAAAGTCAGTATACTGATTTAAGGAAACAAAACGGTTCAGAATTTAGACAGTGATTTTTATCGTTTGGCTCTGTAGCTCACATTGATTATGAGGATTAAGAGCCGGCCTTCACATTCATAAGTATTATACTAATGGATGTGCACATTTGAAACAACAAATAAGTCATGAATATTTTACACAACTCAGAATCATGCAATCTTTGCTGCTGCATGTTGCAGATATCTGCAATGTATCTCTGCTATCCACAGATTATTCATTTTAGGGGTTTAAATTTCTTTCATGAAACAATTTTTGAGGTGTATCACAGTGTGCATTTTTTATATATATACGGTACTGTGCGTATAAAAATGGATGAAAACTTGAGTGATTTGGTTCAAAATGCCAGAAGCAGAAATTAACTTTTATTTAAAGTGATAATCTCAAAGATCTCGTTTTCTTTGGCGCCACCTGTGGCGATAAACGGACTGTGTTGCATGTGTGACGTCCACGGTTGGCTCCGGTTGTAACTCTTGATTTTCCTGGCTGACGGTCGCTTTCCTTTTCAGACTGTTTGCTTCATCTGAGCGTCGACTTTGTTTCTTTTTCTTTGGATTTTCACTTATTGTTGAAGTTGTATCTGTAGTCATCCATCTTTTCTTTGTTTGTTCAGCCATAGTAGATGTAGCCATAGTAGTTGGTCTCTGGCAGACCAACCACTGCTGGGTGATGGAAAACATGTCACTAACTGGGCGCTGCTTGCGACACCCAGAATGTAATACTGCAAATACGAAGGCTTTCATCAGTGGGCCATAGGCTCAATTATTGTGTTACCTCATTCGGCGATAGATAGTGACTTAACAGACATTTATTTACAAGGAAAGTCTTCAAGATTATTACTTTAACTTGCAGAGACAGGTTAAATTAGCATAAATACATAAGCTCTTAAGTACATATTTTAATATTCTGATGATTTTACAGTATCTGTTTGTAATTCCAATTTATTAATAAATCCAACATCCTTTATTTGTGCAATTAATTTTGATCATAAAAAACTTCATTTAGCATCTTTGCAGCTCAAAGTGCTGTGAGTGCTTCAGGTAGAAATAAACAGCATGAACGTGGAGATAAAATACTAAAGTTAATACAATATAAGATGCAAAACTAAACCAATGTGATTAAACTAGTGAAAATAAGATGCCGACGATGGAAAATAAAACCCAACGAGACAGGAATAAAAGCACAAGTGGATCTAAAGAGTCAGATCAAGAGCCTCATTAGGTGGAAAGCCGTCATGAAGTGCCATTATGTAGCAGCTGGTACTGTGTTCATCATGTCTCCTGATGCACAGTTGATTTGCTGATCATTTAAATGGCAACATAACCCATGAAAGATTCTTTACATTAAAAAAAATACCTGATTTATACAGACTGTCACTTCAAATTTCAAATGGGTAAATGTCTTTAACACTTACAGGCTGCACTTCTTACATTATTTAATACTCGTGCAAAGACAGTAAAAGAGTATCACCTATGAAAGCATCCAAATTATAATATACAAACAATAATCTCTTAAATAAAAGAGTCCCTGGTGGATAAAATATGATCATACTGACAAATTTAAGCTCTACATAAACGTCTCTAAACTCTGCAGATCACCTGAACGCCTCTTCACTCATCATTTCAGCGGTAACGGATTGTAAATGCTGATGCACTTAAGTGTTCAGATAAGGAATCTACTCGATCTTCATCTCCACGTTGCTTCACTTCATCTCTGTTGTGTTTCACAAAATGCCTTCCTGCCATCTCAATCTCATCACGGCGATCACAGAAATCAGTCGTTGATTTACTACCAAAATGATCCTGAGTGATTTTATTTGTGCCGAATGTTTTTAAAGTTGTCACATAAATCAAGTCGAATCAAGAGGAGGAAGAGGTGATTCTCTCCTTCCTCCCCTGTGCATTAGCTCATCCCCCTCTCGCAGACTCCACCCCGCCCCGGCGCCCACTTCCCGTCTGTAGGCGCTCATACCGGGACGACGCTCGCTCAGCGCTTCCTCTTGACGACCCTCTGAGGTGCATTTGATGTCAGCGTGAACAGCTTGTTTTCCTTCTCTCCCTCTCATTCCCTCTCCCTCACATGCTTCTTATTTCTGCTTTATTCTGAAGCGCCGTCACGTTATTGGACGCAGGTTCGAGAGGCCGTGGTAGCAGACCGAAGGCCGCGGGGGACATGCAGGCCTGAGAAGGAGCATAGAAGGAACTCCTCTCTGCACCTATCCATCATCCGTGAGCCCTAATCACCCAGTGATGGAGAACAGACAGGATGCAGGAGGAGAGAGTCCTTGATGACAGACATGTTGCACAACAAACGCGAGCCTGCCGTCCACTGTGAGCCAATTTCTTCGAGAGTATTATTTAACCACAGGAAATTTGTGGAGCAAAGATGCAGTTAAGCGCTCGTCTCACAGGACTAATGTCATCGTAAGATATGAAGTGATTTAAAGTAATTGCAGGGATCATCCTCTGTCGTGCCTCTCCTCAGGTACGGTCACACTGTTTGACCAAACTTCTGCACAATCAGACCCCAAAAGGATTTGGCCTCACAGCTCCAATGTAGGTCACAAATTACAACAGAGCAGAGCAAACTAATTTATGTTTGAGAGCAATGCCAACAAGGTGAACAAGGTGACACCTTTTACGAATCATCGTTCATTCACCAGCTAATCGGATGCATTCACCCTGGATTGTGTTGCCTAAGGGCACTTCAGCAGGAGGCGTGGTACATGAAGCATTTCTCAATCGCTATACCTAAATGATTCAAACACGTGGTCTTAAAAACAGACTAGCAGAAGTTGCAGTGACACACTTATTTCCTTTATGTGGTAGGATTGTTTTAGCTGCAGCTGAAATAATTTCGATCCTAAGCTCACTTTCCTTTTCGTGGTTCAAAAAGGAAATTATATCCGCTGTTGATAGGCACCATATTCATCCGCGAAACATGCAAAATAAACAACTTTTGAAAACCACTCATTACCTTTTAACTGTCAAAACCACCATTTAAAACATCAAGGAAGACGGTTTGCAGAGGGAGAATAAAGAACTGCATGTTCCACTCAAAAGAGTACGGCTGTAATTGCGTCTTCTAATTTAAATAATGGGTTTTAAATTTATAACAGCAATTATATTGTCAAAGCAGAAGGAAAGAGGATAAAGGACACACACGCACACACACATGCAGACACACTTTGAAAAAAGAAAAATGCCTCATCAGCAGTTAGGTGATAGATAACTTCTCTGCAGAACATCCATCAAATCCACGTCTCGACCCACGCCCCGCCTTTATTTTGTTATTTGTCACCAAAATGATTAATAGTCACTTAGCGTATTATTGCACGGCATGCTGCCACGGCTCCTGCAATTACACAATACTTAGCTTATCAGCTGTCAGTGATCCATGCAGGGAAGAGGATACTGCAGGTTCACATGGCAGAGGAGCAGAAGCAGAGGTTAACACGCTCGCAGAGACGACGTGTCACTTTCAACGCGTCTGTTTTTGTGACAGTGTGTCCATTTGAGTTACTTGAGTGTGTCTACACCAACCACTAACACCTGAGTGAACACTTCTGGTGCTGAAAAATGGAGCTAATACAGAAGTGCACAAAAGAAATGCAGTTCCTCGAATGACCACTTGAGGCAGGCTCCAAAAGCGAGTCGGTTCCCATAAGGTATTTAAATTCCCGACTTTTACAGCCTGTAACAGAAAAACCTTTTGGTCTTTATGGCTAATTACAACATTCATGACAATTGCAAGGCGGATGAATTCTTGTTTAACGCGCCGGTTTAAATCAATGAATGGTGGCCACATTGAGTGACAGGTGGTTAGCACAAGCTAATTGCTGGGTGTCACCTCAGCTAATTTTGTGTGTTTGTATTGCTGGCACCTTTTGGAGATGTTATTCACGCAAATATAGGACAACTAATTCAGCTGGCTGTGTGGTGTATTGTACACAGAACTGTCCAAGAAGTCTGTGATCAGGTTTTTGTTGTTGAGTTAAAATCTAGTATTATTTAATTTTATAGCAACAAGCAGCAGCCACTGGTGTCTGCACTTTGTATTTCTGGCTTGTTAGCTTGTTCAAGATTGTTGTTGGCGTTTTGGCACATGGAATAAGTTGCGTGTCTGCTACATTTCAAGAGCTTTGTTTGCTATGTCAGCTTTCAGTCAGCTACAACCAGTGTTGGGGTAATGCGTTACAAAGTAATCCGTTAGAGTACTAGGATTACTTTTTTTGTTAGGTCACTATATATCGCCGAATGAGGTAACACAATGGTGATTGAGCCTATGACCCACTGATGAAAGCCTTTGCATTTGCAGGATTACAGACTGGGTGTCTTTGGCGACTTTAGCGGTAAAAATCTTGAGTGTTGCCCAGTTAGTGACGCGTTTTCCATCAGCCAGCAGTGGTTGGTCTGCCACAGAGGGTAGGCGGAGCTAAGCGGCTGCTTTTCCGCTCTCTGCAAGTGTTGCGAGTAAACAGTAATCTACTATGGCTGAACAAACAAAGAAAAGATGGATGACTACAGATACAACTTCAACAATAAGTGAAAATCCAAAGAAAAAGAAACAAAGTCGACGCTCAGATGAAGCAAACAGTCTGAAAAGGAAAGCGACCGTCAGCCAGGAAAATCAGGAGTTACAACCGTAGCAAAGGGAGCCAAATGTAGACGTCTGGTTAAATTTGCCAAAAACTTCATACTCCAAAGAAATGTTACCCAACACTGGCTACAAAAATAAACACTGTGAATTATCAGCTATTTTGCAAACTAATGAGTTAGCAGCAAGCAGAGCAGAGACTTTGTAACTTCGTTAACTTGGTGATACCAACCTTCTGTCCTCTCCTGTGCCACTCGGTTGGCACCTCTGGCTCCAAAAAACATGAAAATGGACAAAATGCCGGATTTGAGGCTTCAAAACAGCAGTTGATAAACTAATGGATGACCTCATGGTGGCTGTGTCTTCTTTTTATACAGTCTACGACACTAAAATGCACACTCATTGTAATGCAGACAAATCTGGAAAAGATAAATGACATATAATAACAGCGAACATAATTATTATTGATGAATTTCAAATGTCAGCCAAACAAATGTCAGCTGTCAGATGAAAAATTGCGAACCCTCCGGAGCATCCATCACAACCACTGACAGGCTTTCCTCTTTGTTTTGAATATTTAAATGTATCGACTGCAGTTGTAGATTTATGATGTACAGTCTTGAGCGACTCGTATTGTAACTTAGAGACTCTAAAGACTATAGATTTCAGCTTTACACAAACTGATACACAAGTATAAAACGTGTATTCGCCTCTAAGACAAATTACAGCGTTCGAGTCGGAGTGCTGCAGTGTGAATAAAGAAAAACATCACATGACCTCATTCAGTCCGGCCATTATCACTGAAGTAATGCACACGCTGTTATTCCAGGTAGGACTGTGCCTCGTTTGTCAACGTCAGATGAAGGTTTTGCAAGACAAAGATCCATTAAGAGCTCAGACTAAGTGTTTGTTCTTTCAGAATATTATATGATAGCCATTTGTTTTCACTGTCTCACGTCGTAATGATATGATTGACTCTTATCTCAGGAGGCAAGAGGCTGGAATGATCTTCCTCATTGGCTGTTAATCAACTGACCCATGAAGGCACGCCTGTCTCTTCATCTAGACCCCAAACACTCCATATATTGGTGTCATTACAAGAGAGCAAGTTTTAATCCTTAACCTTCAGTGGTTTGTGGTGGTTAAACGCCACATCAAACATTCACTGAGCTGCTACTTTGACATAAATACAACAGAGAACAAGTGATGTATCTGTCAAGACCGCCCTCAACAATAATATAACCTTATAGTTTGTATGTGCAACATCTTTTTAAGATCTATTGCTTGTAGTTAGGTGTAAACCTCTAGTGAGCGTAGTTACAACGTTGGTTTGATGCAATTAGTGCATTTAACACTCTGTACTAATGTCATCATGTATTTAACTACACGTATATCACATACATAACATATAATGTGAATTGTTTTAAACCACACCACCATCTTTCTTAGAAACTTGAGTGAATAGTTTTTCATGCCTGAACCTAATAAAACTTTAAATGTTGACCAGGTGTTCCTCTGATATGGATGTGTATTTATGTAATAGAGTTGCCTGCCATCAGTTGAGGAAAGGCTTCATTGGGTTGTATTTGAGGGTAGGAACAAACAACAACTGTTGTATAAGTTGTACAACTTGTTTTCTAAAAATGACGTTATGCAATATTTTTCCTCCCGGGATATACAGCTCTGTGAAGAATTAAGAGACATCTGCAAAAATGTGTTTTTCTCTGGTTCTTCTATTTATAGGTTTGTGTAGAATGAACAACATTTCTCACTACTTCCTAATCAAATATTCTTACAGGATCCGTGTCCGGCGCGTTCCGTCTGCGTTGGGGTTCTGGTCTGTCAGATGGCGGGAGCGCAGTGGAGCGCTGGCCCACGCAGCAAATCACGCGATAACATCAATGTTAAGCAGAGCAACACAAACAACAGTTCATTTTGCACCTCCGAGGTTGATTATCTGCTCATTTGGAGATCATTACGTGATTTTTGTGCTCCTACCATGGCTGAGTACACTACTTAATTAAAAGTGATCTTTTTCCAAGATTTCAGCGTGTTGTTGTTTTGAAAACAGAAAAAAACGGGAGTCAGTACCGGTCTGAACATGGTGTTTTATTTTGAAATGATTGGATGCTGTAAGCTGTTTTCGTGTGTGACTTCCTGTTTGTAACGATCTGCTCTGTTCACCTTGACACGTGCTTGAAGCGGCATCTGTCAAAAATAGACCCTGTGCGTATCTTTAGCTGAGCAGAGCAGAGAGAGACGCTTCTGGGACGCGCTGGAGACGGACCGCAGCGCGTGCTGTGGAATCACGAGCATTGACTTGAATGGGCGCGATCGACTCCGGAGGTCGCGGCGCACACGGAACGCGCCGGAGACGGATCCTGTGGAATTTGAGGGTTAGGTGTTTCATCTGCAGAAAATGACGACTGGTTAAGAAAACCAAACGATGCAAAAAATATGTTTTTCAGAGCTTTCAGATCATGTTTAATCAATTAGAATACTAATGCTTTAACTCAGGAAGAGTTCACAGATCAGTGTTTGGTGGAATAACCTGGTTTTTAATTGCAGCTTTCATGCATCTCTGCATGCTCTCCACCAGTCTGTCACAGTGCTGTTGGGTGACGTTAGGCCGCTCTTGGAGCAGCTCGATGGCTTGTGACCATCCATCTTCCTCTTGATCACATTCAGGAGGTTTTCAGTGGGGTTCAGATCTGGGTTGGGCCAACCATGACATGAAGAGAGAGATGCTGATTTAAGGAACATTTGGAGTGGTCTCTGCAGGATGAAAGAGTGATCTGATTTTACACTGGAAGGCTGCACACTGCAAGAAGTTTCCTCACAACAGCAGGGCACAAAAAGATGGTTACTTTGCTGAAGAGTTGAAGATGCTCCACTCACTATGGCTGCTCCGTTACACTTTGTAATATTTTAAAACTGATCAGCGGTCAAAAAATGCTCCTCCTTATTATCACTGTAAATTCGATGTCAGTGTAATTGCCACAATTACTTTCTATGAAGCTTAATTCTGTAAATATCTTATTGAGTCTGTTTGCATTTAACCCATAGTACACTTTATTGATGTTTTTATTATTATCTGTATTTAGCACTGTAACTTTGGAGTAATCTGCCACGAGAATTTCCTTTGGGATTAATAAAGTTCTTAGCTCATGTTATATAAATGCTAGTGGCAGTGACAGCTAGGGGGCGCTACAGTATGAAACAAGAGAAACGCTGATCCCTTCTTTTCGGGTTCACTTCCACTCAGCTTGACCGAACTCGAGCTGAACATGTCCGTAAGCATTTCGACACATCGTCATCTCATCAGTCAGACACATCTGTTCTCACTTCCTTCTGTGCAGAAGATCACGCACCTCCGTAGACACCGTGTTTGTTTACTGCTGTGATCATGGAAACGCTCTGATTATTTCTACGTCGACCCTTTGAGGACTAATATTTGTTGGCCTTTCTATTGCGCAAGAGTGCACATCGGGTGAGTTCCCTGCGGTTGCGAGTTTTTTGCCAGCTAGGCCAGGTGTTGTTCACGAACTGGGTTACTTTCATGCATCTTTGAGTCTCTTGTGACTTCTGCGTGGGAACGGTGGACTCTCACAATGAGAGCTATTACTTAGACAGGTAATTACAGGATAGCGATAAATTCAATGGGTGTTGCTGAAAAAATGCCAACATAAATTGTATCAAATACACCTGAAAGGGACTTACTGGATTTTTGCTTTCCTCCCAAAAACATACTGTATTTGCAGCCAAATATACCATTAAAGTTAATTATTTAACATATTTTGTTTCCTCTTTTTTTCAGCCAAACGTATGTATGTGTTCGATGTGAAACGGCAGCACAGTATCTATTGGTTTGATCTCGACATAGATAAACGGCTCCTGTCAGTCTTCTTAATAACTGGCGTTTATTTTCCCACCTGTCAGTTTTCCTTCAACAGAAGCGAAGGTATAGCAGTGTCAGCTTGGGCCAAATAAAATAGTACGTGTGCTACCTGGGAAAAGTGATTGAGATTTATATGAAACGTATTTGTGTTGGCCTCCAGAACTGAGACATGGAAATCCCCTCTTAAAGATTTCATGTTCCTCCTTCTTTCCGCCCTCTCTGCTGGCGTCGCCCATTAAGGCGCTCACGCTGTTCACTTTATCATTCTTATGACCCCCATCTTCAGCCCCGGTACTGAAGCTTTCCTCCCCCTCTGTCTCTAATTCATCATCCTTTATAGAGACTAATAGGCTGGAGGTGACACCAGGGAGAGCCGCCGATGACTCCTGGCTGCTCAGATCCACTCAGAGTGAAGGGTTTTCATTTGCCTCCAAGACACGGTGGTATTCATTTGTTGCAGTGGCACCCAATTTTCTCCTGGCTTAGAGCGAAAATCTCTGCGAATCTGTACACGGCCTCTTAAGGGGAGATGTACAGCCCGAGTTTAGGAGTGTCGTGTGATGTTGTTCCCTTTGCGGTCGCCTCTTACTGTAAATACTACTTGTTTTATATGAAACGGCATGTATTTTACTCGGAACGGCAGGATGGAGTGTATTTATACTAAGATGCATTTGAAGCTCGCCTTAATGCAAACTTTAAAGACCAGCTCCAGACATGTTTTAAGACATATAAAATGCTCTGCTTTAAATATAAAAGTTTTTTTCTGCAGAATACGTTTAATTACCTTGTAAAGGTATCTGCAGTGTCCCCGCCCACTTTGCAAATGTCCAACCGCTCCCTGTCGCGTCTCTGCCATCGTTTAGTGGCACCTTGTTGAAACTCAGCTAGCTTGAAATGTAGCAGTCAGTAGTGAGTTTGATGACTGTTACAGCTGACTCGCACATCGCCGAAGTGGTTGCCATAGGTTGCACATAATGATATGCATAGCGTCACCCCGTCCTTTAACGGGATTGGCTCCTTAGGTTTGTGACGTCTCAAACCTGCCAATCTGTAAGAGTGTTGTTCAGCCTGTCCTTGGTACACTGCAGTTTAAAAGCAGACAGGCCCAGTCATGGAGATGACTGCTGATGTTGTCCCTGATATGTCTTGTAGCACATGAAGAACACCACATGGAGATGTTTACAAGGTTAAACACTGGATTTTCACTGGAGGGGGGCTTTAAGAGGCAGATTGGCTTTAAGGCAGCAAGTCTGACCAGTAAATGGAAAACATTATTCATGAATTCAACAGCTTAAAATGACCTGAGTTAACTTTAAGAAGCAAAGCAGGAAGAAGGGAGGTTTTCTAAAGGTATCCTCAAAACAATCATGACATTTCAGCGTGGAGAAACCTTATAACGGGGATGTGAATGCATCCAAAGTTGATGAAAATAAAAGAACAAATGAGTGGATGTTTAACTTTTTGATTTTGCTCAAAGTTGTGTGAACAAAGGTGAAATATATCACATCCTTGCAAGGTGAAAATGTTGCATTTTAGATTCTGTCAAAATAAAGTAAACTCCCGCACACTGTCCAACATCAGGTTTGAAGGTCAAGTACTGAAATGTTACGTAGAGAAAAGAGTGATTGAAGAGTGATGAACCTGTAGTTACGAGTATCTGTGTAGTCACACAAACGTAGTCAGGGACACTCTGCACACACGTGGTCGGTACACTTAAAGCTAATCTGTACAGTCCGTGACCTACACGGGCTGTTTTTCTGGTGAACAAACAGGAACTGCAGAAATACCCCAGCTGTCTAATTCATGCAAATTTTGAGGCAAATATTTGCTTTGCATTCAATATTAACAAACCTTATACCTGGAAGGAAGATGTAAGGGTGGGTGGATTGGTTAGCTCAACACCAGAGAGAGGACTCTGTGTCCTGTTGCCCTTCATCAGTAAATGTTGGTTTCATTTAAACATTTATATGATCTTAACCGACTACCAAACTTAATAAATACCTCTGTCTCTTTATATAAGACTCCAAAATCACAAAAGGCGTTTGATGTTGTATAAACAAGTGTAAGCTGTGTGTAAGGTTAGTTAAAAATGGGCTCCTGTTTCCTGCAGCAGATAAACAAATAAGTTGCCTCTATGCCCCGACCGTCTTGTGACAATATCTCTTTGTGTTGACAGAAATCCTACACATTACAAACGCACTGAAATATCAAGCTAACAGACGCTCACAGGTGGCACTTCACTAGATGTGTATATGACAGAAGTAAACTACACTCTTAATTTTGGTGCTTAATTCACTTGAAACTGCTCATTTTGCAGCTGATGTACATCTGTGATTACAATCCATCAGCAGCAGGAGCAAACGATTATACTTTGAATTAGCCTGCAGGCTGTCATTAAACTTGACAATGTCAAACAGAACTTAAAAAGCCTCATTAATCATGTTTACGAAGGGAACTCTTCACCTCTTCATGTTGTGTAGTACAGCTTTGAAGTGGGAACCGAGACAGACAGCGTGTGTATTCTGGCTGCTTATTGTGTTGCTCAAGCAAATGCCAGCACTCGCTGTTTATCCAGTGAGGTGAGCTTGTAACCTTTTGAACTGCGTAAGGTAAATGTAAAAAAAAAAAGCATTGAAGTCACTGCTGCTCAGTAATCTACTAGCTGTGCATGCTAGTGCTACCAAAGTTCAAGTCAGCATGACAATCCCCTGGTTAAATCCTAATCTAAATAATAACTCTGTTACAAAATATCAATTAGTAGCCGTTTTCTTTAACATATTAAACGTGGTATTTTTGTTCATAATGGAGCACTGCAAGTCAAGATTCTTAAATATTAGAAGTGTCAGGGTAGTTAACTTCAAGCATAGACTGTTTAAATAATGGACGTAGCCACCGAGACCGTCACCCAAGCCGAAATTAGGTCTCCGCCATGTTGGTTTTCTGGAGCCTGAAGTGACCAAATTTGGATGAGTGGGTTGTCCTGGAGAGGAGCGAGGGGTTGGCAAACGTCAAGTTATCAAAGCTACACAATCTGTGCCTGCTGTGGCTGCTCCAAAACCTCATGAATGAGCTAGTTTAACTTTGTGATTCCCACAGAGGAGATTCTTTATGTGCTGGTGGCTGACTGCATGTGTTATTTCTTCGACTGAAGCAGGCCAGTGGCCGACTTGCCTTAATGCCGGTCTTCCCATCACTACGGTCCGCTGTAAATCTTTCCGGAAAAAAGGCAACAACTCCTGACTCCTATTTACTGGCTGATTGATAAATAAATGTTTCCTAAACACTGAACAGGCTAGCTATAGCGAGCACAGTATACTTGCTACTTAGAGCTCAGACTTCTTGCACGGCCATAAAGTTCCATAAATCCCAGAGAGAGAGAGAGACAGATTATTTGTCCAATTTTTGAATTAAAAAATCCCCAAAAGGCTCCAACAACACAAACAGGCGAAGTTAAGTTCAGTGATTGAGTGTCTGTGTTGACGTCTAGCAGACAGCCAGCAGTGGCACTAAAGCTTTACATTATAGGGGCCGGGTCACCTGTTTGATATAATTTAAATATACAATTGAGACCCGAGCACGTCATTGACGTGAGTATAAAAAGATGGACGACATGACAGCTCCCTAAAA
This sequence comes from Semicossyphus pulcher, assembly GCF_022749685.1. Taxonomy (NCBI): domain Eukaryota; kingdom Metazoa; phylum Chordata; class Actinopteri; order Labriformes; family Labridae; genus Semicossyphus; species Semicossyphus pulcher. Next base: position 7,965,542 of record NW_027211693.1, read on the forward strand.
GTGAAGCCAAACCCTCTCTATCGCCCCCTGCTGACTGGCTGAAGTATAAGTCATAAAGCCCGCCTCCTCCATGTTAACAGATGGGACATGAGTCAAACTACAAAATCGAAATACTCGTCAAATATATTTTTCTCAAACATGTTTTCTGTCGTTATAGTTAGTTCTTATCATGCTGATTTATGTCCAAGTGTTCATTTTTCTGACAAGTTTATTTTTAATTAATTATTTGATGCTGTAAAAAGGATGATTGACAGCTCTGTTGACAAATACGGCTCCTGCAGCCTATCTGTTCTAGAATTGCAGAGTGGAAGAGGATCGGCGAGAGGAGACGTAACTAAAACAATCACGAACCGCAAACCTTCTGATTGAGAGACGACAACTCTACCACTGAGCCACAGCCGCCCTGCTGTAAAAAGAGGCATTTCCCCATGTGCCGTAATGTCATATCTTTGTTTCAGGAGCCAGCCTCAAGTGGCCACTTGTGGAATTGCAGTTGTTTGCACTTCCGCATTGGCTTCATTTTTCAACACCTGAGGTTTCTGCTTGACTTCAACTCACAATTTTAATCAAAGCAAGACAAAGCAGCGATAACTGAGTTCAATATCACATCCTGATAGCAGCTGAAAGCTACAGATTATGAACTATTTTTTTTATTTTGCAGGAATCACTTTGCTTTTTTATTTTACAAGCTTTTTGGTAGAGTCAAAACCTTTCTCTGTTAAAAAGTAGAAACACTTGAAACCGGTGGTCCGAGCATAAACGTTAATCTGTTTAGCCACATAGAGGATGTTGTGGTAAGTACAAGTTGTGAGGACAAATGTGAGACATGTGAGTACAGAATGAAGAAAAAAACACTTCCTGATCCAGCGGCCCCTCCCACTTTGTATCTTTACACTAGTTGTGCAACCTTCCTCTTCTACTGTTTATGTACTTGTGTCTGAAATGTTCTGTTGGTTTTTGTATGACAGGTTTGTCTTCATGTGTTCTGCTGTTGTACTTCAAGTGTAACTTCAAACATCAGGCAGAGAGGAGTGAGTGTGAGGCCAACGCAGCTGGAGGGGAGTGATTCAGATCCTTCCATGAATGCAGAGCACTTAAGTTCGGTGAGGCTGAATACACATAAATCTTTAACAGCACCTTGTAGGGGTTTGCTGGAATACAGCTTAAAGGAAAAAGCACGTAATTAATATTTAAATTAGTACATATGAATTCGTTCATCATCTCCGAGTTGCTGAGGAGACATAAAATATTGCAGGCTGCTTAACACAGCTGAAAAAAAAGCCGTATGGAGTATTGTATGTCCAGAAGTGTTATTTGTTGAATCCACAGGTAGACTATTAGCTGGGCGAGCTGAGTTATTGATCTCATCATCTAAATAAATGAGAAATTATTAGGTGGATTAACAAGGCAATGATTACATCATTTAGCCATCCCAATTTTAGACAACGTGGGAAGAAGATGCTAAATTACTCCACTCACAAACCGCTCCGCCGTTAATAGTATTTCCAATAAAGGGTAATTAGGTTTGATTAACCGGAACGTGCGTCCTTTAGGGAGAAAAATATTAGGCTGAGAAATGTGTTTATTCCTAAACTGAGTGATATTTTTCCAAGATACCAGCCCATGAATACTGACTCACTGCTTATAAATACAAGCATTACCACAGTGAAATATACGGCCTGAATATAACCTAATGCTTATAAATGTAAACCATTTGAATTATAAATGTGCCATAAGGAAGAGATAAATATTTGTTCCTGAGTCGTGTTTTTCAGAGCCTCTCCTTCCTCCTGAAACGAACAAGCCGTTTTGCCATTCAAAGGTTAGACCTTAGCCACGATTGGCTGACAGTATTTGGAGTGACCGTGTAGCCCCTCCCCCGCGTGTGCGATCCCACGTAGGGTAGCGGCCGCACTGCACTGTCACTCCAAAGTTGTAGAAAACATGGCCGCTTCAGGATCAGTTATTCGGCCTTATATGTACGAGCCAGAATCACCAGGAGGTATCGGAATGGTAAGTTGAAATCTTAACGACGACTTGACTACAAGCTTGTGCGAGAAGGCAGCCTGAGGTGAACGATGGCGAATGACGATTGGCCGATTTCAGCGACAGCAAGGTTCTAGGTAGAAACCTGCAGCTGTTCTGAACGGCCCATTTCAGAGGCGACCTTTTTAAACAAGTAATTCTGGAAAAACACGGAATTATGCAGTTTAACCTTTTCACTGTGGACAATAAATACACAAAAATGTGAAACCCATGAAAATATGAGAATATCCATTCAGAAGATATGGCCCCTTTAAAAGCAGGTTCTCTTGCAGGTTTGGTGCCCTTTGCACCACAGGTCTGTCTCTGCTTTAGCATCTCAGAAAGAGTGAAATCTCAGTTCCCACAGACCAACTCAGTAACTCCGACATGAAAACATGAAGACAAACTGTGGCCCCTGTGAAAGGGGTCAGATCTCAAATCTCATGCAGATGATCTCTGAGCTAAACTTCCCATCTGCTCTTCCATGCTGCCCTGCGGTCCCAAGAGAGTGCTTAAACAGACTGTCCAGAAATTAGGAGTGCAACCCAAACTCTCCTGATGGAAAGGAGAAAGTCGACTGATTGACGGAAAGTTTCTCAACTGATGCAGTGACAAGGACGTAATAATAATTGTGCATGCTTTTACAACACTACCATTACATCACTAAAACACATCAGGAAGTATCTTCATATCTTCATCACATACCAGTAAAGTTTGCAGAATAGCACCATGACACACGACGGCAAGTTTTATACCAATTTAATACTTTGAAGCACCTCCGTTGTAACAGGAGCTGCTGTTGCGTTCAACCTGATGTTCAAGAAGACATTCAAAAAATGTCTAAACAGTAATTGTCTCATGGTTGAAGCTAGAAAAATGTTCCTAAAAACAATGCAACTAATACACCAGTCATCCATATTACCTCCTAATAAGTCCCCTCATACATTGACCCAGTTCCCTAGGCCCACATTTCCTGTAATCCACACCTCATCCTAAACTCTGCCACCCCCATTTCCAAAGTTCGGCTCATTGATTGGTGACTTTGACGCCTGGACTCTGGCCCCCGGCCAAAAATGATAACTGTTCATATGGGACGATGGAGCTAAGTGCTAAATCAATGGGGCCAGCCTCTCTGATGTGGATATAGCGTTACCGGGAAAGCCGGTGGCACGAGGTGGGGAAGATGTTTCCCCGGGGAAGACTTTTGGAGACACACCACCTCCGCCAGCCGAAACTCCATTCCGGGGGTTCATCGTTCACACGATAGGTTACAGCTTCATAGCAAAGAGCTCGTTTTAGAGGAGTCGCCATTTGTCTATCTATATCCTCTCATGTGGGTTAACTGATGTGACACTAATGATGCTCACTGACAGCTCTGTTTTGTCAGGTTGGTCATCTCTGTACAGCAGATTTAGGATTTTCATACACTGTGTTCCAAATTATTATGCAAATGACATTTTTCTCAGATTTTCCTAAATAGTCGATGCAAATGACAGTCAGCATAATTGTCAAGTCATCAACCGTTAGTTTAATGAATTCGAATGTTATTGAACAAACCTCCCAATGATAACAGTATTTTTCAAAAATAAAAAACTTAAAATGCACTGTTTCAAATTATTATGCACGACAGAGTTTTATAACATTTTATAGGTTGTTATGAACTGAAAATGCTCGTCTTTTGAATTTGCAGCATTAGGAGGTCATATTTACTGAAATCAAAAGCTATTTCAATCAAAAACATCTTAACAGGTCAAGTTACATTTTAACACAGGACCCCTTATTTGATAGCAGCTTCATAATTCTTGCATCCATTGACCTCAAAACATGACTCCGCCACCTCCTTGCTGACGTCGCAGCCTTGTTGGGACATGATGGCCGTCCACCAACCATCCACTACTCCATCCATCTGGACCATCCAGGGTTGCACGGCACTCATCAGTGAACAAGACTGTTTGAAAATTAGTCTTCATGTATTTCTGGGCCCACTGCGGCCGTTTCTGCTTGTGAGCATTGTTTAGGGGTGGCCGAATAGAAGGTTTACGCATAACTGCAAGCCTCTGGAGGATCCTACACCTTGATGTTCGTGGGACTCCAGAGGCACCAGCAGCTTCGAATGTCTGTTTGCTACTTTGTAATGGCATTTTAGCAGCTGCTCTCTTAATCCGATGTTTTTGTCTGGCAGAAACCTTCCTCATTGTGCCTTTATCTGCACGAACCCATGTGTGCTCTGAATCAGCCACAAATCTCCTAACAGTACGATGATCACGCTTAAATATTCGTGAAATATCTAAGGTTTTCATACCTTGTCCAAGGCATTGACCTATTTCACGCTTTTCGGCAGCAGAGAGATCCTTTTTCTTTCCCATATTGCTTGGAAATGGTCGTCTGCTTAATAATGTGGAACGCCCTTCTTAAGTAGTTTTTCCTTAATTGGGCTCACCTGGCAAACTAATTATCACAGGTGTCTGAGATTGATTTCAGTGATCCAAAGAGCCCTGTGAAACAATACCATCCATGAGTTTAATTGAAAAACAAAAAATGTAATCTTTATGACACTTAAATACAATTTGCGTAATAATTTGGAACGCGGTGTATATTGGTATGCGAAAAAGCGAGGGCTTATTTGCTCAAGACACTATTACCTTTAAAGTCAATGCAAAGACTCGAATAGTCCTGCATCTACAGACAGGGCTGCACAAATAAAGCAAATTATATTTATTCGTGTAATTGCAGAGGTTAAATATTTTGAACTTGTGCAAGGCTGCGTCTGGAAATCCTAGCATTGTTAAGAATCTTTGCAGGATTGTGCTAGAAGTAGTTGAACCTAATTGCCAGAAACTAACCTTCAAATTCCACAAGATCCGTCTCCGGCGCCTTCCGGAGATTCCACAGCATGCGTCGCGGTCCGTTCAGGTGATTTCGCAATCCAGCTGCTTGGGCCATCGCTGCGCTGCGGATCAGACGTGCTTCCTGTGCGCTTGCACCATCTGACAGACCAGAACCGCGGCGCAGACGGAACACGCCGGACACGAATCCTGTGGGATCCAGGCGTGACAAGCAGTCTAAAAGTTTACATGCCCAGTCGACTGGAGAGACCTGGCAATCACAAATTGATACTGCTTATGAATCTACACCATGATGTAGTTATTTCAGTACCTTTCTAACTGCCACAGCAGCACAGCCACTGGTACTGGTACTTGGGTTTTCACGGTCATGGTCTTGGAAGTGAGAAGTGAGTGTCCTCATGCGTTACATGACTGAATGGGGATTGGAGTAGCAGAAGAGCGGAGGAAAAGTGTTAACAATAGCTGTAAGAAAATAACAGAACGACTGCAAAGTTAAGGCTGTGTGGTGTAATAAAGCCGCCACTCCTCAAGCCTTAAGCCACACTCCTGTGTCTTGTTTCCTGCTTGCTGCTGGTGTGTTAGAGTGACGGGAGTCAGCCAAGAAGCTAGCTACAGCTTCGGCCCTGGAGGAGAACGATAACTGGGAATCTACTCTGACACGCAAGCGTCACGGCAGCATCTATTTTGCAATCTGCATGGATTCCTTGGTTGTGGGCATGTATTTACGTAGCAGTCAGTGGCTTTCTACGTTTCATTGACATGCACCAGCGGGGAAAAATAGACTTGACTCATAAAACGAACGGAGAAGCAGAAAATGACTTGCGTATAACGTCCAACTCCCGCGCAGCATACGCGTCCGGGGGAGATTGCAGCACTGAGTAACATTGGAGCGGTTCTGTCCCAAAAATACGCTTCAAATACGTTGCTTGTGCTCCAACAACTACATCAGGAAATAAGAGGTGCTGTCTGATGACCTAGCTCCTTTCATATCTAGGCAACACATAATAGAAGGTATCTTTCACATCTTAATTGTTGAAAGATGTTTGTGTACTTGTGAAAATGGCTGAATAAGTCAAATCAAAGGGACTGGCAGAGAAGGAAAGGGAATAAGGGATAATAAAGCAGTTGGATTTGTTCGATTGGCCCTTCAGCTGCAGGGTGTCTTATTAAAGTCAGGACACTTTGTGGTCCGCAGGGAAAGGTCATATTTAAAAAAAAATCTCAGCTTGAGTTTCAAACGAATTCCGGGCTTTGCAGCCATGCCTGCGCCGTGACTGGACCACAGCATGATTACGTTTGGGGGGCGATTTTGGCGGCTTAGTGATGATTAGGGCCGCATGGTGCTGTTCTTGGGCGCGCTAAATTAGCCCGCTCGTCCCAAATGGACATTACGCATGCACACAATGCCAAACTGCGCTGTCAGGGAGGAGTCTGGGCGATGTTGGCGCCACATTAAGTTGTTTCCATCATTAGGCTCACTGTTGCTTATTTCCCATGTGAGTCGTGTGTTTTTGTTTTGAGGGATGAGTTTATCAAGGTCGATGTGAGGCTCGACTGTACTGTTGAACGGTTATGTGTCGATGATTATTTGTCCCACTATATAGTCATTTTTCCGATTTCTTTTGTCTGTTTAAATTAAAAAACAAATCCCATGAAACGCATCGATGAAATTAGGATTTAAATTTCAGACAACATAAGCGTTGGCCAAATGAGCAATTTCTCAAATAATAGTATCTGTAATCAGCCCCGCTGTCAGGGTCTCTGTGTCTTACTGTGATAATGGTGGCTGATATGGTGGTTCAAATTAGCCATTTGCATCTATTCCTCCCATTGTCTTCAATGTGACGGTGTCTGAAACTGGATGTCGGGACAGGAGACAAAGCAGAGGTTGGTTCAGCTGTAGCAATGCTTCACACAGCATCATGAGCGGTAAAGAAAGTCGAAAGGTCTTTAAATGAATAACTTTTGTTCTAAAAATAAGTTATGTGTTGTTGTGAACTTCCATGGCTGCTTCTGATTCAACTGTCGGATCGTTGCATCTCCCTTTATGCTCCTCGAACAGGCCAGCTCTGGGAACATAAGGGGCGTCTGCAGAGTGACGCAGCGAGCAGGCAGACTGAGCAGTTGTGCCTGGAAACCCGATAGAGCGCCCCTCACCCCAAACTTAAAATACCAGCAGAGATCAATAGCTGCAGCATGTTATCTATTGTCCAGCACAGTCTCGCTGCCCCCAACGTTTCAGATAGAAACCTGCTGCAATAGATCTCTAACTGGGGTCAAATGTACCTCAAGTGTGCATTGTTTTGGACATTTTTAGATCAAAACTGATCTAAGGGCTGAGTTTGAATGAAATATTTCAGAGTGTCTGTGTTCAATTCTGTTAATTACAAGCGGTCAAAACAACAATTCTTTTCAAATAAATTGCCTTTGTTTATGTTAAAAAACACCACTGGCGCTACATCAACACAAACCGCAAGTCCCTCACAGGAGCTGTAAATACATATTATGCATTTAGATATTTAAGGAAGATTCTGGAGGATTCGAAACCATATTTAAGCCCTAATGCAGGGGAAAAAAACATAACTTAAACATTAAAGGAGGAATAATGGTAGAATTGGTGTTCTTTCATTTTCAAAAGAAACTTTACACATGGTGTGGTCTTATGGAAGTAGACCTCCATTTTTGTCTGACTGCCGGGGTCAGTGACGGTGAGTGACGAGTGAGTGACGGTACTTTCACAGCCGTAGAGAGAAAGAGTTGCAACGTCGCAATGGCGGATCATGGGGCATATTGGACCTCCACTGATGCAACTCTCTCTGTACATGGCTCTGGATACTTTGTTCGGGGAGTAGGCCGGGCTGTGCCTCCGCCGCCCTCATCTACGTCCGCAGCGCGTACCTGCTTTCAAACACGCTGTCATCGGCCTCATGAGGACAGTCTTTATAACACATTGCCCACAAAAGCACACACTGACCTGATGCGGTCAGCCACTAGGTTTTGACCTAGTCTTGTTCATCTTGAGTAAACTAACTGGACACCAACAGTCATAGTGAAAAGCCAAAATCTTCACAGATGAATTGACTTTTGGAGCGATTTAATACAGACTGCAAAAATCTCGGCAGCAGTGCATTCAACTTACAGTCTGAACACATCTTCAGAAAGTTTTGAGGCAGGTCAGACATTTCGTAGGTGAGTAGAAAAGCAACGGTTGATGGATCTGGACCCAAATATCCTGTAATTATTAATAACAGCTACATGAATGATTCATCTTCATGTTGGTCACTGTTAAACTGTTCCAAGGTAGTTTTTAATTTAATAAAACAACAACATAATCCACAAATGTCAGACAAATACTAGTTTTGAGAAGACAGAATGAGAAATCATCATTCTTTATAACTCTAGAAACTTTTAAGGAGATTCAAACTTCAAGCATCATGAGGGCAAACTCTCAGTAAACAAAGATTTTTGTGTGAAACGCATCTTAACTCTCATTTTTCATCAACAGAAGTAATAAAAAGAATTGTATATTAATGTTTATACAAACACCGCCGCCCCTCAGCTCCCCCAGAGGAGACAAAAATGCAAATATTTGTACATTTAATGAGTATCCTGTCGTCTAAAACAATATGGAAGACACAATGAATTACTTTCCCTGTATCAAATAAAGAAAAATAAAAGATTTGCCTGTGTAATTAAAAGCTGGTCTGCAGCCTCTGGGTGTCTCAGACTTTGTCTCAAACTGTGAGAAAAGATGAAAAACAGATCCTGCATAATCAACTACACCCTCTGCGAGTCAGAGCAAGTGCACCTCACTCAGACGCCTGTGTGGAATGCATTCTGGGTAACGTGCCGTCTGGCCCTCGTGTCCGTCATCTTAAATAGCAGCAAAGACAGAACACTTGTGGACCTCTCTGGCAGATTTATGAGCTGTTAATGTCCTCCACCTTCGCCCGCTGCTCTCCTGCTGCCTTTTGTTTTGATGGAGCCAAACGCAGGTTGTGATTCTCAGACGTGATAAGTCATCGAATCCTCTCGTCATGTCAAGTTGACTCACGTCCAAGCTTCGGTTTTATGGACTGTCCGGAGAGCAGGATCTGTCGGCAGAGGTCAGCCAACCCCTCGGGGGCGGCGGGGTCAAGTTTAGGGAGACTTTTTAGCAGATGGTGTTTAGAGTTCAGTCTGTCACTCAGGACGAACAGAGAAAGAGGAGAAAAGACACTTTACGGCATTAATTGACTTGTGTGTGTCTCAATATTGACCCGACTTCCCCTCCAAACGCTCCCCGCCTCGTCTCCAAAATGAGACACTTAAGGTCAAAACGTCAGCGAAACAGTCCTTAAATACCACTTATTCACCGCTCGCTGAAATATTGATGATGATCTGAGTGTCTTTACATTGGAAATCAATTCTTTGAGCTTCTTTAGAAAACAGAGAATAAGGCTACTTTTTGTTATTTTGGTTGTTTGATTAACCGAGAAGCACTGTCTATTAACAATTTTTTGTTACTCATTAGAAATGGTTTTGGCAAGATGGTAACATTATGAGTTCATTTAAATTTAGGTTAATGCGTCCATGGACAGAGTTTGAAAAAGTCCTATCTTTAAAGTCATAGCAGAAGGAGCGTTTTGGGTTTCCCTGGTTCCTAAAGTAAAATTCTCTGTCAGGGTTTGGACTAAAACAAAAAGGGAGAGGACCCAAGGTTTAATTAACAAAAGACAAAAGGGCAACAAACAAAAGCTTACTGTGAAACAGTCCAGGTAGAAATCCAACAAAAATATCCATCTGAAAGGTAAAACCAAAAATCCAACAGAAACATAGGGAGACACAAGAAAGTCCAGGTACAGGTTTGGGTAACAGGATCACTGACAAGGATTTGGGATAAAGATGACGACGAACTGACACTGACACAAGGGAGCACAAAGACTAAATAAACTTGGGAGGTGAAGCTAATTAGACACAGGTGAGACAATCAAGGGCAGGTGAAAACAATCTGAAAGGGAGGAAACAGAACGGAGGGAAGTAAAACAAGACATGACATACGATGGGCAAGAACTACAAAATAAAACAGGAAACACTAGGAACCAAACTCAGGACTGACAGGACTACAAAGTAAAACAGGAAAATCTCTAAATAAAATGCACAACTAAACCAGACTAAACCAAGACAGGAACACAATATACAAACTAAACAAGAACTCATGACAACAAGAAACAAAGTGACAGAGGAAGGGGAAAAAAAAGGAAATAATATCAAAACACCAAAATACAAATCAACAACATACCTAAACTAGAATGACTCATGACAGTCTCATTGATTTTGCGGTGCTCTTTGAGGGCGCTTTCACACCTAAAGTCTGTTTGTTTGATCTGAAAATACAGCAATATCATACTGCAGCTTTAAAATTATTCTATTTTACCATATATGAAAAAAACAACGAGAAAGGGTCAAAATGCCACACTGAATCGCAAAACCTATGCGCACAATATTAATGTAACAACACAGAGGTCCCGTCCTTTGAACAAGACGGCAACTGTATGCTTCACACAACAGAGTTCACTGCAGCCCACACAATCATTCCTTCTGTTGTTACCCTTCAAAATAACCTGTTACTGTGGGTTTCTGTGAGAGGGCAAAAATATCGTACAAACACGACAGTTATCGCACATCTGGCCACACTGGATCAAAGGCCATAATTGTTACAATGTTGCTTTTTTCAACGAGTTTGGTTTGTGTTCACGAGGCAGCTTTTACCAGCAGACTAGAAGTTTTAATGCGCTAGGAAACTGCTCCCTGATTGGTCAGAATGTCTATGCGGGAAAACTCCCTGATGTCTGAGTTTCAGTCAGATCAGTTCCACTCTCCTTTAGTTTTTCACTGAACAGTTAGAACACCTCTTAGTTCTTGTGCGTTTCCACAAGCATTTGTAAAATTGTTTGGTCAGCCCATATTTCTCTTTCCTCGTCTCTCCCCCACGTCTGTCCTCTACACTTCTTGCTGCCTTTCTCTGCAACTGTCAAAATCCGTTAACAACCCATAATGCAGTGTTTTTTGAGTTGCTTCCTGTATCAGGCACTACTTTAAGTCAGTTTATGTTCTCACCAGAATCGAACCGGTCCGTGGTTCATTTGGAAACAGAACAAGTCCTGTCTTTTCTGGCGTTTCTCACCTGTCCAATGAACCGGACTTTCAGAGTAAAGTCTGAACATTACTGTGACTACTCTAAGAGCAGTCAAAAAGTATAACATTATTTTAAGTCTTTGGTGCTAGTAACTTTTTTATTGAGTTGATGCTAGCTCTTCCTGCTGCTGCGCATTTTGTCCGCCTTTGCCTCGCTTTGTATGTAGGGTGAAAACATGAAATGGGAGGCCATGTTGTTCCGCTTTTAAACCGGCAACGTAGGTAATAGAAGGTAACAGTTGGGGTCTGTGTATTTGGGGGATTTAGCAGGACAAGACAAGGGGTGTGAGGTTAGAGGTCATGCCGTGGGTGAACCACAAGCAGTCAGCAGATTACTTAAAACAGAAGGTGTTAGCAGCTAAGCTAGAACAACTAAAAAAGTCCAGGGACAATGAGGTTTAGGAGCTTCTTACCTGCAAAGCAAGGGATCAACAAGCACAGAACAACATGAGAAGAAAAGAAAATAACAAAAAAAGAGAACAAAGCAAACTTATTTGTTCCGTTCTTTGTCGCGGCACACTAAAGCCATGCAGCCTCTGCTTTCCCTCCTCAGTATTTTTTCAGTCTCAATCAATCACCTGTTTTGTTGGTTGGGGAGCCATCTTTGCATGCTGATGTTAATCCAATAAAGGGCTGTTTTACACGAGTTTACCATCCCATATTCATCACAGCTTGCTGTATTCTAATGGCGTAATTATTGTAATGTTGATTAAGCCACTTGGGTAATTAGCATTTTTGATTGCGACGGCATCCGCAGGTGAATTGAAGGGAAGGAAAAATAAAAAAAGACATTGTTCAAACTACATTTAGACGCGTTAAAGAAGCTCGTCACTGCTGCATAAATGGCTTTTTATAAAGAGACGCATTCATGGAAATTAACAAACTTAATTCCCGACTGACACAAAAGTTCTTCTTAAAGTAACATTTAAAGTTTAGGTTAAAATCCACACTAATGGAGGAGGTTTCAGCGGTGCAGCTGAGGGAAGCCGCAGTCTTTAAGTGACAGAGATCAGGTTCCTGAAGCGAGATGGCTCCGTGAACTGAGCCGTGACTTAAGGCACCCCTCTTAGTGTACTTTTTTCTTGCTTTGGGAAAACATGTCTGTTGAAACAGTCAACAGAGTGCACCGACGCTCGGTGGCCTTACCCTGCGTTTACTCGGGTTACCCCATATGGACGCCTCGCCACATGGTCCCCTCGGCCCGCCAGCAGCAACCACAGCTCCCTGCCCTTCAGAGGGACAGAGGAGACACTGTGTGTGTGTGTGTGTGTTTGGGTTTGTGTGTGTCATGTGGGTTTTGATTAGTGTGTTTTGCTGGTGTCTCCACCACCTCTAAGGCTACGTTCACACTACATGCCGTTAAGACAAATATGCATGTGTATCTGCTAAAGATTTAACTTATAGTGCCAGAAAATACTCCCATTTATTTATTTACATCAAATGTATACAGTCAGCAGTGAGCGTGGTTCAGGAGCCCTTGATGCTCCACCCAAACACCTTGTTTCAGGAAGTACATCATAATGAATAAGTAAAGATACCACTACCTATCAGAGAGATGTCTGACCCATCTCATATTCTCCTTTTAGAGTTTGAGCTCCAACCCTCTGACAGATATGTACTCTATATATACTCTATACTCTAAACGCAACCACTACCTACACCTACACTGATTAAAAGTTTAGATAGTGGTGCTTGAGGCTGCAGGAGTTGGTCAATAGTTGCATGCTGTTCTCATCACTGGTTGTGTAATATGCACCGTATGAGTATTATTTGGTTGGGATTTGGTACAGAGCGTGCTGCTTGTTGGTTGGTTGTTTTTTAGTGTTACGACTATGGAGGTGACAATATGTGTGCACCATTTGAGTCCATGACAAATGTCCCCACTGGACTACAAAGGTTTTTATTATCTAATTGTACCGTATGACATTGTATCGCATCATTTCATATCCTTTCATATCATTGTACGATCTGCAGCCAATCACAGGTCTCTGACACATAGAGACAGACAACCATTCACACCTACAGGGAATTTAGGGTCACCATTGTACCTAACGAGCATGTCTTTGGACTGTGGGAGGAAGCCGGAGTACCCAGAGGGAACCCACGCATGCACGGGGAGAACATGCAAACTCCACACAGAAAGGCCCACTTCATCCGAAACGGGATTTGAACCAGGAACCTTCTAGCTGTGAGGCAACGGCGCCAATCACTGCACCACTGTGCAGCCCAGTTTGAGCATCATCAGCTTTTTAATCTGAGTCAGGTTTGTGTCCACCTGATAAATCGAATGTCCAGTAGATAGTTTTGGCGCCGGCTCATTAGAGGAAAGTTGGCCAATTGAAAAATCTTTCTAAATAAATCCACCACAACAAAAAGCTGCCAGATTTTAGCCTTCAATGTCGACTTGTCAGAACCACAGGTGAAGCTAAAATCAGAGGTGCTGTTTTTTCCCCTACAGCCCATAATTTCCTTACTTTGGGTCCACCGCTCTGTAGCTGTTATGACGTCTTCAAAATGTGCAGTTACGTGGTTATTATGGGACAGTAAAGACAGGGCTGAAGGGTGCTGGATGCTGGGGGTTGGTGCTGATGGTGGGGGTATGATGAGCTGCAGTGCTCATCCATCAAGACCACTTACACGCCATAGGATCTGCTCTATAGCTGAGGGGGCAAATTAAGTTATAGACCCACATCTGCTGATACCCGCTGGTTCATTAGAGGATCCGCCTGCTTAGGCAGCAACTGTGCGGCATCGAACACACTGCAAAAAATGTGGAGCTTGTTTCGAATGATCAACCTATCATTGGTGGAAATAATATCTGAATATACTCCCAGGATCTTTGAAAATAAGAGATCACGCTCCAAAAGGTGCTTTATAAGGTATCATAGTGTAAATATAGGAAGACACATTATTATGTAGCACTTATTAAAACAATAATACTCTAGTATGGAACAAGTCAATGATACGTTGAGAGCTACATTTCTTGAAGCATGTCTCTACCGTAGAAGATCTCTTTAGGATGGAGGAGGGTGGGGTAGGAAAGGAGGAAGGGCAGAGATTCAGAGTTCATTTTAAACAAGAAGCCACTCTCAGCGTGAGGCCGCCACCACAGCCCAATGCGAATTAAACTGATTGGATGCGAGTGGTTTGGCACGCATGTTGCTGACATTGACAAAAAAGTTAGTTGGTTGTTGTTTCAATTAGTGGAGGTGGGGTGCTGAGCGGAGAGAGCGAGGAGGAGGCTGAGGGAGGGGACGGCTGCTTTTACTTATCCTTTTATGAGAATGAGCTTGTATTGATGATGATCAGGGATCAAACAGGTTTGAGGAGGCCTGACTGTTGCTGTTGGGCAAAAGTATCGTAGTAGTGTCTCCTTTTTAAAAGGCTACAGTTTGATTTGTGGTATTTTAAAGCACTTTGTTTGAGTTATTTATGGTTGTATTACAAAGCAGGTTTTCCTGACAGGTAAACACTTTATCATTACATGCTTGCATTGCTCACGAATGTGCATTTTTTTGGCATCTTGCATGCAAAGTTAGAATCCCAGATTGTTACTAAATCTAAGTCAATGTTTAAGAAGCAGTTTGCCCCTGGAAAAAGCCTCTGCCAGTCAAAGCCGGTGTTCTCTGTTATTGATAGAAGCAATAATATTTGAAGTTGGCGCCATAGCTGTGGAGAAAGTTGTGCAAACAGCTCGGGGTTTCGCCCATTCAAGCAGCAAAGGCAGGAAACAAAAATATCAATAAATAGATGAAACCAACCTGTAAATGTTAAAACACATAAGCAAAGAAAAAGAAGGTAAGAAAACATACTTGAACTGGTGGTCTTACCGACTTTGAGGTCATCAAAACAACACTGCAACAGAAGTCTGAACTGATGAACCACACCACAAAAAGAAGGGGTTCAAAAGCCCGCCGGCTAGCCCACACAAACAAAAACGGGGGGAAATAACTTCATATAAAATAAAACCCAAAATAATTACAAAGTAGAAACAATGACACAGTAACTTTAAATACTGAAAATGCTAATACAACCAACACACAGAAGATATATCAACAAGGTTCCTGTCTTTTTGAGTATTTAGTGATTTAGAGTTCCCCCACTCAAACAGGAAGTTGGTTTCATCCATTTACTGCTTCAGCATAAAAGGCTGCCTCAAACAGCTGCTCGGCTTTTGGGCAAGTGACTCAGCAGCAGCATGTGAACAAACAAACAGATAACCAGGTACTTTTAAAACAGCAATTTAACTGATTTTATACCACCTTCATAAACCTGTGACTACTTTAAATGTTAACCAAAGGGCAAACACTCAACCTGGGAACATGAATACAACTGAATCAGAGCTGAAGTTACTAACATATACTGAAAATGTGCTGCTGAAGCTTCACAGTAACAACATTCAACTTGCCAAACACAGGTTGGCCTTTATTTTGGAGGGGTCACAACAAACACAGTGTGTTTGTCAGCATAGCAGGGGTCGCAGAGGTGCATCCACAGAACAAGAAAAGGTTTTTCTGCATTTCTGACGGTTGTTTTAAACATTGTAGGGAGTAATGGAACGAGAAGGAGCAGCAACATTGAGCTGTTGTGAGGAGGAGCAGCAGCTAACAGGCTAACGCACCTCCATGTTCTTAGCAAGGTAAGCTACTTCTGTTTGCTGCTGGTTGTGCTGATTGTGGTTGCTCATGATGGGAAAAGGCGGGAGAAGGAGGAACAACCACACGCTATCCTATACTTAAAGAAACTTTGTATGATGTTCAATCCTCGTTTGTCATGTGATGTTAATGCGAAAAGGACAGTTTGGCTGCCCTGGAATCAGTCATTGTTTTTCTTTTGTATTTTCTTAACACCAGACGATATCTGATCAAATGAAGTACTAAACTATTTCAACTTTAAGCACCTTGTTAGGAGTTAGTCAGCGGGATGAATAAGGTCCATACATACAGAATCATAATCAAATGATTGTGCATTAGAAGTGAACTGTGTGGTTTGGAAAGACTCTTTCTTTAAATACAGTTGACTCGACTTGGTGTCTCCCAACTGCTTTAAACTGAACTTTTGTGTGCAGTTCTTTATGGATTCAAGTGCTTGAATGACTGTTTTGTTAATGTCACTTAAATGCATTTTGTTCTGCCCTTTGTGCTGAGGAAAGAACCACTTATTCACTCAAGACAAACTCTGTAATTGAAGCTTTGTGTTTTTACAGCAGTAGCTAAGATAGCCTATAGAGGAAATACAATGTGAAGAATATGGATGAACAAAATCCTGTTTGCTTTCTTACATTTAGTCTTTATTCTTTGCTGACTTTGCATTCTTCCTCTCAGAAACACTTCACATTTATACCGTCAGCCAGAGGCCGTTCTTTACTCTCAGCCACGCAGCCGTCCCTCTGAGATATTGATTCACACTTTATAGTTTAGGCTTTGAGCTGAGAGTCTTTAAATGAATATAAAGTGTCATATACATTTCTCTTCAGACGCACAAAAAGAATTGCATTTAAATGTGACATGAGAAGTGTCATAAGGAATCCTGGGCTATAATCTGTGGCCCAGTAGTAGGATTGGTTGTCTCCCAATTGGATGGTTGGAGGTTCGATTCCCAGCTTCTGCAGTCTCCATGTCGGAGTGTCCGTGGGCAAGACACTGAACCCCAAACTGCTCCTGTAGGCGTAGCCATCGGCGTGGAAATGTGCATGACTGACTAGATCCTTAAGGGTGATTGGCATTTTCTATAGTAGCCTCTGCTATCAGTGTGTGAATGTGTGTGTGTGAAAGGGTGAATGTGACATGTAGTGTAAAAGTGCTTTCAGTGGTGAAGACTATAAATGCAGGCAGTTTACCATTTTACCATTTAAATGTCACATTTTTTGGTCTTGTTCATATTTCAAGCCTCTGAGGAGAAAGTCATTTAGTCTCAGAGACTCCTCAAATGTTATTTCAACTTTTTGTACTTAAAAAATATTCCTAAAGGTCTCAGTAAAAGTGACGCATCTTCCTGAAGGCCTTAAAGTAATAATCTTGAAGATTTTCATTTAAATAAATGTCTGTTGAGTCACTATCTATCGCCCAATGAGGTTACACTTTGCATTTGCAGTATTACAGACATCTCTGAAAAAATCACAAGCAGCGCCCAGTTAGTGACACGTTTTCCATCAGCCAGCAGTGGTTGGTCTGCCAGAGAGGGTAGGCGGAGCTAAGCGGCTGCTTTTCCGGTCTCTGCAAGTGTTGTGAGTAAACAGTAATCTACTATGGCTGAACAAACAAAGAAAAGATGGATGACTACAGATACAACTTCAACAATAAGTGAAAATCCAAAGAAAAAGAAACAAACTGGACGCTAAGATGAAGCAAACAGTCTGAAAGGAAAGCGACCGTCAGCGAGGAAAATCAAGAGTTACAACCGGAGCCAACCGTGGACGTCACACATGCAGCACTGTCTGGATATCTGGGAAGTGTGCTCCTGCAATTACTGTTTATCACCATAGGTGCCGCCAAAGAGAACGAAACTTGAAAACTTGTCAAAGAAAACTCTTTGAGATTACCACTTAAAGCTCCTGTGAGGAGTTTTTATCTGGTTGTGAAATTGACTGAAACTAACACTGATGCCTCTATACCTGCAAAACAAAGAAGACCACCAAGAAGACGATGATTATTTCTTAATACTTATTTTTAAAGCCTGTAACCGCTGCCGAGGGTAGGTGTCACTTTGCACTGCCAGAGCAGCCTTTTTGCTGTATTTTCCAAAGCAAAGATTTTAAGAGAGAGGGGTACAATATGACCAGTTTAACCATCACCTACAGGAACACAAACCAGTAACCAAACTCCTTCCCTCACCTTGTACAGGAATGCACCCTGCAGATCTTCGTACATCCCTCAGATTACCGAGCGCGTTATAATTAAGCATTTCATTTCTGACAGTTGAAGCGAAGCAGCCGAAGCTTGAAATGAATGAATGATGGCACTTAGTGAGAAACTACCGTCCACAGCCCATTAACCAGCATCCCTCACAGAGCAGATCGTACGATTAGGCAGACTCATAAGTCTCATGTGTAATCCAACATGTCTTCCTCTGGCCCCTATCTCCCTTCACTTTGTGAGATGAGAGAGCGTGAGGATGCTGGCTGCTTGCATTGCTCGTCCCATAAGGGTACTTCCTCCCTAAGAGTTCCTTCTGCCCTTATCTAGATTCTCCAGATTCAATCTGGACTACAGACGAGCGTAAAGAGAGGAGAGTGTCGGGTAAGAAGATTAAACTGATTTATGTACATTTACTTTAACTACCCGACAGTTTGCAGGTCAAGGCTGTTTGGTAAACATGCCAAGAATAATGTATATTCACCCTCATAAACCCACATATACTTATCACTTCAAAACAATAATATAAACTTTCTCACACTTACTTTATCTTTATTTTGAAAAGCACGTTTAATTAGGCCAAAACAAATGAAATAGGGTTTTGTACAGTTAGGAAGATAAAGTGGAGAGAAGCTTTGCACAGATGATTAAATAAAGGACCGATAACCACCGAGCCTAAGATGTAATCCAGTACAACCGTGCAGCAATAATCAATGCTTTTTAAAAGCTTATGTATTAGTTTTAGTGAAACTGTGTCATAAAGGTGTTTATATAACTAACTGAAATGTGAAGCTGTTAGTAGACCTTACAGATTTTGTGTGTTACGTGTTTTATTATGTCGTGTGTTGCCTGAGCTCTTCTACATTTACATCTTATTGCCTCACTGCTAAATAAAGTTAGTAATTAGATTTAAATGAATTATTTGTCCAGTCCATAAACCTAACAAAGGCTTTTGTTGCCTAACTAGTTTAGTTGTGTGTCTTATTAAAGATTGTTTTTCTACCTTTATAGATAGGACAGCTGAAGAGAGACAGGAAACACGGGGAGAAGAGAGAGGGGGATGACGCGCAGCTAAGGGCCGAGGGCGGGAGTCGAACCTGCGGCTGCTGCGTCGGGGACTGTAGCCTCTGTACCTGGGGCGCCTGCTCTAGAATAGAATGGATATTTATTGCACAGGTACAGGACAGTACAGGTACATTGGAATTTGTGAACTACGCAAAGATTGACTCAAAGAGCCATGTTGCACAGGGGAGCGCCATCTTGGAAAAGTATCAACTGAGCTAAACCAGCACTATATTTTATTTAACTTATTTTAACAAGAGCTTTTAAAAACAGTTAAATACACAACGTTAAATACGTTTTTCGAGGAGTTTCAAACATAAAAAACATCAATGAAAACTATTTGTAAGGAAAAGAAACGACTTACAGAGTCAAAACATCTGCAGCCAGATTTACTTGCATCCAGCACAGTTAGAATTCTATTATTCGAATGTATTATTTATTTAGCAGGGATAATAGATCACCTCTTGTATAACTTCATTCAACAATTTGCTTGACAAGATGTCATATTATTATAGTGGTTAAATAAGATATTAAACAGTTATTAGAGAACAAATCTAGCTCTGGAAAAAATGAGGCCACTGCGAAAATATGTTTTTCTCTGTTTCTATTGTAGGTTTGTGTTTTATTGTTTACAACATTTCTCCTTCTAAACAAAATATTCTTATTGAGGTGTTTTATTTGCAGAAAATGACGACTGGTTAAGAAAACCAAACGATGCAAAAAGATGTTTTCAGTGGGGTTCACATCTGGATTGGGCCGGCCATGACATGAAGAGAGAGATGTTGATTTAAGGAACATCTGGAGTGGTCTCTTAATTTTGTCCGAAGCTGTATGTTGCAAAATGAAATCGTGCATGTGATAGCTCTGCTTTGACTTTATTGACACTAAAAAAAAAACATACAACTTCTGGCTTTTAGTTTTTATGACCATTAGCTTTTATCTTTCCACCCTGTGAACATGTTAAAGACGTCTCGCTGTTTGTTTCATTATCCTTCATCATTCTGAAGCTGTGAAAACACATTTTACAAAACACAGCTGCTGCACCGTCATCGACAGGAAAACGGCAACCCTCTGCCTTATCGCGGAAGATAAAACGTTTTCATCAGTATTATCATCTTCACTCTTAATGACCATTAACCTGATCTCCCCTCAGCATCCGTGAGGCTGAGGGTCCTGCAGCTCGAGCGCCAGATCGGAGATAACCTGCTGAATGAACCAATCTGTGCCGGCTTTATTGAAAGCAAAGACATGGTGGTAGTATTTGTGTTTCTCCAAACACTCTCAGCTTTGTCTGCGGATTATTATGGGCCGACATCAATAGCTCGAAGCCCATATATCACCTCCTGAGCGATGGTGGCTGTGGGCGTTCTCACACGCTGTGAAGGAGACATCCTGTGAAAACTTAAGATCTGTATCGAGGCGCTGAAGAAGTAACAAAACTGCAACGGGTCAGAATTATTTCCCTGTTGATCGAGATGGATGTTAATGGCTGCCAATCCTGTCCTGTTCGTGGTGTGTCGAATCCGCTCTTATGAGATTCTAAATTGATGTTTGACCCCTGTTGGTTTTCACGCCGTCTGATGATCTTAAGAGAGCAGAAACGGATGCTTTACGCAGTTGTTTTCAGTCTAATTGTTCTTCTTTGATATGTTGTGTTTTCACTGAGGAACCATGGCAAAGACAATTTACTGTCACCTGCAGAGAGACAGACATTAAATTTTTGCTTATTCTATTTCTAATTATTCCTACATGGAACATTTGGATTAAGACTGCCATGTAATGCACTTTCTTCATTACTAAAGTTTTGCACTAAGGTAGATTTCGCTGCAGTAGTGCTTTAACTAGGCAATATTTTTCTGTAGAATTACACCCAGGTGGGTGTCCTGCTCGGTCGGCCTTATCATGTGATCACATGACATCCCTGCGTTAATGCCTGGATCACAAAGTGGGCCTGCAACAGTGAAACGGGCCCCATCCCTCCTAATTGAAATACTGTAGACCCCCTTTGCCCAAATGTAATTATAGCACCATGTATGGGCACAGGAGGAAACAGCAAGATACAAATTGAAATTTAAGAGTGAAATTCAAACTGTCTCCTGCAGAGCGTGAGTGCTCATGGTGCCCACAAGACCTGGCCTGCAAGACAGAAAAAACACGTCCTGTTGTTTGAATGTTGATGTTTGAGATTTATTAACCAAGACTTACATTAAAATAAAACACTTAGTTATTTTAAGACCTCTTTTATGGCAACTTACATTTATCCTTGCATATCGTGCACACAAAAGGAGGAATATGGGATTCAGATGGACAGATGGTGCCAGGGAGTGTACCACTGCAAATGATCAACACACCTGCACTATTAAATGAATGAACCTATGAGTGTGTACTAAGCTATGCTTAGTTTGCCCATTTAAGTCCATCCCATAATGTCACAGTCAGATACAACAATAAAAACTATAATTGTAGACCGAAAATGTTTAGAACATGAACACATGAAGCATGAGGACATATACTGTTTGAAACCATTCTCTTGTTCACTCCGTCAATGCTCCCTCTATGATAAATATAAAGTATGTCCCATAATAAATTAAATACCATCTCACCCAAGTTAAAATACACAAGTACAGTCAGTGAAATGTGAGGACAGTATAGCCGCTTTCACACATGCACTCCTGACAATTTCCACAAAATTTCAAGACAGTCTGCCCCTGAGATTTTCCAGAGTTTCACTTTCATGCACGTCAGGGGGACGGAAGGGCCCTGATGTAAAAAGCATGCTGCATAGGTACCCGCAACTGGGGAAATAATTTAAGTGTTGAGCCTGAATCTCTTCTCATCTGTGCTGTTGTCGTCCTGTAAATGATCTGTCTTCAACTTGGATGTTTTTAATCATCCTGTTTTGTGGCGCTCTTCTGGTTTTACACTGGTATCATGCAACGTCATCTCCCCACCCACTCGATTCAACCCGACCTCTTGCGGACATTTTAATAAGAAGCTGGCAGGAAAAAGTCAGGGTGAAAAATCCGGTCACATGCAGCCCACCTGGACAATGTCGGGAATTTTCAGGAGTGCAGTGCATGTGTGAAAGAGGCTTGTGATAGAGAAAACATGGCCCCTGTGAGTGGTGTATTTTAATCTAATATATTATTAGACTTTACTGTTGGAGTTATTGAAGTGTTATCATTTGAACTACTAGTTTAATATATATCAATTTAGCATACTTTGAATCTTAATTTAGGATTTTAAACCTTAATTATGCAATATAACTTAAAGGTACAGGGGTCAAACTAAACAAATGTGTGCTTCTTAAAACAGAAAAGGTAGAAACCTTTAGGTTCAGTGTGAGTACTACAAGCTACATACAACAGTACTTAATGCGTCTACAGTTACATTTTACCGCTGGATTTTTTTTAGGGCACTTTTCATCCATAAAAAAGGAGCTAAATCACTGCTCTAGGATTGACGTTAAGAGACAATAGGAAAAAAAAGGCAAATGTACTCCAGACCAGGGCTGCCCAGTTTGGAGCCTGCGGGTCAGCTCCTTTTGCTTTAGCCCGCCGAGGTGTGTGTGAACCGATCAACGTTCCAGGGCATATTTATTTCTGCAGATTTATTTCAGCCTGGTGGCTGTTAATTTAGGGGCTCGCTGCAGTTCCATATATGACCACGGTCTTACATGGGTAATTGTGGAGCGCTGTGGGGTTCCTGTGAGCAGAGATCCACTGCCCCGCCAAGACCCGAGTCAGCCAGTCAAGATGGAGCTGGGGCTGCATGACAAATAGTTTAACCATCGCAGTTGTGACGTGCACGCGTGCAACAGTCAGGACGCAGGACGTTAGATTTTGAGGCAAATTAACTGCAACACATCGAGCTGCCTCTTTATTGGAGTGCTCGCCATTTTCTTGTTTCCGTCACTAATCTACAACACAAGTCCGTCTGATATCACATCACTGCAGCCTTTCATTAGAGGCCAGAGTGAACTGAAATTGGCAAGACGACTATTTTGTTGGGTTTATGTTACGATTGTGCCTCATTTGAATATAGTTGTAAGTTCAGCATTTATTTGTATATTTGTTTTCTTATTTTTTATCAATAACGTAACAGATTTATAAGGATCTCTGCGCCCTTAATTTGTTGATCCTGCTGTCGTTAAATGTGTCGTAAAGGACGGCTAGTGTAGTAAAGTGCTGCGTGTTACTCAAGCGAGCAGGACAAGAAGCAACAGTTTTTCTGACCCTTGCTAATACGATATAACAGGCTTCTGTTAGTTCTTTTTGTAACTGTCGACTTTTGTTTCTTGTTTCTTAACTTTTGTTTCATTTTTCATGCGTCTCTTTCGTCTTTTGGAACACGTGGAAGTTTGCCTTTTGGCGAACTTGGTCAGAAACCTCACGTCCTGCAAGAGTGGCAAACAAGGTTTTTATTTAAAGTTGCCACTACATTTATAATTTTGTAAATGTTTTAAGTCAAGTCAAATTTCCCTGCTTGATCACAAAGACGGACAATACAGCTATTTGTTTTCCAAAGCACTTTGAGCTGCAAGCCAGCACTTCCTCTAAGAAAGTCTAAGAAATAGTATGCTCTCAAAAAGAAGAATATGGATGTTTTATCATCTCTGCAAATCAAAAAAATTACAGTTTTTTATTTTTGGCCCACAGCCCTCCCCCAGATTGATTTATGGCCCTTCATAGTTCAGAATTTGGGCACCTTTGCTTTAGATTATATTGTTTCTGATGATTAAACCTCTAAAGCTTCATTCCTATTGGTCAAAAAACCCACTAACACCCATGAAAAGGTTACAATCGGCATTCAGACCCGATCAAATCACTCTGCAGTAGACCCGGTAATTATCACCTCGGCTCCGATAGGCATTGATGGGCGCTGCCGAGTTTGATAATCAAACTGATGAGTAATAGATACAATAAAGACCTAACCACCTTAGCATCCTCACTGGTTAGTAACCCTGTGTTAACCCTGAGTTTTACCTCATCATTGTTACTCACTTGTTAAAATCTGTTCCCTATTGTAACTTTCCGGCGGATTGGTCCACAAAGGTTAGTTTTAATTGTACAAGAATAATGAGTGCTCCATCAGCAGAGGAGCATAATGACAGCTAAACACAGCACATAGGATACATCAATACACTTCTCCCCCGGCGCTGCTGCTGCTGCCGTTGTTGTGACTCCCCTCACGTTCAGGAGCTGTCAGCAGGTCGAGCGCAGGCGGCTCAGACTGCAGATGACAGGTGGAAGAGCAGAGCGGCTGCACTGGAATGAAAATGGCACGGCCCGGACAGCATGGCGACGACACGTTTCAAGAGGCTCGATAGTTCAGAGGCAAGAGATGCTGTCCAGATGCCTCTTTTCAGCCTCAGCTGAAGTGTTCATTCCATGAGTCAGAGTGTCGATCACCGGCTGCGAGGGAGGGGGGATGTCGGGGTGCTGTTTTTGTTTTTTTTTCCAAAGCTGTGATCTTCAGGCTTCTGCTTTGGCAAGACAATGGCAGATGGGAATGCATCGATATTAGCAGAGGCCCTCTGCGTGCACGGACACGCCATGCAGGGTTCAACCGTGTCATGCTCGCTCTCTGACTCTGCTGCTGTGTAATGTTTGAGTTCGGTTTCAACTCTGAACCTCTTAAGTAACTCTTGTAGGCGTCCAAAACATGTCCCTGCAGGTTTTTGTGTTGGTTTTCTAAAGATCCTTCACGATTATTCCAATCAAACATCGTTATGTGGACTGATATTACCTTTAGAGACCGCTAATAATCATTGGAAACACTACACACAACCTTGAGACGGAGCCAGTTGTTGTTGTGCCGAGTCTAAACCCCCAAAACACCTGCTTCATCATTAACATAAGAAGCAGCAACAGGCTCATTTTAAGCTCTGACATAAATTAACTTGTGTCCTTCTTAATAAAAGCGCCAGATCTGGTTTCTGGAGGACGGCGATCCGTTGGGACTAATGCATTTTCCTCCTGCTGGAAGGCCGTGCTTGCCGACGACAGAGACGTTTCACACAGGCTCTTGAAAATGGCAGCCGCCTCACTCCTTCTTAATCCAGATACTTCAATCTTGACACTTTTATGGGTGGACAGTCAAAGTTGCACCGCCGTGGAACAAAACAATCCCCTTAGCTACAGTAGGAAGAGAATTTGGCTGCGGTGGAAAGACGCAGATGTGGAAGATCACATTTCAGATGAGCGCTGATACACCAAAAAAAAAAGGGCCGACATGCCTCTGCAGCAGCCTGTGTGAAGGTATGCTGCACTCTCTCCGTGGGTTAACAAGTTTTTGATGACACTTAAAGAAATTTCATCTTCTTACCTAGAGAAAAAAAATGGATCTTTCAGTGGCGAGACGTGGCCAGACAGCTGAAATCTTGAAATAGCTGACATGTCTGCTGTGGCCGTGTGTTTTCATCCACCTATGGCGCCCTCAACACTAAAATCTTAGTCACCACAAGTGGATTGACCTCGCTTTGTAACCCGAGATGTAGTTGTACTTTGGAATTCACAAACTTTCATCTCCGCAGTCAAAACCTTTCATCGCAAATGGCTCAGCGTCTTGATCTGCCGTCAGTTATCTGCCAGGAAAAGTAAACAGTGCGCACACTTAGAGAAACACGGAGTAACAGAGACACTGAGAAACATTTTAATTATGGGAAGCTCATGGATGCTTAATGTGTTTAAGGGATTCACAGCTCCTGCCCACGACTAGACGGTGGTATTCAGATCGTTTAAGAAGTAGCAACAATATGAGGGAAACTCTCGAGTAAAAGTGCTTTAGAGTCTTTAGTGCTTAGTCCAAATTTTTTAGTATCAAAAGTAAAGTATTCAAACTGTGTTCAATCTAGGTAACTCTTTAGGTAAAACTTTTCACACATTGAAACAGGAGGTTTTAGTATAAATACATAATTTAAATATTATTATGGTTAAACTGTATTTTATGTTGAAATAGAATTTTACCTCTCTAAATGTTTTGCTTGTTAATTGTTCGGTTTAATAAAACAATGATACAATTTAATTTTAATGTAAAATGTTGATCTGAAAAACACCTGGATACTTTAGCAGCAGATAGATGCTGTCACCACTTTATGATGTCTTTCTAGTTTTTGAACACTTTAAGTTGCAGTAATTGATTACAGTTAGTTACATGAACTTATCTAGTCTAAGAAGTGGGGTAGCTAGCGGTAGCTGGCAGCCTACAGTGACATTGAGTGTTGTACGGGAGGCGGCTGCAAAAAAAAACAAACCCGAAAAAAGTTACATAAAATTATGAATATAAAATGTTAGCAGCAATAAAATCAAATGTAATGAGGTGGGTCTTATTTGTGTTAACATCTGACATTGATTAGAGGACACTGGGTCACATGACATGGAAGCTGTTGAACAAAAACAATAAATGTTTTTATAAATAGATAATAAAAGTGCAACTTATACACTGAATTTTACGTTATTTGTTTTGTGTTAATGCAACTTCAAAGGTTTAAGGTAATCGGTTTCCTCAGTTGAAATGAGTCGACGCAGGAGAGTTTTAAGATAAACTACTGAACTAAGTTCATCTTACTTCATTGATAAGTTCAAATACTCATTCTAAGTTCAACACACTGAGTGGAATGGGAACTGTTTACTTCATTTATTTAAGTTACCTTAACGATAAATAAAGAGTTGGTTTCCTCAACTGGTTTGAGTTGAACTAACTGGGAGACATTAAGTGCTCACTTCTTTAAAAAGTACAGCTTACCCAAATAACACATGATCATTCTAAACACATAATAATTTCACATGACTCGACACAGCTGTGTTCTTTTACTTTTAGTCGGTTTCCTAGTTTTGTTTAAGTAAACTTAACTTGTTAGAATTTACAGTGTAAAATTACACACATGCTTGTTGGAGAGTACCAGTGACAGGCGTAACAGACAAACACTGTGTGAAGTTGTCGGAGTTTTGTTGGGTTTAGACAAAAAACGACCTGGTTACATTAAAGAAAACATAGTTTGAGTTAAAATAAGTTAATTTACTTCCATAAGTATGGGGTGAAAGTTATGCAACTGAATGTTGACTTAAACCAGGTCTAAAGTGTCTCATGTTTGGCTCATCCATCCACGCCGACCTCCATCTTCCAGACTTTTTTGCTCTTTTACACCCTCCTTTTCTCCTGTCATATTTACTAAAGCCACTCAAACTCAGCCTAACAATAAGCATAAATATGAGTTGTACAACAGCTGCTTGCAGACGACGTGCACAGCTGTATTTTTGTGAAGACGGTTTATCTTGTACACTGAAGGCCATCTTTCCCTAACATGTAGCTTTAGTGGCCTTGATTCCAGGGTTTGTCCTTCCACAAAGTCTGGGCATTTGGGAGACACAGAGTTATCAAAATCAAGTGATATCCTGTCCATACTTGGGTTCATCTCCCAAGCACACTTAATCCTACACGTCTCGACAGACTCATCAGACTCTGTGCACTTGGTAAATCACCCACTACAAGTTTATAATGTAGGTTTATTGCTTGGAATTTGTCACCTCTAAGGTCAAGCCAAGGTTACCCTGATGACATCACTAGTGTTAATTGTTTTACAGGAGAAGTTCTAAGTATGTCTCCTTAACCGTAGGGACGTGAGAGCAGCTGTTTTTAGGAAGTCAATCTAGGAGGAACGGACAAACCGCCTGCCTTTACATTTGCAAAGAAACACACTCAAACACAAACACACATTTCCATTCAGGGTCTTAAATAAGGCCCAATCAAATGCACACACCCATCCTCATTTGTTTTTGACCTTGAGCAAATCTATTTTTTTTAGCGCAGCGTACGAGCAGCTCTCTGCCCTCCTCGTCCCTCTTCCTGTAAAAGAGCAATCATTTCTTCATTAGCCTTTTATTTGTTTCTAACTGTTCCACTTCAGGGCTAACACACACAGTTTATTTGGGTACTCTTAATTACAAAAGGGAGATTGTGTGCCCTCCTCGCCAAAATGAATGTCTCTCTCAGCCTCCCAGAGGGCAGCGGCGCCTCAGACTCGGACTGTATCTGATTGCATTTTCCAGGATTGATGAAGTTATCGAAACACTGACCAGACTGACTCGGACCTTATCTCGCTTGTATCCGGCTGTGAAGTCTTTAACCTGTGTCTCTCGCCCTTAAGGTGAGGAGGATTAAGAGGAGAAATGCCTTTATTTCCTATTTGTTAGTTTTTGAGATTTTTTTCCGGTGGAAGGAGAAGCCCGGGGGTTTGAGCTCAGTCACGATAAATTACATTGCAGTGCTGTTTCTCTCTCCAGATGGCCGTTCAGGAGGTATAGCTACCTTCAGGATCTTTTCATTTTTCTTACTGTTATTAAACACAGTGATAGAATCGGCTTCCCCTAGTTGATTCAGAAAAGCCAGGGTTGACGACAGAAGAAGAAATATGGCTCTGTGTTTGCAGTTTGCTGTCGCCTTTAACATCAGATCTGAGACAAAAACACCTTGAAAGACACAAGAGAGCAGCCCACCGTGAACGCCCACAGAAAGACTCCTACAATTTAAGTACATCTAAAACAAATTTTCAATGACTATGATACCAAGCTTTTTTTCCTCGTCAATACCACATTTTTCTCTGCATAAGTGGTTATGGGTTAAGTACTGTTTATGCACTGAGCACCGTGTTTTTAGGGTTTCTTATATTTAAAATCAGATTTGCCATCCTAAACAAGAAACAGTTCAAGGAATAGTTACACATTTTTAGAAATTTTCCTCTTTAAGACCAGCTCTAGTCATCTCCTCCTTCTCCCTCATTAGAAATTCCTGAATAATCCTGAATCCTGCAGAGTCCCTGCACACCACGCACATTTCCAACCGGCCCCTCCGTCACGAAAACAAGACACGTCTCCGCCATCGTTTAGTGGTACCCTGTTGAAAATGAGCTAGCTTGAAATGTAGTAATTAGTAGTAGTAACGTTAATGTTAGTAGCAGAGATGTGGACTTGAGACTTGGTGACTTGGACTCGAGTCACTGTTTTGATGACTTGTGACTTGACTTGACAAAAAATAAATGACTTGAGACTCGACTTGGACTTGCAAGTTAATGACTTGAGACTTGACTTGAGGCCTGATGACTCAGATGACTTGCGTGTTCATAAGTTTGAATGTTAGCTGTTAAATATGAAATGATAAAACTGTCAGGTTTCTGTCTAACTATCAAGTATGTACGCAGCCCAAACTGGAAGGAGCCAAATGCTTAAATCGGCCTTACAGCTGCCTTCTCTAGCTGTAATGGCTAACACGTTAGCATACACAAAGCAACAATAGAGTCATCTTTCAGGTCACTTTCTGGCAGATATTTAAAATATTTACTCTTGTTTAGATCTAGTTTGGTTTCCGTACAATTTCCAGGGTAATTGAGAGCCAGAGACTGAACCATACATGTGCTGAAAACCAAAACATGAGCTAAAAGAGGCTAAAAAGCGCTGTGGGTGATGATATGTCAGTTTTTCACTGCAAGTTCACATGTTATTGTATTTAATATACAGTCATATAGCTCAGTGGTTAAATCGCGCTTCCCATAAACAGAGGCTACAGTCCTCGAAGCAGCAGCCCCCTCGGCCCTTCGTTGCGTGTCATCCCCACTCTCTCTCCTTCTGTTTCCGACACTGTCAACCGTCCTCTCTCTCACATTCATAATAAACTATCAATAAGGGCTGTATAACCATAAATACACCTCATTTAGCTTTATGTGTTCTCTGTTATGAACGGATATTGTCGGAAAATTAAAAACTTCAGAGATACCTTCATTATCTTATCTGAACATGCTTAGTATTAGGCTCTACATTCTTCAGGTGTATTAAGACGATATTGTTGGTGAAATGGGTATCGGAGCTGCATGTTGTTTACCCAAAAATCTGTAACGCAAATAAGAAATAGTTTTATAGCATATACTTACGAGAAACGGTTGCATGTACACACTCTGATGCATGCACAACACATAAACACCTACAGGGATTTTCCTGCCCAGTATCGTTCTTGACATCCGTCCAAAATCTTGGAGGGTGAGGCTAAAAGGCCTTAAATCTCATCCACAATTGATTACGGGCATCGAACTCAGTGTACATTAATTCAGTTTACGGCCATTAAAAGAAGAAGAATGCTTGGGCTTGCAAATGGCAAACTACGACTGTCAACGGCATGATGTATGGTAGCTTATTATATTCCCCTCATTATGATTAATAACATAGGAAGGAATCCTCCATTCTTGTCGAGATGGAAAATGTAATTAGCTGCCTTGGCTGGCGTTGCAGCCAGGCCTCCTCTTGGCTGCTCGCTTCCCCGAGATAAAACACCCAGTTTACAGCAGGAGACTCGGCTTCTAGTAGACCAAAACCTGCAGCTGGTTGAGAATCCTAAACACAGTTTCTTTCTGTTTTCCCAACATCCTTTTCTCTCATCGAGATGTTGTAAAGCGTCTGTGTTTTTTTTTTTTTAAAGAGGTAATAAGAAATATAAAACGCTTCTTTAAAGTATAACTCGCTTTTGTTTGTGTTTTTAGTCGCCTTCCTCGTACTAACCACACTCTGGAGGTCAAAGTTTGCATGCACCACCGGGCAGAGGGGTGTGAGGGGTGGGTGGAGGGTTTGGAGGGGGTGGGTGACGGTGTTGATGGAAGTGAGTAATGGCAAAGAGCAATGGGAGGGCGATCTCATCATTTCTGCTGCTGCACCTGCACTCAGCACCTATGAGACTGATCGAGCTAAACATCAATTAATGCAGTGATATCCTCTCAGAGACCCCGCTCGCTCTCACCTGGACGCACAGCAGCAGATTAAAGTAATGACTGTGATCAACCAGGAGACACTCGGAGAAGATGCTGCTTTAGTGCTGCGCTTAGCTTCCCGTGCATTTATCCTCTTCTCATATCCAGAGTGTTGTGCAAACAATGTGACAAATATACTCTACTTTATAGTTTGATGCAAGTTTGCAAGCAGGGAAGGAGGAAATAAATCTGTTTTCTGGTGTTTCTGTTGAGAAAATCAGGACAGGAAGACAATCAGATATCTTTGTTGTTGTTTTTTTATTTGCATGTTACAATCCGTTCTAAGACAAAGACGGTACACCTACAGAAACAAAAGTTCCTGCATGCTTTCTAATGGCCAACAGGGGGCGACCCTACTGGTTGCAGAAAGCATTAAAGGGCCAGTTCGCCGATTTTCAACCTCAGTCCTATGCTATTATGGGGAGCTAATGCCAGAAAAAAAATGCACTTTGGCTCTGTGCCTTTGCAGGACGCTATCCGCTTCTCCAATAGGCCAGGGAGCTTTCTAAATTACACTTCCTCAAACCAGGACACCGCCTCCGATGTCATGTCTCGTTCAAAATCGTCAGGTTTGAAATGTAGACTGCAGACCTGAAGATTTTTTAGACAATCCACCGGTATATTCTCGTCGTAGTTCGGATTCTGTACTGCTCTGAGCCGTTGCCTGCAGCGATCAACATCCTTGAGTGGAAAACGGCATCTCTCGCTGAGCCGTTCCTTTCAGAGGGAGGGGCACAATGCATGCTGGGTGTTGTAGGAATGTAGAATGGGCGAAACCACAAACAGTTTGTAGAACTTTCTCCACAGCTATGGCGTTAATTACAGATATTATTGCGTCTATTGACTACAGAGAACACCAGCTTTGACTGACAGCAGCTTTTTCCAGGGGCGAATTGCTTCTTTAATATTGTATAGAAGTCTATGGAAAATTGACCTGACGTCTTTTTTTTTTATTATTCCCTCGGTAAACATGTTCATGTTAATGAATTTGTCTCGTTCAAGGGCGTGGCTACCTTATTATTGACAAGTTGCTACCACAGCCTTCAATCAGGACAGAGACGTAACGATGTATATCCACCCTCTTGTCCAAATATGGTCATTTGTGGCTCAAAAGAAAACCCAACATGGCAATGGCAAAAATGATTAACTTGATGCTTTATAGTCCACAAACTACCTGGTGATAGCACAGTGGCACCATCCACTTCTTATATCCAGTCCATGCTTGAACAACAGCTTTGATGTCAATACAATAACAAACATCTTTGCTGCAGCCTTTAAATTCAAGGTTGGCTTGTTCTTCAAAGGCAAGTGTATAAACATTTCATTCAACATCATTCCAAAAGGAGGCCATACCTTTGGGTATGTGAGACATTATGAAGTTATCTTGCCTTTACACACCATAATCTCCAGTGGAATGCAGCATTTATTTTCATCAGAGACATGTGCCACTATTTTTGCTACCCAGCAGTTTCACTGAGCGGTGTTAGCATGTTGGACAATGAGACACAACAATGCAAAGAGAGCCACACATCTGTGTTTGCAGTAAATGGTGCTCAGGGAGGCTCAGTTCAGTCGCTCCGGCTCACACGGTGAGTAAAGCTCAATGTGTTTGACACCTTGTGTTGCAGTTACTCCGCTTGTGTCTCTTTGACGTTGACAGAAATAAATAACACCCAAAAATAGACCTGAACAGGCAACTAAATAAAAGTCTGACTCAAGCGGCAATTAGAAAGTGAGCATGAGGTCCTGCAGTGTGAACATGGCTGCAGTTAACACCTTGCTGCCTCTGCCATCACATCTGCTTTTATTGGCCCGGATTCAACCCCCATCAGCCCCCCCCTGCACCGTCCCTCCCTCTCAGCCGTCATACAGCCTCAATAAAGAAAATATAAAGTGTGTGTGCGGACTGACAGACTCCCCTTTTAGAGGAAGGGAGGAAAAAAAAACACCAACAGCCATCGACTGACAGCAACCTGAGATGGCAGCCTCTCGTCCATCACTCTGCATGTTTCAGGGACGCCATATGAAAACACAAACAAGCAATCAATTGTTTTGCTCACAGCTTGAGGCCTCCTAATAGAGCACATTTATCTGACGCCGCGGTGGTAGCCCCAGCAATACTTTAATTTGTGAGACATTATGTTGAGTTAATGCCTACCAGGCTGCCGTACAACCGGGGGGACTCTGCACATTTGGCGGTGTTGTAAAAAGCCGGCCTCGCGCTGTATTGTACTGGGACGCCGTGATGTAAATGATCTCACCCGCTGTATCTTTAATGGGTTGTGAAATGAATTTATGTGGGAATATTTGCAGAGGAATATTGCATTGTATCATGGCGTAATTAGAGAGCAGGAACTGAGCTGCACCCGCACGGAAGCTGCTGCTGCTGCAGTACAACGCCCGGCGCTCTGTTTGTCCTGCAACCGCCCCTGTGATTGGACGAGAGAGAAAGACGGAGAGAGAGAGAGGGAGGGAGGGAAGCCAGGCTCTCTAATAATGATGCGCCCTCAGGCCTAATGTGCCATCTCTCTCTCTCTCTCTCTCTCTCTCTCTCTCTCTCTCTCTCTCTCTCTCTCTGACTCTCTGTCTGCCTGCTCTGGTCTAGTAAACACACACACACACACACACACACACGCACGTTTCATTCTTCCTCAGCTGCACGAAGCCTGTTTTTCCTTCATGTTTCAAATACATTCAACATTAAGCTCATTATTTGATTTCTGCAAGACTCCACTCAAAGAAGGGTTTTCCATTTGTCAATAAAGGAATTAAACAGCCTAAAAAGCAGCATCGTTCCTTTGTGGTGCCTAATTTTAAACATGAGTGGATACTTTAAGTTGATGTATTGATTCTGGACGTACCATTTTTGGATAAATACACCAAAAAGCAGCAAAAGCATGAATGTACACCTTTCTAAAAATGGCATTAAGTTGTCTTCTATGTTCTACCTGCTCATGTTCTCCCATCAGCATCCAGCCTGGTGAATACGTCCAATTTTCTTTCAACAATAAATTGCACTCTGTTAGCGTTTCATTCATTTTAAGAGAGCAGACCTCAGATTTCTTTCTATTGTTTTTATTAAAGAAATATTCCTTCCATACACATGGTTAGTTATTTTAATTTGGTGGTGATAATGACAGGGAGATAAACTGTAGTTGGTAATCATCATTAAAGAGAACTCTATCATCATAATAGCCTGTATAGTAAATCTCCATCTTCTTCCTCTTTCTCCCCAAATCCTGGTGATGATTTGATTCATGTCATGCAGCTCCATAAACGTGATCTATGAATTTAGCTCTGCAAGTCTCACACACCTCTTGATTAATTATTGTTTCTACTCTGGACACCGGCTTTATATTTGTGATATAATTGTTGAAAAGTAGATAAGGGAAAAATAAGTCTAAACTTCATCCTGCTCCTTTTCCAACATGTACTGCTTTGTGTTGAATGTGGCAGTGGATATTTTTGTTTACATCCACTTTTCTTTTTTTATTTTAACATGTTAGAAAAAAATATATCAATCAAGACACATTATCATCACTGAAATAATAACCTTTACAAAATCCCCACATGCTGTTTCCAAAATAAATATTTATTTGTATTAAATGTTTTTCCTGTGATTGAACAGCCTGAGCTGACCCCTGTGGAAAACTCATTGTTGATATGACAAAAACAAAAAATAAAGACACAACAACAAATCTACAACAACGTAAACATCAACAGAGGCCGTTAACAATAAAATGTGTAAATAAATATGAAATGATTGCAGTTTTTCTGGTCAGAATCTAAACACATAGTTCAAATAAAAAAATAAAACACACACAAAGATAGTGAATGGAGGCATTGAGAAAACACATGCGCAGTAGAGATAAACTAAACATGAATTAAGAACAAAACATGCTCAAAGTTTCCTCTTCATTCATGATTAGCCCACTTGTTAATAATTATAGATTTATGTCAGCTGACCCACAGAGACACGAGTGGGTTCACCCTCCATTACATCCTAGCGTATCATTCATGTAGGCTTTTATTTGGAGGCAGATGTCACTCTCCCCCTCCTCCTCCCTCCTCCTCCCTCCTCCTCCTCCCTCTCCGGGATCGCCCCGGGCCTGGCTCCTGCCTCCGCCCGGGGCAGGAGAGGCTGAGCTCGGCCTGACAGGCGGCTGGTGGCTCCTCAATGCGGCGGAGGAAATTAAATTACCGCTCCTGTTGTCCGCTTTGTAAACAAGACAAAAGCCAATGATACGGCCAATTACGCTTAAATACGGCGCATGTGTACAACAGGCTCTCACACCAGCCCGGGTTCAAAACTGTGGGGCACGCGGACGGACAGGAGGAAAAACACACTGAAGCATAAACGGATTTTTTTTTGTTTAATTTTTATTTTTTTCCTGCTGATTTTCTTTCTAAAACAGATGTATGGTTTTTATTTATTTATTTGTATAAAAGTATTACAGCAGTTTGACTGGACTGGCGCTGTTTTGAATGTCTGTGAGACGTGTCTTTATGAAAAAAAAACGACATTAATAACCTTAATATATTAATTTGTTGTAAAAAATATTTGCATTTAATGGCTGCCTTAAATTAAATGAAAGGTTTAACATAAAGACAAATAGAAACAGAAAAAACATGCATTATCACATTAAATATTTATTTTTAATTCTATTTTTAGACATAAATATATTATTTATTGGACTGTCCTGTGCAGAAAAACATCATAATTGATCTGTAGTATATTTACATTTAGTAACAAACCCGGAAGTGTTCTTACGTTCCTGATAATATAACATTTCCCTGATTATGATGCATCTTGCAGCTTTGGATGAAAATGTTGATTTTCCTAACACCTGCAGAAAAAAGAGAAATGCATATTAAAATCTTTGAAAGCTTGTTTGCAGACTTTATTGATTGTAAAAAGTATTGATTGAGAAAATGTGAGTGGCTTCATTGCAGACATAATTGACTTAGCATCTGTTGCAAAATTAGAGTTTGAATCAGAGGCCTGTCTATGAATTATAGGGATAATAACAACAACAATAATGATCCTAATAATTTTATTGATTATTTTATTTTTTACACAAAAAAGACAGATTTCGTCCACAGTCGTCAGTTTAAATCCACAAAACAGGATAAATCCAAATCCTCTTTTCTCTCCAAAAATCCTGCACAGCCTCCCCTCACACCCTCACAATCACCCCCCGATGAAAATGGCGATCAGAGTAAATAAAATAGATGGTCTTTATCAAAGTAAATTAGATTCAGTTAAATAGTTCACCGGAGGGGCAGAGCAGTTCCTGTAATTCACTTTAAGGTTCACCAACTTACTCAATAAAGCGCCGGCCAGGAATCTAACTGATGTCTAATCGATGAGTTTATCTGAGGCAAACAGCTGAAACACAGCAGCGAAATGAATCGGTTTGCATTTAAAGGAAAAGAGGAAAAGTTGGAGAAGAAGAATCTGTTTTATTTCACATTTTTTCGTCGGTTTTTTGTTTTTCAAAATAAAGTGAACAACAAAGAGGAAAAGTTACACATCAAAGATATTTTTCGTTTTTGTTTCTTATTTTTTCCCCAAAAAATGCAATTTTAATACGACTAATAATAATAAATAATAAGAGGAAAAATACAACGATAACAATTTGGAAATTATTTGTAAAATAAATATTAAATACAATAAAATAAAATTACCTTTTCTTTTGCAGTCAGTCATGCCAGTGACGTTCAGAGCAGAAACATGACATCCCTCCATCCTCCCGGTCCCCAGCCTGCATTTCAGATATTTCTCCTCTCTTTTTTCCCTGTTTTCACTCCCCCCTCCTCCCCCCCCCCCCCTCTCCTCCTCTCCACTCCGTCCAGTTTCGAGTCGTCTGATCCGGGCAGGAGGCGCCAGGTTTTCCCCTGAGGGGAGGCGAAGAGTCAAGGACTGAACCCTCCAAATGCAGAATAATGTAATGCTACACTCTCAGTAAAAAGGGTTCCACAGTGCAGGAGGGGTGTTTTAGTGTACAGCAGGATCCCACTCACGTGTTGTTGCGCACTCTGAAGAAGAGAGGGTTTAAAGGCTGCAGCAGCAGACATAATGGGAATGTTTTCTCGGCAGCATGCAGAACAAGCTCTCTGGTTATTCTTTTTAAACATTTCTGTTTCAGTCTGTTTTACACAACAATATTTTGTCTAAACATTTAATGATTTAAAACCTAACTGGATTATTTTTGTGAGGTGAAAATTAAAGTGAAAGTAACTTAAAAGATTAGTTAAGTAGGTCAAGGTTTTAAAGCAGTTGTGCAATGTGTTTCCAAAGAACAGTTTGGCTCATATATTTTCATGCAGTTTTAGTGTTTAGTTTTTTCTTTGTTTTTTACATCCACTTTTTTTGTCTGAATTGCAAACACAGGTCCACCTTTAATTGATCCTCTGAGCTGTTTCGACATAGACAGCAGGTGTAATGACTCTGATCAAAGGTTTCGGTCACAGCTTTCAGACTCCAGAGTCCATTCAGAATTTCACGTTAGATTTCTGATCCCACATTCTCTTCTGATGGTTTCAGAAACACCAAATATGTTCTCACTTTACCTAAACAGGATGTCTTGTGTAATCATTCTGTCACAGTACATTTCAAATCCAGCGAGTTGAATCAACAAGAGCGAAAGATGAGGCAGAAGAATTGCATAAGACCACCTTATATGTTCCAGGTACTCTAATCATGAGTATAAGAATAAACATATGGGCATATCCGGAAGCAGCTGTGCTACAACATCTTTGTTTATTTCCACACATTTAAGAAGGTATATCATGTTTGAGAGAGACCAAATGGTTCTTGCATCATAGAGAAGCATCTGTAGTGATAGCATGGAGGACCCCAGCATTGTGTATTCAGAGCAACACAACCAGAAACTTCATAACTCTTTATTTAAGCCTGTTCGGAGTGCAGCAGTGGTTTTACACCACCATGGTTCCATGGAGCTGGTGGAGAACTTTCAGGCTAAAATAAAACAACAAAAATACATTTTAGCAACCTGGGGCAAAATTGTTAAAATAATGAACACATGCAGAGATTTTATCAGCTAACTTCACTCGTTTTAGTTTCAATGAAAGGTGAAGTGAGCAAATAAAATGTGAAGAAATCGAGGATTGAAAGGTCCTGGAGAAGTGGGCGCTTGGCCTCAGTCACTCGGCCCTGACCAGGCTCCAGCCGTACGCTGATGCATGAGAAATGAAGGATACAAATAAATACGTGAGAACTACTTTGTTTGGTCGAAGAGGCCTTCTCTCCTGACCTGTCAACCCTGTTTTTCTGGGTGTATTTCCTGAAATTGAACCGAACAGCAGCAGAGACCCAACAGGGCCTGAGAGGAGGAGGAGGAGGATGACAGCCTTCGTCACAGTAAACTCTGACATCCCTGATTGCAGAGGCAGTGTGTTTTCCCCCCTCTCCAGGTCTGGGATCATTTCAGCTGTCAGTTTAAAAGCGTTGGTTATCGGACAACTTAGCGGCTAGACGTCCATTATCGGACTCTCCTGCTGTCTGCTCTGGTGTTTTTGTTTTAATGCAAAATTTGGACAAGACTCCACAAACGCCAGCTGATGAAGGAGTTTAACCCTGAGACTCCACCTCTGTTAATACACATGTTGTGTTTGTGTTTACATCAGGTCATTCTCCTGGTGTTTCAGCGTTTCTTGAACTACAAGGGAACATTATGTCTTATTGTCACATGACTGCACCTCATCACTTCTCTGTGCAGAAACAATTAGTGAACACTGAGTCCAAGGAAGCGTTTTCCATGATGAACTGTGGAAAAACCCCAATGACCAATAACAGAGAGGCTTTACACAAACTAATGACACACAGCAACGTTTAACTATATTAACATCAGCACCAGGAACAGGCTAATCATCTTCATAATGAGGCGCTAACACAGTGGTGGAAATTATATTCATCCAAGTACAGTACTTAAGTAGAATTTAAAGATACTCGTAGCTGTTGGATATTTCCATCTGATGTAATTTTGTTACTTCTGCTCTGCATGAGATTATTCATGCATAATGTGATATAAGATGTGCATTAAACTATCCAACTGCAGAGTTATAAATTGGTCCATTACAATCTATAAGAACATTAAAATAATGCTCACATTCTTTTGCTTGAATAATAATATTGCAATACAATAATTTACTGTTAAAGATACTTTAGCAGAAGATGCATAGCCTTTATATAAATAGTTAAAGAGGCGGTATTTTGTATAATGAGTAGCTCACTTTTACTTGTGTGTAGTGTACAGCACATTTACTTTTGTAATAATGCTTAAGTAAAATGTTTATACAGGACTTTGATGTCTTTCTACTTTTGAATAAAGACTCTTAATACCTCTCGCACCAATGCATCAGGCTGCATGAAAATGCTCTGTGTGCTAGCTTGCATGTTCAAAGGACAAAACTAACCACGTGGTTTCCTGTCTTAATTTACCCAAGATTACATAGATGTTTTGTTAGCACAGGCATATAAAACCAAGTCTAAGTAAATGTAATGTCTAAATTAAATGTTTCATCACCTATGAAAGCATCCCTCGGTACTTTAAAACTAGTCACAGGATCCAAGGCTGTGATTTGCTGAGAGTGCACGACCCGTTGCGCACCTGCGAGTGTGCGTAAAAGCTGATCCGTATGAAACCCGACGTGTTCATTTACTAGAAACAAAATGAAGTGATAGGTCGCTTTAAAGGGGAGCAGGAGCTGAACACTGCTGGTAGTAGCTGTGCTGTATTTGTAGGCCCAGTAGGAGCTCTAAGTCCTCCTTTTTGTTTTTAAATGGCCTCGTCTACCCTCTAAACCAAACCTCCGCTGGCTCATTACTTACCTTTACTCTCCCTTTCCTGCCTCTTATTTTTTCTGTTCGGTTTAATTTGCTGTGCAGGCCCCTGGCCCCCCAAATGAAAGCTAAACCGACCAGTAGGTCGCTAATATATCGAGGAGGCAACTGTGACAAATTCCTTTTGTCTCCGCTTTGCTGGTACTTTATTACCCAGACGAGCTGCATGGCCTGGAGATAACGATTCATCACGCACAGCCGGCAACCATAGACAACGCCTCTGGGCAAAGGCAGAGAGGGCGCTCATATTGAGGGAGAGGGTGTGTGTTTGTGTGTTTGTCTGTGTGTGTGTGTGTGTAAGAGAGAGGGGGGGTAAATCTTAATTGGCAGTAGTTTTTTTATTGCATTAGTAAAATTGCTGATTACAATCCAGCACAGCATCACGTCACGTTTGCATTTATAAAACCTATAGGCAGACCTCCTATTGGCCTATTTTATAACTCGTTTAATAGTGGCAGCCCATAATAAGTCAGGGATCTTTATTTAAATAATAATAATAATTCCCTCATGTTTTGCAGCTATATAGCTTATTAGATAAGATTTTAATGATCCTTGTGGGAAAACTGCGGCATGGTAGCAGACAGAGGGATGTCTAAGAACAGGGCAAAGCCTAATGAAGTTGCTTCAATGAGCATTTAGAGCAGGAAAACAAGGAGAAAAACACTTCAAACTACATAATTATATATCCACAACCAGTATTTACCTTTTCAGAATGATATTACAACCATGTTTGCATCTTAGTGATGAATAATTATGTTGGAAGTCTGGTGTAAAATGTGTGAATACAATTAAGGCTGAATATTCAGTCATTGAATTATCTTTTGGGGCTAGAAAAAACAAGACTTTTATTTTGAAAAAACATGTGAAAAGATTTGGTACTTTGGTAGACATGCTCCAGATATGTGTAGTGCTGTAATGATGAGACATTTCACAGAGTTAAAGGTGACATATCAGCCTGAGGAGTCCCAAACCGCACATTATAAATCAGATCATTTCTAGAACCATCTTAATTCCCTTACGCTTCATTATAACAGCAGCTCGTGGGAACACATCACAGTGAAGGGCCTAAATTGCAGAGAATAATGTAACAGGACACTTGGTGTCTCGTTGAGTAAGCTCTGGTTGTCAGGCTCAATAAAAACAACCCTGATGTCTCTGCTGATGATGAGAGCTTCACTGTTTTAACATTGTGATCACAACGTTTGCAAAGAGCCTCGTAACACGACACATAATGGAAAGGTCATAACATGAAGGTAATAATCAGGCAGATGGCACACAAAGTCACCTCCACAACTTAGGGACATTTGCACACATTATTTTTGGGAATATTTTGCATATGAAATTGTTCATATTGGATATTAAACATCAGTGTGCAGAGCACTGTCTTCCTCTACTGGTCTTTAAAGCCCTGAAGTGTTGGTTCATGAAATGCACTTAATACCCCACAGTCAAGCAACAAATGAATCACACAAGATATATGATAAAGGACTAGTTCATCTTTCACATTAACAGTGAGTTGAAAAAGTACAGCAGATATCGCTTTTACTGCTTTCAGAGGAATGAGTGTCATAAAGCAGCCCAATCGGCCTGTCAGAGCTGAGAAATGTCTCACCATGTTGGCACAGTTAGAGAACATTTATGGAAGATCGTGCTTCATATTACTCAACAATGCATGCTGGAGTTCCGATAAGCCAAGCTCCAAGTCACTGATTAGGAAAATATGGGCCTGTATACATTTTAATACAAGAAATGTAACTTATACTTCATATAATAAGAGTGAGATGCACATAGAGTCAAATCTGCACAGAAAACGGTTAAATTCAAACATAAAGCTATATAAATTTTAATATACAGTGTACAGTTCCATATCTGCACACTTTGAACCAACCTTTAACCTCCCTCTAGCCACCACTTTATATTTCTCAAGAATGACTGAGATTGATGCAACTCCAAACAGATGAGACCCACCTCACCATGACTTTCATCAGAGGCAGTCAACAGATACTCGGCCTGATCTAACATGTGTGATCACTTGTGGGTTATTGGAAAAGGTTTGGGAGCCCCCTTTAAAAATCTCAACTATGCAGACTGATCCTCTAAAGTCAGGCTGCACCGTATAGAAAAACAGTCATGTTGCAATTATTGTGATGTTTTAACGGTATTAATCATGATAAGTGGAAAATATCCCCTGTATTTATGGACTGAGCTCCACTCAGCAGCATCAGCTCAGTCACCTTTAACATATCCAAACACCTATCTACAGTCCTAGATCCCATGGTGGGTAACACTCCACACTGTGTTAAGAACACCCAGGATTTTACCTCAGGAAACTTTTTTACATCACATGATTTACACAACATCCTGTTGGTGTAACATTTGTTGGAGTCTGTGTCAAATAAACACACTTTCTTCCATCTGGAGAGCAAGATCTGAAGGCCAGTGCAACTGTCCCTCTGCACCACAGTAGATCCAACATCCACGTTTATCCAAAATATTGCACCTTCTGCATGCGGCCTGTGAAAGAGCACTGGCCTATACAGCCACATTGCCATTATGATTATATTACGATTAATAATGCAGGCATACTTTAAAGTTTAAAAATGAGCAGCATGCTGGGGTTCCAATCAGCAAAGATCCAAGTCATTGGTTAGGAACATAAAGGCCTATACATGTAAATGCAAACTTCATATTATAACAGTGACATGCACAGGAAGTCGAATCTGCACAGAAAACTGTTCAATTCAAACAA
Source organism: Semicossyphus pulcher (assembly GCF_022749685.1). Classification (NCBI taxonomy): domain Eukaryota; kingdom Metazoa; phylum Chordata; class Actinopteri; order Labriformes; family Labridae; genus Semicossyphus; species Semicossyphus pulcher. Next base: position 8,007,912 of record NW_027211693.1, read on the forward strand.
AAAGTTACATTAATTCTAATATACAGTTTACCCATTGTAGGAAAATAGAGGTGCACTGCTCCTTTAACTTTTAAAGATTGATGATATTGGACTCGCAGCTTCTAACACACCTTCTTTAGCTCTTTTGGCTTCTAACTGTACATCCATGACCTACAGTTTGGGTCCCCCTGTGTTTGTTTGTGTACATTAACAGCTCTAAAGGTGACGCACAATCACACATCACACTCCTGCTGCTGACATCACCATCAGCAGGCAGAGACGTGTTCCCCCCAACGAGCCTCTCCAACATTACTCTCCACCTTCCTGCTCATAGATCTTCCTGCTTTTGCATAAACGGCCAATTACGTTGTCAGTAAGCAGATCTGAGGCTCGGTGCATCCTCTCGTCCCTATTCATTTGATTGTAACGCGCAAATATAAACAGGGCCTAATAGCAGCTCCGCTCGCGCTGCTCTCCGTCCTCGCGCCGTTATTGATATGGCTCTGAATCCACACAATTGATTTTTATGCTTCCCTCTAGCCACCTTGTGCAGTGGAGAGATATCTTTATTCGCAGGGAAAGTGAAATAAGTGCGTAATAAAACGGTGATATATTAAATTCGTTTTTCCCCGTGTCGCGCTTTTATTATCAGCCATTTTTCATTTTTATTGAATTGAGACCAGGACGATCCGCGGCGTCGCTCCGGGCGCAGAAAGGTGAAATAATTTGTGCAAATCAGCGGTTCCCATTTAGCCTCGCGAGCTGACTATTTATTTGTTTAATTATCTATCTATCTAGATATCTATCTATCCATCCATCCATCTATCTATCTATGCTCTCATTTGTAGATCAAAGCTTTTATTTTCCTCCTGGGTCTATATGTTGTCTCCATACAGGCTAAATATCGCTCATGGTTGCTCTACATTTCATTACTTTGTGATAATGCGCGTCAGAATGGGCCTATCAGTGACCTTAAATCAGGCGTAAACTCTGCACACTTCCCGTCAATGCCTGCGGATTTATGGCTTCATTGTGCGCAACAGATTATTGCTTCAGCAGCTCGTACACACATAAATCTAACCCAGCATTTGTTGTGTCTTGTAGGGATCAGTGCACTGAAATAACCTGCATTTAAAAATAAGGCCCCACTTTTCACAGTGATCCGCATCTGTTCTCAATGCTCATTGGAGATCCCTCTATTAGGGAAGGGAGAAGATAGGGCTCCATGGGTAAAGCAAAAAAAAATGGGGTTGGTTTAGTTGTAATAACAGCGAGCACAGACACACAATGACCGTGTTTCATTTCTGCATCGAAAACAAAGTGCAGCAAACCTGCTGTCAAGTGCTGGAGCACATCATGTCCAACAGCAGCAGCCTTCTCAGGTGGCAGAGTCTCCAAACAAAATCTTATCATAGGATTCTCTAGGGGGCACTGAAGGCATCACTTTGGGCTTTATTTTAATATAAAATATACAAACAAAGATAAAATAATAAATATAAGTGTAAAAGAATTCGATATAACCAACCTGCCTCACAACCATTGCCAACTAAAGATAAAAGTCAGATCTTTTATTTATTTATCTTTAAGTTATTTCTTTTCTTTTCTTTACTTTTATTTTATTTATCTTCATCATATAAACTCTCGTATAATCCCTATTCACCCAATTACTGTGCTACAAATAACGCAAAATTAAAACAAATAAAGATAAAACTGAGGATTCAAACTGACTCGTAATAAATAATAAATCCAAGAAAAAGAATATGAAATTTAGTTTATTTTTCTGAGTCCATGATTTCAACCATTAGCCTAAAACGAATGAATGAATGTTTAACATGTAGACGAGTATTGACGAGAAACTGTTTGGAAACCACTTGACCCGTTTTGTGCTTCCAGCGCCACTAAAAGGCACAAACCCTCCTTCTGAACAGCAGAAACGCTGCATGAGATGAAGCAAGCTGCGGCTTCTTTAAGACATCCGAGCAAAACAACTACCCTACAGAAAGGAGGGAGGGAGGGAAGGAGGGGGAGAATGAGGGAGGGAGGGAGGTTTGGCTGGATGACCGAATGGCAGCTTTTACGCAGAGGGTTGTCTCACCTGCTGAAACGCACTTCACCATTCAGCACAACAGAGCCCTCTTTCGCTCTCACCTCCAATTAATCTCCACGCCTGCGAGGTCAGCGCTTCGTTTTCGCCTCTTTGGCTTTGCTTTGTTTTGTCTGTTGCTTTATTTTGATGCGACGAGCTTGGACACCCCACCATGCCCTCTGCGTGTGGATCGTCGCTGGAAGAGTAGGCGAACAAAGCGCATCCTGGCTCTCCAGAGAACCGCTTTCTCCCCCCAAAATCTCGGATTTTTGTCAGTAAGTACTCAGGATAACAATTTGGCATCTTCTTCTCGCTTTAAGGCTGCACTGTGTGTAGAAAACTGGGAAAGAACGCGCTGTTAAAGATGGATACGCTTTTTCTTAGTCCGATGGAAAGGCTTTTAATTTAGGGAACATCGTATCCTGCTGCTGGACAAAAATGATGGCAAGATTTTGGAGAGCGCTGCTGGACACGTTGATTGTTTCCTGGGAGTAGAAGAGGCTCGTGTCGATGCTTGACAACAAAAATAGTGCAGAAAACATTCAAACATTTCATCTCCCAAGGCGTCGATTATTACATAACAATAATTCATCCAGCACTTGTTAGAATAAACTGACAGAAACATCACCGAAAAACTATGGAGCACACCGGGATCGAGGAGGTGAACCAGACGCACCAGCAGCAGCATGAACCCATCAGCTTCGGCATCGACCAGATCCTCAACAGCTCGGACCAGTCCAGCGGCTGCATGCTGCCCAACCGGACCGGCGACCCGGATTACGCGCTGGCCTCCAACGTCTACAGCAACGGCTACAACAGCGTCTACAACCCGGCCTGCTCCATGGCGGCGGCGGCGGGGCTGGCTGGCTCCTACAACGTCAACATGAACATGAATGTCAGTATGAACATGAACGTTAATGTGAACTCCGGAGGCGCAGGTGGTGTGATCCGGGTGCCGGCGCACAGACCCATGCCGCCTCCGCCCGCCGCTGCTGCGCCGCATCCGCCCCCTGCGACGCATCCGCCGGGCATTGGACCCGGCATCGCCTCGGTGCCAGGGATGGGGATGGGGAGCGCGGCGAACTTCACCTTCCCGTGGATGGAGAGCAGTCGGAGGTTTGCCAAGGACAGACTAACAGGTAATAATAGTTTCCTCGTTGTCCTGCCACACCTGTGATCTTATGTGTGTTTTCTATTTAAACAGTTGTAGGCCAGAGGATACAGGGTACTTTCAGACACCTTCACCTGCATTTCACTCCCTAATAACAGAGCCAAAACACTCCAGCACAGAGTAGTATTTTCCTCGTGGCCTTACAGGTGTTATCTGTGAATTTTCAGACATTAGTCTTCCAATTAAGGCCCAAATTGCGCGTGCCAAAGTGGGCCTAACAGCTCCTCATCTGATTTCATGTTTAGGTTGTAATCTTTAACGAATCGTGAACGCACAAACACACACAGAAAGCGAGCTTGATGCTACTGGAAGGGCAGTCTGATAAACGGGAGCAGAAATTGACGTGGACACGCTGATGAATCAGTATTGGACCATCACTCTCCATTTACAGCGGATGACGGATAACGACGTTCCCTTTCTTTTCATGAGGATGAATGATTTTTTTTTCTTTGTCTGCGAGCCAACTGAGGAAGCAGGAAGATGAGTCATAATAGTAATAACATGTGGCAGGTTAAAACCTCTTATTAACGTGGATAATAATAGCGTATTCTTCTTCTTCGTATTATTATTATTATTATTATTAATAATAATAATTACTATAATTATCATAATAAATTCACAAAGTGTGCAACAACAAGTAATGTAATATTTTAGATAACAGAAATGCAATGCCTTAAGTAGCCTGTGCGTTTCCCTCATAATAAAGCTGCTTAATTCACACGTCGTAAACTCTGAAAATCCTCACACTCATTCACTTTTATGGAGCTCAGATTGATGTTTTTTCCCCACCAAAATTCTTTACAAATATTAATTAAACTGCTTCGTTTCTTTATAAATTTGGAGGAAAAAACAAAAATCAACACCTTATAATTGCTTTTATTTTGCGATGTTTCAGTTTACGCCTCAACCAGCTGTAGAACAATAAAAAGACACCAGTGGGTACATTTTTAATTCTTTAGAGATTATTTATATTATTAAGAAGATTTTATTTCCTTCTTTTTATAAAGAGGGTTATAAAAAAGAGAGAAATAACAAATGTATTCTTAAAATAAACAGAAATTAAATTAAACTAATGTGCTTATATTTCATAAGCCACTATTATTATATAATCCCACATTTGTTTGCTCTCAGGATAAGGTTTGTTTTTAGCTGCTAACACTGTCAAACACTTTAAATACTCCATTGTTATTATGCTGTATAGAGTAGGAATAATCACCTTTTATTTTGAAAATAGATGAAAAATGCATTTTTAAAATGTATTTATTACAGGGACAGTACACATTAATAACCATTTATATTGACTGATATTTAACTGATTTTCACAGCGAACTCTAAATAAAGAGATTATTACCCATTAAAACAGCTCAAAATAAGACCTCACATTAACAATAACTCCATGAGTTCTTGAGTGAAAGATTTCCGTCTGCTGTGGTGATCAGATTTCACATCATTCTCTCTTTATTTTACGTAATTCTTCCCCCTTTATTAAAACGCTTTCCAGAGGGGGGTGTTTCCACCGCTCTTTTCTCATGACCTCATCGTTATGAAGATGAAAATGAAGAACATCATGGACTTGCCCCCCTCCCACCACCTCTCCACGCATTAAATATTCACCATTCCGTTCTTTCTGCCTGATGAATTATTAAATACTGGGGGACGATATGTCAACTGCAAAAAGATCCAGTGTAAATAGGCTTATCAATTCTCCTCATAGTCACCGAGGGCCTCTCGTTTAATTTCTCTCAGCTTTGTGTCGCTGTAATTATTTCGCAGCTTATATCTTTCCACTGTATTGATCAGGCAGAGATCAGCTACAGCAGCACACACACACACACACACACACACACACACACACACACACACACACACACACACACACACACACACACACACACACACGTCCACATTTAGCCTGCTCTGTTTCCTATAAAAGGCCGTAAATCAAATGGACTATCATCTCTCCTGATGGGCAGAGGAGCGTTTTAAACGTTTCTCTGTGTCTCGTGTTTTTCCTCTTCGCTCTTCATGATGAAACCGGAGCACAGAAACGGCCTCGTGCAGCCAAACATTTTCGCCAGAAGGCTTCCAGCTTTGGCAGCCGTGGGAAGTGATTTACTACATTTTATTTTGCAGGGATGTAAACGAAACCTGGTTAAATTTTGCACAATAGACTCTCGTTTTTCTCCCTGGCGAGGGTCCTGATGACTTTTATTACTGATGCTTTGAGATGTTGAGATGAGGAGTCATTGAATCCAACTCCACAAATAAGACTTGTTTATGTCCTAGTGGGGTTATACTGATCACCAGTTTATGGGCAGACTATGATTTATTTATTTTCATTTTTTATGTAGTATTATTATTATTACTATTATTGTTGTTATTTTTATTGGTAGCAGTATTATTAGCCTATTATTATTATTACTATTATTCTTATTATTCTTATCATTAGTACTAGTAGTAGTAGTAGTAGTAGTAGTACTAGTAGTAGTAGTAGTAGCAGTAGCAGTAGCAGTAGTTGTTGGCTAGTAGTGTCATTATCATGAGGCTTGGTGGTAGCGACGTCAACATGAATTCTCTGTATTTGTATTTCTCCGTGCTTTTATTTTGAAATAACGTAACTTGATTTGACGTTTACTTTGAAATAAAGCCAATTTAACAGCAGCACAAGGCTCGGGAGAGATTTTAATATCATAGAACATAGGAAAACATAAAATAAACTTTTAAAAAAAAAGTGGAAACACGAAACCTAAAAACTCCACAGTAGTTTTAATACGGTCATAACTTAAAATATCTCAACACATTGAACCAAATGCTCAACAGTTTAAAATCAAACAAACAAATGAATAAACGATGACCAACCACTAATCATTAAAAGTAGTTTAAACTGCTATAATGATAATAATAATAATAATAATAATAATAATAATAATAATAATAATAATAATAGACTAATGATAATAATAATAGACTAATGATAATAATAGAAGAAGATGAGGATCGTTTGTGCATCCTGACAATAAACTGAGCGATCATCCAGCGTGTGTATCTCTCCTACAGGACGAGTAACGCCAATAAAAAACATAATTAAACCTTTTTTTCTCTCCAGTAAATCTCCGCCTGGCTTTTAATGGCAGCAGAGCAGAGACATTGCTCTTTTATTTCCGCGTGGCACGCGCAACATGCCTCGTGCCTCCACGCTGCCCTGATCCTCGCTGTGACAGAACACAGCGTGTCCCTGCGTTTTGTCCCGTATAGTGTAATAAATAGCAATATATGTTCATGTTATATTTCAATATCCCCTTTAGAATCCTTCGCGGATGTATTTATTAGATTGTACTGAGGTAATATCCGCAGAGGGGACGGCAGGCGCTGTCACAGAGAAGTGTTATTAAGTAGAGCTGCTTTTATTATGGGAAACACATTCTCCACGGTAGCATTTTATTTTTTCATGTGCTTATGCTAAATTGTATTACCCAGGCAGCACATTCAGTACTCTAGCTCATCTCTTTTTTTATTTGATGAAGGGGAAGAAAAGTCTCAGCGTTTTGTAAGATGTATTTTTAGTTTTTCTTTCTTTTCTCTTTTTATGGGAACAATATTTTCTCCCTGTTTAAATGTAATGATTTAACACTTTCTCTGCCCAGAGGCTACATTAACACTTTAAGGCTGCTCAGGATAATTATTCCTCCTATATTACAAATAAACACCATTGGTTTTAAGAGTAAATCAAACAACTGTGAGTGTAAATGTAAGATTTTTAATCAATCACAGTTTTGGATTTAGAATAAAGCAATAACATATTATAGAATAGGTTGAAATAAGAGGCCTGCTGCTTGAGCCTATAGCTATTCCCATTATTGATATGACTGTATTAATTTATGATTTTCAAGAAATATAAATGACTATTTTCTATACAAAATATGTGTAGGCCTATTGCATGTTGCCTTTCATGTAGGTATACCTTTACTACTTTCACTGCAGTGAAAGGTCAGTTTAATCTTAAAACAAAATTGTCTTAATATAGGGGAATAATAAACACGTTCTAGTGCAATAAATACAATAATTAATGGATTATGGGTTATTTTCACTCTTGCAATTAGATTAAAACTGACGCAGTTTATCAGGGGCTTTTATTTTGAAATTGGTTTGAGCTCCAGTCTGTTTTCTGCTCTTAAAGCGACAAAAAGCTCAAAGATTTTAACATTTCTCATCCCATTTTTACATCCAGTCACTACACTAATAGCAGTGGATAAATCTGACAGCATCCCTGAGATGCTTTGGCCTGACATTCTCTGTCAGAACATTAAACCTGTCTGATGCCGTATCCAGCATCGCCGTATCGCGTATTCCTCAGCATTCTGCACACTGCGAGGGGAAAAGCTTCTCCTGCAGTTGTCAGTGTTTAAAACGCTCCTGCCGCATGCTGTGTTCCTCTTGTGTTGCCTCTGAACGTGCTTGTATGCGCCTGGTCCATTAGTTAGCCCACAGATGGCCTGAAATAGCCGTCTAATGCAGTATTGGTTAGCCAGACCTGCTGCTGGGAGCAACAACAGGCCTGCTCGCTCTCTGCATGTGACCTGTAAAAGGCAACACCTATTTTTTGGGTCATGAGAGGCCAAAAAAAAGGGTGATTATAATAAAGTCAGCATAAAGATTCAGCCGGGATTTAAAAACATAATGAAGTGCGATCAGGTCACTATAAACTCACTTCTAAGGGCCACAGAGGTGCTCCAGTCCACTGAGAACACCTTTAAGAAATATCAGACACATACGGGGTTTTTGTCACCATAAACTCATGATTAAATACCATCGATGCCTCTCTCAGTCCCAAAAGGAATATTACAGGGATACAATTACCATTTATGCCACTATTGAGCATCAGAGCAACACATAATGTGAAACCTGATAATAATATTATGTGCATATTACCGCGGGAGATTAAAAATAATAATGAGAGGCAGAAACAGAAGACACGGTCACTATAAATCCACACAAAACACAATAACAGGCAGCGAGTTTTTATTCCAGGCTCTAAATCTGCTCTGCTAATTTACACTCAGGTGATGTTAACTTCATGTGACCTGCTCTAACAGCGCGCTGAAGCTCCTCGTCGTTATTTTACAAATCATTTGCCAGCGTACGCCTCAATTTGCCACTCGTGTTCAGCACCATCAGGGGACGTCGGCGGCTCCCTGGAAACGACTGCCGAGCGCGTAATAGCTTCATGTTCCATTTTCCATCCAAATTGTCATCGTCTGCGCTGCAAATGAATTTTCAGGGCGCTGAAAGTCTGCGAGCTGCACGTGGCCCCTCAGGAGGCACCTATGCAGATGTTTTCATATTCATTTTGGCTTCTGGTGAGCTCTTCCTGACAAAACAACAACAAATAAACACCCTGTAAGACAGGAGGAAAAACAGCTTGCTGGGGAGGAGTGACACACAGATACACATTCTTCTTTTCCTTTTTTTGTCCGTAGTTGATTTTCATTCTGCCTCAAAATGAGAGTGTGGCCGGGGAGTGGATCCATGGCCAAAAACGATCTCATTACATTTATCGATCTTCTGTTTACCCATGGCTGACAAAATAGACAGGATTCATAGATATTTTATGATGCAGGGGATAAGTTGTTATTAATACCCAGATAGAGTGAACCAGCAGGCAGCGAGGAACAGGACAAAATAAGCTCATGCGTTCTTTTTTCTCAAGATGAAAAACAACTTACATTCAACATCATTCTCTCTCATTCTGCATAAATGTGTGTCAATAGTTGTTATTTTGCAAGATGAGTCATGTTGTATTATTGTTGGGAGTTGCAATAACAAATGCTTGATGTTGTACGGAAGACCTTTAGTGCCAAAATTAACTAGTATGAGGGCAAACATTGGCAGAAAATGACACACTGTTAACTGGAGTTTAAATGTGACATGTTTGATGTTTGTGTGGAAGACTTTGTCGGCCCAAACTGAATATTTAAAATGAGATTTCTCTGATGTAAAACATTATAAATATTACACATTGTTAGAATCAATTCTCAACAGTGCTAGTCTGAATCTTAAATTGCTGCCATTGTTTAAAGTGGGTTTATATTATTATCATGTTTAAAAGTCACATTCTGACCTTTACGTTGACCATGATTGTCTGAGTCTGATATGCTTACCAGTATATGCTTCATTTATCTTAATGTAACCCTATTTATTTGTCTAAACGGCAGATATCTTATATTGGAGGTAAACATTTCCAAATGCTAACTTAAGACTGGAGCAGTAAATAGCATTAAAGCAGACTCTGCTCATCATTCAGGCTTCCTTCATGTGATTAGCTGCTATGCGTCGGCGCCTGCACAGCGCTGGCTGCTGCTGTGCTCCAGATGCGGGACCTCAATGTGTCTCCCTTTCCTTTAGGGGAGCAGGCAGAGGAAAGCCGAGTCGGAGAGGCCACAGGGGGGCCGGGGGCCGCCGGGTCCCTCTGTCCTCTCCCCAAGGGAGATATCGGCAGGGTCCCTGTCTGGAGCACTGTGGAGACATTAGCTAAATGCTATTACCCCGAGCTCGCTCACCTGCGAGACGGCGGTGGCCTTCTAGCAGACTATCCTTTCCCAAAGGGGGCTTGCCCAGGTGAGTGACCCCCTCCCCCCATTGACTAACTCCCATATGCCTCACCTGTCAGTTTGTAGTGCATCCCTCTAGATATTAACAGTGGTTGTTTATAAGAATGTATAAAATGTTGCTCAAGTAAAAGTTTATATATTTCTGTGTATTAATCTTTTTGCTGAAGCTTCAGGAGACAAATTTACCTCCAGCTGCAAGCAATGTCTTTTCTTGAATTGTTTTTGGAAGTGAATGCCGATCCAGCTCTCTTTGACTTTTCCTTTGACTTCCTTTCTGCATGAATCAGACGGCTGTTTGCTTCTCAAAATCTGGCAGGGGAATATCAGTCGTAATTACATTTATCTTCTTCAATTGGCAGCTTCTGGGCCTTCTCTTAGACTCCCCAAACGCTCTGGCCTTTTCCAGAGTTGAGACAAAATGGACAATAATTTTATCTAAGTGAGGACTGGAAAACAAAATTGTGTTTGCAACATGAGCTAAACAAAAACTCAAGGGAAATATGTTTAGATTTTAGAAGCGTAGATCATCACAGTTCCTCAAATCCTCATATAAAAACCTGAATTACTTACAATCATCTTGTTGCAAATGCTTACATGGACTTTTTCAAGGAATAACTGCTTAAGAATCATCAATCAAAGTGAAATAAATCCCCTTCTTTGCCTTTTCTCAGCTGCCCTCTCACCCTTCTCCGTGACCCGTCGTATCGGACACCCTTACCAGAACCGGACGCCGCCCAAGAGGAAAAAGCCTCGCACCTCGTTCAGCCGGGTGCAGATCTGCGAGCTGGAGAAACGCTTTCATCGGCAGAAGTACCTGGCGTCGGCAGAGCGCGCCACCTTGGCAAAGGCCCTGAAGATGACGGACGCACAAGTCAAAACCTGGTTTCAGAACAGGCGGACAAAATGGCGGTAAGATTGCAGCGTAAGGAGTATTATCTTGAAAATAGAGAATATTGCAGCCAGAGCATCATAATTCTCTCTTTTAGTGCTCATTTTCCTCCCTCGTGAGCGAAACAAAGAGGCCATGGTGGTTTTTCAGAAGCTTTTTGTCTTTATGAGAGCAGCATGTTCACTCAGAAGACTCCTTCCAAACCTCCTTGTGCCGTAAATCGGCAGCACTCATTGTTTCGTCTTCGTCTCAGAATGCTTACCGTTATTTCACTTTAAACGCGAGTAAAACGAGTAAAATGGCCCGCAGCTGAAGCATTTCGAGGCGTCGTAACAACACAACACCTATTTTGCTTAGCGTAGCTGCCAGTCGAGGCCACTTCACTTGACCAAGCACAATTACTGGTGAGCCTCCTGAAAGGCCTTTTAGAAACCTGCTGTCCAAAGCAATACTGAAACACTCACAGGAGGAACGTCTGCCAGGTCCACAGACAGAAAACACACACACGCACACACACACACACACACACACACACACACGCACACACGCACACACGCACACACACACACACACACACACACACACACACACACACACACACACACACACACGCACACACGCACACACGCACACTCATTCACTTCATTGTAACTGTTGTTTATAGCCATTTGGAGGTAAATGAGTAGGAAATCAAATTATGAAGCCCGGCCCACAGTTAAAGGGACAGGACGCATATTTCAAAAGCATATTACAAACAGCTAATTGACCTCTCAGGGTTTTAATGTTTAAATGATCTTAAAGCTTTTTACAATGATTTTTCTATTTAATACACTTAGAAAACACTTAAAAACTTGTGTTTTGCAGGGCGGATTCACATTCATGAGTTGGCCTACCTGCCTTAAACAAACATTGTTTTGACATTTGGTTTGATAATCACTCTTAAAAACATAAAGAGGTGTATTTGTAGAAAAAAATCAGCAATAATATTCAGTATCAGCGCAAAAAAATAGACTTTTTTTGACTATAAGATGTAATAAAAAATGAATTAGCAAACTGAATCCACGGCTAAATGTCTTGTCACAGGTAACGAGGGATTTGCCGTAACTGGTTTTCCTGATTTCCTCGTTTTGCTGAGATTTATGCCGTCTCCCTGTAGTGTGCACCTGATAGGACGAGCATGAGGGATGTCTTTGTGTGACGACTACGCTAGTAACAAGAGGATGATCAAATCAACAGCCAGGGAAATCAGATTATGATAATGCTGTTAACAATAATGTGTGGCTAATGGATGGAGCTCGGCGTGCGTGAAAGAGTGTTTCAGAGGTGTGTTTCCGCCTGCGATTCCTACCTGCCACTGTTGGTTTTTTACAGCAGGCATTTGTGCATAATGATTTGTGTTATTAGCTGCACCTTCATTTTAAAAGACAATAGAAAACTCCTTCCTGAGCCTTAATGCGCGTGTGTTCAGAGGATTTCTCGCTTCTTATTAACACACACAGGAGAAAACACCGTCGTTAAGATGTGAAAATCTCTCATGAAAATTGATTTGAATATGAAGCTGTGTAATTTCTGCTCAGGTGAAGACAGAGTTGATGAGCAAAAGCAGCATTTCATCTACTTTGAATCACACTGAGCACAGTTTTTAACTGCTTTATAAAACTCCTGCATTTATCCTCCCAATTCACTTCTTTGTTTTACACATATTTTCCCAAATAACACGAAGGAAACACACTTCTGCTTCTTAATATTACAATATAAGTTTAAGACCAGCTCCAGTCATGTTTTAAGACATATAAAATGCTCTGATTCAATAATAAATTGTGTCTGATGTGTTTTTTTTTGCAAAATATGTTTAATTACCTTGTTAAAATCCTCCTTCTCCCTCATTAAAAATTCCCCAATCTGCATAGGCCCCGCCCACTATGCAAATTTATAACCGCCCGCTCCATCAGGAAAACAAACACGTCTCTGCCATCATTTAGTGGCAACTTAAACCTTAGCTAGCTTGAACAATCAGTAGCAGTAACATTAACGATAGTAGTCAGTAGTAAGTTTGCAACAATCAAAATGACAGTTACAGCTGGCTCATGCATCGCTAGAGTGGTTGCCATAGGTTACACATAATGATATGCATAGCATCACCCCGCCCCTTAACGGGATTGGCTCCTTAGGTTTGTGACATCTCAAACCTGCCAATCTGAAAACGTGTTGTTCAGCCTGTCCTTGGTACACTGCAGTTTAAAAGCAGACAGGCCCAGCCATGGAGATGACTGCTGATGTTGTCCCTGATGTGTCTTGTAGCACATGAAGAACACCACATGGAGATGTTCGCAAGGTTAAACACTTGATTTTCACTGGAGGGGGGTTTGAAAAAATACATTAGCCAGATTTCTCACTTCTGCTCTGAAAATAGAGACCGATAATGTTGTTGGTTGTACAGATGCAGCAGATAAACATAATTACCTCTCTGTGCAAACACTGCAAAATGCGTTGATTAAAAGGTTGTATGATTTCTGTGCTACTTTTTAAAACTGCACACGGATACATCAGTGCCGATGAACACCTTAAATGTTTCTGTTAACGCGTGCTGAACTAAAAAGTGTCGAAAGAAAACAGATGTAACTTCTCACCTTGAGGCAGAGTGGAGCTACAGTACCTCCCCCCGTCCCTTCATTACTCTCCATCAGTCACAAACACCTGTCACTCATCCTGATCAGCTGTCACCTAGCCTGCAGCTGAAGGGCCCGGCTCAGGTGTTGGATAGACGTAGAGTAAAAGCAGCAAATTAGCAAATGAGCAGGTTTCATTTCAAGGAGCAGCTTTCTGTTTCAACCTGTATTTACCTTTATATTCTTGATTTCTGTGTTGCTTTGACTTCCTGCCACCATCAATGTGACATGTTAGAAAGTTATTTGCTATATCACCCTTGAAAAAGAAGCAATTTCTATGTGTTACCCTCCACACTGGTTGCATATGGTGGCCAGTGAACAGCAAGAAAAAGGTGGGAAGGGGAAATGTTATTATTATCTGACGCCTCTTCAAATGACCTTTAAAACTGCTGCTTGAGTGTAAACTATCCTGTCTGAACGTTATATTGGTTCTTTATGCTGTGGTATGCAACATTACTCAACCTTATGTACATAAAACTCCCCATTAAAAAATCATATAGGTGTTTTATCTTCCCCTCTGTCCCTGTTTTGTCTCCTCCATTCACCCAGGAGACAGACCGCGGAGGAGAGGGAGGCCGAGAGGCAGCAGGCCAACCGGCTGATGCTGCAGCTTCAGCAGGAAGCCTTTCAGAAGACGTTGAGCCAGCCGCTGCAGCCCGACCCGCTCTGCCTGCACAACTCCTCCCTGTACGCCCTGCAGAACCTGCAGCCCTGGGCGGACGACAATAAGGTGACCTCCGTCACCTCCTTGGCATCTGTAGTGTGAACGTGTATGTGTGTGCGTGTGTAGAAGAGGGAGGGAGGGGGTGAGGTGTGTTTGTGAAAATGCCGTCAGTGTGAACGGACAAAAGGGAGGAAAAATTCTGTCGTGTCTGACGTTCAAAAACGCAGCACCTCTATGGGATTGTGATAGATTCAGAGAATTGAATGGACTTTGTGCTTCCTCATCATTGATCGTTACCAGCAACATGGTGGGGTTACTGCCAAGACCCACACAACAGTGTATGCGGACTTCACAGCACAGGAGCCGCACTGACATTGCTGTTTGTCAAATTTAAACACGTCCACATCTGTTATCTTGAATATCTAAAGTATGTTGAGTCATTTTCCTGCCTTACACCACGTTTCCGCTTTCCCTTCAGCTGACGGTCTAAAAGAGAGGAGGGCACTTTATCCGTAAGTGCCAGGAAACAAATGGACACCTCTGTACATGCCCAACTATCAAGACTGTCCCCCCCTCTTTGTGCCTCTGGATCCCCCACGAGGCAGCAGAGACTCTCTGCCAATAACGGCAAAAAAAGACCTCCTGTTTTTCGCTTTTGACTTTGTACAATGTAGTAAATGCATGTTTCAACCCTTTTCTGTGTGCACTCGGACGTACCACTGAAGTCAGCTGCCGTGGAGGTGGACTGCAGAGCTCAAGTGGTAGAGGATTGATGGATCTCCTGATGATGAATTCCTCATTATGTTCAATTTAAAGGTGTTTTATATTAAATGAAATTGTGACTTTTTGAAAAAGATGACAAAGCTCTCTGTTTTTCTTCCCTCTTTGTCTCGTCGGGCTCTTTCAGTCTCGCTCTTTTGTTGTTTGTCACCATTATGAAAACAATGCAATAATACTTTATGATTTTAGCAAAGATAGTTGGACTCGTGGGATTTAGCTATGATTACACATTAAAGTTTCAAACCACCCAAAGGTAAGATACTGTCAAAGTGTATCAGAAGGACAGCGCAATACCTTTTTTTATCCATAAAAACTGATGACTACAGCTCCCAGGTGTGACTCTGAAGGAGGGCGTCGCCGAAAAAACAGCCAGCATGCTCAGCAGAAGCCTCCCTGGATAAATAAAGGTTCGAAAACTGATGCCAGCTCAAATTACAACCAGAGTACAAGTCGTGCTGCTGCCAAGTTAACGTTTAAAATGCAGTCTGGCTTTTTTGTTTATGTTTTTATTTAATTCCAGAGATTGTGTTAGAAAAGTCGCTGATTTCTAACCTGATTCTTATTTATAGAGACGGAGCTCAACATGTCAGGGGCTACTCTGGAAAACCACGGCCATCACAGGGGGCCCTTCACTGTCTGAATGAAGTTTGCTGTAAAAAATGTTCTGTTTGTTGCCGCAGAAAATGCAACCTAGCTGGTGGCCTCGGCTTACACGTGTCCAACTGCCGTAGTATTCCACTAGAGTTGGGAAAACACAAACAACTTTATTCCAAAGGTGTCACAAGTCGGTGAATCCACTGAATTTCCTTTGCTGGATGACATAAAACTTAACAGAACCGGACACGGCATAAAAACCATGTGACACCACAGCTAGTCTAGCCTCCACTCAATGCCACGGTTCAACAGCTTAACGGAAGTACATGCGCAGGAGAGCGCTCTCTTAAAATGACAGTGCGCAATTAAATAAAAACATACTGATCCATTATTATTATTTTACTGTTGATGTTCAAGAAGTCTAACTTTATATACAAATGTACATCTTCTAGGAACAGGATGTTAGAAAACTGTGAGAAAACACGGTTGTTCTTCTGGCACCTGCGTCGTGTTTGACATTGCTGGTGGCCCAGAAGAAGAAGAGGAGCTTGAAAATGCCATCCCAAAATGTGAGTGCAAAGACGAGGATGCATTTGGATAACAACATTGTACCGTGTTTTTTCAAGCCAGAGTTTAAGGCTGTAGAAATGAACCCGGAGAGCATTTTTTTGTTGACAAGACGTACTAAACTGTTCAAAAGGTTTTTTCACCGACTATTTGAGGACGATTAAATGTTTATGTTTAGACCAGATTTCACCTGCTTCTGTCACAAGATCCATCACACGTTCACACACATTAACGGCAATTTTCAACTCACATAGCGGCTGAAATGATTGTACAAGTGAGCAGTGCATCACAGTCAACGAAAACATTATTAAATGCACGGTTGGAGTCACCACCAGCATCTTCTGAGACACATTAGTCCGTCAGGTACGTCAGCATCGAGGGGTCGTTCTGCCTTCTCAGTCAGAGCTGCACAACTCAAGTACCTGCACATGCTCAGTCTTCTTTCTTCTTCTTCCTCTGTGGGGGATGTTTAAAACTGCTCCCTTTACGATGTCTCTGAACCTTCTTGTTAAAGCGCCTTATTTTTGATTTTTGTATGAAAAATGAAATGTGTCTTTGTGTAGACTGGATTTAACCTGCCGCTGCATAATGATTTTAGAGAAATGCCGCTACAATCATCACCTTTGTCACCCTTTCAACGCTAACACGTTGATGTCGTAACTGTGTTTTAGCCAGTTTAAACATGGTTGAGATCGTCTTAGATGTTCAGACCTGATTTCACCCTCTTTTCAACCAAATCTCAACATGAAATCCTGGTTGGTGCTCACTGGGAAGCAGAGCGACGCAAAGGCTGCAGCTGCTGACCCTCACCTTTCTTAATTTCCAGCGAGGGTTTGAGCACTGTCAGGACAGGGGTCAAGCTAAAGGCTCTGCAGCATATAATAAAATATTATATGATTTGTTTAAAGTTCCTTAGTTTTTTTTTCTAGGTGTTGCATAATGTACAATCTGCACCAGTCAATCAGTTGACACCCAAAAGAGGCATGGAAACCTCCGCCAACAAACAACAACAGCAGCATGGGCTTTATAATCCTAAACGACGCCATCATTATCTTTTTCGGACGCTTGCTCCCACACTATTTTTGGTTCTTGCTTCCATTGTTGTCTGGGTGAATCACGGCCACGGAGACAGCCATAAACATTCGTTATCACCACATCCACCCTATCATGGAAATGCTTATCACCCGAGTCATAACAAAAAACGTCCCATCTATCTAGCAGCACAGTAAACACATCATTCAGGTTTCTTGCTCGTAAATGAGCCGCCACCACCGTCAGCGTGACAGGAAACGGGCCTGGCCGCGCCCACCTCGACAGCCAATCGCGAGAAGTTGTGGAGTACGCACACTACTTAGGGAAACAGACTGGTGAAACTTCTTTACTGAAGTAAAAGAGAAAGTGTACCGGCTCTGAAATGTACTCGCAGGATAAAATGTGTCAAAAAGGACATCTAGCTGTGTCCGTGCAAAGCTCATATTAAGACTATTAAAGCTAAATCACTATAAAAAGCAACTTACAGAATCTACTCAATAAAATTGGGGGAACAATTTGCACTTTATATGATTGAGTAAATTTTGTTTTGAGTGAAGAGTACCTAACAACTCTGATACTCCACAATAAATTAGGTAAATGTAACATTTCTCATTAGATTACACAACTAATTACTTACTGAGTAATAATAACTCTCGACACACAGAGACAGCCAACTTTTCACGCTCACGCTTTCAATTTAGAGTCCTAACGAGCATGTCTTTGGACTGTGGGAGGAAGCCACGCATGCACGTAGAGAACATGCAAACTCCACACAGAAAGGCCCCCTTTGTCCGAACCAGGTTCCAAACTAGGAACCTTCTAGCTGTGAGGCGACAGCGCTTACCACTGCTCAAATAAAACTAAATTATAATCCACAACATTAACCTGCTCGTGTTAATTTACCGACTAATGCTCAGGAAAGTCAGACGGTGTAACTGCCTAGAGAGGGCTAAATGTCTTGTCATGTACAGACACGCCGACTACAAATCGTCTGTTGAATCTAACTAATAAATATACACTTTCATTCATTCTATGTTACACAGCAAAATGTTAAACAGGATACTGCAGCCAAGAACAATCGCATGTGCACTTTGCAGAGCAGGTCTGATATCTTTTGGTAGATTTTATGTTATTTTAGGCTGCAACTGTTGAAATTTAGGTAATGCAGGTAAACTCATTTCAATGAATTCACTTGCTGACTTTTATACTTTTAGTTTTTATACTTACTTTTATGCTTTTACACAATTTGCATGGATTTTATTTACTTCCCTCAGAAATCCTTTTTTACAGTGCTGTTGGTGTCCAGTTCCTCCTGTTGGTCACGGACAGTGAATCACTAAACGCCTCTTCTCCTCGGTCAAGATTATGACATATGCATCGCTTTCATCCTTACATTTGTCGTGCGTGATATCCACTGACAGATACATCAGGGAATCATCTTTTCTTTGTGTTATTGTTCCATTCTTCTGGGTTGAATCAGTCTTGATGTTGGGGAATCCTCAAATGCATTAAAGCTCAAGTATTTGAAAATGTAAGGAGTAGAAAGTACAGATATTTGTGGTGAAATGTAGGGCGTAAAAATAAACAATAGATACCTAGAGTGCAGACTCCTGAAGCTACTGTGAGGAACTTTCATTCTGTGTTGATCTTGGCGATCTCTGTGGACAGAGCGGTACGTCTTGTCTCTTCGCTGATCCTGCCTCTCTACATGCGTAAGTCGTATTCTGTTACGAAAAACCTTCTCCTGCTGTCTCTCAGCTGTCAAACGTATCACTATGTGACTCCTCGCGTTGAAAATGTAAATAAATGCTGTTTCTGCAGCGAGCTCTTAACAGGCATTCAAAATGGAGGTATAGATAAAGTCAGTGTTCTTCCTGATGGTCACGTTTGCTTGTGTAGGTCTTACAGAGGCATCGGTGTTCATTGCAGTCTGTTATATAAGCAGCTGAAAACTCCTCACAGGAGCTTTAGGTTCAGGAACAAAGTATTTCCGACCTCAGCCGAACACTGGAATTCATTGGAGCAAAGTGTCGGCCTTTTGTCAATCTTGGCCGTACCTGCTGTTGAAAAATGTCTATCACAAGCTTTTATGACATACTTAGGTTTCGAAAAAAACTCTAGAGTGAACATCTTGTACCTATTCTCGGGATTTCAACAGCATCTGGCGGCTCGAGCCTCTTAACAGTTGCTGAGAGCAGGTTGATGATTTGGTTGGAAACAGTTGTCTGCAGCTGCAGCCACCCCCAACAACCCTCTGCTTTCTCCTCAATGCAGCACGTATGTTTAGTCAGTTTTTAGGGCGTCTTGCCTGGTTGGGATCCTGTCAATAGCGGGCAGTTCTCCAGGTGACGCCTTCTCCACCCCCATTTCCTTCGCTCCGTCTTGCTTTCATCTCTCCTTCTCCGATCTCTCGAAGACGTGACTTGGCTCATTCTCGAAAAATTCCTCGCTTATACTGTTTTCAAAACCGTGCATTGTGTTTTACTACAGGTGCTTAAAGATTTTTCTCCTCTCTTGTCATGGCGCTTTAGTTTTTTTTCTCTCTCACTCCCTTGCCACCATAGAGGCCTGTCCTTATCCAATAAAATGTCACCACACAAGATGAACAAGAGCGAGAGGCTCAGGGTGTATCAGACTTCCTATCAGGCGCTTTGTTTTGGACAGGCGGACAATAAAAAAATATTCACCAAATACACCGTGTTGTGCTCTGCGTCACGCTCCGTCTGCTCCCGTCAGTTGTTTCCATTCTTCAGGAAGGCGGTAAACATTTAGGTCACTTACAGGCTGGAGACGGAGCTTAAATGAAACCACAAGTTGAGCTCTGCAAGGTTTTGATTCCTAAAGAGACTTATTGCAGACATCCAGAGACGTATATATTTTTTATTAAATCAGCACAACTTATATGTGCATTAATTTATTTTCTGTACTTATATTATATATCATAAAATTTTGATATTCCAACTTTATGTAGAAAGATTATAAGCAAGTCAAACCATAGAAAAGGCCTGTGATGTTGGCATAAAGTAGTGTTTAACCTCATCCAGGTTTCTGCATTTATTGCATCTCTTTTAATAACGTGTTACTTCAGACAAAGCCGGGCACCAGGATTGGATTGTCTACATAAAGGGTAGTTGTAGTTTACTGAAGAGTCCAGCTTATTTAACGTGTTTATTTAAGTATAGCTTGTTGGCTGAAATGTTCATGTGCAGACGCAGCAACATCCTCTATGATGAAAAGGGTGTGATCATTCTTTGGCGTTTATTGTATGCACAGCTCCGGAAAAAATTAAGAGACCACTCCAGATGTTCCTTAAATCAGCATCTCTCTCTTCATGTCATGTGCAGCCCAATCCAGATCCGAACCCCACTGAAAACCTCCTCAATGTGATCAAGAGGAAGATGGATGGTCACAAGCCATCGAACAAAGAGCGGCCCAACGTCGCCCAACAGTGCTGTGACAGACTGGTGGAGAGCATGCAGAGATGCATGAACGCTGTGATTAAAAACCAGGTTATGGTTAAACATGGTTAAACTAGGTTAAACATGAACATTAACTTGTTTTCATTGTATTATTTGAGGTCTACAAAAACATATTTTTTTGCATCTTTTAGTTTTCTTTACCAGTTGTCATTTTCTGATAATAAAAGACCTCAATGAGAATATTTTATTTGGAGGTAGAGAGAAATATGTCTACTTGGTTCACTCTACTTGTTGCTTTTGCTCTCTGTCTCCAGGGCTGCAGACCTGGTGTCAGGATAAAGTATGGGACACAAGTGGGCCCGGTGTGCTTCATGCATTTAAGCCAGAGCAGCAGCCAGTCTTAGGCAGACCTCCTCTCACCACACATCATACACAACTGACTTTACAGATTATTCATATCAACTTGTTTTTGTTACTTTTGACAAATTTTCTTGTATATAAATTACTTTCTTAATTAGTGCAGCCGTGTGTCTCCTGTTTTTTGGCAGAACCAGAGAAGAACTTATTTGTGCAATGGTCTCGAGCTGCAAGTGACTCAGTTGTTTCTTTATATAAGCCGAGCATTAGAAAGAGATTTTATATAAGGTTTAGCTGTAGTTCACTTCACAGTCTGCTTCATATGAAAGTCAGCACATTCAACATTGCAGAATAAATGCCGTTGATGTAATAATACTGGTGCACAGTCCTCACAGCTATTTTCAGGCCATGACAGCTGCTGCAGCCGCTAGATTTTGTAGGAAAGTAGCGACCGCCTCAGAATGCCAAACGCTATTAGATCACTGTTAATGTGTCGACATGAGAGGCTTTGATGACGAAAGCTTTTACAGCTCACTGACACAGCCTGTTAGTTTGGCTAACATGAAAAATACTGATTGCATATCGCAGAGAAATTAAATGTTGTTCTAAATCAATAATAAAATAATGTGTTTTTGCAGATGAGTGAGCCAAAGTTTGTCAAATTTAGTAGGAGCGAAGGAAAATCACAGCTAGTGTTGCTAAACACGATTCATCTCTGAACTAGTTTCAGCTCTGAAGGAAGGTTTGAACCAGATTCACACCAGCTTGAAGTGAAAACATGTCACATCATGAGCATTACGCAAGTGATTTTCCCAGAGCCACTTATTTTTTTAACCTGTTCAGTGATCACTCAGAACCACAGTACTCTGGTGATAGATGTATTGGTCCCATAATGTTTATTTTTATTGCACAGAAGACAAATATTTTCTGACATCTTGTCTGAACCTTACTGTGAAAAAAATAATGCTTTCAATGCCATAACTTTAAATTAAACTTCTCAAAGCTGTTGACATTCACAGTATGAACATATATATGTTAGCAAGGCTTTTTTTATGAATAGAAGACATTTAACATAATGGTTTGAAAATAGTTGTTAGCCATCATATAATGGATAATGGTTTGATGGTGATAAAACAACCGTAAGCTGCTGTAAAATCCTGAAGCGTTGAGTCACTTCCAGCTAAATCAAGTGACGAGTGAAGAACTCTTTCTGCAGTCAGGCAGCTTGACAGAGACTCCGGAGCTAACTCAGCCTGCAGACATGACACACTCTCACGATCCTCTCCCTCTATATACCTCCATTCACAAACTCACATAAGCACTCACTCACAGACACGTACATGTGCAAACAGTTACACGGACGCATGGGACAAAAGGAAAGCATGCACGTGGTGATGCAAGAACACAAATAAGTACACTATCTTCATGTTACCTTTGTGCTTTAAAGAAAAACAAACATGTATACTTGCTTTTTTTCATTTAAAAAAAAAAGTATTCTTTATTTAAATGTGACAGAGCATATCGATGGACATCAGCATAAAAGGACAGGATATAAACATCAGCAAGAATGCTAAAATACATCTATAGTCCCTAGGCCACCAAAAAGGTGACAATACACACAAACATATGGTACACAAGTAAAAAAATACAGTGCATAATATGTCAGGTTGAAACTGATAATAAACAGGCTCTGTGGTGATAGACCGCTCGTCAATGCAGTGTATAAAAAAGCAGCTTCTTATATCTCTACACCTTCAGGAATCTTTGTTAAAGTGCAAAGCAAAAGTGTTGAGTAAGTCCATGTGCAACAGCATCGTATGAGCCATGAGAGCGGATCTGCGGACGTGTCCTGGCACTCTGTGACACATTAAAGCTCTCAGGCATGCATGAAGACAACTCCACTCATTCCTTTTGGGTAATACTGCTGCTGCGCCTCAGTGACTCAACACCTGCTCAGTACGGGTCAGCTACTGACACATTGTGTGACAAATATTAAGATAAGAAAGACATTTCACAATAAAGCAACTTTGCTGTTTCCCAAGTAGATTTAAGACGTTTTGTTTTGGACGTCTGTGCACCTTGAGATGTTTTCTACAGCAACAGAAGTGATTTAAGTAGTCAGGGAGTTAAGGTGAAGGGCTGTTTTGCTGTTTTACTGCTTGTCAATGCTGAACCTAAAGGACAGAAGCCTGCAGTGGGTAAGTGGACGGTCGAGCAGGGCCCTGATTCAAGCCCCTGCGACTACAAGAACCTGCCTGCAGTAGATGCTAGCAAAACAATGAATCATCACCGGGTTTGGGCAACAGCTCTGGAATTTAGGGCAAGTCAGGGAATTGTATAACTAATGGAAGTTGAAATATATAATATGAAGTTGGATATTCCTGGTGTTTTTGTGCTACATGTATAATTTAAATCATTTGATTTATAATATACTCTCGTTAAAAGTGTTTAAATAGACTATAAAGATGGGTGTGATTATCACCCCTCTGTAGCTTTCTCCTTAAAACAAACTGTACCATTGATAAAATTATTTTGTGTGCAGTTCAGAAAGTTTGGTCAATTTGTCTCTCTCTGTAATACAGACTAGTGAGACTACAATGGCTCTTCATTTTATTATCAATATTTTTAACAACCGCAGAACACTCTTTTAAAGGCTACAACTGCCCCCTGGGCCGGACTTTTAATATCACTGACCAAAGGCCTCTTTTATTTAGTCCAAACGGCACATTAAGAGGCGGACATAAGGGAGAATATCCCAAGCTTAATATAAAAACTGAAAATCCTATTTGGGGAAGCCATTACAAATTACGAAGATACAAACAACTGTATAAAAAGCTGATAAGCAGAAAACGGTTGATTGTGCATAGAGCCCCATTATCTCTATTTAATTTTACACTTGATAATTGTGTGAAAATCTTCCTTATAAGTAGGCCTACATATTCTAAAGAAATGTGTTATCATGTGATATCTATCTATCTATCTATCTAGAGAAGTGATGCATAACCTCAAACTTTTGTAGTGTGATAATTAAAGTTGGTTATTTATTTTCGTTTTCAGCAAACTGTTTTCTTTTCGGTTGACCTCGATCTACATTACGACAGCTCCATCTAGTGTTAATCCACTAGAATGTGCACTTTCATTTATCCCGCCCTATCTGCAATGCTATTGGCTCAGTGTTCTTCAACGTCGTTCACGTTCTGCTTCCCCATTGGCTCTGTGACGTTTCCGTCACACCAGTTTACGGAAGTGTAACCACCCACTACAAAGATGGAGGACGATATCTCAGATTTGAGCAGACCACAAATGTACTTGTTTGGTGAGCTCGCTTATTCTGACAAACTTAATATTTTTCGGTTGCACAATCAGTTTTACTACCATGTTATCATGCACACGTAGCCATTTAACATTTTAAGCTAGAGGAAGTTAGCTAAATTGCTGGCTAACCTGCCTGCCCCTGCTCGCGCCAATTCAGCTCTTTTGTTAGCTAGCTGGGGAAGGCATGGGAGAAACATGGCTTTAGCAAAGAGTTCGCCCTTGCATTTTCAACAAATGTATGCACTCGTGTATGATGTACATTTCGAGTGCAGATATAATGTTGGTAATAAGTTGCACGTATTGTTTTTCCCCAGGTTGTACCCTCAAATCAGACAAACGGGAGTTCAAAGTTGACGTTGACGACGATGATACGGAGCAACAGCTGTCACTCAAAGCAGTAGGGAAAACATTTTCACACTGATGTAAAGACATGTTGCAAAAGCATGTGACTCAAAATCTTGTTCTTATATGTAAATACGCATGCAATCTGTGACAGATAATTTGGTATCTGTCTGCTTTGCCTTGTGGCAGCCTTTTTTGTCCTTTTACGTTAGACAATGAAGTATTTCTTTACCAGGAAGGCAGGGAAAGCAAGTATTTTCAGCTCTGATTTTGTTGATTTGCCTTTCTTTAGATGTCAAAGTAACAGTGGTTAACAGATATGTTCTTCCAATGTTTTCCACAAATTCTCACAGCATCCTCACAATTTCTCTCTGTCTGTTTCACACATAAATGTTATTAAAAAAACCCAGCTGTGTTAAATTGTTTATTACATTTGACTATTTAGTAATTAGCCACTGCAAATAAATATTTATTTTTCTGAATATAGTATTGTATAATAATAATAATAATTGTATTTATATAGCACCTTTAAAAACAGCAGCTTACAAAGTGCTTGCTTTAAGGTAAAGCAAGAGGACAAAAGATGTAAACATGTAAAAACATGGCAGAGAGGAAATGGTAAAAGAAAATAAATTAAATAGGAATAAATAAAACAAAACAAATAAACACATCACACATGACATCACATAAAAGCAGGTCTATAAAAGTGACTTTTAAGAAGTGATTTAAACATTTTGTATAAAAATCATAAATTGTTTAGAGTATGAAATGTTAAAAAAAAAAAAATTAAGATTACAGAGACTGAAACAAAGAAAAGCAGAAACATGTTAATCTTAAAATTAGAGCCTTAAGTTGGGTCTTTAATTTTAGTAGCTGTACCCTAGAAAATATTGATTCATAAGTAGTCTTACTGGACCTGTTTTTTTCTCAGGTGTGTCTTGGAGCCGAAGCTGAGGATAAGTTCCACATGGTGGAAGTCGAGGGCCTCACTTATGATGGAAAAACAACAAAAGTGCCACTGGTTGCCCTGAAACCGTCCGTCCTGCCCTCTGTGAGTGAACCACACAGCTAACAACATTTAGTTAAGCACTTAAGAGTTATGTATGTGGGAGAAAATGCATATCATATCTCTGTGTAGAATCTATAATTGAATTACTTTTCTTTTTTGAAGTCAGCAAAGTAAATGTAAAAGTAGCTTTTAGCTTCTAATGCTTAAACAATAAACACAAACAAAAAGTTACTCAGCTGTTTATTTTGTTGTTGTAATTGCGTCTTTTTCTTGTTCAGATGAATTTAGGTGGATTTGAGATCACACCTCCGGTCACCTTCCGTCTGCAGTCTGGCTCAGGACCAGTTCACATCAGCGGGCAGCATTTTGTTAGTGAGTATTGAAACAGCTTTTGCCTTTGTCTTTACAGGGTTAATAGGATATATAAGAGGATAACAAGTACAAAAACAGTACGACTCTTTTTATCGTGACCAATAATAAAAGACAATGGTCTTTAAAAATAAATGATTCGTTGACGATTATCTCATTTGTTGTTTCCAATAATACTTGAAACTCTGACTGTTCAAGGACTCACCAGGTTAATCTAGCTTACAAACATTTCATCACTATGCAGTTGCAGTTACGAGTGTTTGCTTTGCAGGTGTGAAGGATTCAGAGGATGAAGAGGAGGAGAACAACACGTCACCAGTGAAGCGGCCTGCAAGCCTGATGTCGGGGAAGAAGCCTCCATTGGTAACTATCTCACTGTGTTTCCTGGCAGTCATTTATTAAGTCACAGAGCTGCCTTCACAAAGAAAAATTATCCTTCAAATATAATGTTTTAAACTTTAACTAAGGTTTAGCAAGAAGAACATATTAACACTACATTATGTAGCAGTGGTGCTCATTTACATGCTGTACGCCTAAGATACAAATGCAGAGAAAACAATGCATGTTGTTACAATAAGTGAGGGACGTGACATGACATGCTATAACAAAAAGTCCATATTAAAGTAGGAAGTAAA
Source organism: Semicossyphus pulcher (assembly GCF_022749685.1). Classification (NCBI taxonomy): domain Eukaryota; kingdom Metazoa; phylum Chordata; class Actinopteri; order Labriformes; family Labridae; genus Semicossyphus; species Semicossyphus pulcher. The sequence goes on from NW_027211693.1 coordinate 8,034,397, forward strand.
TAGTTTTTTTGTCACCCTAGTAATACTCAAAGTATTGATCATTCAGGTCCCCTGTTAAACTCTCTTGGTTTTTTTTATTGTCATAGAAAAAACTAAAGATGGATTCTGACGATGATGAAGAAGACAGCGACGATGATGACGAGTACGTTTTTTATATTCAGATTTTTTCACTGTGCAGGTCCTTAAAAACAACATTTATGTGTCTCAAATTTAGTCGGATACACAAATAACATAAGAACCTCTTTTATCACCACTTTTCCCCTCTACCATTCGTGCAGAGAAAGTTTTGTCATATTGCGCAAAGTTACTTTTTCTTTGTCTCTCTTTTTTTAGTGACGATGAAGATGACGACAGTGATGATAATGAAGTGAAGCCTCAGAAGAATGTTGGAAAAGACTTTAAAAAGGTAGGCCTGTATTTTTGTTAATAACAATAAATAGAATAACAAATATTTAGTTTTAGATTCAGATTTTCTTTAATATTATTACCTGAATCCAATGTTTATCACAAAACAACAGGTGTTTGTGTGAATGGGGGCCCACAGTGTCAAACCCTAGCTGAAGAGAATATTAACAATCAGTGAGGGTTCAATAAATTCATAAATACCTGTTGTTTAGTTACCTTGATATGGAAATATAATAATCTAACCGCAGGATATACTGTATTATTCACTTAATCAAATGCATTAAATATGAATTCATTAAAAATACAACACGCTGTCCTAAAGCTTCTGGGAAGCAGTTTATTTAATGGTCTGAAGTATTTGCGTGGTTTGGTTCACCTTGGCAGGTGACTTGGTGTTACTTGAATTTGGGTGGCAACACATAATAAAACACAAAACATACCTAAGTCCTTATTAAACAGAGGATGCAATTTGGAGGAAATGACTCTAGGTATGAGGCTAAGGATGATTGTTTGCATTTTACTTTGTCACCTTGAGAGTGATGAAATGAGTTCTAACTGATACTCCGAGTCCATTACAGCTACTTTTTCATCATCTCTTGTGTTATTGAAAGCTCCTCTGAGGAACTTTCAGTTTGTGTTGATTTTGGCGCCCCCTGGGGACAAAGCCGTACCTCTGATCTCTTTGTTGGTTTTGTCCTGTACATGCTTAAGTGGTAGTTTTTAACACAAAATCTCATCCTGCTTTCTTTAACAGTCACATGTATCACTCACTTTAAATTTCTGCCCTGGAAAATGTAAACAAAGGCAGAGTGAAGTTAATCGTCGTTAATCTTGTCGCTGATGGTCTGGTTTCCTTTTGTAGGTCATATAGAGTCATCAGAATAATTTTCAGTCGGTCTGTGATTAATAGTATTAGGTTGTTTTTATATAACGTTAAACAGACTGTCTCTCACTTCCATCACTGCTAAAACCCAGATAAAGGTCCTTGTAGGCAGCTATACTTAAAATTTACAGTAAATTATATATGTTGCAAGTTATATATGTTGTTTCCAGTCCTCTGTTGTCCACCAGGTGTCAGGGTAGCCAAGGGCCTGCCCTCAGTTTTTTGTTGTTCTCTCTGCAGCTGCCGTCTGCCGTCTCCCTTTTTTGTTCCTGCCTCATCATTTAGACTCCCACAGCCTGTGTCCTATCGTAGCATTTCATTTCAGTTGGCCCGTCCCATTCCTGCACTCGCTGACCGTCCAGCCTTTTGTATGAGACAAGACATGTAACTTTTTCATCCTGTTCGTTCATGTACCCACCTGTTTTCCACCAGTAAAACACAGGGTCTGAGTGGCGTAATGATCGGATTTCTCCTCTGTAATCTGCTTGAATTCTCACTGTCTCACCAACAAGTCGGCACTGTGTTATCCTCTGCATACACACAGGCGTGCATGCACACAAATGCACAATCTCAAAGCTGCATATATACACACTGTAGACATTAAATGTAGACATACAAACTTGCAAAAATGCACACAATTTGCAAACATTAACAGTACAAAGTAAATATGCTCAGAAGAACACAAAGTTTCACACACACACACACACACACACACACACACACACACACACACACACACACACACACACACACACACACACACCAGTTATGGGAAACATCTTCCCCCATTTTTCTGCATATCTTTGTCCCTCTGTCATCCCACTGTTAATATGATTGCTCCTTTTTATCGTCTCTCATGCCATTTCAGCTTTGCACCTGGCCTTTGCCTTTGAACACTTGTTTTGCGTGTTACCACAATCGTCTGCAAGTGTGTGTGTGTGCATGTGTGTGTATCTGCCTCCTTCTTATGTCGGTGTCTGTTTGTGATTTCTTTTTTTTTTTAACACGTCATCCTAGTGAAAACTGTGCCAGGCAAAAGATCAAAGCAGGGCAGATGCGCATACCTGCGACGTGAGTGCCGATCCGCTCCTCAGGGCAGATGACAGCTGAGCATTTCTGTCACCTGTTGATTTATTCTGTTGTCTATTCCTCTAACTTCTGCACCCCACAACCCCCCACCCCCCTACCCCCCTTCGTGACCTTAATCTTTGTCTTCATCCTTCTCCTTAGGCGTCATCTATCCTGTCTTTTTCTTTATTAATGACAGCACAACACTCTGGAAAGTAGATCTGGGAACACTTATTATTTTTGACTGTTTGTTGATATGATTGTAATTATTACTGTCTGCAACATTCTGTTTGGAGTGTGCGTTTGATCTAAAAATGAAGTTAGGAAACATTTTTGATTGTATCTGCCAAATTTATAGTCTGGCTTTTTGTGTGAAACAGCTTTATCACATGTTGAATAAGTTCCTTTTCTTGTATTGGTACTGAAGCTCATCCCTTGCTGACTGACACTGTTATCAGCAAATTAGTACACTTTGATTTTGACCTCATTGGATTTCTGTTACATAATAAGAAGGCATGTTGCCTACATGTTAAACTTGCACTTCCATTACAAGTGAATCTAACAGCTTCATCATCAGAACATTATCAAAAATCAGGAAACTGAGCAGCTTGGTCGTGTCAAACAAAACACAACCGAAGAAAAATAAGAGTTTTAATTAAGTAGATACAGAAGCCCTTAGTGGACATGCATGCATACATTATATTTACTCAGTTGTCCCGTGATAACGAGTAATTTCATGTCGTTTTCTTTAGACCTCGACTTATTTATCTTTTTATCACGAGATAACGATGCGGCACCACCGTAACATCAGATGATCATAACTCGTTTCCCCAGAGCTGCACAGAACAAACATAGGAACAGGCTTAACTTAACTCATTAGCGTGAGCAGTGGCAGCATGGTATGTCCTGGTCTGTAATATCACAGTGAGCAGCCGGTTGTTTTGTTTTAGAGACTGAAACAGACAGAAAAGTATCCCGAGAAATGAGAAAAACAAGCTTTGTTATCTTGAGATTATGGGCCAAATTAATCTGTTATAATGCCCCCAAGGCAAGTCCCAAAGCCTGGAGACTGCTGCTCTCATGAAGACTGCAAACAGCCATGTAGCTGACCTCCAGACTGGTCTGAAAGAGAGTAACATGCAGGCTTGAGGGATCATGAGAGAGAGCAGTCAAATTAGCAGATGTTACTTATCTCGTAGGCAGGTGTCTAACCTCGGTTGTAACATCTGAGCTTCTCCAGTTGAATGTCTCCATCCAAACATTAAAAGAACAACAACATTACTGTTTTCACATGCAAAAATTGTGTCACAAACACACCATACACTCTCTGGTTTCTCAGTGGTGGACTTCTCTTCATGGTAAAGCAATGTATTAAAACTCATTGGTGAAAGGCTATTACAATAATCACTTAAAAGGAGAGAGGCTAAAACACAAGGTACCAATCACATGCACACTCTGTGTGATTGAGTTGTGTCCTTTGTGTGTTAATATGTTCTGATTTGCAACCTCACTGGAGAAGCCCTGCAGCGTCTTTTATCATCAGGTATTGCTCGAGGAAATAACATGTGTAATTGCCTTTTAGCAGTTATGTCAACACAGGCAATTACACTTGTAGCCTGTTCCAAGGTGAATACCAGTGATTGCAAGGAGTGGGTTGGTGCTCAGGAAATGCAGGTACTTGCCTCGGCTATTACAAGGTAATTACACAGGTGACTGAGAGCGATGGAAACCTGACGGGAAGGCCTCCAGTGTGTAGAAGAACAATAACAGGTTATTGGGATACTAAGTATCTGATCAGTGACAAATTACCGAGTCTGTCTTGTGCTTCCTCTGAAATTATCTTCAAGCAGGAGCGCTGTAGAAAATTACAGTTTTGCAGTTTTGTTTTTAGTAAAAAAGGCAAAGAGCAAACCTTTTTACTGAGACACTTAATCAGAACAAACTATTACTTTATCACATCAGGACTACTCCACTCCTCTTAGCTTTTACAATGAGTTGCGATTCTCATTGTTTGAGTTGTAGAATTCACACTATTGTTGCTCTTTTTGGTTCAGTGCTTTAGAATGAAGTCCACACCTGCAGCATCAAAATTAGCACGGCCTTACAGGGAGGAGAGACAACAACAAAAACACCTCATTGCAAAAGACTCCGAGGAAAATTAAACAAATGTGCTTCACATTATGTTACATGCCATTTATAATTTGACAGCTATAAAAGAGGCTTGGTAATTAGCGCTTTGATAGTGGAGTTTTCAAAACAACATGAAACGACTACCAGAGCCCGAAATAGGCTCGATAGAAGAAACGGTATGAGAGTCCTGCAGTGACCCAAAAGAGATATGATGAATGTATATAGTTTAGAAGCAAACAAAACTGACCCACCTTTGCTGCAGTGTTTGCGGTTGTCATTCAATTACCTCAGAGCTAGTCAGGACAGTGTTTGCAGCTACTTGTTACTTCAGTGTGGCGCCCCCTACTCTCATCTAACTCTGATGATGAACTGTGTGTCTAACTCTAAAGGGGACAATTTTTAGCTCTGCAATCAATTTTTTATGATTCTGTGTTTTTGAATCACGTTGGTGAGTTTGTCTCGTTTTAAAAACTGTACACACATTTTAATTTAATTATTTTTTGGAGCCTCTTCTTCTTACTCCGCGATTGGCTGACAGTATTTGGAGTGACCGCATAGCCCCTCCCCCACGTTTGCGATCCCGCGTGGGGGAGCGGCCGCACTGCACTGTCATTCCAAAATTGTAGAAAAGATGGCCGCTTTAGGATTGATTAATCAGCCTTGTATGTACGAGCCAGAATCACCAGGAGGTGTCGGAATGATAAGCTGAAATCTTTCAACGACTTGACTACAAGCTCGTGCAAGAAGGCAGCCTGAGGTGAACGACGGTGAATGACGATTGGTCGATTTCAGCCAAAGTAAGGTTCTCGTAGAAACCTGCAGCTGTTCTGAATGTCCCATTTCAGAGGCGACCTTTTTAAAAATGTCATTCTGGAAAAACACGGAAATATGCAGTAGAATTATTATTCAATAACACCCAAACATGTGAAACCAATGCATAATATGAGAATGTCCATTCAAAAGATATGGCCCCTCTAACACTCAGTAGGCTGGCAAACTGAGTTGGTTTAAGCCAACAAGTTTCCTAAAACTGTAGGGATGTCATAATGTTTGTCTCTTTATAGATTTGGCTTTTTTTTCTCTTCCTCAGAAATTTGAGTCTGCAGCAAAGAAGCCCAACAAGACTCCGGTGAAACAAAATGGTCCTGCTGGAAAACCATCAGGTTCGGCAGGCAAACCACAGTTTAAGGTAGGAAAGGCTTTGTTTACTTTGCTGACAGCCACTTGTAGAAAAAGGGGTCAGCTATTAGGGTCAACCAAGAGCCCGGCAACACAAGGTCCAGAGGTGCAAAGAAAACAGACCTGTTTTTTCCAAATTGACACAAAATAATGAGATATCTATTTGGCCTCACTGAGAACCACTTTGTGAAATCTTAAAACTCTTCAATCCAAAGTAAAAATGATTACTGCAAACCCTGCATATATAACCTCCCTCACCCCTAATCTTAAACCAGTCTTTGTTTCTTGACATTAGTTTGAAACTTGTTTGGAAAAGATACAGTCAGATTTGTGTAGAAGGCCAGAACATTATCTGTTTGACTGATTAATTAGGTCTACAGTTACGCCAGACTTCAGTCAAAGCCAGCGACTCTGTTCCTAATGGATGACATCATGTCACTCTGCAAATTAGCAAAAGAACCCTTTGTAATGAACATAGGAGCTTTAAAGAAGACAAAGAATCATGCATTTCTCATTTATATAACGAAAAAGCAACTTTGATAAATGGATCCGGTGTTATGTAATGTATAGTGTCACAACACGTGCTGAAAAGAACTTTAATTTCCCAGCAACACTTTAAATAAAACTAATTTTGCAAGAAAAATATTGACCTCCAGTTACTTAAAGGGACAGTTTGCCTCCAACCTTCAACCTTCAACCTCAGTCCTATTATGGGGAGCTAATGCCATTATGGTAGGAAAAAAATGCAATTTCACTGTCTGCCTTTGGAGGATGCTATCCGCTTCTCCAATGGGCCCTGGAAATCTCCACCAAACTACTTAAAATGCGTCATCTGGCGGAAGCCAGGGAGCTCGCTAAACTACGCTTCCTCAATCTAGGACGCCCGCCTCGGTGCAATGCACGCTGGGTGTTGTAGGAATGTAGAATGGCAGAAACCATGAGCTGTTTGTACAACTTTCTCCACAGCTATGGCGCCAATTTCAAATATTATTGCTTCTATTGATTACAGAGAACACCAGCTTTCACTGACAGTGGCTTTTTACAGGAGCGAACTGCTCCTTTAAGTTTGTTTGAGCTCAAAACCTGATAAGGCCTGCAATTAAATCACATCAGACAATGCATTTAACCTTCAATGGAAACAAACAAATAAAAGTAAACGCTTATTTCTGCTCAAATCAGAGCTTGTAGGGGGAAAAAAGTGTTAATGACCGTGAGTAATTGTTCGCCTTTCATAGTAATTACAATTAAAACAATCCAAAGAAAAAAAGGCTCAGAGTCTTCCCCTTCCACAGCCAAGGAATGTGATAAATGCTCATTGCAATTAGCTCAACCTGATAGTTAATTTCCCCGGTGGAATGTCTCGGACAGACGCGTCTGAAAACCCAAAGCTTGAACTCTGCCTCTCTTTAAGCAAACACACCTGACCTCTAAGAGGGTTTCCTGGGGCAGGGTTTAAACCCGCGACCCCTTGGCCTGACCCCGCCGTCTTGTGTTGTAGCCACCTTTGATGCCCCTGCAAGTTACTGTGATAAAAATGAGGTGGAAAGAAACAGAATGTGTCAGCATACAAATACTGCCTGCTTTTATGATAAAACATGGCTAATGCTAAAGGCCAATGTCTCATTAACTTGCAAGGATTGTAGATAAGGAGATATCTTGTCTGATGTCTTGAAAGAAGGATGTTTTTTTCATGTTCAACACTTGGCTACAGGATTTTTAAGTTCCTGAGGTGAGGAAACGATTCCCCTCAGGGCTCGCATGGTCTGTTTGTGCGTGTGGGAGAGTGCAGCTAATTCTGCGGTGGCCATTGCCCAGACATAACACAGCAGCTCTTGATGTGCTCTGAGGGATTAGCCGACGGGCAGCTGAACCGCTGAAACCGTCCCGCCAGTTTAACTCTCTGGCCTGTGGAGCTTTGACTTCCCCCATCCCCTCTGCACTTCTACACAACAACTGTTCCCGCTCTACAACCTCTTCACACCCCTCACTTCCTGGACACACCTTCTCCCAATTGCTCTCATTACCAGCGTTTGATGTCTGGTGCAGCTTGCGCTTCCAGATGCCCCTGAGGAGTGAGGAAGGCGGGCGTGGATGTCTGTTTCTTCTTTACTAAATGCAGGTGACTGGTCATTACATCGGCTTGTCAGATCTGTTGCCAGTACCGCAGTTCTCACCTCTCGCAGCCCAGCGTGTCGCTGCACCTTCTTGCGTAACAGGTTCGACATGAGAACCAGCTAACTCGTGTCGTGCTGATTTGAAGTAACTTCATTTTGCAGCTGGTGTCTTTTGATTGATGGGTTTGGAGGAGTTGATGCCTTCAAGCACACGTCAGAGTCGTAAAGTTGTTAAGCACTCCACTCAGGCTTATCCCAGAAGGGTGTGAGTCATTGTTTTAGTGACTGATTGACGTGTGTTAGAGCAGGTGCCTGTGTTGTTCTTATAAGGATGTTTTCTTCTAACTTAAAGCCCTTTCACACTTGCACTGAAACCCAATTCTTATCCACATATTACCCTGAGGAGCCATAACTTAAAAGGTTATAAGAATCAGTTGAACTGGACATTTAATGAACTTCATCCTGCCAGCGTCCTTGTACAAAGTCCTTGTAATGTCCATTTCTGAACAGACGGCCGTTTCTGGAGAATACAGAGTTGCTTTGACCGCTGTTTTTTTGCTCGCCTGTATATTGCTTTCCAATCTTCGTTATGTGACCAAATACTACTCAGTGGCCACCCCTCTCCTTACTTAACCAGCTGGTCTCAAACGTTCTTTAATAATGTATCCCCTTTGTAATATTTTTCAGCCATCCCCTTACCAATGCAATATATTTAAAGCGAAACAAAAGCCTGCCTAAATATAAAGAGATACAATAAAGCATGACACCACCACTGTCTGATTTACTAAACTCTAAGTTCTTAACTGAAATAACACTTTATGAGGTGCGATGGCTTCCTGCAACTGTTCGCTAACCTTTCCCTGAAAAACAAGAAAAACACCGGGGAGAGTTTCAGCTTGTTGACGTTAATACCGTTAAAATACGTTCTTCTTAACTCTCACTTTTGTTTTCACCCTTTTCTCCATGTTTTCAACTGAATGTGTTTCAAGTTCATATCCATTTAGTTGTTTTGCGTCTGTCATTCAATATCAAAAATGGCTGCATGTTCATAGTGAATAAACGTAATCTTTAACGATTGCATGTTGAGACACTTGACAATTTAAGGCAGGTAAGAACAGAATTATTAGCATTAAATTGTGTCAATAATCGGCGTAATAAGCGTAAAGCCAATTTCACAAACACTGGCCTAAACCAGGAGCCGCTACTCCTTTGCATCAAAAAGAAACAACTGAGGTGGTTCGAGCAGCTGATTAAGATTCCTCGTGATCCTCCAGGAGGAACTGGAAAATGTTGCTAGGGAGAGGAAAGCCTGGGCTAACTTGCTTAGCATGCTGCCACCGTGACCTGTCCCAGGATAAGCGGAGGAAAATGGATGGATGGCCTGAACCAGAAAACGGCTCATGACATTGAGAATCGGACATGTTATCCATGAAAAGGCCAGCCATTCCCAGTGAGTCATCGTTTTCCCCCAGACAAGGGCCTCTCATTCCAACAAAATGACAATTACCATCCCCGACACACCTGATGAGCAAAGGTGTCACAACCATGTGTTTGCCCTGGATTGGAGACAAGAGATTGCATCAAATGATAGCGTGCTTGTGATTAAGTTCCAAGCCTCGTGGCATCTGTAATCAGTGTCTGGCCCAGATGAAAAAGCTTGCTGGCTTTGTGTGTTTATCAGCTGTTTCAGGTCCACAGCTGTCCTTTGGAAGTCGAGAGCTGCCCATAAATAATAAATACGTAGTGCATTTGTCTGGCCGGGAGCCAGCAGCATATGCGCTCCTTTTTTGAAGTGTGGTATGTGTGTGTCAGGGTTTTCTTCTTTTTATACCTTTTGATCTTTGCTATAAAATGCAGAACTCTTGGGGACAGGGACAGATAATTGCATTTTTTTCTAACGAGAGAGACATTTTTTTTCTCAAGATCATTCCACCTGTTTTTAACCGTTTCAAGGCTTACTCTGGTCTGCAAAGCCTGAAGTTGTGCATAGCAAACCATCGCATGTCTATGTGTCTTTTTTATTTTGGCTGCCTAAATCAGCTGAAAATAGACAGCTCTGGCTTCCAACTTTTTTGGTTGAGATTTTTAGCTAAAATGAGGCTGATTGGAAAGAGTTAGAAATGTGAATGCTGAAATGCTGCTTAACTGAAATGTAGAAAAGTTAAGTTTATAGTGACAACAACCAAAGAGAAAATGAGTAATGTACTAGGCTGGTTGTGAGGTTTTGCTGTTTTGTGACTCACTTGCTTTAGACATGGCTTCTCTCTTCTTTCAAATGTCTCTCTGGCTATCAAAGAAACCCTGCAATTTTCACTGGATTCCACACTGGCTTTGCGTGTAGGGACAAGCTCTGTGGCTTGTGTAACATGCAGTCATGGTGTATGGTGTGTGTGTTCTTGTTTTTGTGTTAAATTCACACACTTCTAATTTAGGACCTCAGAGTGCCTCGACTGCCCAGGTCTGGACACACCTGTGGACCTGCTAGTTCAATGCTCATGCTGATCTTATTCTTGCAAACACAGAGGACCAGTGGTCTTTTGAAATAGCCCCTATAATGTCACCAAACACAACAAAGAGTTGTGCTGAGAGTATTGTAAACTATTGAGGACGAGCTCTCTCTGCTGAGAAAACTACATAATGAGATCATTTCTAAATAAACTCAAGATTTTTTTCTGCGTTACTATATGTCCTGTAAAAATGATCACCGTATCCTTAAAGGACCAGTTCACCGATTTTCAACCTCAGTCCTATCATGCTATTATGGGGAAGAAGAAAAATGCAGTTTCGCTCGGTGCCTTTGGAGGACGCTATCCGCTTCTCCAATGGGCCCCGGAAAACCTCCGCCAGATGATGCGTTTTATGTAGCCTGGCGGTCAGGGAGCTTGCTACACTACACTTCCTCAATCTAGGACGCCCCCCTCCGATGTCATGTGTCGTTCAAACTTGTCAGGTTTGAAATGTGGACTGTAGACCCCAAGTTTGTTTTTTAGACGATCCACCGGTATATTCTCGTCGTATTTTGGATTCTGTACCTCTCTGAGCCGTTGCCTGCAGCGATCAATGTCCTTGAAACGTTAGTATTTAACTTCAGTGCCTCTCGCTGGGCCGTTTCTTTTTAGAGGGAGGGGTGCAATGCATGCTGGGTGTTGTAGGAATGTAGAATGGGCGAAACCACGAGCTGTTTGTACAACTTTCTCCACAGCTATGGCGCCAATTTCAAATATTATTGCTTCTATCGATTACAGAGAACACCAGCTTTGACTGACAGTGGCTTTAACAAGTCCATATCGGCTAACAGATATATCGTTCGGGCTCTAGTCTTGACCATTAATAAAAGTAGAACAGACAAAGTGTTAGCTCTTCATGTGAAAGACATTAATTTGATGTCAGGTGTTTGTTCTCTTTAGTTCACTTGTTGGGATTTGCCATTAAGGGAAAAACACATTTGACAAACAATCTCTTTTGGTGAGTCAGGGCTTGCCCTCTCCTGCTTGCAAACAATAAAAACATAATTTGTACCTGATGTATTTGTGAAGAAAAAAAAAAGATGGTGTAATGAGGCTAGAATTTGTTGTCCTTTCTGATGCTTTTATCTTCTTCCAGCTGGTTGCCCATGCCAAGCCTGTAAACTCAGACCCAGACAAAATGGGTCACGATAGGGCTGCAGCCTAAACCGGCCTGTTGGTCAGCAAATGGATTCACAACCAATAAGTTAGAATTGGCTCTTTAGATGGAGTTCAAAATAGAACACAGACACATTAATAGCAAGAGCTGAACTTGAGTAATAGAAGAAATATTGTGCCATAATATGAAGCTATCTTTTAATCTACAACTCTATAAATCTCTCTCAATTTGACGTATCAATCAGTGTTCCTCATCTAGCTGATTTATTTTTCAAGACACCTGCCCCAGGAAAAGACAAACCCCAGGCCGGCCCGTCTAAATCTCCCTCCCTGCCTGAGATTAAGAGCAAGTTGTCAACAGCAGCCAAGGAGGTAAGGCTGTCATCCTCTTGTTGCAAATTACTGCTCTTAATTGAATGTCTGACGCACCGTTAAGCTGATGATTTAATGGTCTTTTTTTCACCAGGGAAAACCACTACCGAAGACAGAGCAGAAGTTTGAGAATTTCGTGAGGAGTTCTTTCAAAATCTCAGACAAGAAAGTAAGTAATCATGAGTCATTTGATCCATTATGCGTATAATTTTTGATTGCACTTGGTTTTTAATGGCCCTGATGAGGCATCTGAGATTAGTCCTTGTTTACTTTTTAGTCAGAAGTTTTTACATTTTCTGCTCTTGCGCCACATGCAATTTCTATCAATGTCCACCTTTTTTGTACTCTCAGCCGAGGGAAGTTGTTTGGTTTGTGGATAAATTCCAGTTGCTGGGTGCTAGCAGCCAGGGTCACGTTTACATCAACCTTTATTTCAACTTTAAAAGCTTTTTGCCATGATAGATACCCAAGAATGCCTAATTGTTCCCCATGCTGTCCTCATACCTTCCACTGTCCATTATGGCTCAAACGTCTGTGCAGCACAGTGTGTTCTCTTTGACTTATATTCATTTTGTGTCAGCGGGCTCTTTCGAGATGGAATGGGAGTACACCTGCCAAGGCAAACTCTTGCTCTGTGATTTACTGGAGTGTGTCTTTTTTAGCCCTAATGAAGGGACTGGTGGTATGTGGATGGTACCAGTCTCTTTCACATTCGAGGCCTTTGACCAACCTTAAAAAAAGGTTTTTTTCTAAATGCAGGCCTTAAATCTTTTCTAATCCTGTCATTTCAGAAGAAAAACAACAGCCCCTGCAGGTTGTTTGCAAAGCATGAATTAATCACCCAAAAGCTTTTAGATTATCACCACAGAGTAAATGATTCTAAGCACGGTGTTAAACAGTAAAGCTGTTTTTTCTTTATCAAAGCATCTCTAAGAAGGAAAAAACTCAAGGAGAACATTTATTTGTGATTTTACTGCAGCATTAAAACGTTAGCTGTACAGTAATGAGAGCAGGTGAAAGCGCTTTAGACCGGCGCAAGTGCTGGTTGGACAAGGAAAAGAGTAGGGGGGTGAAGTTGGGTTGGGGGGAGCTTGTTGATCCCAGTGTGTAGAAACATCTGTGGAAGTGCTTTGGTTTCATCAGCCAAGGCTGAGATCTGTCAGACCTGGAGCACCTAGTCATATACTCTGGTATGTACTGTTGCCCCCACCCAACCCCTCGTCGTTCCCCCAACAGCCCCATCTAAAATCAGCGTTCCCACAGGCGAGACGCACAAAAGCATGTTTTAGTAACAGTGAGTCATATGTCTAACGCTGTATAGCACCTCATTTGGATGATTTATAATTCCTTTCTTCTGTTCTGTTGTTATCCCTCCCTCCCCTCTCCACACCTTCCTCAGGTGGTCAAGGACCTTTGGAGTTTTGTACAAACACTGAAGATTGAGAAGAAGTAACAAACCCTGTACTTTTAAAGCATTTGTATGTTTTGCATCCTGCAAGACATTTAAAGGCACAGTCAGCGACATTTCCTACTTGGCCTTATTATGTCATCATTGCTAACTCTGACATGGAGTGAACAGAAGGACTGAGCAATGCAAATAGGTAAAGCCATCAATGATTCAGGTGTCATCAATTTTTTTCTTGTTTGTTATTAGATGCGAAGCACCTCCTGGAGCTAGTTCACAATTTACTCATTCCCACTCATTCAGGTGTAGCAGGCTGCAGATTTCCCTTAAGGGAAAGCTACCCACTTCTTCACATGCCAATCTGCCCCACCTATAGGTAAGGAAGGGAATAGCACCACCTGTTAGCACCTGCATAGAATTACCCATACTTCAATACTAATAATGGCTGAAAAAATTTAGTATGGCCTAACACGTGTACCCAAAAATACCCAGTTGTCCTACAACGTTTGGTTGCATGCAAGCCAGCAAGCTTTTGGCTGTCCTGACACGCAATACTCGGTCAGCTGAAGATATCAACTGAGCCAACATGCATTTTTTTCAATTTGGGCCATGGGCTGTGATGAATATCTGAGAAAGAGCATCAGAATTCAAGGCGTGGTGCTATGATGATCGTGTCTATAGCATGCAAAGTAGGGAAAGCCTCACTAACTACTGTGGTAAAAAGACAGAATGCAATTTGCATTGCACAGCAAGTTGCTTTCCTCTAGAAGAGGAATGGCTGCTGCAGGTTTAACACTTAGCTGCAGTAAATGCTGTGCCTGCAGATATCTGTATCTGTAATAATGAAGATATGTTGATTATAAAATAACAAAGTTTATTCAAAAAACCGTCCAGACAGAACCTAGTTAACTCATTGCTTTATTTTTCGTGTTTTGCATGAAGAGACCCTTCCTGTCTGTGAGGTTTGCAACTGCAACTTTTATCATATTACTATCAGGGGATCAACATGTTCAAATCCTACGCGCAATCCTACGGCTCTTTGATGTAAAATATACATCCTCAAACAGAAGCTATAAAGCAACTGCAGTTGGTGAAACCTAAAGTTCCAGAGGTTATTCCTTTCCTTTCCTGTAGACGTTGAGATTGGCATATCTACATCTTCCTGTCTTCATGTATAGTTGCTGCATGTTGCATCTGAACTGCAGCTTTCACACAGCTGGAGCTGCTGCTCCTCCGCAAACTGCTGCTGTTTGTTTCAGATACTGAGTCTGGTTTCAGGTGCTTCGCATCCATGACACAATGTGTCAACAATGCAATAGGAGATATTGCAGAATGTGCCTTTAAATATCTCTACTGTAAACTGAGATAAAACAGAGTCCCAGTTTGTGTGAATTTGAGCTGTGTGTACAAGGAGGGTTCAGACCGCTACCTTGGGGAAAGTGATGACGTGTTTTCTTCAAGGTGTCTTTGTGTTATTTTACGTTGTGTCTGGCTTTAAGAGGCATTTTTAGCTTGCAGAACATGCTTACAGATTGTACTATGAATCTGCATTATTGCTCTCTATGTATTGTACAGAAATTGGTCAGTGTATGTTGAGATTTTTTTTTAATTGTGTCATTCAATTTGGTTTCAATCTGCAGCCGAACATACCTGAAGTTAACTGTTATTTGATATAACTATATTTTCTAATTACTAGGCCGACAACACCAAAAAACTTTATCAACTGTTTATAAACCATTTCACTTGAAAAAGGCAATCTGGAAACAGTCAGACCCACATATGTGTCTACATGTATGTGTGCAGTTTTAACCTCATCACTGCTGCATATCTTTACCAGTTTAACTTTTGAGCAAACGAGAAGCGTTTCATCGCTTGTTTTTACCCAGAACATACATTTGTCAGTGTTATTTCTTAATGTTTTAATAAGTTTGATCCAAATGTAGTTAAGTTTATATTAGCATCATGTAGAACCTGCTAATATTACAAACATGCTGAATTCATATCAAGCCTTTTAACATCCGTCATAATCTAAGGGGGTAATTATTACAGTGATTACAGCAGAAGTGTTCATAACACCGGTACACAAAACATTGTTACGAGTATTATGAGCTCTATAAAACCAACACAGATGCCCAGACTGAAATACAGCACATACAGAAAGTAAAACGAAACACAAGCCAAATGCATCGTTGACTCATTCCAGGAGGATATTTATGACATGGCGCTAACACTGGTTTCAGTGTCCGTCAGTGTGCTCTTACGCACCAAGAACCTATTACAAAGCAATGATTAACATTGATTATCTTATTTATTACAGCGTGATCATAAGGTTTCCATCATTAAAATACATCAGAGCGACATAACACCTTCAGAGAAACCCCATAAAGGACTCAAGCCCATAATTGTTTGCACTCGTGTGTATCAACGCTCTGGTGACAATAAGCCTGCACTCGCTCTGCGTATGATGTGTTTATGATCCTGTAGGATGCCTTTTATGAGCCAAATGTTGGCAGTTGGATACCATCTTTAACCAATCGAATCACTTAGTCCAGCCTTCCTGCTGTCTGTGGAGGATATTTGAATGGTTCCTTTGCTGTTTATATCACACATTACACCTGTAGAGTCCTCTTTGTAGAGAGTTTCTATTAGAATCAGGTTGCTATGTTTTGCATTTATTATTAGCTTGTGTTCGAGTTCCTGAAAGACTCCTTCATCAAATGTTTTTATTAATACTTGCCTTGTATCAAACCTGATTAACTTCCTTCTGTAAATACATCTTTTGCTTTTATTTACAAGCACGGCAGCTGAACATTTATATTTTTTAAGTGTATGCTTAATCCGCCCTCGCTAAAAGCTGGTTTTGCAGCTTGGATCCGTTGTTATGATCTTTATTTGAAATGTTGTGTTTGGTAGTTTGCTCTAGAAGTGTTTTCTGTTGACTTTATTACACCTATTTTAAAATGGTTAAAATACTGTACTTTCTTTTGGTAACTCGTCGTTTTAAATCTCCTGTTTGTCACCTTTAGGTTGTCCTCTTTTTGATGCTTTATTAAGTAGTTGTGAAGCCAGTACCTTAATATGTCCAAGTGAAAAAGAGGTTGTGAACTATCTTGATATACGTGTGTATGTTTATGGCTCATTATTTTTAATGACGGTATAAATTTGGCTCTCAAAATGTACAACTTGGAGCAGTAGTTTAGTTTCCCCTACAATGCTATTAGCGTTGCAAAAATCAAGTTTAGAACAGCATTAAACTGTTATCGATTTGAGTTGTGAGTACCGATCATTGTATCAGACTAAAGTAGTTCTGAGATTTAGCTCTGTGAATACTGTATTGATTAAATGACCCCCTTCATATATTCTTTCTCCATAATTTAGCCTTGTTTCTATCACCTGAAACACCTGCTGTAACACATCAGTGTGCAGCGAGAGGTACCTTCAATTTGAATTGACAAGAAACAAGGCTCTGCTGCTCTGCTGCTCTGCTGCATGTGTCAATACAAATTAAATTGTAAAACACTGTACTGTTGTCGAATCTGAGCTGGTATGAGTAAATGATGGCTGTGCTGACTCAACATGAAAGAGCATTCTGTCCATTTAGTCAAACTTTATTGATTGGTGTATGCATGACTGCTGACGGAGGATTTTCATTCTTTCATGTCCATCCATATTTTTGATTCTACCTGTAACATTTACCTGAATAAAGTGAACCCAAGCTGATTTCAGTCCGTCACTTTGGAAGTTTTTTGGCAAAAGGTTTTTGAATCATTTATTTTATGTTTATTTTACCAGGAAATAATCCCATTGAGATACTAAATCTCTTTTACAAGGGAGTCCTGGCCAAGATGGCAGCATAAAAAGTTTCATATGAGCCCACTAGTCAAAAAATACACCGACACCCGCGAACACTTGGCTTTTTTTGTTTAGTGGGAAAGGTTACAATCGCCATTCAGACCCGACTCTGCAGTAGACCCGGGTAAGTATTGCCTCGGCTCCGATCGGCATTGATGGGAACACAAAACCCGTGTCGACATGCTAATCTCCGCCCCCTTTCCAGCGCGATGCTATGCTCCGTTGCTAACTTCTGCGACTCCTTGTCGTCTCAGCTACAAATTCCACCCGTCCCCGTCCGAGCACTCGATCATCGTTCCAAATTTGATAAACAGACTGAATGAGTAATAGATAAAATAAAGACCGAACCACCGTAACATCTTCACTGTTTACTGACCCTGTTCCTGGCGCGTTTGTGACGTCAGACGGTGGCGCAGCAGAAAAGAGGCCAACAGGAGTATACTCCACTGGCAATTGGGAAAGAGACACTCTGTATTTATAGGCGGGTCTGAAAAACGTCGTAAATGTGCTAATTTCGGTGGGAAAGGGGTAATACAGAGCAGACAATAGACTATAGACAGACGATAGCTCATAAATTGCTCCAATTTAAGGTGACCCTGCAGCTCGGAGCAAGATGACGGAGCAAAAACGTTAAAGCACTTTTACCAAAGACTGATCGAGATCGAGGAGTGACAAACATGATGTGTCCATGTGAAAGCTGCAGCCACTGAAGGTTTTAAGAGTCAATAGACGACATAAATGTGACGGCAGTTCATGTAGTATCGCCTTGTAAAGAAGGATGCACCAATGTTCAGACAAGACAAACCAACTTTCTCAAAAAAGATGCAGTGATGGTTGCGGAAACCCAAACCCGACACAAATTGGAACACCGCACAATTTGAGGGTTTTTGTTGGCGAAATTGCTTCAGATTGTAACAAAAATATGTACATAAATCACACGACCCTCGTCACTTTAATTGCTTGCAGCTATTATAAAGTGAAAGAAGAAACAAAGCAACCGTCAGCGCTGTGAGTATTGTTAGAAAAAAAAACACTATAAAAATTGTGAACATTTCTCTCCTTGTAATCACAGCCCATCTGTGTTGTCACCACTGGGTGGCACTGAAGTCCAGGCCCTAACTTCAAAGCCAGACTTCATAATGATATAAATTGATTAGGCTTTTACCTGAAGTGTGAGTCAGGCATTACTTCACCGCCAGCTGAACAGTTTTTTTGCCCTGTAGCCTCGAGGAAGTGAGGCGCACTAGCGGATGCAGCCACGGGATGACGCACAATTTTATGTTCCGAACAAGACGAGTGAGAGGCACGTGGAAATCCCCCTTTTGTGGTTGACTTGAATTCCAGTCCTGGGTTTGACTGAACCAGCCTGGAGGTATTGACTGACACACACACACACACACACACACACACACCAAAGTCCTGAAGCACACACAAACGCACATAAAATGAGCATCAGTCAGGTGGTATATTTCAGAGAGGGGTATCTACAGGTAAAAGGCGAGGGAACGCATGGAGGTTCCTTTTAGACGCACATTAGAGAAGGTGACCAGTTCTATTTGTAGTTATGGAGAAAGATGGTTAGAAGAGAAGAAAAACCTGGTCTGAAAATGTTTCTTTGATGTTCTGCATGTTAGACATCTTTCAGTTAGTCTTAACAGGGCTTGTTGAGCTGTCTGCAAGGCTAGATAGCATCACAGGTAAGTGCGAATACATGCTTCATCTGTAATTCATATGAACTCATCCTCGAAGGGTACTTCTTGTTCTGTGCCTGACTGCAACAATGAAACCACACATGGACGCGGCAGGTGTGCTGTAACTGTGACACAGCAGGTATCACTAACGCAACATGGGGCCATTAGGGAAATATTGCCCTTTTCTCTAATTCAGCGGTCACACGTTATGGGACAAGACAGGGATGACGGTCTGTTCCCCATCTGAGGACTATCACTTCAACCTGTGTGTGTGTGTGCACATGTGTGTGTGCTCATAGGGGAACAGGTGTGTTTAGTTTGTGATCATGCTTCCACCCCCTACGAAGTCCATGTGAGTGAAGCAAAGAACAGGCAGTTTGTGGTGTATAAAACCAGCTTGTTGAGCCATCTGCCTTATTAAAAGCTTGTAGCAAGTGTGTGTGTGCGTGTGTGTGTGTATATGGGGGATGTTTTAAATATTCAGTGATCCATAGTGAATCATTTGGACTGTTTTGGGGCATTTTAGCAAATATATATATAATTTGCATGTGACTATTATTTACAAATGACATAAAAACTGCTCCGACTGCCTTTTTTCAGACGTGGTCACAAACATTTTTCTACTTGTCATTTCTTAGGAAGAGGAGCAAATTACATTTTACGGGCTCAAGCTGTTCATTCAATCCATCTTTTATAAAACCACTTGAGGAACTTTGGTTTTTTACTTTGGTTTTTGCCTTCATTTGTAGGACAGCTGCAGAGAGACAGGAAATGTCAGGAGTAGAGAGTGGGGGATGTAATGCGGGAGTCGAACCTGCAATCAGTGCATCTAGGACTGTAGCTTCTGTACAATGGCCACCTGCTCTACCAACCGAGCTGAACCAGCGCCCCTGTTTTTGCAGTCGTTATACTTGTGTAATGTAAACCAGCCTGTAATGTTATGAAAGTACTTGCTAGTATTAAAAACACACAGCTATACTAAAACACACAGTGTGAACAAAACATGTAAAAACACTTGCAGGGACATTTTACATAAAATGTTACTTCAGCTAAGTTTCCCTTATACAGTGGATTTATTCAATGTAAGCAATAACATGTTAGAGCTTAAGCCTGGATTTCCCCGTTCAGTGAGCCATGACAGAATCCTCTGCGAAATATTTTATCGTATGCATAGAAATATGCGAATGTAAACGCTGCTAAAGTCACTGGCTTTTGACAGATAACATGCATAAATACAGAATATATAAACCACAGTTTTAGTATGATATGAAAGCCGTTCTGCAGTTAAACCGTTTAACTTTGAACTTCAATAATGAGAGTTTAACTCTGTAGACATGCAGGTGCAGCAGCCTGTTTCATCTCAAATTAAAGGTGCCCTGTAGAGTTTTTATATAGATGTATAAAAGTAATGTTTTCAATAAGTGTTTACCACCAAACCAATTGTGTGTTTCCACAGACAATTAAGGCAAACGCAGCTTTATCATGTGCAAGGTTTATATATCTGAAGTCCTCGGCCTCCTGGTTTCCACAACCTGTTGATAATGACTTGTGTGTTGGTGTCGATCAGCCGTCTCTTCATCGCTTACAGCAGGTCAAGAATGCAGCTGCCAGTCGTCTGACTGGGAAGAGACGACTTGATCACGTCACACCAGTGCTGGCCTCTCCTCACTGGCTTCCTGTCAGTTTCAGGATCCAGTTTAAGAGTTTATTACATGTTTTCAAAATGGGCTGTCACCAGTCTGAGTTGTTGCACCATCATGCTCCAGTCACAGCACCGAGGTCAACACATCAGATGCTCTTGGATGCTCCAGGATCCAGGCTCAACACCAGAGGAGACAGAGCCTTTGCAGTGGCTGCTCCTGACCTGTGGAACAGTCTACCTGAAAATATCAGAACCGCCCAGATCCTTCAAAGTTTTAAATCCTTGCTTAAGACCCGCCTCTTTGCATTGGCTTTTAATTCCATAATTTTATTATGCAACCATATTTTATTGTTTTTTTATTGTTGAGCACTTTGATCCACTGTGGCTGTTTTAAATGTGCTATATAAAAAAACTTTAAATTTGACTTAGGGATGCACGATATTATCGGCACTTTATCGGTATCTGCAGATCATGGCTTTAAAATGACATATCGGCATCGGCAGATACTTTTTACACTTTTCTGCCGATATTTCCCATAAAAAAAACAATGCTTTAATTCTGCCTAAATGCTCGATGATTCCTTAAAAAAGCCTGACGTAATGCTATGACGTTAACTTGGTGCGAGTTTGCACGCGCACTGAATGCACCACGCCTCTTCCATCAAGCATGAAGAAAGGTGCAAGATGTCATATGGCAGTTTTTGGCCATGATATTAATTCTACTACAGGGGAGACTTCATGTTCTCTGCAATTAGGTGGGAAAAAACGTGCTCTATTTATCGGCATCAAAATCGGCAATTGGCGAAAGGGGCTGGAAAATATCGGCAAAAAATCCAATATCGTGCATCCCTACTTTGACTAATGAGAGTTCTTCTTAGTCAGGCACAGATTGTCTGTGCATGTTAGGTCTCTGCTGCCGACTTTCTGCCCCAATTGCTGATACATATTTTCTGATCGTTCTTTGGTGTGTCTGGGGCTTTACAAACTCTGTTACTCTGTTAACTTTTGCAAAGCCGAGTCTCTTGAGGATTAACTTTGACATGTTGACATTTATGTAAAAAATATCTAGCCTCTATCAAGTTCAAGGCACATTTCAGTTCAGCCAATTATAAGAGATTAAAAATCTGTTTACATTAGCTTGAAGAAACAAACTCTCAAATTCAAAAAATTCTGACGCGTGTTGTCTCCACTTTGACCTCTTTTGTCAGAACGGCTTGTAGCAACTAGTATCAATTAAGCTACAAATTTCCATTAGATACAATCGCCTGTGTTGCTGCCAAGAGTGTGACTCCACATGCTTCTCTCCAGACGTCTTGGAAGTGTCAGTATATCTTTCTCAAAGACCAGGCACTCTTTTCCATGAAACCCAGGCACTGATTATGCAACCTCATCTTACACTGTTCTTTAAACTGCCTTCAGGGAATTCTAACACCACTGTCAGACTGACTATATCAATCCACTGACAACGCCTTCGCCTGCCTTTTTTTTCCAACTCCAGTTTTGATAGCTAAAAGCAGTGGTGCATGGCAACTAAACATACTCTAATTGTGAGGGTGCTTTAAGGTTATGTCACCTTTGAGAGCACTTTTATACATTTATTGCAGTGTGAAGTTGTTTTTGTGAGATTAAAAGTTCAGTGAGATAATGTCTTATCAGTCAATTTGTCTTTTAGGCGTTTACCTGCAGGACATCTAATTGAAGACAATATTTTTAGCACTCATCTCTGGTGGAAAGAAATGTAAGGTCATGTCTCTGCAGGCATGTACATTTCCGCCCTTTTTTTTTCTTCTCACAACCCAAAGGGATGTGTGATTTTAAACACATCTGTGTGTCTAGTTTGAAAAAGCTCACGTCACAACAACAGGTGTTGTTAGCACATGTTAATACTATGTAATAGTTCTGTGGTTAGGACATGTGGTCAGTTCTGTGGCTGGTGATAAGTGTTGTTATTAAGAGAGTGAAGTGGAGAGCAACTCAGTGTTTGTCCTCTGAGATGGGACGTGCAGATGTGTTGAGAAAGAAGCACTCGTTTGAAAGCTGCACTGTCAGATTTGCACTCTAGCGGCCTCAAGTGGCAGTAAAAGAGAACTTTGACTTTTTGGGGGTATTTGAACTTAATTACCCTTTACCTGACAGATTGGCAGAGTGCATTTTTCTAGGATGTGTTTAGCCTCTTTGTGTCCTGAAACAAACCACCTGTACTTCCTTTAATATACAAATATGACAAAAGTCTGTGAAGAGGATTGGATGTCTTCCTGTGCAGCCACAGCGGGTGGTTTAGACCATAAGAGTGTTGAACTTCCATTAAAAAAAATCACAGATCTCTCAAACGATTCCTCCTTAGATGTCAAACTTCACTCACAGGTGTGTTTGAGTGAGCATGTTGTTAACAATGTCAGTTTCCTCAGGTAGTTTGTACTTAACACGTCAAATTAAAACTACTGAGTGTGGTCTACCACCCCCCACCACAAACACACACACACACACATCCACAAGCACAAACGCACACACCCATCCCTTCCATGACAATTGTTTTGACCTTTGCTCTGAGGAAATAAGGCCGCCTGTGCTTGATGTGACAGGTTGGCACATCACCTGGATACAAGCAAATAAACGAGCAGAGGGAAAAAATATCAAGGGAACATTTCAAGCATTCACAGAGAGCTTTCAAAATGGAACAATGACTTTGCCCTGGGGGGAAAAAGTGATCATGCTGGTATGTTTATATTAGACAGAAAGGAAGCCATCATTGTCATCACCAGTGATTTTCTCTTTCACGGCAAGATTTTGACAGTTGACTGTATCTTAATAACAATTCCCTCCATGTTTAAGTCAATTGTCACGGATGATGCGCTTATGTAAACATTTTTCTTCACACAAAAAAAAAGAGCAGGGAATTTTTTTTCCTGTCAGGATTTGTGAACTCTGTGGCATTATCATGAATAGCGTGAATACTAAACAGAGCTATTTTTAACTATCCCAGTCTTAAACGATGTCTTTGCACTTCGTTTTTAAGTCAGTTTTTGCAATTTTTTCCTAAAGTCTGCTCTTGGCGTTGGGAATATGTGGGGGATGACAGGCATGGGATGTGCGGGGGTTGTTCAGTCGTGGATTGGGAACACATCAGCAAAACAGACATCGGGGGAAGTAATTGTGTAAATTAGAGGAAGAGGTGGGGGAGTTCATCATCTATCTTCCCGTAAGCAAACCCTGGCCCAGTAAAACACAGCCCAGTTGGTACAGCAATAGGACATGCGGTTATTAATACAGAAGAGGGAGGTGCGCTCACCTCGACAAGCGCCAACACGCGAGCGCATTACCTCTACGGCTGCTATGGCAAAGATGTGAGCTGCATTCCTCTGCCCACAAACTCAGAGCTTTTTTCCCTGAACATAGAGGAGAGGCTTCTGAGTTTTAAGCTCATATCTGGGGGAGTTTGAGGACTCAAAGATTTTGAAAGGAACCTCACCCAGACTTTATTTTGTGGTCTCAGCTCCCTAAGATCATACTTACATGAAGATTTGAAAACATATTAATGAAGAGTAAAAAGTGGCTAAAACAACTCTCTAGATAAACTGTTCCTGATAAAAACTGAAACAATATTTCTGTTACCTGTTCAGTAATGGGTGAAGTAGCTAGGGTATGACTGAGAGTAATAATGTTATTGTGCAGCTCAGCATTTTTTAGAAGACGGTATTCCAGAAATTTCCAGTTTGATGCCAAGTTGTATAACACTCAGTTTAGTAACCATCCTGATCACTTGATGTACTGCTCTAATATCAAATGCTCTGAAACACTTTACATGGGCTTAAACTTATTGTCCCATACCAGTAGGTTGAATAACTAATTCAGACCTTCTAACATTAACTCAGAAAAGTGAAACCTAAATGGACATTTTTTATGGACCAATCTGATCACTTCAAACTAAAAGAGCCCATGTTTACATACCACCAAAAAGTAAAACATATGAGAACCCTCTAGGATCCGGAGGTAAGTCCTGCTCATGAACTATCGTGTAAATCCTGCTCCTACTCCAAAAGAATTACGGTTCCTGTGTCCCATCCTGGCTGCATTACCCCAAAGAAACAACCAGAGGCTGCCCTGTAAGCCAACTGACCGTGGGGTCAAGTGTAGGTGTTGGGTGGTCTGCAAATCTTGTAGGGGCGCAACTTGGTCTTGGAGTGTCACATCGACAATTGGCTTTTGGGTATGTGAGATTTTACTTCTCTCGTGGAGAGCAAGCAAAAGCTGATTGCAAGATGGAGCAACCCCCCCTGATTTTGAACTCCTGGTTAAGAGCCTTGCTTCTGTCCTTTGTAGAGCTGTCCAGTGTGAGATACACATTGCACTTGGTGATGTCTTGGGGTCCAGAATTTACAACACTGGTGGGGAAATGTATCCAGAGATTCTTAGGGTTGTCTCAATATGACAGCCACTATGCAAGGTTGAAACTGCATCCCTGGGAAGGTGACCTACAACATGGACTAAAGATACACCAGCCTCAAACTATCTGCTGCAGACGTTGGTGGGGAGATGCTTTGGGAACACTTCAAGAAGGATGTTTGGTTCGCCTCGATTCTGCCAGACTGCATGATGACTCAGGATAGGGATATGGGTCCGTGCTCAGGTTGTTTCTTAGCGGACTACTGACCTGGACTGCAGATATCTTCCCAGTATTGCCCAACCAGACTCTATAGAGCGGCAGAGTCAGAAGAACCCTGAGAAGACTTGACAATCTCCCTTGCAGGAGTCACCTGTCCAAACAGTCCAAAGAGTCCAAAAGCTTTAAGCGGCTCGGTGGAAGGGCTGGATGAGCTCGTTGAAATTAGAACAAGGCCTATGACCTTCTGGACTGAGAGGGATTCTTATTTTTGTAAAAGAGATATGTTCTTTAATTATTCGGATTTCCCATTGCATGGAAATGTTATCCAGCTAGCCTCTATGGAGGGGCAGACCAATAAGACTCGGGAGATGCCTTGCCTAGCTCTCTAGCAGAGGTCACTGAGGCAATCCAAACATCATCCAATCTTTTTATTAGCTTTCTTTGTCGACCCGCCTTTCCAGCACTGTGTTGAAGAAAGAACGATGTCTATGAGTATACGTTCTCCAATTATTGGGCAATGGGATTACCCATCTTGACATGGAAAGATTATACCAGGGCGTATGCATTTTAGTAATGATGCATTCCTGCTGCCTTATCACAATCAGCCATGGTAAATTGCCCCTTCAATGACAGATGCAGGGAGACTTGGCTATAGTGCTATGCCTGCTACCACCACGACTTGGTTGAAGATAAGAATGAAATTTAAAAAATAGACGGACTCTGCTATCTGCAAACAAGATATCTGTTTTAAAGGTACGTATGTTGTCTTTTCAGTATAATGCTGATTCATATATCAAATAAATAATTAGCCTTTGATGTGTAACTACCCTATTGGATGCACAGGGTTTATCTGCATTCAATCTCATCATCAACCACTCCTGTGGCTCCTCATACCTAGATGCCAACAAGAAAGTGGTGAGTAAAATGTTATCTACCTGATCCGAACGAGGCCAAACTATGAAGAAAACAAATATGCTCTAAGAAACTCTATTTACCTGTTAAATCAGGAGTTATTCTTTGAACTTGAGGCAGTTATTCTGTCGTGACCACTGGTAGGAGTTGAACGCACATTTATCTGTTTCACACTAATCTGCCCGAGATCAGAAGCCGCCTAAGGCAGCAGCTTTATCATATTTTTGACAGACATGCCTCACTCAAACCAGAGGGTTCAACAAGGTAATTTGTAAGTCCCCAAACTTCAAAAAGCTGATATCTGTAATGACTTCAGCCCAGGAGCTCTGTGAGGCCGTTGTGCACCTTGCATCTTCTTTCACTTGACATCTTTCACTGCTTCCCTTGCATATCCTCTACGAGGTTTATATGAGGTGAAGGCCTCCATCTTCTAATTCAAGCAAAATTTGACAAGGACATTATTATTGATAAGAGTAAAAACTAACATATACAAAACATTTAAAGTATCCATCACCTACAATCCCCACTGAGTCTTTCCCTGTGAAGGTAGAAGAAATTTAAGCAACAGGATATTCCCACGCAAAAAGTATTTGAATCTATAGAAGATCTCAGTGCCTCTCTTAAGCCTGGAAATCTAACACACGTAACATAACTGAACCATGCGTTCCTCCTCTGCACAAGTAGAAAAAGCTGCAGGGCTATACATAATTATGATTCACATTTAAGAATGGTTTTTCACAAGAGGAGTACGAAGGAGGGCATGACTTACAACTTGCATTGCAAAACATCCCACACTTTATTTGGGTTGAGCTAATGCATTTCTTGACCTATCATGCACTTTCACCAGCGCTGCGCTTGGATTTAACCTGATTTACTGGTTTCACTGCTTTTGTCAAAGCTCAGCTTCTCCCTTTTTATTTTCTTATCCTACCAATTATGACAAATTACCACCACAAGAAAAACTGTCCAACATCCAAGAACACAACTACCTAACTGGCTGTCGATTTGCTCACACTGATATGTCTTGTTTATGTTTTATTAATGCCACTATTTAAAATGAATTGAGCTCATAGTTTGTGTAGGGTATCGTGTAGCATTTGCTGTCTTGTTCTTTGACATCTCAATGCATCAACACAACAGCATGCAGGTTCATGATCAGGGATTCTCTAAACACGTCGCCATATTCTCAATGTCAAGGTAAAAAAATATTCAGTATCACTCCTGAAAATACTTAAATGCTTGCTGATAACATTGTATTGACATTATAGTCATATATCACCAAGAACTAAATCAAACTAAAGGAAATTGACGCCATTAAAAACACAAACCTGTTATCATGGGGATGACAGGACCCTACCTAACAGGTTAGAAAACCTCAATAAACATCCTACATGACTGACCGTGTGTGTACTGGATACGCCTCTGCTTGTTTAATGCAGGTTGAAACCAAATGAACCCAAAACACAAATACAAAGTGAAATTGTCCGCCCCTGGTTAAACGCGACAATCGTCTTACACTCGACGAAGACATGCGTCCAAGATGCGGTCAGGCACATAAAATTTAAGGCAATACCTAGCTTGAATCTTTTTTATAGCTTAGTGATGCATGACCCAAATTTAAAGTAATTTAAAGGCATGAATTAAAGCACAAGTAAACGCTATACAGCAAAACCTTGTGCATTTTTAATGGCTGAAATTCAGAGAAACTAGCAAACCTTTACCCACAATACTTCTGATCCCCCTGAAGTTCCTATACAAAGCTAAATCTTGCTACTTTCCTTGCACAAACCAAAAATTGACTCATATGAATATTGATACATACTTCTGCCTGCATAAATGATCCAGACACATTCCCTGGTTCAGCACCAACAGCCTGCTTTGACGGTGAGACTGCATCAATCATATTTTATTTTATCTCTTATTCTGTCTAAATTTAGTACAAGGTGACGCAATGCATCACATAGTTCTTTGAAGGAAATGGCGTAGGCAAGAGCAAAAACAACCTCAGCCATATCAAAGCTGCATGGGTGTGGAAGGGGCCAGCCTTTTCTCGGTGGGTGGAGGTACCAGCCTGCCTTCCTTTGTACATCTTACATCTGGAATGGGCACATTTTTTCCTCCTTTTCTAAATAACATCTGCAGCTAAAAAGCCAGACAGGTAGTTAGACTTGATTGGTCATGGATGGATTTTCTCTCCTTCTCTTCTCTCTCTGTGTTGTTCTCTCTCTCTCTCTCTCTCTCTCTCTCCTTCTCCTCCCTTTTTTTTCCTATTCTACAAAGCCCAGAGGCTAGTATTTCACTGATTACAGAGTCCCTCCATTTGAATGGTCGTTTGTGTATTGTCAGAACAAAGGGGCGAGCGGCCTCTGAAGAGGTGCTAGACAGGGGAATGGATTGGGCTCAGCGATTAGGATGAGTGGAACTGCAGGTTCAGGCTAGCTTACCAGAGCAGAAGCAGCTCGAGGAGGGACTCCACTCAACTTCTGTGGGACCTTTCGTGACTGGGAAAAGAGGACCTGTGTGCAGCTGCACTCCAGTGCGACTTATTGTTGAACTTAAATTGTAAGAGAGAACATGATGAGTTGTATAGTGCACTAACTGACCCCTGGTGTTGCTTTGGATTGTCAGCCTGTTTTTTCCTGCAAAATTAAACCCAAGGTTAGGATTAAGGTCCTTAATGCCGTGTAAAATGTTAATTTTGACCTTAAAACAAAAAGCTGTAAAGTAAAACAACATTTCCTGCGTTAACCTGTCCAATAAATGAGGCTGTTTTCTCAAGTCAGGTCCTTTCAGCCAACCCCAGACCCCACTGGCTGCTGTCTGTATTGATTTAGCCTCTTCGTAGGGTTAGCCAATATTTGGGGCCGATACAGGGCCAATACTTCCTCTTCCGTCCGATGTTTATTGTTTACTGTCAGACTTGTAACTTCAGTTGCGATCCTGCCTGAACTGTTATTTGCTCTGACATACAGATGTCTGTTTGTAGAGATTAATAAAAACACAGAATATCCCATCAATGGTGGCCTCTTGAGCTCCCCACTTGGATGGTTTTCCTGCATATAAAAGCCTGATAAAATGTGATTACTACCCAAACTTTTAACTGAAACAGGAACGCTTCACAAGCGGAAACCAGTTTTGGATCCAACCTTTAAAACACAGCTCATCTTAAGCCAATAATGTGGGTGGAAGTAAGTTTTTTTTTTTAAATCCAGAGTTTGATTTTGGCCCCAAAATGAGTTTAATTAATAGATATATTGTTCTGTTTTTAAACGATGCATGCCTCATACAATTTTCATATTTACATTATTATCAAAATGTTCCTAAATGTGCATGTTACACAAGAAGAGCCCAATGTAGTGTGTTGCCCCAACATGGCAAAACAAACCAGTTGCACCTGAGGAAGTGCTTTTCAGACAGAGCAGTAATCAGATAAACATTAGCCTGACAGGTTTCGGCTTTGAACACTCACTTAGTACTTCTCACCCCTAACACGACGGTAATGACTTAAAGTCAAAGTCCTCATCAAACTATGTGGGCGAGTCCGGGTCACACTCTTGGTGGGCTTCAACATCCTTTTGATTGTGGAGCATCACCTTTTCAAAGCTGTTTCTGAGCTGGTTTTTAATTTACTCTGGGCTTTTGTGTACTTAATGAGTTCGACACAGTGCTGTTCATGAAGGGCTCGTGATGCATTTAAAGGACTGCAGGGCAGCGAGATGTTTTTAATAATTGTCAAATAATAACACATTTCGTGTGAATGAGTCAAACCTTCTGGCCGGTTTGGACAGTTTTATGCCACATGACAAAACAACCAGCCCCTTCACTTTGTAATATCCGAGAAAACTATTATGAAGTCGTTCAATTCAGGGAGGAAAAATAAATTAAATAGCTGACAAAGAACACTTACATCATTTTACTTCCCAAACTTTCACCACCAGTCCACCCAGCTCTGATGGCTTATTATGTCATTAAGGCACTCACATGTTCAGCAAGTCTGAGAACAGAAACCTCTGCTCGTCCAAGGGACCCGACATTTATCTGTCAAACACGGGCCAAAAACGCAGCACACATGGGGTCTTTTGGCTGATTGTTGTTTGATTGTAGCACTGTGAGATGTTCTGGCACCTTTTCTGTGATGAAAAACGTCTGAAGAATTATTCAAAGCATCAAAAGTTTAACGATGTCTTCGAAATGCATGTAGTCACATTAAGTTTATTCACGTGTGAGCAACTAGTGACAGGAGAGCGCATACTTTTGTTAAGTTTTTGGACAGCTCGAGACTCCCCCGCTGGATGACATGGAGCAAATCATCATTAATGTCAACCAGGCAACTGAAGTCAGTGGAAACATTAATATGTTCTGCATGTACCGCGGTGCTCAGGGATGATTTGTTGAAGAGCAACGCTTTAATTTTCACCCTTCACTCCCACCGCCTCTCCCCATAAACTGCACCCGCACCCAAACTCTGTGGCCTCTTCCCTTCAAGGCAAAACCTAAATGGCCCTTAATGACTCCATGCAAACAACGTGTGACGGGGGACAAATTACTAAAACACTTCCCGCTTCTTTCCCTCCTCCCTCTCCTTCAGGTGATACTTGAAAGCTCTGTGAGGTAGCTAGCTTTAGCTGCACCCTCCCTCTTCTGGCTCCTCTCTCTGTCACCCTCAACAATGTCAAGGTGTCGCGACCCCGTTGCGACCCAAACCCACGTTAGCTGTTGGACTTCAGTAGCTCGCAAAGGGCATGGTTAACAGTGTGAAAAGGGATGTGGCGGGGGGGTGGGGTCAGCATATACTAATGGGGTGAGGCTGATTTCAGGGAGATGAGAGGAAGAGGGCCGTCCCCGTTAAGGTCTCACACGCTTGTCGGCCTGTGACTTCTAGTTAAAAAAAGGCTCCTGGGTGGTTTATATGAGTCAGTGGTCACCCCTCGGCATCAATCGCCTCACCTTGAGAGTTGAATGGGACACATGCACCCCTCCCGACACCTACCCACCCCTCCTTCGCGTCCCTGGCACCCCTCCTTTCCTTTAAGTCAATATGTCCGTGTCAGAGATGAAAGTGCAAAGTGGGAGGGACGCGGAGGGGGTCCTGACACTAATGTAGTACATTGGGCTTCACTTACTGATCTGCCAAGTTCTTTTGTCAAGCCCTAAATGCCTGCTAGGGCCCTTTGAACCGCTGAGCGCTCGCCCGCCCTCAGAAGCCTCCTCCTTTAGCTTCAATGAGATATCCTCGCTGGCATTCCCACAGTCCCGTCGCTGCGGACAGACACGCATAGCTGCACGGGACGCAGCAAGGTTCAAATTCAAAGGCTTGAAAGGAGTCTGGGAGTCGTCTAAATAACATCACTCGCCACTCTGACTTTAAAGCGAAATTTGTTGTCATCAGAGTTGAAATAGAATTGCAAAACGTGGCTGCCGAGGATCACTTGAGGCACCGTTTGAATCTGTGGTTTGAGAGCACTTTCATTGGCTGCCAAGCACAGCAAGCCAGGTAAACTAAGACCTTTAACTTGCTTGCTTGTTTTTCTCACTCCTTCACTCTTGTCAGCTAATCTCTGTGGGTAACCTTATCCCAACTCTTGAGTGGCTGCCCCCCCCCTCCCTCCTCCCAGCCTCAGAAACTGGACTGCGAAACAGCTCTCCCCATTCATAAAGCTCACTCTTGTCATGCTCGACCTGTGGCATACTCTAATTCACACATTCTTGCTATTTTATGGTGATGAATAAAAAATACTTCCAATCTGACCTAAAGTCCTTTGCATTAAAGGTTCAGTTCACCCAAACAGAAAGTAAATGTTTTTTGCAATGCAGACCGTTTTTGTGGCTCCAAATCACCACAGTGGAGATGAATGGAATTAACTTTGAGGTGCTTGGAGAACTCAAAGATCACATTTTAAATATTTAAAAGAAAAACCAGATTCACTTTCAGAACCCTCAGTGATGTGCATTTGAAAAATAAAACAGGCTAGCAGGTCTGATGGCATGGCTGCATTGTTCAGAAAATGTGCTTTAATCAAAAAATGAAACATGAATGTTTTTTTTTCCAGAATGTTCCGGCCTAAATAACTAAGAGCATGGCTGATCACTGTTAGGCTGAGACATCCAGCAAAACATCACCGAACTAATCAAACTGTAGTTTTAATGTTAGATCAGGTGTCCCATTTTAAAATGTACATACATATTTATTTAGTTCTATATCTTTTATAAAAGAAACAACTCCTGCATTAACCAAGATGGCGCCGCGGATGGCTTCCTCGGTGTGTTGGTGCAGATTGTTTTGTCTTGCTTTCTGTGTACATACATTTTTTTGCACACACTCCAACACCAACACGTGTACATATTTTAGTTATGCGTATTGTTTTTTAGATATTTATTCTTATTGCCTTTATTTTTATTTATTTTTATTCTTGTTCTGTGTTAATTGCACCAAAACTAATTCCTCGTAGGTGTGAACTTGGCAACAAACCCTGATTCTGATTCTGCAACAAACCCTACAGATGAGGTATTTTGTTTATTGGCTTGTTGCCTTTTATTCAACGTGTATTACTTTATTCTACAAAACAGCAGTGCAGGTCTTTGTGGTTATGGTGCAGAAACATAAGCAGCTTCAAAACAGACTTAGACAAAGATAAACCCTGGATAAGGACATGTGAGTCTTCATAAAGTCCTTTATTTCAACAGAGAATTTCCTCTTTTTCTGCATCAAATATTGTAAGTTTGCTAAAAAAGCATTTGCGCCGACTTTTCTTCTCTTGTGTCTCATATCAGTTTAAATGTCTTGAATAAATCTGTCCCTCTGACTCCTGATTGGCCAGCTGCCAAAGTGACTTATTGTCCAGACAAGTGCACCAAAGAACCATCCAAAAACTGGCGTTTGGCCATCCCTTACTGAATTTCCCACACCCTGCACACTGATGAAATGATAGTGCTCTTTAAAAACCTGGGATCTTCCCTGCATTGCCACGAGCAGAGCTACATTTCCTCCTCACTGTGAATCACAGGTGGCCACATCCAAGCCTGCTGCTGCGCTCTCTTCTCTCAGTTGTGGATTTACAGTCATGCTCCGAGAAGTTTTGTCACAAACATGTGCTTAAAGGAGGCGATGAGTGACTGCACAACGCTGGCTCCATCACAGTCAGTGTGGTAATTGCTGTTTATCATCCTGCCTTCTTTAAATCAATTGTCAGGTGCCTTTGTTTTGGACTTTGAGAGAGACGTCTTTACCTGTGGTGAGCGGCAGCTAATGTAAGCCTCATTTGATCCAACAGAATCTTGTATTTGTAAAGAAATCATCAAACCATCTCTCTGGATAATTACTATTTGCTCATTTCTGCTGTGATTTCCCTCCCTAAGGCAGACACGGCTAAATTAGTCATGCTTTAAACGATACTATACATCAGTTGTGTTACAGGGATTATTAAAGTGCAGTGTGGTTGGCAGGATCAAACCTTCTTGTTAGGCAGGCAGCCATGAATCACAGAGTAAACCCACATCAAGCCACTTTATCCACATTTGGACTTGAACACAAGTTATTTATTTTCATTAAAAAACACAAACATTGAGATAAACCCTTTTCACTATAAGTCACGAATTAAAAAATCATAGATTGTGTTTATTCTGTTGCCTTATGTTGATGAGCAGCTGGAGCTCTTAGCTAAACTCCCTTTCATTTAGCCTCACCGCAGGAGGCTCTTTGAAATCCCCAACATGGGAAGTTATGTATGTAATCATTTAGAATCATTTTGAATATCAATGGCGCAGGAATGCAGAGGATCCAGTTTTAATGGGACAATAAAGGCGAACCACAAAGCTTTCCTCTTCTTTTTTTTTAATGGCAGAAGGGATGTGGGCTCACTTTACTGCTGCCAGCTCGTAAACACATTCACACCTCTCTTTCATTTAAATGCGGGATAAGTTATAGCACATTATTGAAAAAAATCGAGCTCGACAACAACCTGCATTTGAATGGTGTCTGGGAGAGACGAGGCCAATCCACAAACCTGCAGCCGCTTAAAAAGCACACATAGCAGAGAGGGAGAAGCAGTTTCTGTTGCAACACAGCAAGTGGCGGTAACAATGTTATTATAATACGTATTACTGTATAATGATTTAAGTTATTACAATATAAGTATAATGAAAACTCTGATCAAATTTATTTAAATTACACCAAAAAAGTATGATCCCACTCCTCCAATAAAGACCCTTTAAGTCAGGTTGTTTCTGTCCACACAAATTAAATCCCCGAACGTCTACTTTTGGGTAATAAATCAAATTTAAAAACCCCACAAAACAAACCAAAAAGCGCTTCATCTCCTCCTTCTTGTTCCCTCCTGCGCAGCGCTTTGCCCACCGAGAGGAAAAAACCCTCTCCAAAGCTGATGGTCTCTCCAAGATTACCCTATCAGGTGCAAACCGCTGACATGTTTCCACCCACCAACAACAAAAAAGCCTCTCTGTGCCCAAATCTCAAGCCGCAGACGCACAAACACCACTGACAGGCACTGCTGCGCCATCATCAGCCCCCAAACCTCTCCAGGGATCCGCTGCTGCTGCTGTCGCTGCGATTTCCACACTCTACTTGTTTTTGAAAAACATAACTTTTTTTGTAAGCCTGGATAAGTTTGTTTTCCCGGTTTTTGCGACTTTAGCTGGAAGGGCGTTTTGTTATCCCCAGCTTTTCCTCTTCAGCACTTGGTAGAATAAAATGACCCATGCAAGGTGTAGAAATCCCCCGCAGGTACGGACGGAGCTGAGGAGCCTGTGATCTCTGGAGCAGCAGGATTGGGATTGTGGGGAAACTTATAGGTGCGTAAAACTTGGAGAGTAATATTTTTGTGAGGTTTACTTCTGAATCCTCTCCACGCTTGGCACTGATTTACGGAGACGTTGTGGGATTTCGGGGCGCGGAGGAGACTGAGCTGAAAAAACTTTTGGATAATTCCCCCCAACAAGGAAGCACCTAATGTTGCACCCCGTGACTCTGCTGCTGCTCTCCAGTGATCTATCCTTACACTGGGATTCAATCTCCTACTTACCCCCGGAGTTGTGCGCGTAAAGGACGCGCAAGGGGAGCGAAAGCGAAAGAGAGGGGGGCGATTTCGCCAACCTTTCCCGGGGCTCTAACTCTGTGGAAGCAGGTGTATTTCAGGTGTACTTCTGCGAGTCAAGATGTCTCTGCTGCCTTCGAGGTTCATATACGTGTAAGTGTTCCACATCTCCGTTTGCCTTTTTGCACATAAAGTCGTGCATTCTTACCAATAGAAGTCGCCAAAAGCTTCATTTTTGCGCATTGCTTTCATCCAGGTAGGCTGCGTTTTATTTTTCATGTAATTGCCTGTGTGATTCACTCCCCTCCTCTCTTCTCTCTCCCTCTCTCTCCACGTAGGTGTTTACACTTTCTGGTCCTCTATTTCCAGCTACAGGTATGTTTACTCCGACGTTCAACTCCTTTTTTGTGTGTGTTTTTGCATGTCGCTGTGCTTTTAAATGTGTGTAATGCTGATGATAGGCGGAGGTTATTTTTGATGCTGGTCTCATAATATTAAACGCAGGTTTGACTTGTTTAAATTAACTTCTGAACAGTTTTTAGGGCCCAGAGTGAAAAAAATCGACCTAGAAGATGAGGAGGAGGCATGTTTTACACCAAAATAAATTATAATATCAAACAAGGATGCTGGAGAAAAAAGGGGTAAAAGAGACTGCAACACATTTGAATACAAATATATTCTATTATACATGAGAATACTGGAATACTGAAGAAAACACATCTCTATAATAGTATGACAGCATCATCGCGATAAAAACGCAATCGTTGCACTTAAATCCGCATTAAATGACTAATTAAAAAAACAAGCCACTGTCCGGATAAGTAAGTATCACAGGAAAGTCTGACGCGTGTCTGCAGTTTTTTTTTACCCGGACTATTTTAAACTATCACTCCTGCAAAAAAAAAAAAAAACCTGAATTAAAACCTGTTGTTTTTAATTTGAAGTTCAAGTAGCAGTTCCCGTATTTTACAGATTTGTGTAATAAATGTTTGGATCCCTGGGGTTAAAAAGCTGTTTCTTTGAACAGATGGTCTCGTTTGTTGCCCGAGTTTTTATTAGTTGCGTCTCACTTTGAACAGTAATCATTTGCAGGCATTCACTCACCTAATTGCGCCGCTTTGATTCAGAGAAGATGAAGAGAGCATGCACGCTCTCTCACTCATAAAACTATCTGATCAGTTTATTGGTATGACGTGCCATCATAATATTCCACGTGCTGTTGTTTTATTTTTTCTCCATAAGTTATTACCTTTAATATCAAAAATGATTGAAAAAGAGGGTTTAGTCTCTCCTCTACTTCTGTGATGCATTTTCTTCCACATTAGCATCACAAAGTTGTAGCTTCTATGTCTTATGTCCTTGGCAGATAGCAAAAGAGATTTATATTTTTATTTGAAAGAGGTTTGTTATTTTTAAAATATACTTTTTGTGATTGCAATTTTTATTTCGTGCTGGGATCACCCTGTCCATTAGCTTCAGGGACAACAGCACAGGAATAAATTCTCAGATGGAGGACATTTTTAAAAATAAAAATGAGAGAAAATATGAAACAAGAAAAACTATAAAGTGAAATGTTATGTAAGTGTATGTGCTCTGATTATTCCAACAGAGCTGTCACAAACAAAGCTATAGAGTCGACTGATCACTCCTCACATGTAAGACAGGATGAAGCTCATGCAGAATGAGACCAGACAGATGGATGAGGTGCACTTATGATATTTTAATATGTGATTGACATGTTTGTTGTGGTTGAGAAAAAGTCAAACAAAGGAATTGTAGTGTGGCACTTTGAGTGCTTTCAGCCCCCCGTCATGTTACCTCTCCATGTTGGCCCATTCTGCTCCTCAGCGCTGCTACGTGCAGTTAATGGCTCCTACATGTCATGCTGTGGGTGTGATTCCACGAGAAAAGACAACAGAAGCAACTTTAGTTGGAAGACTTTGAATGCACCGCCAACATGTGAGAGTGTGCTGTTCCTTATTTGTGCGTGTGATCCTGTGTGTGTGTGTGTGTGTGTGTGTGTGTGTGTGTGTGTGTGTGTGTGTGTGTGTGTGTGTGTGTGTGTGTGTGCAGATAGCAAGGTGTATCTTAGATGGATGCGACAACTAAGCTTCCTGGGCGAAGACGAGTGCCAGACTTTTGAAGTTTCAACCATATCCGTTTTCATGCTGTGTCTTTGAAGAAAGGAGACAGCGTGATAAAAAGCTGTTGTCGCTGGTGTTCACCTCAGCCATGTGCTTAGGCTTGCCTTTCCCTTGACGCAAAATGCAACTGTCTACCAAACACACCTTTATGTTTGTTTAGAGATGGGGAGATTTGGGATAAATCCCGTAGCAGCCAGGTTAGGCCACGAGTTGTTGTGTGTTGGTTTTTGTTCTCGCTCGTAAGCTTTGAGGTTCTTCTTAAAAGAGAGCTGACAACAAACGATTCTGGTGGTTACATTTTTGAAATGGGTGCTTTAGTTCAACACATTTGTGGGCAGTTTTGCTTATATTTTAAATCTTTTATTCGGTTGTAATCCAGCTGCCTTCTTTTTGTTGCACATCTTTGGTTCCAAACTTTGTTGTGTTGTTCGGTTTGGAGCAGAGAAAACTTGTTTGTCACACAATATGAATATGACGTCTTGTTTCCTGGATGAGAAAAGTCCTGCAGGTGGCACTTTATTCTTTGTTTGCTCAGCCGTTGTGGATAGTGCTGCTCATGCTAACTCTTCTGCTCTTAACAGCATCACTTTCTGGAGTTTCCCTTGGGAACAGCCGGGCGCTAAATGTTTGGAGAGTCAAACGTGAGAGCTTCGTGAAGCAGTGAAAATCTCCTTAGTTTTAAATAACATAGATTTTCAATTACCTCTTTTATTTCTATATTTAGTAAATGTACTTTAAACACATTTTGTCGATATGCATTTATTTAAGGAAGTCTCCAAAATGTCTCACACTTGTTGAAAACGAACAGTTTCTGGATCAGATTTAAATGTGCTGTAAAATGTAAGCTCGTTGTTGAGTCCTGTCCTCGTTCTGGTGGAGTTATAGGATAAAGGAGCGGGCTAAGGTTGACTGTCGGGTTAGGGGTTTGGTCTTTTTGGGGCCTGAAAGATGAGTGCTACATGGCTGTCACGGTCTTGCAGTAGTTTCATGCAGGTTGTGCTTCATGTGTGAATAATTTCTTGGACTAAATGCGTCTAGAAAACGAGTGGACGATGTGAAAACTATGGGGCAACAACAGGAGCCGAGTGAGGCAAAGAATATGTTCATACATATGCTTTAGGACAAGAGAGAAATGCATTATCTGATACTTCCGAGAGATACTGCTCATAAAATACGAAGCTCTGTTTGGCCCCAAACCTCTGATGCCTCAAAGTGAATATTAACACTTAAAATCTGTTGCATCAGTAGGTAATGCATTCTGATTTCCAGCCTCTCATTTTTTCACACTGCCTGATGCCAAAAGTAACATTACGGGCGTGTTTCCTACATGTCAAGATACAGAAGCTGTGTCCCAGTCCAGGGACTGGATCCCCAGAGGTCCACATTTCTAGACGGCATACGTCATTGTGAGCCAACGGGTCCGTCCGATTCCAAAACCTGGTCCAAACGTGGCAGAGAAATGATGCTCCATTTGTCAGTCTAGCAGGCATTTAAAGGGTGCTTGTTTGACATTAAAAGTTTATGTCCAGAGTCACCGTTGGGTCCAACCTAAAGGAGTCACCTTCATGTATTGGGGCACATCTTCTCCATCTGGTTCATGAGATGCGTTTGGAGCCTCATTTAAGTTTTGCACTCACATTTGCAGATTTATTTTTTCCTCCCCGAGTTTAAGGATTTGTTCTTCTGAGGCCACAATTTCCCATCATGTTGTGCTACATGCCATTAATTTACTGACGTTAGAATAACAAGTACTCGGGGTATGTAATGTGTATATAATTAGCCACCTGAGAACAGCCACATAAAAAGCCATTACTGTGCAATTACCACACCATACAGCTGGGGAAATGGGATCTTGGCGTGAACTGAGATTCCAGGGCTTCTGAAAGTATACGTTTCCTCGCACACTTCCACATGTTGGGTGACACAGTTACTTCTCTGACATGCTGTTGAGTGTCGGCTATTTCCTCTGTTTTTATGTCAGGTCTAAGGTGACTCGTAAACAGCAGGCGAGTGGATTCTGAGAGGTGGATTTGGACGATCTGATCCCACGAGAGCGTTTTTGTGGTTTGAGGTGCCTCTTGCCATCTTTCAGTCTTGTCTTCCGCCTGCTGCGTTTCCTAATTTATGGACCCAACTTGGCCTGCAGGCAGATATTTGTTTGATGATAGTGCAACAGGTCTGGATGCTTCAGGTGTATAATTGCTAGTGGCTTGCTTGCTTGTGGAAATGGAGTGCAGGTTTCTCAATATCGCCCAAGGCGCATAGTATACTGCTGTCTCAATAGAAAGCAACAGAAGGTTGCACTGTACACTTTTGCACTTGTTCTGTTGGATTTTTACTCAAAGGGTGACTTCATTAACACGTCTTGTAGCATAGTTATCACCTTGTAAATGCATTGCATATAAAGTGTGCCAGTTGAAAGAGCGGAGAGAAACATTAAAATGCCACAACCGCAATTTCTTGCTTCAGTTTAGACGCCTGAAGCGCAATTTTTTGACACAGGGCCCATAAAAGCAACAGCACACATTACTATCAACACCTGTGCCGTGACGATCTCTCACCGTCTGTGTTCCCTCTTTCCGTTTTTCCATCTTCTGTCTCTCCCTCTCTCCATCTGTTTCCTCCTGTCTCACACCTACGCACAGGAGTCCCAGCAGAGCTCTGCTGATTTCAGGTTTTACATCGAGAACCACACGAGGAACCCGGACGACCTGAGCCGGAAGCAGGTCCGGATCTATCAGCTCTACAGCAGAACCACCGGGAAACACGTCCAGATCTTGGGGAAGAAAATCAACGCCAACGGAGATGATGGGGGCAAGTATGGTATGGGAGAACTCCTGTGCATCTCACCTTTACACTTTAGCTAGTTTGGTATAACAGGATGAGAGTCCACCACCAACCTACCAGCCAGATTTTTGGTGCTTCTTGAGAATTCTTCTCACACCCCCAGCCACTTTGACTGTTTACTACCCGTTGTTTGGAGGTGGCTTTTGATCCTCTCGTGTTTGTCTTGAGCAAAGTGGATGATGACTTTGTTATCCACCAACTGCTGGTTGGGATGCCTGGAAAGATTATGAAATAGCTGACTTGGCCGTGGATGTTTACTGCAGAATTTGGGTATCCAGAGCACGTCTATTTTTATCTTGATAGATTTGTAGGCCAATGGCGTGCATCTATGCCGGAATCATATGGACCAAAATGTACTTGTTAGTTTGCCATTCTGCAAAATATGATGTACTGTTGGTGCAAAGGTTGTGTATTATGCAATCCTGCAGTATTGCTTAACTTGATTGTCTCGGGTTTAAAAAAAAAGGATCAGTAATGGAAGGGGGGGACTGTGATTGTCATTGAAACTACCGATAGGTGAACTTTTCTTCACCATGCAATTGTTTGCAGTGATCATTGTCAGATTTAGCTCTAAATACAGGCAGCTACTTTCCTTTGGTTCAGTCTAGAAGTGTCCAACTACTGAAATGTTAAGATAACAAAGAATTTGACGGATTAAGTTGAACTTGTTTTCAACATTTCCTTACAAGTCTCTGCTTCCATTTACCTTAATTATATTCTTTTGGCTTTCTGTATGGACTTGTTCACCATTTTGAATCAAAACAACCCTTGCGGATGAGTAAATTGATGGTCAGTGAAGCCGTCTTTGATGCAGCGGTACAAACACAAGGCAGCGGGACTTGTGTTGTGCTCTCCTGCAGATATTTTGCTCATAACAGCTGACTCACGGCTCGAAAATTGCTGGTCTTGAATGCCTCTGAGTGAGTGTGTTCAGTCGCAGATGCGCCGAGGCGAAGTTTCCTCACTGCTTGTTAGAGCTTGAGTGGAAGCAGATCCAATTTTTCCCATGAGGCCTTGCCAATTCTACCCTCCGCCCCTCCCCCTCTAACTCTTCCTCCTCCTCCTCCCCATCCAGCTGCAGTACCTGGCACCTGTGAACTCCTTTGCACTCACTAATAATAATCAGGAAGATATTTTCCTTGCTCTAATCCACTCTCAGTCGCTGCAGCTTCAGAGGGATACAAACCACCACAGAAGATGTATATGGCTTCCATGTAGAGCTGTATGACGAATCAGTGCAGCCAAAGTGCAGGTCTTATCATTCCTCTGAGGTATTTGCGTCGCATATTTTTTACTTTTAAGAGACTACAACAATCCTGTTCCAGTAATTGCATAGTACATTCTTCATTTTTAAGAGAGTAGCACCTTCCTTTTGTGGGACAATCTGTTGTAGATGACGGCTGTTGTCCGCTCGGAGCAAACGGTGGGTCCCAGCAAAGGCTTTTAAACTGATAAATGCTGCAAGGTGGACTAAAAGCAGGAGCTTTCAGCCTTTTGACAGGTGACCCTATACTGAAGCCATGTAGTCTACATTGTTCATGTTGCACCAAGCAGGAAAACCCTGCAGTGGTTGGGGTTAGGAAGTCATTGGAAGTGGGATTTAATGGGTGGAAGTAAATTTAAGGAAATTTGTTAAATATTTAAAAATAAGATCAGATATAAAGTTTCTGGCTGATTTTTAGTTTTTGCCATGTAAATACCAACAATGGCCACCAATGGAGTCTCTGAAATAAGGTTTGTTTACAGTAATAACCAACCAGTAATAACCAATACCAAAAGCTAATATGCAGAACTTCACATTGACCGCTTTCTACCTTAAATCTATAATCTGAATGAAATATAATTGTTCATGTTTTAGACTTTTTGTGATTGTACCATGAGCAGGGGAAAGCTTGTAACAATCACAGATAGATTATTGAAGTGTACATGTTCAGAGCTCAGATTTGGTTTGGACGGGGTCAACGACAAATGATTCCTTACAGTTTGAAAGGATTTTATCTGACGCTCTGGGTCGAGGCTTCATACTTGAGGTTGAGGTTTGGGTCCAAGCTAAGGGTGAGAAGGCCAAACTGTTCTAATTTGACTTGCAGAATTTAAACTTCTTTTTCATCTTTTACTTCATGTACAAGCCGTTCTTTGTTGGAGTTTTTCCTTCTCAATGGCCACACTGATCTTTCCAGCACTTAAAGAATCTGAAATGCTGTTCTTCAGCTCTCAAA
The DNA here is from genome assembly GCF_022749685.1 of Semicossyphus pulcher. Classification (NCBI taxonomy): domain Eukaryota; kingdom Metazoa; phylum Chordata; class Actinopteri; order Labriformes; family Labridae; genus Semicossyphus; species Semicossyphus pulcher. Next base: position 8,076,535 of record NW_027211693.1, read on the forward strand.
TAAGCAAAATTCTCTACAAACAAGAACGGGAATAGCTTCTTGCCTTAGTTTCACCTTTAAGACAGGTTTCCTTCCTCCCACTTTCCTCCCGAGGTTGGATTTAAGGGTCGGGGGGGGGGAGGAAGAGGAGGAGGGGAGTTACTTCTGCCCTCCAGCCTGTCCCATCCCCTTCGCCTATTCTTCCCCTTCTCCCTTGAGCGCTACTGAATGGCCCTGTGTGTTAAACAAATGGATCATCTTAACTTTTTGATTGAGTGAGCACAGACTAAAGGGAACTTGAAACCTAATCCTGAGGGGCACATAACCGCTCCACAAATGTTTGGCAGATCTCTTTGCTGGTCGAGGGGCGAGCAGAGACAAAGGTGACCTCGCAGGGGTTAACATTTGGGATGTGGAGGGGCGGGGGAATGAAAGAGCCGCCGGGATGTGTCTCGAGAGTGGATTACTGCTGTGTCAGGTTGAAGCGACGGTCGGTGGCATTGTTGTTTTGGTGCAAATAAAAACTAGTTCATATACCTTCAAAAGACTTGAATGTTTTGTTGTCAAAAAACATCACTTTCACCAACAGTCACATGTGCATATTCATTGTGCATGCAATTTTTTGTCATATCACGTCATAGATATAGCCCCAAATCATTAATTTATATGTACAGAATTCTGTTGTACTGTGATTTTGTGATATTGATATACTTTATTTACTTTAATCCCTGCTGCACTAGAGCTAGAATTGAAAGTTGACTGCTTTGTGGTGTTGCATATGATGAAAAATAACTCCTTAAATACTGCAAACAATGTTATTTGTGAAAATTGTAGGCTAAATTTATAATAAGTCATCCCCTTGGTTAAAGAGTTTGCAGGGATTCTTATTAGCACGGGAAAAACGATTATTTTAAGGGCTTAAATGTGTAAAAATGGAAGATAATTGCAAAAAATAAATCATAAAAACATACCAGATTTTCTTTATGTACCTTACACCTTGTTTATGTGAGTGGAAAGGCTTCCCCCTAACAGGGTCCGTTTGTTCTTTCCTTTTGCAGCTCTTCTTGTCGTCGAGACAGAAACGTTCGGGAGCCACATTCGAATAAAAGGAAAAGAGAGCGAACATTACATCTGCATGAACGAGAAGGGCAAAATAGTCGGGAGGGTGAGTACCTTTCAGATTTCAGTTTGAGACTGATGTAAAAGCAACTGATCCAAAAGCTGAATCTGCACTCTGTGATATCAAATCAATATTTGAAATGGAGCTCTTAATCCCGGCTGAATTGAACGCAGCCTCCGGTCGGCTTTCTCCTGCTGTTTTTGTACACCCTAACAAAACCCCTTTGATAACTCGCAGCCCTTCTTCCATTACGTAATCGGCCTGCTCCTTTGACACTCGATCAGTCAATTACGGACTGCAATCACCACAATGCATTGAGAGACTAATGGTCACTTAGGAGGAATGCCATTGCAATTATATCACTTAGTCACACCAGGTGGCCAGGAGCGCGGGATGACTGCATGTGACTCTGCGGACGCCCGCTTCGATATGGAAAAGAAGTTAATATTTGAGAACGCACACTGTGGTGGGAGGCTCACGTGTGATTTTGTTGCATCAATAACTCAAGCTGTCAGCATCGGTGGGGCTGCAGTAAGTTTTCACTCTCTCACCGTGGTCATCTGTTAGAAACATGCATTCTGGACTTTCAGTTGCTGGGGCCTCTTTTGTTTAACAAATGCACGCTGACTTCCTCCTTTAGGATTATTTTGAAAATCGGATAAAATGAGTTTGGCTTTCAGCTTTCTTAATGATGAATCTAAATTGTTCTGCAAATCACACAAGGCCCCCCCTTTGCTCTGCAGACATGCAGAAAGCTTTGCTTCTATGGGCCCAGCTTTGTGCTGTTTTACAAGAGCTCCTCTTTGACCTTTGATTACCACAGACGTCACTAGGAACTACTTTCTTTGGAAGACAATGCCTACATGAACCAATTGTCAGTGAGGTGTCATTTCAACAAGGAACTTTAAAGTGTTGCAGAACTGCAGGACATCTGAGCCTTTTCATAGCACTTAGTGACCATAGTGCATTTCAGTGCTGTATAAGAATCATCTACATTTCTATAGGTATAACACACATATATATTTATTCACATTACTATCTCACAAACAGTCATTTAATTCCACAACAGCCTGTTTTTGAAGAACCAAATATGTAGAGCTCAAACTCTTAAAGGGCCAGTGTGTTAGATTGGGGGATTTATCAGCAGAATGGAATATAATCATAAGTATGTTTCATGGTGTATACGGTAATCACCTGAAAACAAGAGTCATCAAGCTTTCGTAACCTGAAAATAACCCCTCATCTGTACAGAGGGAGCGAGGCTATTCCAAGGAGTCCGCCATGTAGCACAGTCACGTTTCTACTTTGGCCCATATCGAGAAACCAAACAGCGTCTCCAGAGAGGGTCTCTGACATTTTTAGCCGGTCTTGCGTCCAGGTTCTCCTACACAGTTGGAAGGAGAAGATGAGGGGAGCGGTCATCCGTTTGTTTAACCTGCAAACTCGCCAATAGACGCCATTAATCTTAGAAACTTTGACTTTAAATAGTTTTTTTTGGAAGTTCCTTTTATTTTTATTTTACCAAAATCTAAGAGAGAACATTGGTACCACTTGCTTATCTTAAGTGTGAAGCCATACAGTCAGTCTGCCTGGTCCTTATGCTAAGCTAATCCAACAGTCGCCTCCATGGACTTAGAAATGGTATTTCAAACCTTGGCAAGAGGCAAATAAATGCCCTCAATGCCATATTATTAAAATACGGCACAAATTGGCAGCAAGTAGTTTCATATTACAAAAGTGTTGTAAAGTGTGAAGGCATGCATCTATAGGTCATATGACAGTAAACACATTTGCATTTAACCCCAAAGTCCCAGAGTCACAACTCAAACCATGTGCTATTTGTAAATGATCATTTACCTGCCCAAATGTACCTGTTGGCAAACCTTTTCAGTGTTACAAACATGTGATAAGAAGCCATTTATCTCACAAGGACTAAATAAAAGTTGATATACACAACACACCATCATTTATAGACTTAATAGTATTTCAAACCAAAGCTGGAACGCACAGAAAGCCGAGCACTCTGAGCCAGCCTGCACTGACGCAACGGAAATAAGCCAGAGTGTTGGTTGAAAAAGAGGTCATGCTGCCGTGTTAATAATTAATTAATGTCCTATTTTTTTTTTCACTCCTTTCAGCCCGATGGAAGGAAGCAGGAGTGCGTCTTTGTCGAGGAATTCCTGGAGAACAACTACACGGCTCTCGTGTCGGCCAAGTACAAAGGCTGGTACCTCGGCTTCAACAGGAAGGGTCGGCCCAAGAAAGGCTCGCGGACCACGCAGAGGCAACAGGAAGTCCACTTCATGAAGCGGCAGCCCAAGGGCCGGTTGGACCCGCTGGAGGAGTTTCGTTTCACCACAGTAACTAAGCGGACACGAAGGGCTCGGCGATTAAAACCCAAGAGGAACTGATGGGACCAATGGGACAGCACTAATTTTCCTCTTGAGGGGGGAAAAACTGAAAATCTCAAGCTTCTCGTCTTAAAAGAATCACCTTAAAGACTTCACTTCTGTAAAAGAAAGACTAAAAGAACAAAAAAAGTCAAAGATGTTTTATTTTTGTATTTCAGGATGACTGAGTATTTCCTAACTCTTGGATTCTTCTGGGTTGATGTCATTGTGCTAATCTGTCATGTTATTTATACTGGATAAACTAAAGGACCTCTGAGAGAATTCCTGTCGCTGTCGTCCTCAGCTCCGTTTGAACTGCAAGCTGAAGGCATACTTTCCTTTTTGACAATGGGGGCTGAAGCAGGAGCTGACGCAATGTTATAAAAATCAGCCAACTAGAGATTTATTGGAATACCTGTCGGTTTTTGTTTGTGTTGCCCCTGACAATGTGGATCCCATTCTTTCCACTGGAATCAGACACCATGGAGATGAAACGGAGAGGGGAGGTGGCGGCGGTCGCAGGTGACACTGTGCTGCCTGGGATAACTGTGTTAGCTTTGAGTGCAATATTTTACAGGTCTCTCTCTCTCTTTCTTTCTCGTCCTCTCTTCTTTTTTTTTCCATACGTCTCTCAACCTCAGCTTCACTCCTGGAATGCGCTGAACCCTCCGAGTGCTGTGTGTGATTTCCTTGACGTTTCCATGCAGCCTGTGATTCAGCTAAAACACGACATGCTTTGACTAGTCGGGCACCAGCCGGGACTTTAGTCTTGTTCAAACACTTTAAAAAAAACAAACAAAAACATAACAGCTGATGTGATTCATAACTCCACAAAGTCTTCCAACTTTATCACTTTTGAAAGACAGATGTTAATCCCCTTCGTCTCCACCTGGACTCGTTTTTGACTTCTACAAGTTTAGCCGAGTGTGAGCTAGCTAACATTGTGGGGTTGGTGATGAAGACTTCTTCTACCTCCTTGTTCTTTTTGTTTATCTTTACCTTGTCTGACGGTCTGTTCAGTTAATCTCAAGAACCTTTCAGTCGGCGCTGAGCTGAACTTCTTTTCCTTTTGACTGTGAGCTCCTTTCTTTGCTCCTTTCACTCTCACTGGATGCTTTTGGGAAAGCTTGTTTGTCCGATCATTGATCCACAGACGGGAATATTGTAGCTCTAACCAACTCTGATCACTTCATAAATCCACATTCGACAATTAAGACTTCTCCCCTGATGTTGGAACATGTTCAGTTTGTGTCTGAATCCTTAAAGGGGGAAAAGTCTTTGCTTCTGTCATTCCTTCTCTCACTTGACGACAAACTCCAGCCCCCTTCTCACCTGTAGTATGTATTCACCTGTCTGCTGGCAGGTTTTTTTTTTGTATGAGTTGCTACTAACAACATGACACATTTATGATTTTTTTTAAAAACAAATGTAAGCGAAATAATTTTATGACTATTATTAAGATATTTATTGCCTCCCTTTGTAAATAAAATGTGATGAGTTTTATTTGGCCTCTGTTAATAAAATGAGGACTATATTTTAAAAAGGAACTATTTTATGTCTTTATTGCGCTTTCACTTTGTTGACGTGCACGTTGGATATCACAGTGCCTGCATGTAGCGTTGGTTGCACGTAGAGTACATTCCCTCCTCTGCATACTGCCAAGGTATGCATTTTTATATACAAACCCAAAGTGTGAGGACGACTTTAAGGTCAGTGTTTTTAAATTTGGAAAGGTATGTTGCAACATCTTCCAAGGCTTTTTTTATATCCCTGCAAAGGTCAATAAGTTTAAAACACTGTTATCAGAGCTTTATTTTTAAACTTATTTTTACAAAAGACAGTAACACTACATGTTTGCATGTGACCTTTAGTCTGTGTCAAAATCTAAGATACACATGCATAAATATATGGGATTAAATATTGCATCATATAGCGCATTAGTCGTGCAGAAGTCACAACTGACTTTGTCGAGAGTAGTGAAGACGGTCTGACGTGCACCTTTGCTAACCTTTGAGCACTTACTACACAACCTGCTTTGATGTCAATGTTCCAGACCAATAAACATGCAATATCTTAGACATTTTTCCATCTTTTAAAGGCGCTGCAGGAATGTGGAGTAGCATGTCTTATAATGCTGTGTGCTGGAATGATGTTTACAGTAACCGTCAGACTGAAAGATGGCGGCTTTGAGGGAGAAAAAAATACTTCTGTTTAAATTCCAGGAGATGCTATCTGGTAGTTACCTCCAACAGACCCAGAAGTCCCCCGTTCCGTCATGGGCGTTTGGACGTCTGGCCTGCTTTTAAAAGGTGAAAAAAACAGAGCGCTTGATGTGTGACCCAGTAATTCACCATTAACATAATGGATCAGCACTGAAAGCCATGCTCGTCCTGGGAGGGGGCGGTAAAAGAAGACTGCAGGATTTCAAGGAATGTTTTATGTCCCTTCATGTTGTCATCATCCTTTTAAACTGCTTATTATCTCCCATGTACAAGCAGGATGACATTAATTGAGAGGGAAAAAAGGATTTCCTGCAACCTCATAGACAAAGTTTAAAATAAGGAAGGTGCAAGAAAAATATTTTTATACATTTTATTTACGTGTCCCGAGCATCAGTGCCTACAAACACTTAGGGTAAAGAAATAGTTTATATCAACCTTGCACAACGTCAAGGAATTTAATCAATGCAACTTTCAAACCCTCCAAATTCTATTTGCAAGCAAGAAGCTTTTCTCTTTTTTTTTCATCCACATACTTCAAACTTGACCAAGCACAGCCAAACTGAATCTGGGTATATTGACATTTAAACGAGCGCCAATGGTTTCCAACGTGTCGGCCGATTCGCAATAAGGAGACGACATTTTTGCATAAGCCTCCCGCTAGGCTTTTCTCTGTCTCGACCTTTGATCAGTGGAGGCTAGATGGTCTTGGAACTGGACCAATAACTTCAAAATGAAAGATAGAATTCCCTTTTGCAAAGCCCAGCCCCTTTTACAAAGGAGGTGGAATCTTTAAATGCAGTCCTGCTTGCCAAGTAGTTTATATTCTATTATTAGAAAATCTCAGCACACTGGAACAGTGCACAATGGATACAGTATGACCAGTGTCAACGCAGAAAAAAACTGTGGTTCTGCACAAGTTAAACAAATCTGAGTGGAACCAAAAGTGGTTCTTTGGCCTTGAGATCAGCAACCACACACTTAACAATTAGCCCTGTCAACAGAAACGTGTTCTGTTTGAGACATAAAACAAGTTTGGTCTCTGTGAATATTACTCAAATTGTTCCTCAAGGTCAGTAAAAAACAAAGCTCCAACGCCAAACATAATAAAGCTCAAGCTATAATACACCCCGTGTCATTAAATGTAGTCTCACGTCACGTCATTTACTGTCAAAACAGGACTGCTGCTGCCGCCCTTCTCACTCATGCTAAACGCTAAACCACAGTCGACTGGTCGCCGTTATGACTGTGAGATCCGCAGGGGAAACACTCTGTGATTCTCAAAGTATTTTTGAACACATGGCTGAGCTGTGTTTTCACAGGATTACAAATGTGCTTACTGTACATACAGTTTCTGGAAATCCAGACCTCTTCTGTGCTCCCCTCATAGCAACATGTGGCCAGCGTGTTGTGAATAGGGGTCAAAATACAGGTCAGTAAGAGCCACACGTATTCTTACCCCAAGTCAATGTCATAGATTGATTATTATAGATCTATTTTTCACCAACTAGTAGAAGCTCCAATCCCCCCAAATAAAAAGACATTTTTAGAAAGAAAGAAAATATTCAGACTCAGTAGTTTTTCAGTGTAAGTGCAGCAGTCGGCCTGCCGCTCATTTTTTGAGTATACGGCAGGGTCAGTTTCTGTTTTCAAACTATTGTGGCAACTTAATTTTACACGTGTAGATTACAGTTTATAAATAATAAAAATTATAATAATAACTTTATTTCTACAGCACCTTTAAAAACAGAACGTTTACAAAGTGCTTTGACAGACAAAACTAAGGAACTCAGGAAGATTACAAAATACAAAACAGATTAAAGAACGTTAAACAAAGACAAGAGCTCAGACCAAACACCAAAGGTCAGCAAGAATAAATGCAAGATAAAAGAACAAAAGAAAAAACAGAGGCAGCTGGAGCAATAAACAATGCAAATGAAGAGATAAATAAAGAAATAAAAGCAATGAAAGACCATACAGGTTATAAAAGGATGATAAAAAGACGACGACATCACATCAGAGGACGAGAGATAAAAAAGATTGAGATCAATAAAATGAATAAGAGACACATAAATAAGTTAAATAATAAATAAATAATTAAAATACTTAAAATAAAATAAAAGCAGTAAATGATGGTGGGAATAGGAACAGATGAGTGGATAAAAAGTATTTTCAAAATGCATTTAAAAAGGTGACATCACATAAAAGCAAGTCCGTAAAAGAGTTTTAAGAAGTGATTTAAAAGAAGTCACCGACTCTGCACGCCTCTTCTCCTCACGCAGCTCGTTCCAAAGCCGAGGGGCCCTGACGGCAAAGGCGTGGTCCCCTTTAGATTTGAGCCTCGACCATCAGGCCCCCACCCGAGGATCTATGAGCACGAGATGGCTCATAAGGTGTCAGCATTTCTAAAATGTAAATCGGACCCAAACAAGCTTTAAAAGTGAAATCTTAAAATCAATTCTAAAACGGACAGAGAGCCAATGAGGGGAAGCAAGTGGATGAAGTACAACTGTGTCTCACAACACCAGTACATGTAATGACATATTATAGCTGCTGTAAACTCTCTGTACGAGTTCTGCACTGATATGTCCCTGAATTTGAAAGGTGCACTGATGCCTCTGCCTTTACCTACCTCTCATAATGCATGATGGGATAAGAGCAGTGGTGGAAGTAGAAGCAGAAGCAGTAAAAGATGCAGCAACAATGTAGTGTGACAGTAGAGACGAGATGAAAACGTCTTATAACCAGACGACAAATGACATGCATCACATATTGTCTTTCTCACAAACCTTAAACCTTGAGATACAGTACCTCCAGGATTGTATGCATATTTTTCCGAAGAGTTGCGCAGAGGTGTCGTGCATTTTATTTCATACAGCACTGACAGTTGTTGGTTGGGAATAAAAACTGTGTTTAGAATGGGTGGTGACGGCTACTGTGGCTGATAAGACAAAGAAAGAAGTGTGGAAACCTTGAGAAAGCTTCATATGAAATGTTATGTAATATAAAATCATTACATATAGGTACAGTGTCAAGGTTGGTGGTTCGATCCCCAGCTCCTTCAGTGTGCATGTTAAAGTGTCCTTGGGCAACACACTGAACCACAAATTGCCATCGGTGTGTGAATGTGAAGACTGATTGACAGTTGGGCACTTTACAAGCAGCCTCTGCCATCAGTGTATGAATGACTGTGTGACATGTAGTGTAAAAGCAGCTTTGAGTGGCTGCAACATTAGAAAAGCGCTATATAAGTGCAGTCCATTTACCATTAATATGCACATGGACACGGTGACAGTCATCCTGTTAGCACTACATTACGTAGTGTAGGCCCATAATATGTGAAGATTACGTGCTGACAGCCTGCAGGGCTTTCTGCCAGAAGGCTCTCTGTTCCACTCAGGAGACCGCTGCTCAAGTGTCCAGAGTAGAACGTGTTGAAACTGTTCGAATTTGGTTAATTTTAAGCATCAAAACAACTTGTTCAGCTTTGAGAATTAACCTTATATGTGAACGTTGACTTCTGGGGTCCGTTTCAGAAAGCGGATTTAGTGAAACCCCCGGGTTTGCCGTTTCAGAAAGAGAGGTAACTTTAACTCTGAGTTGGTTACTATGGTAACTGTGTCTGTGAACCTAACCTGGTCGGGAGCAGGTTTTCTTTAGGAAACTCCGAGTTTCGCTCTGTCTCCTCCCTCTGGAATATAAAACCCTCGTTCAACTTCCTTATTCATTCAGCCCGTCTCACGCGTGTGTTTGAGCGGTTACAAATAAATAAATAAAAAACGAGTTGATTGAACTAACTCTGATCAGCTGTCCTGAAACCAAAAAGCCAGCAAATTTTAACTCAGAGTAAGTCAAACCACAGTCCGGGGTCAGACTGAGGGTTTGTTGAACCTCCTTTCTGAAACGGACCCCAGGTCTGGCACCAGACCCTCTATCTAAAAGAAATGGAAAATGTATGTTTGTGTACATAAATAAATCGATCACATTTGGTGGGTATTTGAAAAGCTACTCTGAGACAGCTCTGAGATATGAGGACGAATTACTTTCCTAACCTTTAGACCTTTAAATTCTGACCTCCACCTGCTTCGTTGTGCGTCTGTCGGGTAATGTCGCACAAGAATAGGAGCACACAGTCATAAAGCAAACAAACCAGCATGTAAACATGCATAAAAACTTCATCTCCCTTTCACATGTACACAAACACACACAGACACACACCAGGCAGGCCTCGTCCCAGCATCAACAGATGCCAGGTGACACAGCTCATTAACTTCTCCTTTCTCCTATTCTTTCTGCTCCTCATTGTCTTGAGATATGAGATGAGCCTTTGTTGAGAGTTTTGCCCCCTTTTCTCTCGGCCAGGCAGGGCCCATAATTAGTGCTTTGCGCTGGGCGTACTTTCTCACAGGGCTACGACACAATTAATCAGCACTTTCCCACCAATGGGCAGAAGCTGCTTGATTCTATCAAGGCCAAATTTTTAAGTTGTGATGCCTTTTTCTAGTAATGAAAAAATCAGGACACAACAACAAATGTGAAGTCCTACATTTGTAGGAGTAAAAAACAATGTGTTACATCTGCTTATCCCTTTATTAAGAGTCAAGTATTATTTTAAAGTGGTTGTGTTGTTTGTTGGAGTCTACGTAGGGGACAGATCTTGAGGTTTTAGTTTGTAAAAAAAGCTCTGATTGGCAAAAAGTTAGGAAAGGTTTCCACCTTTTCACCTGCCCCACATTCCCTACATGTTCTTCAGCCCGCAGAGTCATTAGGCTTAGTGAGGCCACCTGTGCCTGCTTAGACACAATATGGAGCCCTCAATAAGTGGAGTGCTTTTTGGTTTCAACAAAACTGAGGGAATAAAACAGGTTTTCATAATCATTATAATAATAATAATTTTATATTGTTGATTTGTGTTAACGTGTTTTCAGTGTCCCACGATGATATACAGACTTTCCATGTTGTATCGGTGAGTTTTGCTCTTGTTTAAGTGAGAATTACACTCTCTGGTTTTCTTACCCCTGCAATGGTTCAGGCCAATTAGGGCGGGGCCAGAAGAGGTATAAAAAGAGACATTAAACCTTTTCACACTGCGGTTCTGCCTCCGCGCCGTAACGAAGCTCTGCCGTCATGCAGCCTTTGCCATTTTACATTGGACCATGCAACGCCGGCATAAAGCCTCCCCAATGTGTACAGCGTTCTGGCATTGCGGGAAAAAAACGTGCACGAGGTGTAAACAAACAGCGCGTGCTTCAAACACACACACCTGGCGCTGTTCCGCCCTGCCGGCTCCGCTGTTTACACAGACGCCCGTTTCGCCTCTGAACGACTTCGCCCCATCATTCCGCCTCTGTGCGTTTTACATAGAAGACGAAATGTAACAGAGGCGTAATAATCCCGCCTTGAACTGGCCGAGTAAAAGGCGTTACTGTTGTTTGTAGCTGCTTGCTGTGAGGCTGGGTGTTTGCACTTGTTTTCAAGGTTATTCGATTTATGTTAGTTTACCAGGATTATTTTTTGCTCCTTTGTTTTAAAAGTGTGAGCAATAAAACCACAAGTTATTTGTGCCACCTGTTAAACTCTCCGCTTTCTCATTATCTTTTCCTTTATCTCCTATTATATCATCCTCTTTATTTACCTGTGTATTTTCTTAAAGCTTAGGCTTCTTTAAAGCCATGCAGCTGTTACAATCCTTTTCAGTTTATTTTTTACTAAGTGGCACCAAACAGATGAACCAGGAAGGAGCAGAAAAAGATTGCATGGATCATGCAGTTAACCGCCAAGCTTCCTAATCAATCAAAAACTGATTTTAAAAGCCCTTTCTGTGTGAAAATTGTACACAGAACCCTGGATATTAAATAAACCACCGCCTCACCACTTAAAACAGAAGACCAACACATAAAACTGACAAAAAGCAAACGAAATAAAGACAAAGAGGACAATTAGCGTGTAAGGATGTAACAAATCATTCACAGCTTCTAACCACATCAAAAGGTCAGGGAGGTGTGCTATCTGGCTGCCATATGACACGAAGGTGTTTCACAATAAAAGCCTCTGAATCATGATGAGTCACAGTTACCGTAACACTTAAAAAATGTATGACATTTACAACGTTTATGAGACTGGAGCTCTACTACTCAGACTTTAGCAACTTATTTTTAGCCACTTTAATGAAGCGATGACTTACCGCCCAAAATACAAGCTGCCTGACATTTTTCTGATAGTTTTAAACAAAACGTATTTCTTTTCTAAATATGGAACACCGTCTTTTAAGGTGTAATATTAAAGATAAAACTGTTGTTGTGTTTAAAGTCTTGACAGACAAGAGAGAGATTTAACTGATTTAACATGCCGTCTGTAGTTTTGTACATATGGAGTAGACGGTAGCTCAGCCTGTAGGGACTTGGGTTGGGAACCGGAGGGTGGCCGGCTCAAGTCCTGATACGGACCAAGTGTGGAATTGGGGCTGGTAGCTGGAGAGGTGCCAGTTCCTTTCCTGGGCACTGTGGAGGTGTCCTTGAGCAGGGCACTGAATCCCCCAACTGCTCGGGGTGCATGTCCATGTGCAGCCCCCTCACTCTGAATCTCTCCATTAATGCATGTCCCCCATAAGGTCCTGTTTGTCCTTCAGAGGCCAATTAAAGCTCAGAATCTGCATTAAACTCCAAAATATAGAAATAAATACAAACAGCATGGCCTGCATACAGCAAGATGGCACAGAAGAGACAACTGTATTATCCTACAGGCCAAAATCTGACCATTTGGTGCTCTGGTCGGGTTAAAAATAACCCAAAGAATAGTTTCAGAATATTATCTAATCCGGGTCCACTGGTAGGAAAGAGAGGAGGAAGAACAGTAGGAAACAACAGCCCCCCAAAAAAACACTCATGCAGACCTTTCACCTGAGGTCGAAACACAGGTCCTCTGCTGCTAATCTGACATATGTTTTCATGAGCCAAGACAAGCAACCCTGCCATGGTGGCCGCTCTCCAAAACTAATGATGTCAAGTGATTCCCTCTAACAGAATCCCTTTTAAAACAGAATGAAAGAGGCAGAGAGGGAGGGAAGTGCGGGGGCTCGGGGGGTCCAGCGAGGGTATGCAGTTGAAGGGGGGGGCAGGTTGGAGCAAAGAAAAAGACCGGGACGACCCCCACATTGTCAAAGAACTCAACTTGGTGCAGCTCAGAGACCCTACCAGCTACTTCCTGTGCCAAATCTTACCCCTCGCCACTATCATATCATTGTACAAAGAGAAAAGGGCTCACTTTTTATTTACGCCGTTGTTATTGCCAGAATATTGCTTTTAATTGCTGTCCTGGATTCCCTGCTGCGGTATAGGATGAGTCTGAGACGATTACTCAAAGTAATGGAGCATAATGATGTCTCGGAATGGCCCCTGAAGCTCAGGTCAGGGGTTGGACAATGTGAACATTCAGCTACTTAGCTTCCTTTGCAACTTTGTGACAAAATCTGTTTGCCCAACACCAATTAAGATGCCTCTCTGTGCGCTCTGGTCAATGGGTTTGACGGAGGGGGTCGTCCAACGAGTTGACATGTCCCTGAGCACGAACAAGCTGGCCTGTGTCCTCGCCTCAATAATTGGTGTCCCTTGCAACGTGCCGCTTCCCAGGGCTGTCCTTTGTGTCCCCATGGCAGTCCTAAATGAGGGGAGTCAGGGCTTTAATGGGAGTCCTGTTAGTTTTAAACAAACACAGGGCGACCCCCTACTGTTCAGCATGTTGCATAGAACAGCTGGGAGTCCACGGGGCTCTCACTCAGAAGCCTGCATCCCCCACAGAGGCCCTAGGGCCTGCTGCCTACTCCCCATTGTGCCCCTGATGACGTCCTCTCAGGAGCTCGACACAAATTCTGTGTTCACACTACATCACCGCTCTACTTTTCAGTGGCCTGATTGCAAGGTGTAGTGCCAGAGAGGTGGAACGTCATGTTGTACTCGTTTGTGATTTGCTGCAAATGCCAGATTTCTACCAAAGGTTTACGTCAGACACGGAAAAGGGGTGAGTGTAGTGGGCATGAACAACAATGACAGGATGAATTTGTACCAAGTTCTGGAAGGCTTCTCTGTTCTCCCACAGCCAACGTACCAACCTGTCTCACTCTCAACTCGTCACATCCAACACGGCAGCTTGGTCAGTGGCCCAATGCATCAAAATATGATGCTGAGGGTACCCCTCTTACGTCATATACTGACGCTGATGTTGAAGTCCATTGACCTAGTATCAGGAACATGAAAGTCCACTTGGGGTGGTGGCGTTTGGCGATGGATGGGTTAAACAATACGGGACTTTCATCCATGAGACTGGGGATCGATTCCAATGGTCCAAAAAGTCAATGTTGACTTCTTCTAAGAAGTTGATTTATTTTTAAGTTGCGCAACATATGTTGATTTCTTAACACCCATCTGTTCATTATGTTAGTTACACAATGAATGTAATGAATGTTAGAAATATCAAATATGGAACATAACTTTTGGTGTCGAACCGTAATGCATGTTGCAGATTCACTTGAGACTTGAGAGGTACCTACAGCATCATATTTTGAAGCATAAGGCCGTTAAAGATATAATCTCTTAGATTTTTACAATAGGTAACACAATGGTGATTGAGCCTATGACCCACTGATGAAAGCCTTTGCATTTGCAGTATTACAGACTGGGTGTCTGTGGCGACATTCGTGGAAAAAATCACAAGCGCTGCCCAGTTAGTGACGCATCAGAATCAGCCAGCAGTGGTTGGTCTGCCAGAGTAGGTAGGCGGAGCTAAGCGGCTGCTTTTCCGGTCTCTGCAAGTGTTGCGAGTAAACAGTAATCTACTATGGCTGAACAAACAAAGAAAAGATGGATGACTACAGATACAACTTCAACAAGAAGTGAAAATCCAAAGAAAAAGAAACAAATTTGACGCTCAGATGAAGCAAACAGTCTAAAAAGGAAAGCGACCGTCAGCGAGGAACATCAAGAGTTACAACCATAACAAAGAAAGCTAACCATAGACATCTGGATTATCACTTTAACCAGGCTCCCATGTCTGTTGAGTTTGACGAGAGAAATGGTTGACAATATCCCGGTTGAAAATCACGAGGCACAAACTTGATCCAAAAGCAAGACAATTTTAAATTGTTCTGAAATCTGCAGCCAAAGTCTTTGCTAAATATGAGGGTTCCTATGATGCTGTCTTATAATATTTTGGATATTTTTCAATTCATATTCAGGTAAACATTTCAACAAACAACAAAACTTTAAAGTTAACCTGGAAAATACTGACAGTGACCAGAAAAAGACATGGAAAGAGGAAGCACAGGGGCCCATTCCGTCATGATCTGTTCATGGCTGCATGCAGTTGTACACTGTAACATAGTGAAAGCCGCCTTGGCCTTGAGGCAGGAAGCTTAGTGTTAACGCTCCCTCAGTCAAGTTCTTTCCCCAACACTTGTCAGTCATCTTGATGAACTGTCTACTTTTAAACAACAACTAGCCTTAGGCCAGGGAAACCTAAAACGGGGAGGTGAGCAGTGGCAGCAGACAGACGGAAAACGACACACAACAAAGACACTTCAGGGGCCGTCTCTCCTCAGAGTTCACTGTACTTTTGTTCTTGAGTCTTGCCCAAAATATCAACAAAAAGCTCAGCTCAATCATATGAGTTTCAAAAACACACACAGACTGATGAGATTCCAGCATGAAAACCTTGCACACTGCAGCTGTAACTCTTCTTCTCAGCATCTTAAATTTCAACATCTAAGCTCCTTGATTTGCTGGGAAAGGAACATCGTGGCTCCTCGTCTGAATTTCATTGAGAAAGCAGGGAGGATTTGTCAATGGGGCTCTTGAGTGCAGTGTTGATGTTGTGTGGCTAATGTGTTTGCGCTGGCTGTGATAGAGGGGATTAGCTCCTTTGTGGTGGTCTGCTGGGACCGCAGACTACTGGACTTTGAAAGCATACTTGCCAACTTACTCACAGGCAAATCAAAGCCTGTGAAAAATGGTTCCCTCAGCACCTAGTTGACTGGTTGACCTCTGTGTCGGAAAAAGGTACAAGCGTAAACACACTCATGCACACACACAAGTTTACACACACTAGTACACACACGCACACAGCCTCATCAGTCTGTACCTCATAGTGTTTGTAGAACGGCCGAGGGTCAAGGTGACAAATGGCAAACACCAAATAAATCTTCTCGAAGGTGATCACCCGCTAACCAGTCAGCCAACAATTAACCTACCGCCTCTGACAGGTCACAGCTAGAGCTGACAGCTTCCCGATTAATATTTATACAACAAGCATACTTAACCAACATTTACAGACAGTCTAAAGTGGTTTTAGAAAGGATGAACATTTTCAAGTAGCTCAGAAAAAGGAAATTATATAGCTGTCTGGGGAAAAAAGCCTTATCTTACACCCACAATCTAAATTCTTCCCTGCTTCCTCTCCATTTTGTAAGAACTGTTTCCCCCCATCCTTTCATTCTCCATCACTAACTACAACTTAACTCCATGAAAGCACGGTGACAAAAGCCTCCACGCCCACACACAAACACGCATATATGACCTCTGCGATGCCCCTGCCGCTGTGTTTACAGTAAACTGAACCGGTCATAAGTGTACCCCACAAAGGACCCTGCTGCCTTTGTTTTCAAGCACACTCCCAGGAGACTCAGTCGGGATGAAACAGAGATATGAGCAGCTAGAGTTACCTCTTAATGAAACGTATCAACACCACCAATCACAGCAGCACAGGCCGCCAATAGCACTTCGCCATGACTGGACGAACTCTTGGATGGCGTGAATGACGAGAGTTGGCAACACAACAGAGGAGGTATTCGGCTACAGTTTTCAGTCCTGAGTCAAAAGGTGTTTAAGAGAGCAGTGAATTATTCAGGCAGTGCTGTCTAAATATGCATATCGTCTGATATCAATGAAGTAAGAACCAGGATAACTTCATGCACACTTGTTAATTTAGAAGATAAGGCTCCATATAGATTTTATTTTGCTAAGCTAGCATGAATTTCAGTTCAAAGGTATCTCTCAGCCTGTTTCAGTTTATAGGCCACAATTTTACCTTTTTTGGTTCAGCTTTGGTTCACTGCCCTTATCAACCTTTCTTTGAACAAAAGTAGGCAACTGTGAGAAGTTTACTTGCCGAACACCAAACAACGGAAAGACAAGTTAGCAGCTAGCTGGAAAACATAGTCAGTTTAGTAACTAAAGAGCTAGCTATTTCTCGTATGAGCTAGGTAGTCACCAAAAATGAGGTACAGAAGAGTTTCTGCCCGACGTGTTAATATTTGCTGACAGGATTATGCACACAACCTAATGGGATGATAATAAGTATTGTGTTGACAGCTCGTTCTGCTGACCCCTAGTGGCCAAAAAACAGTTAATGCTGCTTTAACCTTATTTTAACAGCCTAATATTGCATGGTATGTCTGTATAGGGAGGGTCCTAAACAGCAGTACAGTTAACAGTGAATATGTGAACAGCTCATATGGAGATACCAGAGGGATGAAAAGACAAACATAAGCTTGATTGATATTCCCTTTATTGCACAAAATGTATATATATATTTTTATTTTGGATCATTATACTTTCCCCACTACATCCATCCATTGTCTGTTCTGCTTATCCTGTTCAGGGTTGCAGGGGGGTGGGAGCCTATCCCAGCTGTCACTGGGCGAGAGGCGGGGTTACATCTGGACTGATCACCAGTCAATCACAGAGCTGACACATATGCTGCGTCAACGCAGAAGTCGAGTTTTTCCAACCTCCGACTGGAAAAATTGCTCTGGAACGCTATTCAAAGTCGGAGTTCCTACTTGTGAACTTGAAGCAGATTCATCTCCCCCGACTTCACGAGAATCAGATGTCTGACATCACACAACAATGGAGAGGCACATCGTTAATGGTAAACTATCAACTGAAAAACAACTCTACTATCATATAGTAACACGTTATGAACATTTTTATAAGAAATGTAGCCGATGTGATAACGTAGCTGGTTACTTTATATAATCTCTGAAAGTTCTCTCCACAGACGTTATTCTGGAAAATGTTAAAAATGAATAAAACAAGGCTGAAGACTTGCCAAAGAAACATCAGTTCGTCACGGTCGGCCATGTTTTGTATTGGAACGCTCGGAGTTTGGAAGTCGGAAATTTCTACTGGGAAGTTCTCGAGTTCCCAGTTGTCTGGAACGGAACATTAGAGACTGACAACCTTTCACGCTCACATTCACACCTACAGGCAATTTAGAGTCACCAGTGAACCTAACGAGCATGTGTTTGGACTGTGGGAGGAAGCCGGAGTACCCGGAGAGAACCCATGCAATGCACGGGGAGAACATGCAAACTCAACACAGAAAGACCCCCTACGTCTGAACTGGGATTCGAACCAGGAATCTTCTAGCTGTGAGGCTACAGAGCTTTTCCCCCTGCAGCAGATCAGAATAAATGCACAGCTGTAAATCATCCATAACAAAGTCACCTGCATTGTAATGCTGTGTTGCTGGTTGCTTGATTCTTCAAAAAGGAAAAATACAGGCACCAATAAAAACTCTGTGTCAAAATATTGTCCATGAAATCTTCCAAGAACTTGTAGCCTAGCTGTATTTACTAATTGACCGGGCTTCCTGGATAACATGGAACAACATAAAACCAGTTGCAGGCTTTTATCTAACAGCAGTTTATCCTTCCTGAGACACATCTTAAGTGACGTCTTGGTCTAAGTTTAACAAGATTAATTTCAATCACCTGTGTTATTGAGAGTATGTGCCCGCAGCATAACTGAAAGCTCCTCATCAAAGCTGCAACAGATCACTAAAATCCCATAATTACACAGGATAACCAAATGTTTTTGTTGCCTGACTTACTGATTACGGTGCTTTAATTGCAAGAAAGTCAAAGTGAAAACTATTGACACCTCGTGTTTTGCAGGCATGTTCATGAAGAGCATTTTGAACATTTTGTTTCCTGATAAGGTCCAAAAACATGAGCAAAACATTAACAAAATTTACTTCTTTATCTACGTGTAACTACAAACAGACGGAATGGTAGAGGGCACAGTGTCCTGACAAGATGTGCAACCATTATTCTTCTGGATATCATATACATCACATATGGTAAAAAAAAACACCTTGCTCATTTTGGCAGCATTTGTGAAACTCTAGATAGCGAGATAAAGAAAGGAATGTCAATGTTTATTATTGTAGCAGCTGAATCATCTGAAAAATTGTCTCCACCTTTTCTGAAGCCAAAGTCTTCATGTAGTCTTGTGGCTTAATAATATTCTGCAAGATAAAGCTTCTTCAGGGAAATTCCCATCAATGCTGAAATCACACAGCCTGTTGTGATGGGACAAGAGTTATTACAGCTCGTACGCAGCTGTGGGACAAAGAACCGCAAAGAGGAGAATGAAAAGAATGCTTATTATTGTTATTGACAATGCAGAGGTTTTGAAGTTAATGCGGCACCTTTCTCAGCGCAGGATTACAAAATTCACTCCTCACATAAACAATTCGTTTTCACACATTGGAAATTGCAGAATAAAACAGAAGTGTTACCTCTTGTCCATAGGCCTGAAATCACATTTACCATCACCGTCGACACAACCAAAACGTGTGTGCCTCTGCTCCTGGAGGTCTTCATTGATATGGGACTCTTATTGTCCTGCAGCTTTAAACTCCTGACATATTAAAGTTGGATGTGCGTCCTGCTGGTGGTGTCAAGGCAATGTTTTTTAAATTGAATTCCATTTAAACAAATGTTCTGTTGAACATTATTTGTTTGTAAAAACTGTATGAATTGCTTCTTTCTGGTGCAGACAGCTGTGACCAACATGTACCACAATGTATGTGCTGCAGAACTGCCCCACAGACAGTGAGAAGATGTTACACTTATTTCATGATTTGTTTGAGCTCACAGAAAAAATAAATAAAACGTCACCTTTTGTTGGAGGTAAGAAAAACACTGATCTTACTAACTATGGTTGTATTTTCATCAGAAGTCCGTAGGGGTGTCATACCTCTTACTCAAGACATACACAGGTGTGCCTTTCTTAATGATGTCCTATCATTTCAATTTGCCACAGGTGGACTCCAACCAAGCCCTAGGCCATGTACACAGGTATTTTTGAAAACGTAGCTTTTTCTCTGTGTTTTGGCCTTTCATCCACACAAACGCCGTTTTAGGTCATTGAAAGCGGTTCTTGTGTAAAACTCCGGCCAGGGTGAAGACTTTTAGAAACTCTGTTTCCACGGAGACATGTAGACGGGGTAAACAGTGTTCCTGGATCGTGATGTTAGGCTGTGCACCGTTATCTCCTCTGTGAGGCGTCACAAATGAGGCGACATTCCTTGCATAATGATGCATGTGACAAAAACAGTGATGCTTCTAATCCTACTTACAGGACTTTTTACAAGTTTACACATTTATGTACAGATACTCGTCCACTATATTGAGGAACAGAAGGGTCGGGATGCACTACTTCGACTTTTGATTGGCCGTTATTTTCGTTTGGACAGGGATCTTTATATAATTGTGCTTGTGTGGACTCTGTTTTGACACCTCACCAAAAGGGTGCAACAACAAATAGTCTGAATACTTTTCAGTTTTGTGTGTAAGGTTATAACCCACTGTCTCTATCAGATCAACTTTACGGGAAGTAAGCAAAACATTCTTGCCTTAATACATGGATGTTTGTGGTTTAAGCAGGATTTCAAGACCCCGAGTCAGTTGTGTCTGACAAGATAAAAGTCAAACTTGGAGATTCATGGGTTGAACGAGACGTAAGTAATGCAGGTAATTGTATGTTGTAGTTTCACAAAATCCTACTTCAAAAGATTTTTCAGTTCATACACTGCAAATTGACATTGTTGAGGTATGTTTGTCAGATGAATGGGATACAAAAACGGACATATAACCTGTTGAAGCTGAATGGTAATGATACCTACACATGTATCTGCTGTTATGGAACACATACATTAAATCTCAAGGCTTTTTTTTACCATTATGGTGACAAACATGTTTTTCCCGGGGAGCTGAACATTTTCTTCTGATTTTTTTTTTACCGTGTTGCTAGTTACCGAGACAAACTATTACATGTTTGATAAAGCACATCTATCATGAATTGTGAGAAATGCAGGCATGGCTGGAACGCATCGTTGACCAATCACCTCTCTTGGATGTTGTACAATGTGCTGTGTGGTCTGACTGAGCATATTAGGCTTCATAAGGGAGGAAAATGGCTCTGAAAGAATGACAGGCATGATAAACTTTTTCTCTAAATGTAGTCCGGTTGGAATGCATGTCTAAATAAAACACAGACGAACGTGTTGCCACAGGTGACAAATAAAATAAACTTGTGAAAGTTAAGCGAATATGAAGAGGTTGTTTCCAAACAGGGGAGTATGAAGTCATGGTTACTATCACAGGCGCCGCCACCAGAAATACCAGCGACTTTTTATAGTTGAAGATGATGATTTCTTGTCATCTGTAACTTCTCAACAGTAAAATATCAACCGAGCCATAAAACAAGTCCTCCATGTGTGGTGGAGCTCTGAAACAATGCAGGGACGTTAGATTCTTCACTTCCAGTAACCACTCTTTGTACAGCCATGCAACTGAAGACAAATCTCACTGAACCTTTGTTGTTATGCACGCTGCATTGATAGCCCCACTGCTGTTACAGTACTACTTTTATTACAGTTTCTATGACAGCTGGAGATGTCAATATAAAGATGACAAATTGAGCAGTTTGTTGTTACTGTAGGCACTAAGCTTTGAATTTAAAGGTTCACATAAGGGGAGCAGCCTGATTGCATACCACTCAGCCAACCTGTGTTCAATGCCAGGACACACATGAAGAGGCTTTTCTTTACTGCTCCAGCGCTAAACAGACATTTTGACACCACTCTGTGTGGGACTTTCCACCGTGACTATAGCTACACTCATTAATCAGCCCTAAAATGCAATGTCAAACTATATTTGTCACATTTTTATGATTCATTGCGTAAAAGAGAGGAGGGAAAAACTCTGCCCTGAAGCTGGGATTTCACCCGCAGCAAGCGATCCAAAGGCAATTTGTTGCTTTGTCATGTAGAGGTTGCACAGATAGAGACGGATTGCCCTTCATAGGGCTTTTGTTTGCACAGAGTTCACTGTTTAACAAGAAGCTGGAGGAGTTCAAAACCAAGGCTGTTTTTTATACAGTAGTGATGTATGATCCCGCTGATTATGCTCAGACTGTCTCTGATCAGATTACAGAAGCTGCTGCTAACCCGTCAGCTGTTCTAGGGAGAGACCAGACGGCCTTATTCCCGGAGGATTCCACCAATTTTGGAGGAAATGTATAAATTACTGCAGTGGAAAAATACCTTAACTTTTAAAAGTAGTTGCTTGACTCTGTTCTTTAGTATATCCAGTAAAAAAAAGTTTTATTATAGCCACTATGTGCACTTTGCTAAATTGTTAGAGAATTATTAAAATTATTTTGATAGCATGTTTGTAGAAAAGATACACCATTAAAAAGTTTTCATTTGATTTCATTGTCATTGTCTAATTCATATTCGTCTGCCAGAGTAGTTTCTCAAGGAACGCATAACATTTTTTGGCCTTTTTTACAGGACAGCTAAAGAGAAGAGAGCGGGGGATGATATGCACTGAACGACCAGCAGATCAGGAGTCGGTCCCGCAACCAGTGCGTCAAGGACTGCAGCCTCCGCACACGGGGCGCCCGCTCCACCAACTGAGCCAAACCAGCTTTCAAACGTGATGACATTTGATGGTTTGTTTGGTCACTGTCAATAAAATCGGATCAACTCACAACTTCACAGCAGAGTTTCTCTATAAATATTTTCCTTTGTAATAGAAATACGATCGATTTGAAACAGAGGCTCTGCAGCCTACAGTGGGAACAAGAGTCAAACGGTAGTCCGAGCAATATTGACCAATCACGTATCAGCAGGCTGCGGCGTATGCAGGAAAAACAGTCTGTGTGGAGTTCTCCCATCAGCAGTCATCTGACAACAATTTACCTTCTTATTGATCTCTATAAACAGACATCTGCAGCAAGTTCAGCTAATAATCTGTTCTAGATCTAAAATTTAACTTGAGGTAAATTCCCTGACGTGGTGTCACTAAAGCGATCCGACCTCCGTTCATCAAACAAGCATTTTAAAAGTAGTTTTCTTCTCCTCTTGAGGACAGACCTGACAAAGCTTCATTTTTACTGTTTACTAATCTGCAACATGATGTTGAAATTTTGAAAACGGTGAGACCCGTTAATTAAAGTCAATCACAAGAAAAACGGTTTCTTTTTCTGTGAACAATGCAGCACGCGGAAAAGGAAGTCTTTGCTGGAAGTCGTTTATCGCTAACCGCCGGCTACACGCCCGCCATGTTCACCGATGTCTCCAGAGGCTACATCGCCGTCAGATCATAGCCGATGGGATCCCACATTGCTTTTGTTCAAACATGATGTTCCATTAGATGAACACAAAGTTTAACTCCATGTTGCTAGTTGGTACATTTTTGGTTATGATATCTTGATATTATTTACTTCTTATATACAACTTCAACAATTTCTATGGCATCTTTCAGTGTCTGTAGACAGAAAAGACAAATGTATACATTCACACTGAGCTGTACTCTACAAGCACTGAATGTCTTTACATACAATATTTCACTCACATAAAAATCAAGGCAACTTACTGTATCCTGCTTCTATCTTAAGACGGCATGTTCAAATACTTTCTCACAGATTCCCAAGCATAAATATAAACATAACCATAACAATGTTATAAAAGCATCACTTGACAGTGTCCGAAAAGTGTTGCAGATGTGTGTCTGTGTCAACCCCCGCTGTCTGGGGAGGGAAAGTATTATAGAAATGCCTTCACAGATTTGTGACCCCTTGTTTTGAATGTGGTCCTTAGGCTGTGTCTTTTTTCCCACACATCTTCTCAAACTAATAAATGTCTGGCTTACATTTAAGAAGTGAGCTTGCCCCACACGAGAAGAGGGAGAAAAAACTGGGTGACTTGCACCAAATAAAGAAAGATATTCAGTTGCTTCCAAAGTGTTTAAGTCTGGTTATTTTATCAGATTTTTATGGATGACTAGAGGAGGGACAAAACAAGTGGAATGTTTTAAAAGTGCCAAGAGGTAATAAAAGAAAACGTCTTGGTCTTAAACAGAGCTTATCCTGTAGATGATAATAATATTTGTCTGTCATCAGCCCCTGTAGAGTGGTGGTGCTGAGTGTCTATTGGCAATGAAGCTGCATGCAAATCATTGACATAGCAACTTATGCTTTGTCTCTCAATAGGTGGATGGTTACACCATCCAATAACTTGTGGACAATTGCCAGTTACAGCTCTTAGGGAGGGTGATGTAATGTTTATACAATATAGGACTGTTTCACTTGTCAAAGCACTAACTCACCTGCGTTTATTCAATCCCCAAAGAATCCTCGGCTGCTGCAGACGTGGAGAGACAATGGTCTTTCACTAAGTAAGGTGGTAGGTGGGGCCGTCTGCTCAGGTAAAGCCTTGATTTGAGATGGGACGGGTCTTCCTTTCCTGATAGTGGGGTTAATAGAGCATGTTAACCACTTAACCCATGCTGGCCCAAATTGAACTGAACTAAGTTTTAATAAACTCAGCTGAAATGAAGCAGGTCTGCCAGCAGTCAGAGGTGGGCAGAGTATTAATATCTAATAATGGCTTTCCAGCTTCAATATAGGCTTCAATAAAATTGAGTCCCCGCTATGTGGTTTTCAAACCAGGTCCCCACGATGTTCGTAAAACAGGTATACATGAACACACTACGGATGAAAACTACTACTTGTGAGACATCCTTTATATGGCCCTCTACTGCTCCGATAGTGGAGCTTATCTGTTGGCAAAAATGTAACATCTGATTTATTCCTTGTTGAGGTGTCCTGGTGGTCCAGTAAAAACCAGCTAGCTCAGGATTTCTAAGAATATGTTGTGAGAGTATCAGAGCTATGTACAACGACTGATGAAGACCACCAGTTTAGCTATGAGACACGTTTTCAAGCTTCACAGTAGGCCTCATTTAACTACTACTAGATATCCTTTAACAGAGCCCTCATAATTTATCTGTCACTAAAAATGATTTATTCTTCTTTGTTCAGGTGTGTCATTACTCATTAACCCAAGTTAATCATGGTCAAATTTTAATATTCAGTATAAATAATAGAGAATAAGGTAAAATTATTATGAAAGCAAGATTGCAAAGGTGCCATTCAATCACTTTTGACCGCATAAAATTCAGGTTATTTTGTAAAATAGTGAATAATTAGTGATAATAAACATATTTAATGAGGGTTTTCGACTTGTTCGATATGTCATCACAATGAACAATCCTGCTCTACAGTTATTTAGGGCCATATAGGATCCTCGTGGTAGTTCAGTAGCACTTGTTGTCGTGATATGTTCTTGCATTGTTCTGGAGAAACACGTCAGCTATGCATCTTTGAAGCTGTGGGTGACTGAATACAATAATAAGTGATATCATTGTAGCTGCTACACTTGGCTATGCTCCACATAAAATATGCAAAAAGTGTGGACCACAGCGTCATCGCTCTGAACAACAACAGAGCCGATGACAGGGATGATATTTTGATAGGATTTGATTCGCTGGGATCAAACAGAGTGGCCTTTTGATGTGAGATTAAAGAAGTGACAGGAAAATGAGAGAGGATGTACAAAGGGCGAGACAAAGAAAATAGGATAAGAAATATTTGAGGTTAGGGTGTCACTGATTCTGTTAGGGCACTAAGCGTTCAGGCCATACTGCAAGTTTTAGCAGGCAGGAGGAGGGAGGACGCCAGACTCAGAAACAACAGGAAGTACTACCATCACGACTGGTGTCAGGACAACTAATACTCAGCTAGTTTGACTTCTTTTCAGAGATGTGGACTTCAGACTTGTGTGTGTTTAAAAGTTTGAATCCTGTAAAATTCACTGTTGTCCAGTTTCTGTCTAACTATCATGTATGCGTGCAGCGCAAACTGGGAATCATGATTGGACGACTCAAAAAGCTCCCCGGTATGTGATTGTCATGGTTGGATGACTGGCTGTCAGTCAAACTCCTCGCTTTGGCAACACGCAACATAAAAGCCCCCAAAGAGAAGCCTCATCAGTCGTACTAGTTACTCCTCAATACGGTCTCAGAGCAGACCATCATCATGGCTGCGTCTGTGCCGAGATAACACAGATACAATTCACTGTCATACTTTTTGAACGGGTTATATAAATTGGCCAATAATATCATTATTAGACAAGCTGCTAACACCTTGTCTTTTCTCTTTATAAAGACCGGATACTACAGGTAAGAGTGCTGGATCCTGGGTGGAAAAAAACTGACTTGACAATAGACTTCACTTGCCTTAACTAAGCACTCGACTTGACTTGACATAACCTGTGACTCGACTTGACTTGACTTGCCCAAGAAAAAATGACTCAAGACTTCATTGAGACTTGGACCAAATTACTTGACACCTTGTGACTTGAGCAAAGATGACTTGGTCACAACACTGGTATGGGTATTACTGGTACTACTGGTACTAGTACTACTACTACTGGTGTCAATCACTACTATTACTCGAGTTTTTTTCCAATACAAATTATATTAAGACATAAAATTATGTATAATTAGGGGTGTGGTTGGTTTGAGTGACAGGGTGGTACAGCTTGATGTCTGTTAGGCGTCACCTCAGCTGCGAGTTCCTGAGATTAACCTATCAGTCTTGTTTGTGATGTTGCCTTTTGCAGACTTTATCATGCATATAATAGTCAAATAAAATGGATTCTTCCACTCATGCTTCACAGTAACAAAGTCCTGAAGAGCATTCCTTCAAAAGATGGTAAACAGCTTTATATTCAGATACAATTGAACACAACATCGTCTGTTGAAGAGGAAAATGAGAGGGAGGGAGGGAGGGATATTGAAATGGAGAGAATGAGGCATAGAGGGGGGTGGCAGGGTGCTGAGGGGTACAAGTGTAAGTGGGGTCATGGGTTTAGCATTGCTCAGTCATGTTCTCATGCAGCGTCGTTACAGGCGGCGCTGTGCCAAGTCGAGGCTCACGCTTTATGTAATACTTAAGAGGTGGAGTGCAGAGATCTGCTCAGGCTCAATCAGGCCTTTGTTTAACAAAACATCCACTAATCTGTGACGTTGAAATATTTTAGACATCTATTCTGATGGAATTGGACACCGTCAGGTAAACCCGATGCACCCGAAGTGTTTTCTCAGATTCCAAGGTTACTGAGGTATTTTGAAGAGAGGCGGAGCAAAATATTTTGATAAGCAGGATGCAGCAATGCAAAATCAAAGGCACATTGTTGAGCAGGTTTTCAGCTTTCTGTTGCTGGATTGGGTTGTGAAAAAGTCACGGTCTGTCTCTGCACCATTAAATCCAGGCCCATCTGAATGACATAACCATTACATCAAAGTCTGATGTGTATCTAACACATTTTTAGAAATCACACTGTTCAAATTATAATACTGCAATTAAAGATTAAAGGCAAGTTTTCACAACTGCAACTTTGCTGAGTTTACATGCATTTTGAAAATATTAAAGCATTGGTCACATGTTGCCATAACAACATCAACAACACACATGCACAATGAAAATTGTTTTTGCATTTTCCAACAGTAAAGTATCAAAGCAAACCATTCTCCAAAAGCTGATTTTACACTTTAGACTCAGTTTACGCTGTTACCCGAGTGAGTGTTCATCGTAAAGACACAGAACTCACACACACACACACACACACACACACACATTTGCTGTGTTGTAATCCAGGGGCTGCATCCTTCGAAGGACGCGGTCTACGGAGGGTGCGCCATTCCTACCCTGCGTAGACCGTTAAAGCCGAACTGAAATGAGACGGTCTGGTCTATGGAGGATTTCCTGTTTGCATCACTAGCTGTTCCCGCCCTTACCCTTGCATCTACAAACGCCGCTCCTGTCGCCTAGCAACAGGTAGCTAGAGGGCTAACTAGCTAGCATAATGTCACGTTACTTAATCTGTTATTTTAAATGTAATTTCTTTTAAGGTGCCTTTTTTAAACGTGTATCGCTAGCTATTCGACTGAGTTGAAACCAAAAACTTAAACATTAAAAGCGTACTCCTCGGCTGCGTAAGAATCCACCATCTCGTTTGAATTGGTGTGCAAAACATCTCGGGATACGTTGGGCCATGAAGGATGCACCCGAAGGATCCTTCGTGGCCGGGCTGCATCTGAAGGAGCCTTTGAATTGGGACAGCTTTGGAAGCGCTGCTGTAACACAATCAGCCTTTGAAGGCTGCAGCCCCTGGATTGGGACAAATAGTAAATCAGAAAATCAGCCCTTTTGCAAAGATTCCCTTTATCTCACGGAAAAGCAAAAACACACTAAACAGTAATAAAACAGTCCATTAGAAGCTGCATATCTGAGCAGAGTGTTGAAATGTGCGAGCAGTCCAAGTGAAGTCTGAGTGCACATTCTTCATTATAACAATAAAACCCAAGTGAGGATTCTCTGGCCTGATTTTGTGAACAGCGTTGACTTGGCTTCGTACCATTTATGTAAAACACTGAGTGTAAATCAATCACAAAAATGAGACTGATACAGTGAAGACAGCAAGACAGATTGTCCGCTAGTTAGTTTCAAAACCTTTCTATTTTTCATCACACCCAGCTAATGCATTGTGGGATTTCCAGCATGGCTGGAACGCTTCAGTGACCAATCAGGTGTCTTGGCTGCATCAGTCTGTTGTATAAGACGCTGTGTGGTCTCATCCTGAGAATGTGAATGAGCATATTAGGCTTCATAAGGGAGGGGAAATGGCTGTAGGACAGGTATGATAAATCTCTCTTTACATGAGGTCCAGTTGGAATACGCCGTCTAAACAGAACACAGGAGAGACAGGTGGTACAGGTGAATAATATAAGTTACTCCTTAAATGACATTTGTACATTTCTGTAGAGAAAAGTCAAATGTTTTACTTAAATTTCATTATACATAAACTTTAAAATATGAAAAACTCCAATCTGAGAGTGTGCAGAGTTTTGCAAATGATTTACACATTAACATCGGTTTCACAACGTGATTAAAAATTACACTTCTATATTCTCTTCTTTTTTTAACTCTGTATGTATATTGTAAAATAGCCAGCCAAGCCTGCTTATCTCAGCCATCACACCTCGAACATTTGAGTGCTGAAACACAAAATGTGTGCTGTTATTAGAGAAGAACATTATCAATGGTTAGAGACATGTAAACCACATAATTTGGTCTAATCTGTCTGATTATTTGATTCCCCTTTTAAAGTGTGTGTCTGTTAAAGCAGTAAGTACTGGTTAAAGGCAAGAAGCTGCACAGCGATCTCCTTCTGGTTAAGACAAATGTCACCGCCTCTTCCTATACGTGAAATATGTTGAGTGTGGATGTGTTCCCAGGATAAACACCAAGTGGTAAAAAGTCTGCAAGAATTATTATGCTCACGTAAAAGCAGCATAAAGCAGCGAGGATTTATCATGGATTTAGCGTAAAAACCAGAGAAGAAATCTCGGCTGGTTTCGACTGAAATTGCACATCCAAGAAAAAACAGTTAAGGTAGGAGAACTTTTGAATCCTTTGAGTCTCTACAAGAGAATAAAAAAATTGTAATGAATGATGCTGACTTCTCACAAAAACAGAGATAAGGGGTGAGGAGGGGTAACGAATGTTCCCTATTGAAATCAAGGGGCAAAGACTATTGTTGTATATTATTCTATCTTATCTCTCTCCCCTAGTTTGTTGTTTCTGTCTCTTCTGTATCTAATGCAATAAAAGTGAAAAGAGTCACTTATTTGAGCATTTTTTAATCTGGTGTCCCTATAAACACTTTACAAAAATGATTCATTTGGTTGTCTTCTAAACTGCTTGCTCTGCGGTTAAGCTTTATTTAGTTTAAGGGAACTACAAGTACTTGTTTAAGTCTAGAGATTAATCACAGTCGCGGTTCTCCAAGCACAAACACAAGAAGTGGCTTGTCAAGAAAATGTCAGAAGGTCGTTCTCAGGACATCATTGGTGGTTTGGTTAAACCCTCAGCAAATAAACCAGAATTATTACTCACGGATATATATCGGCCAATATTATCAGCAATTGTGGGCATGATGTAGGCCTATCACAGATGTACTGGTTTTTAAGGTTTTCTGATATTGTTATAAAATCCGTTTTTACAGGTCAGGGTAGAAACAATGTTTGAGGTGATTCAGAGATTGTGTAGTTGCATAGTCTGCAGCAGAGCATCACAGACTAGCAGACAGTCTGCACAAGAATTCTTCGACCATGTATGATACTGTTCATTAATGAGCTCCATTGTTTAAGAAAGCTACCTTTAGTCCCTTTGCAGAATCATGTCAGTGCAGAGAAAGTGCACACACACAGTGTTACAGGTGCTTTTATAACAATAACTTGATTGCATTTGAATATTGAGAGCGGTGCAAAGCCTCAGCTTCCCCAGATGTGACATGGATGGATGGGTGGGAGGACGCTTTATTGATCGCGAGGGAAATGTAGGTGTCTGTCACAGTTAGTCTCATACAGCTGTCGTAAGGCCGATCGGATAGGAGCTTTGCGGGAACAGACACTGGTATGCAGAAAGATTACTGTGTGACTAGCTTGACTACAGCTGGTCACTGGTTGTCCATTTTAAGGTGGCTGTTTCATGAGGGTGCACAGCATCCAAAAATCGTGCTCCTCTGTGTGTCCATGACAGCTCAGGTCCCTGAGGGATTCCTCCACAAACCTGACAGTATATTGAGTGGAATCCCTCTAATCATGTTGGTCACGGATTAGAAAAGGCTTCAGACTCTTGATTCCAGCTTTAGTTAATTTGGTGACCTTATCACTGCATGCTGTTATTAGGTGGACGCCGTGTCTCCAAACAGGGCAGGTCCTGATTAGCTGAGAATGTGTGGAGCACGGCGGTGAACGCCCTCTTGTTTTGCTTCACAACACCGTCCACATCCCTCCTCAGTTTGGGTCGGACGTGATCTGACGGCATGTGGAGCACATGTGCCGGCCTTCAACGATGTCAAAAGGTGCATATGCGCAGTGTCACTGTCAGATAGTAAGGAGCTGCCCTGCACCTCAGTGCTTTACTCTGCAGCCGCCCTCTAACCAATGCTTGCAGAGGATCGAATATTTTTTCAAAGTTTGTTATAAATTTATGCTCCTCCAGCAGCAGTAGCCAGAGAGAGTAAGCCTCTTTAGGAGTGATATTATGTTTTGCATGAATGAAATAATGAATGCATTTGTACTATTTCAAGCCAAACTACCAGAGGCTTTTGGACTTATGTTCTTAAGATATAATGATTTACTGCAGGTCCGAGTAGACTGGTTATCTGTTGCAAAAATATGATCTCATCCTCCATGGCTACACCGCTCAGGTAAGTAGTCTACAGGCAACTAAGGAGGGATAGATGGTTCATGTTTTAATTTCTAGACAAAAGCATTGGATAAACTGTTTCACTTTCAGACTCCTTCAGTAAATACTCACTTGCTCAAACACAAAAACACACTCCTGCAGCCTCTTTGTCCTCCTGAAGCGCACTGACCGTGATTGATTGTTGGGAAACAGTGGTTATGTTGCTACGCTGGAATGCACATTACATCAAGATTCTCGCACCCCTACGAAATTCCACCTCGCCGGTGAGTCGAGGCATCACAGACAGGCTTAAAATACGTCTGGAATTTACATTAATTCATGTTTAAAAGCACAGGGAGGACTTGTTGCTCACTGTTTAGAGAAACATCGTCCGTGAACCAGTTGCATCTGTTTTTGTCTCGTCTCCGCTGCTCTGCGTCTGAGTCCATTTAAAGGCAGCAAAGCAAACATGGTCTCTTTCATGTACAAGCTTTTAGGCCTCTGTTCTGGGCCCATCCATCTCATAAAATAAAGGTTGATGACACTTCACGGGCTGCTGGGTCACATGAGAGAAGAGCCTGGAGCTCGTTGCTGCAGTGTAATCAACTGAGGAGACTCGGACACTAAGTTTACCCACCTTTTTATTTGTTAATGGATACATCCCTTGGGTTTTCTTTCCTCTAATTTGCACAATCTGTTATTATTCTCTCTTCTACATCTGCAAATAAACAAAGTAAGCTGCTCAGTGATGAATGGTAATGCCCTGAGCTTTGTCCACGATCCCTCTGTCTGGTGTTAATTAGCACTCAGGGGCTGACCATGACGTGATACTGGGTGTGATGTCATGGAGTCCAGCGACCTCGCAGGTCAGACGCCACATTGCACACTGAGGCTTTGAAGCTCAGAAATATTGAGTCATTTTTTGCAGTCCTTGGGTGGCATTGGATATCATCTCCCTGTGCGTGTTGCAAATGTTTGTTCTCAGATACATTAGACCATTACAGGTGATTACAGTTTGCCAGGTTGCATGAGCGTGATTTCCCCAAAACAGACAACTGTTTTTTTCCCCGTCGGAGCGGACAACAACAGGGCGGCCGTAGTCACAACAGAGCTGGGAAACACTTCTTCATTGTCTCGTAGGATTTAATTAAAAGACTGTTGTCATTTTAACCTATAACAACATTTTTAGGGCGGTTATTATAACAAACTGAACTGAACATGGTTAAGAAATAAACAGTAAACTTCCAACTAATTTAGAAATGTATCAATAAAGCATTGAATCACCAACTCAGGGTTTATCATTTGTATCAGTTTAGGAGGATTATATTCTGTAAACATCATGTAAACATGTGTTTCAATGACTTATCATTATATAGCATTTGTGTATGGCATATGTTTTTAACTGTCCTTTCTATTCTATAGTTCTATGTGGTTTTATGATACTGACTGCTTCATTTTTTATTACATCGTACACATAAAGGCCCAACTAGGCACAAGAGTTGAAGATTAGCGAAAGCTATACTCTCTGTGCAACACATGGGATTTGTGCTCTGTACTGGAACTATGTTAAATTGCAGCATCCCTATCAAATAAAATCACTTCAATTCAATCAGCCTGCATGTTCTCTTCTGAAAACTGAATTGTTTGACATTTTAAAGCATGTTGTGAACACTTTTTAACACCGTCAGTTTGATTAGATGAATGCAACAAAAACCACTTGGTTTAAAAACCTTAATCCTTTCTAAACCTTGATTTCAATACGTACGTTATGTTTCCAATGTGTAACATACACATGTTCTGTAACTGATGCTGTATACGTTACTTAACAAACATTAGTCATCTGACGTTTGTATGTTATGTAGCTTAAAATGTACGTCAACTTCTTAAACGAAGTAACATTGACATAGTTAACTGGAAAGTTGTCCTGAGCAGCAATTTACACACGGGAAAATATATTTAATGAGCAGCTCCAGTCTTGTTCTAAGACATATAAAATGCTCTGCTTGAAATAATAAATTGTTTCTTATGTGTTTCTTCTGCAAAATATGTTAAATTATCTTGTAAAAATCCTCCCAAAGCCTCTCCTCCTTCATTAAATATTCCTGAATCTGCATAAGCCCCGCCCACTATGCACATTTCCAACCGCCCGCTGCATCGCGAAAAACAAAACACATTTCTGCCATCGATTAACTTAAACTTAGCTAGCTTGAAATGTAGTAATCAGTAGTAGTAACGTTAATGTTTGTAGTCAGTAGTGAGTTTGCAAAAATTACGATGACGGTCACAGCTGGCTCGCGCATCGCTGAAGTGGTTGCAGTCGGTTTCACATAACGATATGTATAGCATCACCCCGTCCATTAACGGGATTGGCTCCTTAGGTTTGTGACGTCTCAAACCTGCCAATCAGAAAACGTGTTGTTCAGCCTGTCCTTGGTACACTGCAGTTTAGAAGCAGACAGGCCCAGCCATGGAGATGACTGCTGATGTTGTCCCTGATATGTCTTGTAGCACATAGAGAACACCACATGGAGATGTTTACAAGGTTAAACACTTGATTTTCACTGGAGGGGGGCTTTAATAAAAATTAAGATTTGATGGAAACAACATATGTAAAATATACAGTATATAAAATATGTAATAACTTCCTTTTCACAAAAATCTTTACATTTCCATATACAGTATATTCGTTTGTGTGTTTCTGTGCATGCATTTCTCCCTCTTCCCCTGCATGGAAGGCTTCTGCTCTCCCCAAGTCTCCACGCTGGCTGGTTTCAGTTGCCTGTCGTTGAACCACAAAAGCCCCCGCGACTCTGCCAACGAGCCAGCACATATCTGCTTGCAAACTATTTGCAACATTTTTTATTCAGGTGTCTGCAGTGACAGCACCAGTGTCTTTGCTGGCAAGTCGACTTCAGCGCGTGTCAGGGAGCAAGCAGGAGCATGTGCAAGGCACCTGATCAGCGTACCAGTCAACTCATGTGTCAGATACACAGAAAAGGATAAAAACAATTTAAAAGAACACAAAAGTGGTGTCAGGCTGCCACGTAGGACTAAGGTTACGCATTGGACAGGATGACTGACTGAAACATGGCTTATGTGTTTGACTATGACAACTAATTTTTGACATTTGTATTGTTCCTCTCAGAGACCATTTGTCCTGTCAAACAGTGCTGCAGGAACTGAAGACTTGCCGAGAGTTGTCAAACATTCGCCAGCTTGTTTGATTGCAGCCAGGTATGTTTCACCGAGGAGAAGTGCTTATAAAAACAGTGACGGCATCAGAGTTCAGAGCCTCAGACATGATAAAATATACTTTGTCTATCGTTTAATCCCTTGTAAGTGCCATGAAATAGTGTTGAGATTTTAATTAGCACCGGTATGTTAGGGTGGGACTTTTGGAGAGGCCTGGTGTGAAAGGTCTGTTTTAGGCCGGACACAAACTACAAACTGGTCACAGTTCAAAGCCAATGAAGAGAATTCCCCTTCTCCAGGTATTGTTCAGATAAGTTCAGGGTTTCAGTGCTGAACATGATGAACAATCAGTGCAGTGAAAAGTGTCAGATACAAGAGGCTGAGTTGAGAAGTGCTCATACTCTTTACAATCCCTTGATGCATCAGCTGAACTTACTGGGGAATGCCAGAATCTTTCTGAAAACCCTCTGTCTGACTTCTACAACATTCTATTGATCTTTTCTATCTGGACAGCTTCTCCAACATGTTTTGTCATTCAGGTGAAGTTCAGGTATGGGCTGCATTAGCTGTCTCTTCATGCTAACACAAACTCTGAACATCAAAGAGCACCGGGAGGACATATGATTCAATGTCATCCAGCCTAAATTGAGAGTTTCAGTGTTTCTCTGATGAGCGTAGCAGGCAGTGCACGATCACTACAGAAATATGTTAATATTTTCTTTAGCAAAGATCAAATATTGAATCTTTCTCCACCCATTTTTGATACGACACTTGAGGTATGGTGTCAGGTTTGCACAGCAAAGATAAATGAAAGCATACTGTGTTTGACAGGCTTTTACATTTTTGGGGCGAGGGACAGTCTTGATGCAATGACAGTGTGGAAGAGGAACAATGGAGCAGTAATGAGAAGGACTAAATATTTTGGATGTCAGAACTGTTTTATCAGTGCTGGATGGTGGGCTGCAGAGATGACTGATTCTGAATGTGAGTAAGAGTTGAAGTACATTTGCTACGCTGAAGCAGAAAAGGAACCTGCTGTAGGCAGGGGAAAAGACAAGGAATGAGAGGAACAATCGTTGGACAGCTATCAGGTCGAGACACACTGTCACTACCACACCGACACACACCGACAAGGTAGTGATCCACCTGCCTGATTGGAGCCAACACTGTAGATGGTGTTCATTGAAGCCATGGATGTATCCAGGGAAGTGAATGCCATGTACAAATATGGTAACTCATTAGATCCAATAAAGGTTGTCTGAAAAGGCCTCTACATTTTTAGCAGTTATAGAGTATGTGCATTGTAGTCCTTCCAACACAATCTCATCTCTGGTAATCAAATAACAGTTTATCAAACCCTCCAACAATCAATCACAACGTACCCAGTTTGATCCTTACATCTTGCTTCCCATCGTCTTCATGCCTCTTTTTCCTTTCAGCTCAGTACGGTCTATAATCTTACAAAGGCACAGAATTCATAAAAAAATCCTTTTGTAATGATTGTATAAAAGACCAGACTACATCTGGTTGTCAGCAGTGTTGTGCCTGAACACTAAAAGAGTTCATTGAATGTACTATTATTTTTGGTGAAAGGTGAACTAGAAGGATCAACGTGAGCGTAGACGAGACAGTGAAGACCGCTCACATTCCGAGAGGTACCAAGAGTTACTGAGCAAGTTATACAGCAGCCGAAGTCGGATTCATGGCACCGGGAATGCATCCGCCATGGCTAATGCTGCTAGCAATTCAGACTGTGCAGCTACCATTACTATTGAAGCCAGTTTTTAATGAACATTTGACAGAGTTTTATGAACAAATCAGTAGAGATTCGGGCAAAATCTACCATTTTTATGCAGATTTTTCCCGCCATGTCTGGAAAAACAAGTCCTAACCTAAGTCACATCAGCAACGAATTTGAAACGGCAAAATCCAGTTGAAGCATTTGGCCAGTCTTGCGCCTCGATCCCACATGATCTGACGCGTTCCGTCTGTGCCGCGGAGCCCTCGCCGACAGGAAGCGTGTCTGATCCGCAGTGGAGTGCTGGACGAAGCAGTTGGATTCACGAGATCACAAGATCGCGGGAAAACTACGTTAGCGCACGAGAATCGCGAAATCACGCGATAGACCCAGCGCGTATCTTTAGCTGAGCAGAGCAGAGACACGCTTCTGTGACGCACCAGAGACAGATTGCAACGCGTGCTGTGGAATCATGAGCATTTACTTGAATGGGCGCAACCGACCCCGGAGGTCGCGGCACACACGGAACGTGCTGGAGACGGATCCTGTGGAATTTGAGGGTTAGGGAATATCTGTGAGTGAGTGATGACTACTAGAAGTCATTATTACAACTGAGAAACTAACTAAAAAAACAAATAAGTGAACGTGAACTAGTTCATCTGAATCTGTGTGAACTAAACTACAGTATAAGCTGACTCTTTTTAAATGTGAACTTGCACAACATCAACTTTCCTTGCAGTTTAATGCCGTTCCTCCTGCTATCACCCCCTTGTCTGCTCGTGTAAATGGCTAGCTTAGAGTTCTATAGAGTTTTTATACCTAAAAGAGTTTGTACATTTATTGTGGGCAAGTCCACGTTTTCTGAAAAGCAATAACTACACCATTGTCTTTTCTTTCAGCTGCTTGACAGGAACATTTGTAATAGCTCATATTTCAAAAGAATAATGACCTGAACGTTTATCTCCAAATGCAGCAACACTAGAAACACCAGGAAGAGCAAAGATGAAACTTGACATCAGTCAAAAAGATACGAATCTGTGAAATTGAAACAAATCGTAAAACAATCACAGAAGGTGTTTCTTTTCTCTCCCCTCTCTTCTTTGAAACAACAGGTGATATAACATGATTTAAAACCCCTGACTGCTGCAGCACCAATTAGCTGGGTGTACATTTACATGTGTCTGGGGCTCATGGACACTCGTAGATCATACTGACTCAAGTGGGAGCTGTTTGGCCTGGAGCTGCATGAATGAATTATAACAGTTTCCAGCTCCAGCTTGGAGGGCCCCCATGTTCTGGGGATGAATCAAGTTCTTACCTTGCCAAACCGTCCATCCTAACAAATCACCTCGTACTCAGCTGGAGTCATATATTTCTGCAAACAAGAAGAGGGTGCAGAGACACTTGCTCGTTCATTTTTTAAGGGTAATAAAAGCAGAGTGGTCATCATTATTGTAAGATAACTGATGAATACTTTATATGATTAAAGTCATGTTCACCCACTGACAGATATATTGCTAATGCTTGCGTTGTGCGGTCCACAACGTACAACACAAATCTGCCCAATTTACAGCATCATTCAACGCAGTACCAGCAAAGTATGTATAATACTCACAGGCAGATATGTCCCTCTGCTTTGTTGGTCAGTCATTTAAAATATTGTTACTTGGTTCATGAAAAGAGAGACTGAGAAATGTTGTTATTTGATGATTATTCGAGCAGAGAGCATTTATGTAAGCATGCCAACTTTTTATGTACGTGACTGGACCGGGTGTCGCTTATGTTGAACCAGGAACGTGCCGATCCATCCAGTATCATTTGAGATACTGCACTTGATAAGATAAAACTATGACCTCCTGGTGGCTCTAATCATAAGTCAAGGGATCACCAAAGTCATTATGTTTCATCTTGTGAGCATCATGAATGTCTGTACAGCAAGTAACTGTATAATGGTGTACTCAGGAGGGGGGCAATTGCCCCACTTGGTGCCCCCATGTTTGAAAAAATGCTGCGAAAGTGCCCTCATGCATGCCCCTTTAGTAGATAAAATAAAAAAAAGTGCTCTCTAAAGTGCCTTTCCAATGGATTATTACCCAGCTAGCAGGAAACGTTCCCATAACATTGGCTAAAGGCCAGTTCAGATCAATGATTCGCAACGAGACTGGATGCAGCTGCCAAAAGAATTCCCTGACATCTGATCGTAAACGTTCCAAAACTGGGCCGTTCACATCAAAGCAACGCAGCGCACACAGACACAGCTGACCGTCTCCATAGCAACATCGCACTGACATACCCCACTACTGCGTTAACACTATAACGTTAGTTAATACTATAACGTTAGTATTGGGCCTAGATTACATGAATGATCTAGCTGGATTTCTGTTAAGGTTATAAAAAGAAGTGGATGACAGTGACAATGACGCGATCACAATGTTAGCTGTAACACTGATTAATAAACGTAGAAGAAGGAGAGTTAGGAAAGAGAGGATCTGGAGCCGTCTTTGGCTACTGCAGCGCCAGAGACAGGGGGCCTACGCCAATTTATGCTGTTTCCTGATTGGCTGAAGTGAAATAGATACATCATTCATGCTGAGTATCTTTTCAGGATGTTAGTATGGTCTGAACATGACTTATAAAATGTTTCTGAAATGTGATTTGTTAACAAAAGAACATTCTTCAAAACATTACCCGAACATCGCACGTAACATTCTCAGAACATTCTTAGAGCAAAACATTTCTAACTCGGTGGGTGCCCTTCTCGTGGATAAATGATACATGTTGGAAAATCACGCCGGGAACACACCGGATGCCGAAACGCTGCGAAGAGCCGCGCAACGAAAATCGCGCGCGAGCCGGAGCACTTCCGTTCACACCAGAAGCGCATTTCTCCGCGCCGGTCGACAAGCGCCTCTGCTCCTCAGCCGTCGTTTACTCACATTTGTTTTCATGTTTTCATCATGCTCTCTCTCTCTGTTTGCGTGTGTGTTTTGACACCCCGCCCGCACCCCCTATAGCCAGTCCACTTTGTGTCTCTCTCTTTCTTGTGTGTGCCTGTGTGTGCCTGTGTGTCTGTGTCTGTGTGTGAATCTATGTCTGTGTGTCTGTGTCTGTGTGTATCTTCATCTCTCCAGCGCTCTGTTTAGATACTGACAAATATATAAAAGCACACAAATATAACATCGCATTTGTCAATCGCGGTGTTTTATTTTGAAAATAGTTTTAATTTTGAAGATTGACCGGATTCTCTCGTTGTTTCATGGGTGACTTCCTGCCAGGATTGACGCGATCGCTCACGGCTCGCGCAAAAAATAGACCAGACGCCGAAACGATCGCTGCAGGCCGTGAGCCGGCCGCGGAGGTGCGCGCCGTGGCGCGCCTGGTGTGAACGACACAATCGGTTAACATGGGCGCCGAAAGGAAACTGGCTCCGCTTCTCTGCGCTTCGCGGCTATTCGCGGCGCTTTGGCGTCCGGTGTGTTCCCGGCGTCAGTTGGCCTCCGCACCTACTATGTGTGAGACAATGTGTCCTCATGGGATGCCTCATGAAAATGCCCCTGTTTCGCGTCACAATTGGTGCCCCATGGCATACAGCTGATGCCCTTTTTTTGCCCCTGCCCCTTAAACAGCCTGAGTACACCACTGACCGTATCAATATAACAACTACAACACTAATAGTGGATATTTCAGTCGGGACAAAGTCGTTGATTAACAAACATTGCAATCCATGCTGCTAGCATGGCTAATAACACATAGTATCGTGGTTGTCCTGCGTCTGACCTCAAAGACGCCAGGTGCATACTGTCTTTTACAAGAGTCTGCCTGTGTGTCTCTACGACGAGTGTGTTCACGGTGTTCAGGAGGAATATGATCCTCCTAATCGTGGTACGTTTTCAGCATCGAGATGCATTGCACTGAGTTAACATTTCATCAAGTCCTTAATGAGAAAGAAAAAGAACTCTGCAAGAAATATGCTGAAGTTAAAGTTCCACTATGACATGGAAAGACCCAGAAAAGCAAAAAGGTTCTCAGTCATCCAGGGCATGGTAATTTGAAGCTCAATCCAAAACCAACTGGACTTGACTAGCTCTGTCCACCAGTCAGTTTAGAACTGAAAAAACTTTTCAGATGAGAGGTGAAACGTCTTCAAGAACTTCAACCAAGTGCAGTTGCCTTTTGGATTAAGCTAAGAACCCAAATGCACAAAGTAAAAGATACTTTCCTGTTTTTAAATTGATTCTTAATGACAGGTGTTCTTTCAAATCCCAGAAGCAATTCAATCCATTAGTCAAAACTCAAACTGGCTTTTTGTAATGGACATGGCACCATGACTCTCACATTACTTTTAGAGCTATCATCGTTAGACTTCCAACACGTGATGCAGAACCTGCTAATCAGAGGGTGATGTTGAGAAGAAGCCTCAAGACATGATGCAAGATAGAGACATGGAGTTAAAAAAACCCACCGCAATCCTCTCTCAACTAAACATCCTGCTCTTCACAAACCAAATGGTCTTTTTTCTCCTCCACACTACTTGCTAATGAGGGTCAGTGTAATTGTTGCAGGAAACACCGCGCTGATCAGAGGTGCAATTTGAGGGAAAATGAGGTTCTGTCAGATGACCTCATCCCTTTGGTCGGGTAGGCCGAGCCCCGAGGCTTTTCTGATTTGTCTTCTTGGGTCAACAGAACCACATATGTGGAATGAGCCTGTGTGTGTGTGTGTGTGTGTGTGCGTCACAGACTAAAGTGATGTCACCACAGGGAAAAAAGTCCAGTGAAGATGAGTCTGGGTGAGGAGCTGAGCTGATTAGACCACCTACAAATGATTCAACGCCAATTTAAGGAGATTTACTGGATTCTCAGCAGACTGGCTCCTCTGTCTTATCAAAGATCTCAAAGCAGGAGGGCTGATTAGAGATCTTTGATTAAACAGGAATGTAGCTTGAATCATGTTTAATTGATAAAGGATGAGTTAGGTATCATTCTTTTTGTCCGTACGGGCTGAGATAAACAACACTTAATCACAGGGCATTAAACCAGGGAGGTATAGCTTACATCTCAATGACATCACAGGTATATCTGAGGAAAGTCTTTCTACAGAGCAAACAACCGGATAGAATAGCATGGGGCTAATTAAAATGGGCATTTTAATGGACCCCAAGCTTAGTAAGCCCTGCTTACTTTCTGCAGACCACAGTGGATGTGATGCAGGACATGTCAGTAGACATCAATAAACTGCGATGGTATGGCAAGGATAGGATAAGTGTTCACAGGTTTGATGATGAGGTTATAAAATAAATGGTAAGGTATTCTGCATGTGATTCCCTAATGTAGGTTGGAAACTATAGGTCATGTGTGTAAACCGAGGCAGACTAAAACAGTGGTTTTCAAAATCAGCGATATTGTCGGGAAGATAAATCTACGGGCAGTCGAAAGATGATTAAAGGAATTTTAACTTTACTGACTTAACTGAACTTTTCTCTTTTGAAATACTAAATATCTTCTCATCAAAGAAAAATTGCTCTTTGGTTGAACTGCTCACCAATCATGTCTACAATATGACCATAAGCTGTGATTTTCTGTCCCAATTAGACACTGTTATAGCGTCAAAAGCCAAAAAGATAGGGCGCCCCTGGTCTAAACGCAGTCACTTGACAGCTGACACTTGAATGCATCGATGGAATGCCCACAACCAACAGAAAGTGCCATGTAGACTTTCATTCTTGCCTAATGTCCTCACTTCAGAGACAACAGAACTGACAGCACAGGAAGTAATGAGTGGTCATTAAACAGCATTTATATAGCAGCTGGTGGTTTGAATACAAAGACTCAAACAGCTTGTGATGTATTTTAAGCTTTATCAACAACAGAAGAAGATGAACTTTTTTACTAAAATAGAAACTATCAATCCCAATGAATGACATCACACAGTGAGAAAAGCACATTTAGTTAGAGCGCTTGTTTTAATATGAGCCAGTCCTCAGAGAGGGTGAGTACATGCAACAAAAGAAGTAATGGAAGCTTTTGAAAGAATCCCTTGTCCACTTATTTCACATGTTTTAGTTCTCCTTTAATCATATCATATCTTTGATCCACCCACCTATCACTAAATTAAAGGCTCTCTCTCACAAATTATCCATTAGCTGGGAAATGTGTGCACTGGGCTGGTTATCGCTGCCAAACCTCCACCATTACCAGCTGTGGCCGAGCCTTGCAGCGGAGGAAAATGACCAGACAAAAGGTACACTCAGTCTGACTCCAGGTCAGAGTCTGGGCTCAAATCTGGCATCTTTTGATCTCTGTATGTTCCTGTGACAAACACAGTTTTATATCAAGTAAAGAAAAGTTTATTTGATCATTAAAGGAGACACAGATGGCATGCAACGAGGATCACAGGCCAGGAAGTTGTCGCCTATCAGCCAAAAGAGGCAAGCGCATTCTTTGTTAGGTAGTTTTTATGGAATTTCTGCTGCTAATGACATGTGACGAAGATCCAGACCTTCCAATTCTTAAAGAAGTTGTGACTGTGACTTCTCTGAAAGGACATCAACAGGTTAGCCTGCCAACTGATGCACTGGATATCTATGTTACATAATCATTTTAAAATTTACTTGATAGTAAAAGGCGTAGAAAGACAGGAAATGAAGACAAGAGAGAGTATGACCTGGGTTGGAAATGAAGATAGACCCTTAGTACATGGGGCACACGCTCTTCCGGGACATCATTTGTGAGTGCAGCCTATTCTCAATATCAAGTCTTCAAATACCGACCCTTCGTGATGACCCTTGGTGTCTCTTATTCCCCACCAAAACAAGCGGGTTGTCGTGGGTTTTTCAGACACGGGAAGACCCGCTAATAAATGCCATTTGTCTCTTTTCCCATTGGCAGTGGAGTATACTCCTTTTGGTCTCTTTTCTGCTGCGTCAACATCTGACGTCACAAACGCACCGGAAACAGGGTCGCATTGTCGCCTTATGTCTTCTTCCCCTCAGACCAGAAGAAGCTCTATCACCTCTTGCCAGTGTTGCTGCATCTTGCACGACACAATAAAGGAATTTGCTGTTTTATGTTGTTCTTCTGTATTTACATTACAGCAGCCAGAACTTCAATGCGCGTCACAGCATCGTGCCGGAAAGGGGCCAATCGGAGCCAAGGCGATAATTACCCAGATCTACTGCAGAGTCATTTGAACCAAGTCTGAATGTCAATTGTAACCTTTCCCACTAAGCAAAAAAGCCGGTTGTTAGCAGGTGTTAGCTGGTTTTTATTCAGTGGGAAAGGGGCTTTACAGATGCACCATTTTGTGTCTCCATGAGAGGCACTGAGCTTTAAGCTAACTCCAATGCAAACCTGTGCACAGCAATATTATATGCTCAGAGCAACCTCACAAGTGTTTTTAGAAAGCCAGATGAAGTCCACTTGGGGTGGTGGTTGTGGTGATGGATGGCTGAAAACTGTTGTAAAACTAAATTGGTTTTCTCAACTAACAGCGCTCTGGTTAAGGTTTCATTAGGTAACACTAAACGACTTGGTTGGGGTTACGTAGAGATGGTTTTGGCGAAATATGCTTCTCTTCAAGGTTGAGAAATTTGAAAACTTTTACTGTTGGAAAGAAACAAAGTGAACCACAGTATTCCAACCATTAACCACCCAAACCTTCTAAACATCACTGGACCTGGTTGCACTTTATGGCACACAATACTTCCTTCTTTGCCCCCCATTAGCCAAAGCACATGTCGCCTGACTGCAGACATAGTAAGTTGTAATTGTGCATTTGCTGTAGATTCTAAAAATGCACCCGAAACTACAAAGAAGGAACAAAGAATATTTTAGAGAACTGTTGCAAAGATAAAGTTTCACTACAGATGCATTGGACCATTGGGAATGGTGCAGTAAGTCGTGTCGCCAGTCAGTGGACAGGTACATGTCAGTTTCCTCGTCTCAACTCTCAACAAACATACAAAACCTGAGA
The DNA here is from genome assembly GCF_022749685.1 of Semicossyphus pulcher. Lineage (NCBI taxonomy): Eukaryota > Metazoa > Chordata > Actinopteri > Labriformes > Labridae > Semicossyphus > Semicossyphus pulcher. Next base: position 8,120,586 of record NW_027211693.1, read on the forward strand.
GCCGCCAATGCTCTAACCCCCTTAATCTCTGAGCCTACATCACAGAGCAGGAAGCAGCCAGACAACCCCCAACCCAAAGCCAAGGGCAAGCAAGGGAGCACACCTTTGGCTGCAGAAAGCAAACAGGGGAGAGAGGAGATCTATATTTCACAAAGCAGCCCCCGGCACTCAGGGCTCGGCAAAAGTAAACAATAGCACAAACGGGCCCTTAATTGATGGCACCGGTCCTTTTTATACATTAAATAGATGTGAAACGGTGGAACGCAGCGACCAGATCACAAAAGATTTGCAACACCCCAGGATTACTGAAGAATGCCTTCCTTTGATCTTACACCACTTAGTCTTTGATTCCCTGTAATTACACTAAGCAGCCGCTCGCTCAGACAGGGTCAGAAAAATGATGTATGGCCTTTAGCAATTTCTTAATTTTAGGAGGAATAAGTGACTGTGCCTCGGTCGGTGCACACAGTGGTGGCTAACAATAAAAGTGACGTTGCAGTGAAGCTGCTCATTTATGTTATCATATAAAAATCTTGTCTCTCCAGTTGCACGCTTCTCAAAAGCTTCCAAAAATGTAACAACAAACAACAAATGTATCTGCACATTTTCATTCCGTGATTTATAATGTTGATATGGTGATAGGACATAAAAAAACGTGAGTCTGTACATGGTGTTTTATTTTGAAATTACCGGATGTTCTAAACTTCCTGTTTGGAATGATCTGCTCTGTGCTTGATGCGTGCTTGAAGCGGCCTCAGTAAAACATAAACATGGTACGTATTTTTAGTGGAGCAGAGCGGAGAGACGCTTCTGGGATGCGTTGGAGACGGAACGCTGTGCTGTGGAAACACGAGCATTGACGTGTGGGCGCGATCAACTCCGGAGGTCGCAGCGCACATGGAATGTGGCGGACACGGATCCTGTGGGGTACAGGAGTTAGATGATCAGTTGGTGGGTCACTCTGCCACTTTGACGGCGAAGACTGAAATATCTCAACAACTGTTTGATGGCATGCTATTACGTATAGTTCAGAGATTCATTGTCCCAGGGATGAATCCTACTGGCTTGTTGTAATAGCACTGACATTGTTTGCTTTCAGGACAAAATCTCTACAACTACTGGATAGATTGTCATTAAATTTGCTTCAGTTTGCTCTAAAAAGCTCTAAAAAGAATGCTAAAGACTTTGGTGATACCTGACCTTTCCTCGTGTACCACAACCAGGTCAAAGATTTCACTCATCCAGTTAAAATCTAGAGTTTAAAACCAGATAAATTCATTGTTGTATTCATGTAGCCAATGGAATATAAACATTTCAGTTATTTCCACATACAACTTCGACAAAGTGGCTTCAAATTTTAGATGCCCATTTGTTTTTAGTATTTCCATTTTAGAATCTGTATCATGTTTCTTTATCTCATCTAAATGTGTGGTTAAAGCTGTCCTTTCACTAATCTCTAAATCATATCATTTGCATGTTCACTCATCAGCTCCCATCCTGCGTGAGTTTCAGTGAGAGTGTGTGACGACTCGTGCAGATAGCTCTCACTGCTTCCTCTGAGAGGCGGTGGCGGCACTGGTTTGCCCTCTCAGCAGTTGCATGCTACGGAAGAAGATGGCAAAGATAGATGAAAGACTGCCTGCATGTATGGCTGGAACAGAAGATGAGACAGGGGGAAGTCTCCAAAACAATTTCATTATTGACACAGTAAGTGCAGGCCATAAGGGTCCTCTCTTCTGGGTCCTCATCAAAGTTCTTTACAGGAGGCCAAATGGGAAATAATGCGCCAGAAAGCCTGAACCAAATCACTCTTGGCATCAAAGGATTGCCATTATCTCACACATATAAAAAACAAACACGCGCATTCTCAGAGGAATCATGGTGTACCATTTTGCTTTGATGTCATTTATCTGGATGTTACAAGCCGCTGTTTCAAGACAACGATTTTCTTGTCACTGCAAAGAGTTACAGTTCGTTGAAGAGAACTGCTACCGATATTTGTGAAGTGTTTTAGGCATTTTAAAGTCAAAAAACGTAAAGTCAATGCATATCTAAGCTAAAGGGCATTGTTTCGCCCTATCATTGTTGTTATATCAAAGCCTATGGATGCCCTGGAGGTGTCCACCTTTGGAACCAACTGTCCATCGTGTCTTAGTTAATAAAGGCAATAAAACACTCCTGATTTGTTACAGGTTTGTTTTAACACATTTTATACACAGATCATTCACAACTACTCATTGTGTCCCCCCACAATTTTATCCATTTCAGATGAAGTTTTTGGAAAGTTAGACCATTTTGGGAGATTGAATCTGTACTCTAGAACCCAAACTGAGAGGTAGTTAGTGGAGTTAGTATTTAGCAATTAAAGACAAGCGAATGTGCATGCCCATCTTATCTGTTGACGGTACCGTGTGGGGTTTCCTGCACAAACATCTTTGACCTAAAAAGGTTAATTTATTCTAAATTCTTAAATATGAATTATTTACAACTCCAAGATTATTTTCCCTGACTTTTGCAGATTCATAGATATGCTTCCACGAGTAAAGTAGCGTCCAAACGTTGGCCGGAATGTCGCCTGCTTGCAATCAAACATTACTCGATAGCGCCTCTAGTGGGGAAAAAACATTTAAGTTTACCTTTAAGTTTGGGATATGAGGTCAAGTGATTGATTTAATTAAATATGGTAATTCTATTCTGAAACAGTGAATGATAGGGGTGCGAATCAACATGATATGCGATACTTGGCCCACGATAACGATAATATCACGATTGAGTGATTCTGCTATTATTTATATATTGCAAGACAATCATGATGATGCATCAGGATATCTATTTAACTTCTTCAGCCAATTCATGTCCGTTCACGTGAACCTCATTCATGTCGTATCGATATTTGTATCGCATCAGGACGACGATATATTGTAGTATCAATATTTTGTATTTTGTCCCACCCCTAGTCAATGACATGTATGATTCAGTGTTCAAGAATATTCATAACACTTTACCATCATGTCACGAGATAATATTCATCATGACGTACAACGGGCAAATACTGTACGTCAGATTCATTCTCTGGCATAGACGGCCTGTAACTGCAGCACTCAGTGAGCCTGCATCCCTCTTTAGGGATTAGACGAGGCTTCCTTTCCGCTGAGTTTGTTTTCCCTTCACCCTTATTCTCTTAAATGCCCATGAAGATAAGATGGCTGGCGTGATAAGTGAGCGTGCACCTCCCGGCACAAAGCAGATACAGTGGATGACTAAAGGCGCAAGTGTGCCTTTCCTCTTTGTGGGTCTTAAATTTCAAAGAGAGGTCAGAATGGGCAGGGTGAGTTAGGAATCTTGCACGAACAGAGTCAGAAACCGCTGTAATATTTTAGTCACTTCATTTCGCAGAGAAATGAGCGATCATGAGAGTCAAAATTAGACAGTTTATTGAAACTGTATCTGTACAAAAGCTGCTGGGATTCTCTGCCATGAAACAAACCCTCATTCATAAATAAAAAGATTTGCATCTTGTTATGATGGGTGGATATAAGAACATGCAACAAATCACCTTATCTTAGTATGACTTTGCGTGTGTATGGGTGCGTGTATAAGAGAGAGAGAGTAGGAGTGAGTCTACTACCACCAGGATTGAGAGAATTACTCGACTCAGGGTTCAGGGCCTTGCTCAAGGGCACTTAAAGGGTAGTTCAGGACACTTTTTTGAATTGCTTCATAGATTGTTTCAGCCAGCAACCATACCCGGGCTGTAATGACTGTAATGTGATACTTGTTGCCATTGTGCTTGTCCAAAAAAAGTGCTAGTTTTTGCTAGTGAAAGGGTCAGATTGTTATTCTAAGTGGAAACATTATATTTTTTTGTTTAAGAATTAAATACTTTTTTAAAAACTGGAAACAGAGCCATTACATGTCAAGACTCCATTGACAAAACGGCAGCAGTTATGTCTCCTTGAAGAAGGGAGTTGCTTGTCCACCACTGCTGTTTCTGTTGTCTTTTTTCTAATCTAACAAATATTGTATTGCAACAGAAATGACATTTTAAATCACCAAAGCCGCACAGTTACACAAACTATCAAAAGTGATTGAAGTGTGTTACACCAGAAACTCCCGTGTTTTTGTAAATGGTGTTTGGTGGTTTTGAAAAGGGCGATGGAACGTTTGTTTCTTGTTTAAAAAAAAAGGATCTTACCTTCAAAAAAACGGTCTGTTTCTGTAGCGATCCTTCGGTTATGTTTTTAGAATATTCAAATAACAATATCAAACATGTCAGTTGCATTTTTAGTGGACGCACTTTGATTGGGAGAATTTGCCTGCAGGGATTATGTTGCAACCATTACAGCCCATCTTACGGCTGCCAAGACAAGTGATCTACTGGAGCAATCCCAAAACTTTTTTTTATTTTTATCTATTAGTCATTTAGACCTCAAAATATTTAATAATAGGGCCCAGGTTATACCGGGATTCCCCTTAAAGTGTCAACACAAAAGCTCAAAGGGGATGGTTCTACTTTGTAGTGCACTGAATTTTCCAAGTTTGGTTTTGGGATTCACTGAAAAATCATAATCATACTTTTTTTCTATTACTTTACATTGACTACATAGCGTTTCCATTCTATGCACTCAAAAGCTTCATGTTTCATGCCCCTTGTGGAGAAAAGACGTTGGATAATCCTGAGATAACCGAGACGCTCACGGATCACTGCATTTTGTGTATGCATTTGTGTGCACTTGACACCCACACAGACAACACAAGCCTGAGCACACAGAAACGCTCTCTACAAAGCTGCACACGACTGAGTAATGAAAATTCAGTCGATGACAGACAAAGCTCTATTGTGCCACATTAATAAGATTTAATACGGAGCTTTCTTGTCCTCCGACACTGGCAGGCCAACTTGTTCTTGTTGGCAAACTCGTCTTATCTCAGCATCTTCCAGCCACGTCAGTCAATATTTGGCCTCTAGCTTATCTAAACTAAGGTTTTCAAAGCATCCTGAAAATGACAGGTAGCAAAATGTGGAAGTTACGGTTCCATTTTCAGAGTACCATGAAGTGTGCTCTAGCCTTTTTTTCAACAACACAAAAAAGAGTTAAGGTGCCAGATCTCTATGTGGATGAGCTGTCTTCAGTATTAACATGTTTACTCCAGCGCAAAAGAGGCATACAGCAGCCTCTTGGGTTGACTTGATAAGAATCAAATGTTTCCTTAAAGTTTCACAGACTCTAACAAGGAGGATATCTAGTTACAAAAAACCCTCCCACTGTTAAATTATTACACAAAGACAAAGTTTCAATGGACTTCAATGAAACCAGGACATTTTTACACTGAACATGAGGGATGTGGAAATGTATTGTGCTGCCTTGTCACACCTGCCTTGTCCATCAGTGTGTGCTGGCATCTCTTGTAGTGTGTTATTAAAGTTTGTGGACGTCGTTCAAACATTTTAGCATTTTGAGTTGTCTTACATGCTCTGTATTAAGTGTTTTTTATTCCTTAAAGTAATAATCTCAAACATCTTCATGTAAATAAATGTCTGTTAAGTCTCTATCTATCGCCGAATGAGTTAACACAATGGTGATTGAGCCTATGGCCCACTGATGAAAGCCTTTGCATTTGCAATATTATGGACTGGGTGTCTGGTGGGGAAAAAATCACAAGTGGCGCCCAGTTAGTGACGCGTTTTCCATCAGCCAGCAGTGGTTGGTCTGGCAGAGAGGGTAGGTGGAGCTAAGCGGCTGCTTTTCCGCTCTCTGCAAGTGTTGTGCGTAAACAGTAATCTACTATGGCTGAACAAACAAAGAAAAGATGGATGACTACAGATACAACTTCAAAAATAAGTGAAAATCCAAAGAAAAAGAAACTCAGACGCTCAGAAGAAGCAAACAGTCTGAAAAGGAAAGCGACCGTCAGCGAGGAAAATCAAAAGTTACAACCAGAGCCAACCGTGGACGTCACACATGCAACAGTCTGGATATCTGGGAAGTGTCTTCCCGCAATTACTGTTTATCGCCATAGGTGGCGCCTAAGAGAACGAAACAGAGATCTTCGAGGTTACAACTTTAAAAATATCTAAGTGACTTTTTTATTATTATAGGTGCCTCTTTAACATCTTTCAAGTAATAATAGATACCATCGCATGACCGTTTTATCTCAATTATCCCTTTTTTTAGGGCCCCTCCATTCCTCCTTTTCCTGTGTGTTGTGTTCTTGTGTTTGTGGCTTTATTATGCTATTGGCGCATGCACACTACTGTTTGTGTCTGTGTCAATTTATACATGTTAGGTTTGATTAACAAATGGTATTTCACATGATTTAATACGTTTTTTAACATGAAGTCTGTGACAACCGATGACAATGTCCCATGTTGATCGCGGGGCAAATAAACTTAAATATAAAGAAAGAATGAAATAGAACCTGTTTGTCCTCTGATTTGAGCTAATGTGTTTACAAAACACACAAACATATAAGTCGCCTAACTGCGAAAACTCACAATATCATACAACAGTGTATCACATTATGTCTTCTTACACAGCATTTGACTGTTTTCTCAGTGCAATTCTGTGACTCTGTCAGATCCTGACATCACTCACTAAAACAAATTCCTGTGCCTGTATTTTATGCTGCATTTGAAGTGATTCGGATTGTGATATTGGAAGTTTGGGTTTTGTGCCAGGGGGAGGCCTAAGGGCTTGCCCTACATCATTCATTATGCCCTCGCCCATCATGCAGAGCAAGCCGTACTGCTCTGGAGTCATTCCAAGAGGGGTCTCGTCATTAGCTTGCCACTTGGCGGCCAATTGCTGGAGCAAAAGAGACAAAAGCTGCAGTCCACCCCTGCATGCTCTGATTGCTCTGAGAGAGAGAGTGAGAGAGAGAGAGAGAGTGAGAGAGAGAGACAGAGACAGAAGGGACGGGGGCCTCCTTTTGGCATGGCTGAACGTAGATTCTAGTAGCAGGGTGGTTGTGCGGTTGGTTTTGGCACAGAACGTCCAGTACAGAGGTAAATGGGGTCTCTATCAGCTCAGCGAGTTTTCAGTAGATTCAGATCCCCGTGGTTTAAAGAAGTTTCATCATCCATCATCTAATTACTCAGAGTAATAGACAATATCCAATCCAAAGGAAACACACGTAGAACAAGTTTGTAATCCGTCCTCACTTTTTTATATCTGTCATTTTTAAGATAATCCTCAAATTCTTCATAATAGCGCCGTCTTTGTAGCTGTGGCAGGTGTTTGATCCGACAGATAAACTAATTATTTCCAATAAAAAGTGAAAGACAGGAGAAATAACTGACAGATTTGCAGACACTCCAAGAAAATAGGGGTTTTATTGTCCGTGATTTTGACATGAAGTAATGACAACAAATAAAAGGCTTTGATTCGTCTTGATCCTCTCCCTTCTCATCGGCTCTTTTGCCTCTCCCTCGCTCTCTTTCTCTCACACTCTCAGCCGGTGGATTTTGCCATGCTGTGATCCTCCTGCGTCTCCAGGCCCTCAGGTTATTTGGATATTGCGTGGAGTCAAAGCCCTGTCAATCAGATAAGCAGTGACCTCGCAGACCCAGCAGATAAGACGTTACATGGCAAGAGGAAATGGCAGACGGCAGGGGACACAAGGCCTGACTATGAAGGCTCGGTGAAGCGAGACTGATCACAGCGGCTCTTCAAACTCAAAAACGTTGCCAAGAATGAAAAGATATTACTTGTACCTTTATCTTTTTTTCCAATTTACGTTGACTGAGTCTCATCTGGACCTCTTGGCAAGTGCTAGTCATCTCATCAGAAGAGAATAAATCCCTGTTTGCAAGGTGGTGCACCTTTTCTCTAAAAAAAAAGAGTCATATTTAAGAAAACTCACAGAAAACAGCATCAATTACGAGTCTCAATGGTCACTGATACCAGACCCATAAACAAAACATTCATGCTGGATTTAACAGTCTCAATAAATGGCCTGCACGTAGCCGTTTCAGCTGGTCCAGACTCACTGACGTGGTAGGAATAAGACAAACTTGCCAGTCATTCCGTTACACTGGGAAATTACAAAAGGATGAATGAAGGGCGAGTCTTTGTTTAGGACGGCAGCTTTTGGGTGGTCCACAGGTTGGAAGCCCTCTGGGAGGGATCAGGGAGACCTCCACATGTAACACCACATACGACGACCTGTTGAAACAGGGTAGGCGCTAATTCAGATGCAACTCAGCCACAACCAGGAATACATTTTCTTTTCTTCTCCATTTGAAAATGAGTTTTTCCACAAAGCTTTTGCTTTTTATTCTTCCCATGATTTAATGATTGTAAGTAATTTCTGGAAAAATAACCCCATTTTACCCCATGTCTGTGTAAAAACCTCAAGCATAAGACATCTCATCGCTGCAAAAGCCTGAATCTATAACAAAAATACTTCACGACACAATACAAACTGTTGATTTAAATATTAGGGTCCCACATACATAAGCCACATAATTATCTAGGGAAATGTTTGCAGAGCCCACACACTCTCTTTCATTTCAACACGCTACTTCATATTCACACACATATTTAAACATTGGTCTGGGAGCTGCCCAGGACAGACCACAGCCTTCTTAACTGCTGGCCACTGAGCCACTGGTTCAGTTGTTTTCTCAAGAGCCCCTCGATGGTTGTTGTTCATGGAGGGGAGAGAAGTACTCATTCAAGCCGCAAACAGTGTGGGGGGTTCAAACACTTCAGTCACAAGCGCTCCTCTAAGTGAAAGACTTACTGCTGCAAAGATTAGATACGACATGGCAATTAAAGTCAGTTTAGCTTTTTTGTTTGAAAAAAGCATTTTCAACCTCATTCAGCTTATAGAAATCCTTATTGTGCATTGAATTTAAGCCACTGAGCAGCTTTTTAAGAAAAGTCTGATGAAAAGTTCAGGCATGCTTTTTTCTACACTCAATTTGGGTTTTGCTTTTTTTATTTTTCATTTCAGCAATCATATTGGTCACTGATGCGTTTTCTCTTTTCCCCAGGCTTTCCATTGGTTTGCAGTTTTATGCATGTGCAGTGCTGGATAACCTTGCTTTTGAAAAGTGCTAAATAAATAGAGTTTTGAATACATATTGTATTTGCATCTTATTTTTTTTACATACTGAAGGTTTAATGTGTCATGTTGTATGTTTTTGTGGCTGTTTTACAAGATTACAATAGTAATGATAAATGTATATTGTGATGCTAAAATAATGATTGCACGTTAATGAGATCTGCATCAAGATGACTGACATAATTAACCTGACCTAATGGGATCGCGTGCAGCGCCGAGAGCAGCCCACCCTCCATGACGCCGGAGTACTGTAGGTCTCAGGATGTCAGAGGATTCAGGTTACAAGACCCACCATGCTCTGTGTGCTGCTGGGGATTGTGGTTAAAAACAGTGTTTTTCCCACACTTAGACTTTAAGCCTGAAACACCTTGAGGTGTGGTACCATGTTATTCACATGGTTTGAATACCAGCAGTTGTACAACATCAGTGCAAAGAATATTTTAATCTGGGCCAGAGCCAAGTTCATGAGTGCATCTTATCAGCAGGTTTCTAAAATATCCCTGCTGTAATGTATACGGCCTACATGAACCTTTCATGCTGGGTTTGCACATGTAATTGCACCAACAGGAAAATGAATTAGTGAATACACAAATTAGTATACCAAAGCGTATACTGATTAAGGACATGAAGGCTTCTTATGCATGTGCAACTCAAAGGCCTCACCTATTGAGCAACAAGTTGGTATAGGGTGGTAGTGTATTCACAATGGCATCTTCATTTCAAAATCTACATTAAACCCTGACTGAGTGGCATTGCTTCACCTGAAGCTACATAAATATCAGCAGATCTCAAAGGCTGTTAACAATTGAGTGAAGTGTTTTCCTGCAGTGCCCTCTGTTGCAAAAGTAGAGACTAACAACTGGATGAACACAAACGGAATCATAAAGCTGCTTTACTTCTCTGAAAAAAGCAATTGTTATTTGAGGTCTGACCAAATTAACACATTAAGAGTGCCCTTGATTAATACAATTTCAAAAATACACCCTAACTTTAAGCATTAATGTCTATAAGCCATCAAAAAGTGAAAACACTGTAAGGCATTACATTACTGTTAACATCCAAGAGCAGGCAAAGATACTAAATCTGAAACAGAACTTGAGGTAACATTAATAAGGTCTTTTTATAAGCTTTCACCATAAACAAAGACTTAAGGTTTTGATAAGGGTGAAGCCTATCATTGTTGTACACCCACTGATAAAAAGTAATCTGTTTTGGTGAGACACATTTAGAGGTAAGTTCAGTTTGTAGACTCTACTTGAGTTTGCCTCTTCTGAGACAGAAAGGCTAAGTAGCTTATCTTCATCAAATGTATAGCCCTTAACCACAGGGTCAAAATAAATAATCATAGGTCATACAAATGTGAAGTTTGTTGTTAAAAATAATAGAAAATCACATCTTCATTGTAAGTGTAAAAAGATCTAGTCCTAATTCTCTGTGTTTAGATTTGTTGTTTAATGAGCCCAAAAGTCTCTCCTGTTTCCCTAATTTGGGAACCACTTGAAACCCTTTTTAAAAAAAATATAGACAGTGCAGCATTTTATTTTTTTTAGCAAACAAGTTTGAGGATATATCGGCCTGCATGGAGTAAGTAAAATAAAAAATATTTTAAAAAATATTTCTTCAGTTTGTTGGTAAAGTGGTAAATTATTATTCTTTAAATTTATATTAATTTATTTTTCTTTTTTCTGCTTTATATTTCGCAGTTACCCGCCTCCTTCAGCTTTCAGAAATACAACTTCCGGTTTACCCGGAAGTAAGCATAATTCCCAAAGATGGCGGAACAAGGTCCGATGGCCATAGCGATGCGGCTACGAAATCAGCTACAGTCCGTCTACAAACTGGACCCGCTGCGGAGCGAGGTAAGTGGGCATGTTGTTCGAGTGCGCCCGCAGTGGGTTTGATTCGGACGGGGAGTCAAACTGCAGCAGAGACGAGTTAGACGCACGCATTGCCGGGAGATCGTTGTCGTCTCCGCGGCGCTGATGAGAGAGGGAGAGCAATGCTGAAGCGCTGTGAACGGAGCCGCGTTTGAGCATGCGCAGACGGTGGGAGTCGACCCGTGTTGTTCTGCCTCAACAGCGGAGCAGCGTGCTGATTTCCTACCAACATACTGTTATTTTGCTCATATCAGGCCAAACATTCAGCTGTATTCAACAGTTCTCCTGACACTCTCAAGATAGTTCAAGCGAAATTTTAGTGCACTGGGTCGGTAAAAGCTGCTGCACGCTGTGGGTTCTCCGTAACCGTGTGTATATTGAAGTAACGACGATGTGTTTCTAAGTGCCTTCTGTTGGTTCTGGAAAACACTACGTTGTTATCGCAGTCACATTAGTTCTTTCCGTGAAGTTGAGTGTTAGCGTGTGACGTTGGTCTCCATTTAGCTTATCAGTCCACGAACAGACCCACTTTCTGTCAATACGGACATTAAGTCAGTCCCATTTTGCTTTGTTTTGAAAGCTTTATTAATATACCGGTGTTCCCAGTAGGAGAACTTCAAATTGCAACGTTTTAACTTCCTTTGTAACACTCGGAGGTCAAAGGTCAGGGTCAGCTGTGTTCAAAAGTACGTGGACTGGAGTAAAATTCGGCAGATTTTTTTTATTTATTTGACCTTTGTTTAATGAAGAAAAAAGCTCCTTTTCAGGCGTGTCCTGGCCAAGACAGGTAGCAGCACATTAACAAAGTTTCTGACAAATAATGAGCAGCCATACAAAACCAAACTGGTGCTATTCTCCAGAGCTAAAGCAAAAGACCAAAACAATGTCATGATAGTTACAAGGAACAGACTAATGATTGAGAGAGTCACAGAATATAAAAAAAATACCCTCTTACCTCATAGAACTTATTAATTTCTAGGTTGGGTATTCAGACATATCAGACACGCTCTACAAATCGGTTATTGCTTCATGTTCCTCGAGTCAGGTCAGAACTTGAAAGACTGCTTTTAGTTATTCTGTGCCTGACTCCTGGAACAATGTACTCCTTGACACATTTTTACCATTTGGACTCCCAAATTCTACATGTAATTGTTTTACATTAGTGTGTTTTATTTATTTTATTTTTTACAATTTTAATTTAAGACATGAAATAAATTGAAAAACCAGTCAAACTTTGTCTAAAGCAACCACAATCATAAATATATCTCAAGCAGAACATCTACAGCCAGACGTGTTGCCTCCAATTTATTCAAAATCACCTTAAAGGCATCCAATGAGACAAGTTCCTGAAGTTCCAGGTCTTTTTGTAATTCGTTCCAAGTGCAGGGAGCAGCCAGCAACTAGCAGGACAGTTCATTTATTTCTCCAGAAACAGGCACATAATGCTTTGTGTTGATCACTGGCACATGAATTAAAGACTGCGGTCAAGTTACGCAGTGTGATAATCACAAGATTCTCACAGGTCAGTCATAGGTTTTGTATTGTAGACTAGAGGTGCTACTTTTCAAGTTTGCCTCAAAAGCGGATAGAAAGCAACGCGGTCTTCCAACCCAAAGAATTGTATACTTTTTATCCATCACATTCCTGCTGAGCTATCGTGATGGTTAAAAACATTATAAGCCATTCTTTAAACATTTGAAACACATTTTCTTGTCTGAACAGGAGGAGGTGAAGTTGAAGATCAAGGACCTGAACGAACATATCGTCTGCTACCTGTGTGCGGGTTACTTCATAGATGCCACAACAATTACAGAGTGTTTGCACACTTGTGAGTATGGGCTGATCATTTATAATCTTTTTCTAATGTTATTAACTTGTAAAAGTCTTTTCTGACACTATTCGGGTGTAATGTGAGTCTATTTTTCGCCTCTACAGTTTGTAAAAGTTGTATTGTAAAATACCTGCAAACCAGCAAGTATTGCCCGATGTGCAACATCAAAATCCATGAAACGCAGCCTTTACTCAACCTTAAACTGGACCGAGTGATGCAGGATATCGTCTACAAACTGGTGCCTGGACTACAAGAAAGTATGTGAATATGTTCTCTGTAACACTTGTGACCTAAAGTATAAGTTCCCAACATGACAGTCAATATTTAGAGTTTAAGTGCTTGTGAAGTCTAAAGTAATATCCAGAGAGAAAAGTTTTAATAGAATTAAATGTTACTTTGAAGCTGTAGATTAAAAATAGTATTAAACATTGTGTCAGCCATCTGTTGTTAGCATATTGAAATGTATTTAAATTCTCACTGTCTGTTATGTTTGTCTAATATCTATGTTCATGTTTGAACAGGTGAAGACAAAAGAATAAAGGAATTTTATCAGTCTCGTGGGTTAGAGAGAGTCATCCAGCCCTCTGGAGACGGTAAGTCATCAATTTAGTTTTAATATTTTCTGTTATTATGTTTGTTTGTGATTTGATTGGAGAGGGAACCAGATCTGGTTTATGTGAGCATGGATGGTGACAATACTGCAAATACATTTAATCTGTAAGTGACAACAATTAAATATTCACAAATGATTAACAATAATGCTTTCTGACTTTTCATAGTTTGTTAAAATATGTAAACACTGTAAGACAAACATACATGCTGGAGGTCGGCTTTTTTACTTCTTAGATTTAATGGCCCATCTGGTTTCCAGGCAACGTGTGATGCCAAGATAGTGTCCCATTCCTAATTTTTATGCAGTTCTCAAACCCTCACGCACTCACGCACTGCACGCCTGACGCCATTAAAGTCCCTGAGGGTTCAGTGCTCCGTCTGTGTGACATTTTGCCTTGTTTTGTTCAGTGTTTTGCACAGCACCTCTCAAGGCGAACATAGCTGTAAACCACTGCCGCTTCGCTTGAACATTGTGCAACTTCAACTTCCTTCAACTTTGATTCTGAATTTATTCATGAACTTTGTAGGATTCTAAATAATCAGTTGAACACATCTTGAAATTATAAAAATGGTGGCTATCTGAATGTGACTTGCAAATTAACATTTGTGTAAAATACAAGAGTAAAATATATGAATGGGAGTAAGTCATTTAATTTCACAGTTTTTGGTTTTGTTTGTTCCAACTCATAATGAAACTCAAATTGCCCACATCCTGCACTTCAGGGGATTCTCCCCCAAACCACGAGAAAGACTCGGCTGTAGTTATGCAAATTATAGTGCTGTCATTTTGTAGCTATAGGTTGCATCATTATTCAGTTTTATTAGTTGACGACAGATTGTGAACTTTTTGTTTGCATTATATATTTGAATATGTTATTTCATTGGTTTCCCACAAAGATGTTAATATTTGCCTTGTAAAGAATCCCTGAACAGTAGCTGAAGTTAGGAGCAACTCATCTGCAAGACTCAGATTGTGTCTGTGTTAAGCCTTCAGTGTGTGGTTGCTGTCCTGGATTACACCTAAACCTCTTGAATCTTCTCCACAGACGCTGTACCCGATGCTACAGGTTTACCGTACACAAGCTTCGACCATTCGAAAGCCCACTTCTACAGATACGATGAGCAGGTTTCGCTGTGTTTAGAGCGACTAAGGTGAGCTTCGCTCTAGTGGACATGTCTAAAAGTTTTTTGTTTGTATTTTTCATGCCTTAGAATGTGGCGCTGTCGCCTCACAGCTAGAAGGTCCCTGTTTGGATGCAGGGAGCCTCTCTGTGTGGAGTTTGCATGGTGTCCGCTTGCATGCATTGGCTCTCTCTGGGGTCTTCCTCCCACAGTCCAAAGACATGCTCATTAGCATCATTGGGGACTCTAAAATTGCCCGTAGGTGTGAGTGTGAAAGGTTGTCTGTCTCTATGTGTCAGCCCTCTGATTCAGGGTGTTACCCCGCCTCTCGCCCAATGACAGCTGGGATAGGCTCCAGCCTCCCAGTAACTCTGAACAGGATAAGCAGTATAGATAACGGATGGGTAGATGTTATAGAATGGGGATAAAAGCTGCTGATTGTGTCTGAGTCTCAGGGTAAACCTGTCTAACAAACACTTTTAAATGCTCTGTTTTGTCTCAACAGTTCATCGCTTGCTGGAAAAGACAAGACGAAACTCGCGCTCCAGGTTAGTAGTATATACCAAGAGTCCAAATATCCTCGATATGTTAAGCATTGCATTTCAAGACAGTCTGTGCACTAAGTGGAATTGTTGAGCTGTTTATGGATGCTTTCTTAGCAACTCAGCTCAACCGTGAGAAACATGTCTCCAGGGAAACATTTTTGAAGCCTTAACAAGTAATTTTCTGCCCCTAACTGCTGAGCAAATACATGGCACAAAGACATCTGCAGCTACAGCAGAATGCTGCGTTCAGAGCTGGTTACTCTGGCCGCCTCACACTAACAAAGAGACGGGGATAAATGGGACAAGAACACCACTGACCATATAATCGTTCTTATTTCTCTCAACTGCTAATTTTTCAGTAATTGTAGATTTTACAACTTTTTGGTGAAGAGTTGTGGGATTTTTTTAAACATTGAGGCAAAACACGAGGCTATATTGCCAAGATGTTGACTCTTTGTTTGATAATTAGTGCTGACTTGAAGGAAAAAGATCAAATGAATGTCTCAACCAGCAGCCAATTTATGTCCCACAAAAGGGCCTTTTGCTTTAAATGAACTTTGGCACCAGACAGTTCAAAGGCTGCTTGACAAATTGTCATTCAAATAAACTAGCAGTCTAAACTGTCTTTGCTCTTTTCCTTTGTGGAGAATACTACTTTGCATTTAGCAGTATTTAATTTCTGCATAAAAGAAGCGATAATTTAAGGCGCTGGTTTAGCTTAGTTGTGGGAGTGGGCAGCCCGTGTACAGCGGCCACAGTCCTCAACGCACTGATCGCAGGTTCGGCTCACCGTCTGCCGATCATTTGCTGCATCATCTTCCGCTCTCTCCTCTCCACATTTCCTGTCTCTCTTCAGCCGTTCTATCTAATAAAGGCAAAATCAAAAATCTTAAAAAGAAGTGATAATTATAACTATCACAGTAGTTTTCATTTGTGCATTCTTTTATTCTTCACGCCTTTTTAAAGACATTTACATCCTGGCATTTTAATAATGTGTTTGAAACATGCCTGCTAACCAATTTCGAACCCACCAAACTGCAGAAACTGCCTTGTCAGTTATTACCAGGGTTTTCCCTGTGTGGCTGAATCCTCTTGACAGGCTCATTTGTCAGGGGACAAGAGGAGGGGGATTGTACAAAGCCCAGACTGGACTGAATCATGCTTGAGTAAAGATCACTGCAAAGAAAGCAGCTTAAATAAAATGCACAAGATGCATCAGATTACACTACTTAATCCACACTGCCCAACCATCATCTCTCTTCGTGCTGCAAAGACTTATGTCAGCCAGCAGAGGGCAGCGTTGTTTAACAGAGGCCTGTATGGTTCTGCAGTGTTTGTTTTCACAAGAGCAGATTTTAAGGTTCCTAAGAAGGCAAACCAGGAAGTTTAAATTATTATTTTTTATTATTCCTTGTTGTTCTTGTCTGTGCTTAAAAATCTGCTTTTAAAATGTGAGAAACTTTCATGAAAAAGTTTTTTAAAAAGTCATAAAACATGAATTTTAGATGTGCTCAGATGACAGCTGCAACCAAAAGAGCATCATCGTGAATCAAAAATAACTCTTTGACCCTTTTGAGAAATTAAAATGTTGTTTATTGTTGCGTCTAATGTTACCAAGCGTAATGGGAAACACGCAGCTTCATTGGTTCCATTCCTGACGACTCTTGAAATGCAGTTCTGCCACTCTAACCTCTGTGTGAACCTGTAAAATGGGGGGGTTGTGTGTGATCAGTTTGCCAAGCATGCCCTGTCCTTGCAGTGTTCTGGGTTTGAATTAGACCTGTAACCTTTAATGCGTGCTCTTCTGCGTCTCCTGCATGTTCATTTATAATCCACTGTTTCTGCTGAGGTGGAAATTCAGCTTTTAAATAGATACTGTCTTGCCCGGCACTAAGGGGGGAAAGGAAGTTTAACTCTGAGGCTGAAGAGTGTAATAAGTCAGACTGGAACGGAAAACATCCAGCAGTAAGCTGGGCTTCTCCTTCACTGTAAATCTCATGGTAACAGGAGAAAGCCACACCTCGCAGGCTGCTGGGTGTTATTATAACTCAAATATCTGAATGTTAAAGTTTAAAATGGCAAACAGCAGCTTTCAGTGTTTCAAGCTAAACTAGTGATACATTTATAGGAGCTTTTTTTCTGCACATTAACCCAGAGCCGGTCGAAAATACAGGAGTGAATTGTGCACCCTTACCTGCGGTACAAACAGGAAATAAAGGGAACAAAAAATCTCTGACTAGCTCTGCTGAGGTCCCAAGACTTGGAGAGCGAAACGCACACGTACAGCTGGTCAGGATTTATTGCAATCACCGCCTTGTCTCTAAAGTGTCATATTGCTAATGTGAAGTTTTACAGTGTATCTGTCTGACCTTGCCTCTGCAGCAGAAGTTTGTTCGCTGTTCAGTCCGAGCGGAGGTGAGACACCTACGGAAAGTGCTCTGTCATCGCCTAAACGTGGAAAAACACCAGGTCAGTCAGTAAGCATCACTGATTCCATGAAAGGCGACAGAACACGTGACGCATTATATTTAAGATTTGTCCGTATTTATGTTTATACCAGTGAAGGAAAAGGTTTGGAAAAGGCTGTTGAAGCATTATTCAACAGTGAAACTACATCTGCATTGCATGTAAATATATACTTTGAAATCACATACTATGCTCTACATACCTATTATGTGTTCAAATGTTCTAAATATTTTTTTGCATACAACAGTAGTATGCATCTTGCTGGAGGCACTGCTCAGCTCCATTATCGGTATTATCACGTCACTTCTTGAGAGGCTTTATGCCTGTAGGAGACGGTGACGGTGTTAGCTTGTAGCAAACATGACGGTGTGTCTACACACAATCGTGTGAGCAAATGAGGACTTCGTTAAGACAAATAAATCACCAAGCAATCACCAAACGTCTTTCCTATACCTAAATCGAATCATTTACTTTTTGTTACGCCAGAACCTGCATTTCATTATCTTTTGCCATTAATACTGCATTGTTGGATATTTATGCCAGCGTGTTGTCAAGTGCTTTCATACTGTAATATTTCCCAGAAACAGCATCAAGATGAGATAATTTTGTTTCAGCACGCTGAATAGCAAGTTTGTATGAAATGTTGGGTGCAGCCTTACTCGTGTTGCCCTTCCAACTCAGAGACTTGTGACATTTAATGCTTGTAATTTACTTTACCAACATGATTTATGTCTTAAATAATTATTATGATTAAATATGATTATTTGTACAATTGAATTGAAGAGCCTTTCAAACCTAAAATAATTTTTGCTTTATTAGCAGATGTTTGGTAAATATATATATATATATATTTATATATATATTACAGTCTCTCATATAAGTGCAATTATACAGTATATTTAATAGGGATGGTCATGAATTTCAAATACTCATTTATTTCTAAAAAAGTCATAAAGTTCATGTGGCTATTATCTCGTCTTAAAAATATAATTTTGAAATGTTTTTACCAGCACCTGGTCGTAATGCGGTTTTATCGGCAGACGGTGGCTGTAGCGCATCTGAAAGCTGTTTGCTAACCGCCATGAAGTAACAAAAGAAGAAGAATGCATTCGTGCTAGGTGCCGGTAAAACGGGTGCGGCGCTGTCAGATTTGGAACCAGAGAAAAATGTAGAGAGTCAGAGAGTTCAGTGTGGAACACGTCGAAAAAATAAACCAAAATGAGGACGAGTGCAAACTTACTGAAAGGTAAAACTAGCATGTTATAAATCTGTAACAATACAGCATGACAGGCTGATTCTCACCATAAGAGAAATGATCCATGTCTGTGTATTATACAGGGACGATGCACAGTTTGTAGTACCTCGTGTTTTATAGGAGTTTCTGCGGTGCACACTTTGACATGAAAGTTGGCTCTCTCTCCCTCCTGCGATCTTCAAATAATAGTCGAATAGTTACAGTGAATATCGAATAGTCTTTTTGCTTGAAATGCCCGTCCCTATTTTAAACATACGTACCCACAGCATATTTCAGGTAACCATATTCAGTTCAGGACACCCACAGTGTCATCAGGACGAGCTTCAGTGCATTCAGTCAGAATAAAAGTCTCTCTGCTTCTTTGTTTCTTCTCTTACTAACACCAACATGTGTTCACATATAAAGAAAGTCAGATATGATGCTTTCATATCCCCCTTCACATCTGTTTGTGTGGTCTTTCTGTAGGTCCAGATGTTGTTCAATAACGAGTCTCTGCCCGATCACATGACCATGAAGCGGTTATGGCTCTCGCACTGGTTTGGCAAGGTACGGCACTGCTACTGTTTACTGGTGCCAACAAATGTCACACATTCCTTCACAGTAGAACAAATTATTGTCTGTGCTGTCGTTCATTTTAAATTAGAATAAAGTTTACTGAAGATGTGAGATGGTGCATAGAAACTTGGAAGTTAAATTGTTGAATCATTAAGAAAAATTAAACTTTATCAACATAAAAACTTTTGACAGCTACAGGTTGCCTTTTAAATGTTCCCATCCCACATAATATTTACCGTCTCTCCCCCTCAGGCGCAGCCGTTAGTCCTTCACTACACCATCAAGGACAAACGGAGCAGATAGGACTCGTTTTCACTCCCAGGACAGCTGTACATATTTTGTACCATACATATTCTATTTTAATAGTGTTTGTGTACATATACTTATTTTCCTTGTTTTGTATTTTTGAAAATAAATTTAAAATTGGAGAAATAATAGTTTGTATTGCTTGCTTGTATAATATGCTTTCATTCTTATAGGTATACACAAAAGTCTCAGACACTTGAAACAGTGTGTGTGTGTGAATCACATGACTGATGGAGGAGTGATCCTTAATTTTGAAAAGTTTTATAATAATAGAAATATCTTTATTCTAAACTAGGAGAAAGAGGGATACCGGTCGCTCACACTAGCAAGGTGTTAAACTCCAGGTGAATGCCAGGTGCTCTTCAAGGCTAGAAAGTTAACTTGTCGAGGGAGGGAAGCCTCTGGGCTTTCTGCAGGCACACTCGCACCGAGCCAGGATGTCGTTTACAACGCCGTTATTGAATCTCTCGTAAAAACAACAGCATCAAAGAAATAACATGTTTTTATTTGTTATCCTAAAACTTTTAATACCTTAGTACTTTTCCATTCTTTGCATGTCTTTCACAAGCGACAAAACATTGCTTACCTGTTGCATTTTGGGTATTATTTTGATGAAAACAAACGTGATGAAGGATGTGTTGAATTTCTTTTCAAGGCCAAAGATCTTTCGTGAATCACGAGCCACAGAAATGTAAATTAGTTTTGCATTTTTATGTTGATATGAAGGGGAAAGAAGTGAATCCTCACCATGTAACCGTTGGGAAATGCTGCTCATGCAGGCCGCAGTATTTATCTTGCACTTAGGAAAATGACCACTGATGACTTACTAATTACCCTGCAGTCATAATCGTAGGAAGCATGCAAGCTGTGCTCCAACGTGTTACAGTAATCCTGAAAACAGCCTTTCAATGTTAAAATTCAAGCAACTGTTTAAACATGAAGTCTACGTATAAGCAGCGACTCCGGTTGCTTTCTGGTATGAACATTTTCATGTTTTTTATACTGCAGGTCTTTGAGTCTCTGCCGTGTAAATGCAGCCTGTAATAGAAGCGCTTTGCTGAGTCTGTGTGGAGCTTTATGTCTCTGGACACTGCATTTTCCCCATTCTTCTTCACAGATACTGAGCGTCTGTTGAGATTCGCAGGGATTTCGACTGACCAATAATTCAAAAGTCCTGCCACAAATTGTGCACTCTGACTTGGCCAGCCATTGTTGTTTTGAAGCCATACCTGTCAGCTTCGGCTTATCTTTGGGGTTATTGTCTTACTGAAAAATAAATCTTCTCCCGGGTTGCAGATCTCTTGCAGACTGCAGCAGGTCTCACTGTGGGATTTTTACCTTTTTCTGCACTGATTCTGCTCCTCCGGGGCCTGTTGCAGAGAAGTATTTCCACAGTTAGATGCCTCCAGCGTCAGGGTTTTTGCTACAGAGTATATCTTTGTTGTGATGATGCCGTGTTTTGATGACACTCAACATAATGGTCCAAAAAAGTCACTTTTACTGGATTATAGAAGCTTCTTGCACTTTGTTTAAGTTTCTACGAGCCCTCTGGCAAACACTTGAACATATCACGAAGCCTCGACTGCAGCAGTATTTTTATGCGTCTCTTATCTCGACCATATAACCCGCCGCTCCTTCTGTGTCCACACACATCTCTTGGCCGCGTCCCTCAGTGGTGCTCCTCTCACAGACACTCGGCCTGCTCCACGCAGATTTACAGCTGTGCAATTTTTATAATTCACCTTGCTGTAATCTGAGCGGTTGAATTTTCTATTTTTTTCCTCCTCTAAATGGAAGATTTCAGTAAATGTGTCCCAGATTTGTTTATTATATTGTTTTCATGATTAACCCTTTAAATGCAGGTGTATTTACGTTCCCTCATTGATGATACAAAAGTGATCTTAAACTTTATGGTGAGGACGTCAAAGCATGTTGAACAAAAACTTGTTTTATTTTTGTTCTAATTTAAATCAATCTGTTATTTTCTAATGACAATTAAAGTGCCTGTTTTTGTTCCAGCATTGCCAAAACATCCTGTTTAATCCGCCGTGTTTCAATATTGTAAGTTATCACAGAAATATTCAGAAACCTCCAGGAGGACGAACACTTGTTATAGGTGACACAACAGGTTCTGAACCTTCTGCACCGTGTGGTGAGAGTGTTTCTTGATCTTCCAGGACCAAAAATGTACTAACAATAACTGCTTTTTGTTAAATGACTTAAAGCATTAATGTTTTCCTTTCATCTTTATCTTTATCTTTATCTTCATCTTTACGTTTGTGGCAGCAGAGATTTTTGTTCCAAGGATGGACACGATTCCACAAACGTTGGACTCTGCATTTCCAATAATACAATCAATATAATCTTTCATTAGAGACGTGCAGCAGGCCCGCTCATATCTTTCATCAGCCGAGCCCTCAGTCTTATGCCTGCTGAGGAGCATGTGTTCATCAAGGCCAGAGCAGATTTCTATTTCCATAGTGCGCAGGCCAATAAACCTGAATAAGGCAACTGCACAGGAAGACTTTCCACAGCTAAAGAAGCACTACCATGAACACGTTTGCAGTTTAGTAACAGTTTAGACCTGAAATATAAATCTCCAAGACTATTTTTTTGGTTTCTATGGAGATACAATATTTGTAGTTTCCCAAAAACCCTAATAACATCCTAAAGTTAATTTTAGTCTTTGACTCAATTAGAGATTACTTGCATGATGATTATTTTGTCAGGCTTTAGAAATCCCCCTCCACAACCAAACATAATCCTCCTCATGCTGAATACAGTTAGCTTCATGCGTAAAATCAGTGGAGCGAGTGCCCCTTAAAGCATCACGAAATGTCAAAGCATCTTCAGCCAACTGGCATTCCTCCTCGTCTTTTAAAAGTTTATGTGACACACTAAATGTGGCGATATTTTACGGCACTTTTTAGAGGCTCGCAGAGAAAACTGTGCGTAATGGTTTGGTGGATTACTGCAGGCTGCAGCGTGAAGGTTTGACGAGAGCCCAAACCCAAAACCTCTTTATCTTTGCACACATTTCACAGACCACTGTCTCTCTGCAGCGGCTCTGCTTCATCCTAGATGAGCACTAGGTGGCGCACTTGGTGCTCTTTTCAAACAGCAGACGCAGGAGGCCCTGAGGCTTTGATGTGTGTGATCTTGTCCAGAGTGAAGAGAAAGACTCTGATAACCTGACACCGGCTGATAATATCTACAAGCTTTGTATGTTCCTCTGTCTCAGCTCTTTCTAAGTAGACTGTGCTGCAGGAGCCACAACATTACAGCCGAATGCTAATAAGTAAATCTCCTTTTTAGAAATGGATCTTTTTATTTTAATCATTATTTTTTAACCTTGTTGTAGGTCAAACTGCTAGATGGTTCTTTTTATTTCGCTGGTATTCAAAGACTGATATCAGTCTGTTTATGTTTCTTAAAGGGCAAAGGCGACAAATGAAGTTTAGATTTCATATAAAAGGAGCATGTGTTCATCAAGGCCAGAGCAGATTCCCACTTTAGTGCAAAGGTCAATAAACTCGAATAAGGCAACTGCACAGGAAGACTTTCCAGATATTCACATAACTAAAGAAGCAGTATAAACAACGGTTTAAAGAGCAGTTAAGGCCTGTACATAAATCTCCAAGAAGTTTTTTTTGGTTTATTCGGAGACAAAATCCTTTTATATTTTCCCCAAAACCTTAATAACATCCTAAAGCTAATTTGAACCTTTGGCTGTTCCCAATCTCGTCCCTGCGTTCATGTTTTTAAACTAGGATTAAAAGAAACCCACTGAAAGCCTGCACACCCGTCAGCAGCATTAGAACACACACACACAGGCACACACACCATATAATGACTTCCCCCCCAGCCACCCTTATAAACCCTGAGTGAGTCTCTTCAGGGCGCCCGTGTGTTATGAAAACAATAACCCCCTAAAGATGTGACCTTTAGGCCAAAATAGAGAATTTCAGCTTCCAGTCGGACGGCGTTCACCTCTGCTCTTTAATTCGTGTGATGATAACACACTGGGAAAATGTGCATCTAAATGAGCCCCCTGACAAAGAGGGCTGCTGATTTCAGACTGCTTTAGCTCATGTCACTCGCACCTCCTGAGATGTGATGTCATTTTAAGGCTAGCTCGGAAAATTAGTCTATTATTGATAACAATGTTTGAAGGCAGAAAATATTACAGAATTTTAAAAAATAACTTGTTAAATTGGCACGTGTCAAAGTCCTGTCCTGTAGTTTAATTTTTCAAAATAAAATAATAAAATAAACAGTATAGGGGAATGAAAGGAAGCTTGAGATGAAGGAATAGTGGCTGATTATTCACCTTTAAGTTTTGGTTCTTTTACTGCTTATTTTAATATTTTTGAACAGCTTTGGATTTGTATTTAAAGCTCCGTCCTCTGTGTTGTCCCTGCTGCCAGTCCACAGTGGCTCCATAATAAAAGACCTACTTGACTTTTCAACCTCCACGATTCCAGCCGATTACTTCTATTGTGCGCGTGAGCCTGCTCTGTTTCTCTGCCCACCATAAAAAAAGAGAAAAGAAAATCTGTCCTAACGAGCCCTTTAGTTTCCTTTTAGTCCCAGATTCTTATACTGTGTCTTCTTCTTTTAATTTTCAAGCGGAAGTGGCTGTGAGAGGATTGTATCTGTTTCGACTGCGTTTTGTACATAATAGAAAATAAATCGTCAAGTATCGTCTGAATATAATAATCATTTATTACTTTTAATATTAACACACTCTTATAAAGTAAATATGTTAAAATTTTAAGTATTTTAAGGAAGAGTTTAAATAAAAAAAACGTGTTTATAAAAATCGTTTTGAATTGTTGAAGCTGAAAACACGAATTATTTTATTACTTTTTTCTTCTGACATGTTTGGTTAATGAAAGTTAAACAGTTACCAATTAAAAAACAATATTTGGTCTCATAATTAATAATAACATTTGACTTGATTATTTATATTTTGCGTTTTTGTGCGCAAGAAAGCAATAAAATAAAAATATCCTGTCAGCTGGTTTATGTTGAACACTAGTGAAACAGTCTTGCTTGTTTTAGTCTAAATAACATTGTAGCACATTAACTACGATAACACACCCCTCCTTCCTTAACACACACACTTAACACACACACTCTTGTTAGAAAACAGTTGCAAATGGTCAGCCAGCAGCAGCAGCACGTCGCATTTCCACAGCCTCCCATTGAGCTTTATTCATTAGTTCCCTCACACTAACACATTTGCTATTCATGGGGAGACTTTTTCTCTCTTTCCAAACAAACCCAGGTTAAGAGTGGCAGATGCGTGCCATTATTGCGCACGGCTCGCTCGAAGCTGTTTTCTGTAAGGCGAAGGCGGGTTAACCTAATCAATCATGTCGACTAGTTGTGTTAAAGACGATTCATGGAAGGAGCAAGAAAACATATGGCGCAGGGGTGGGTGCAAGCTTTTCTTAACACCGCGGCCAGACCGGGACCTTCTTGTGACAAGATGCATTCAAAGCCGGGCGAGAGAATGGGAAGAAAGGCGGCGGACGGCTGCTAATTGAAGTCATGGCACTTCAGGGCTGAAAGCAGGGGTCAATTATTCAAAAGGGCCATTTTTAACCAGGCAGAGTGTGTGTTTTTTTTTCGTCTGAATATTTTACGTGTCTCCTTAATCTCACATCACAAATCCCTGTTATTATATCCCTATAAAAGGCATATTAGACATGAGTGTGACTCTATTTCAAATATAGATTCATAGAGTGTCTGTGGTGCGCAATGTTGAGTTTACAGGTTATTTAAACACCTTTAGTTTTCTTTTAGGATTTTAGTAGTACATGTCGTTCTCTGTAGTAATTATTTGAGACCTTCTAGTAACTGTCCCTTTAAATCACATTTATAATGGCTTAATAATTCTCTGTGTCAATACTCACATGTGTGATTAAGATGTGCGCATTCTTTGGTAATTCCCTGCACAATCAGACATCCAATCGCGCCGAGAGCTTCTTGAAATATCATATAACCTTTATTTACATAGATGCTGATTAAATAGAATGTTACAATAAAATTATCGCATAGGATGTTTGATATATACAGAAGTCAGGGCGTGTAAAAGTTTGCAGTCGACACTGACGCCTCCTTTGCGCAGCGACCAGGCCTGCATTCCTGCAGAAACACTTCTCGCTCAGAACAAAACAAATAATAATTTTACACTGGAGGAGGGATGGACTGACACCTCAACCGTGAAGGAGGTTCATTTAAATATTTGGCAGACCCGATTCCTTTAACACAAGAATGCGAATAAATGGCAAACAAGAATAATTGCACAACTTTCCATCCCCCCTTTAAAAAACGAGCGTGAAAAATGACACAGTTTTCAGTCTCACAGTACCAGAACAGTCAGGTCTGTCTGCAGGGAAACCAGATATTCCTCAAATATTGTGGTGAAACTTAAACGACAGACTTGGAAGGCTTTACAAGTCCGGGTAATAAATTAAAATGGAGGAGAAAAAAAAGAGAAGGAGGGAAAAATTCCAGAAATGTTTTTATGTGTATATTCTCCTTTTTTCTGTCAATATCCGTGCAAAAGTTTGGGAAGAAAAATGCCCCCTTTTAATACACTCTTTGTTGCTGCTGCTTATGAAAATCACAGGCCAAATGACTGTCAATCGTCCACCTCGATTTCCTCGTCGTCCTCCGAGAACTCATCCGTGGTTTGGTCTCTGGAGGAGGAGGGGGACTGTGGGAAGGCCCGGTGTCCTTGGGAGGTCGGGGAGACACTGGGCGACCTGGCCTCGGGGCCCCCAACCTGCTGAGGATCCTCAATGTTCTCCATGCTGACGAGCTTCTGCAGGGTCTGAGGGGTGATTTTCTTTAGCGACTCCACGTCCGCTTTCATCTCCTCCAGGTCCCGCTTGAGTTTAGCTCTGCGGTTCTGGAACCAGGTGATGACCTGCGCGTTGGAGAGCCCCAGCTGCTGCGCGATCTGGTCGCGATCGGCCGGAGAGAGATACTTCTGGTACAAAAACCTCTTCTCCAGCTCGTAAATCTGGTGGTTTGTGAAGGCTGTCCGCGACTTTCTCCTCTTCTTCGACGTCTGTCTCTGCCCGAAAGAGTTCACGTGCTCACGACCTTGGAGGGGTGAGAGAAGAAAACATATTAGACGCGTGAAAACAACCGTAAGGGTCACTTTCTCCCTAAAGTACAGCAGCAACAGAGGGCACTGCGTAACAGGCCTGAACTCTGTTTACAGGCTTCTGTTTGTCTTTTTACTTAAAGCAAATTCCTATATTTTTATTTTACATGATTTCAATACACATTTGTTTATGAACTTTCCTGAATGCAGAGCACGTTGTGGCTACAACTAGGCTACCTTTTAAAGGACTGTCAACATCAAAAAACATACATTTGCACAAAAAATAGTGAAATAATTCATCCCTTTTGCGAATATGCTGTCACATCTTGGGCCAAACATGAATTTAATAAAATAATATAACTGTTAGGGTCTATTTTTTTGCAGAACAACAGAACTGTAAGGAAGTTAATCTGTCACTCGATTTTATCCAACATAGAAGTGCATGAGTAGGCCATAATGGCTGATAGCCTTTTAATAGCACGTACAAGTATATTAGCTAGTGTATTATCAAGGTTTAGCACGTCACATATTGTGTGCATGCACATTAAAATGTGTAACTGTGATATTTTGCATTTTTTGTTCTGTTTTTCAAGCATTCCTGTGCAGCTGTCTTCACTTTACCACATGTAAAGTCAAAACAAACCAAGCTAGCAGACATCCCTGCAACGTGTGTGCTGATTATTGAGCTTACACCCTTTTAAAACACTTTAAAGTTCTATCTATCTGAAATTGAATTACTTAATTATAAATACAACGTTTCTTTACCTTCTGCTGCCTGGATAACGCTCACTTCCAGCCCCTTAAACGTTTTGCTGGCCAGCTCCTCCAGCGCGCACAGTGGAGACGAGGGAGTGGTGATCCCGTTCCTCGCCGAGTTGGAGCCCGTCACTTTCTCCAGCACTCTGGGCGGACAGATACTCGCCACCGACTTCTTTACCGAGGGTTTGTTAAGGATATCCTCGATGCTGAACGGCGTTAAAGGCTTGTTGGAGTTGGCCGGCGGCGGCAGCTGGTCCAAGGGAGCTCGTCTCCTCTCCTCGCCGCTGGACTGTAACACAGAACCTGCCTTCATGTCTTTACTGGAGGTCATCGCAGTCCCGAAGAATCGCTGCTTCCAGAAAAGTTGGTTATTTCATCAAAGTGGCAGTTTTACGCGTCCACAAGTGTTTACTCTGCTGCTCGTAGACCCCCTTCTATATTTTGACACTCAAAGCCGAATGCCGCAACTTAGCTCGCCGCAGAGCTTTCCTCCAAAATAACCATGCTCCGGGCGCAGTTGTAAAGGCAGCCGGACTGTATTCCCCTCAGAGAGCCGAAGTTCCTCTGCCAAGCTCCATGTAGATCTTTAAGCACTAACAGACTGGAGGGGGAGAATCCCTGCAAGGCGAAAAAAGCTGTCCCAAGCAGCAAGAAGAAGAAAGCGACTGCTAACGAGTTATTGTTGATTGGGCGAAGTTCAATTAGAGAAACACTACACTACTTGCTGACCCGCTGCTGCGTCTTAAAGGGCCGGACCATAATAACTAATTGGACGTGGGGAGGAGGAGGAGTCTGTTGCTGCCGAGGAGAAAGATGCCCTGAAATGTTTATGCATCTGTTTCCCTCTGCTGGTGTGTTCTGCTAGAAAGGGAGAGTTGATGGCCATTAAAATCCTGCCACCAGCATGTTTGCTTTATGGAAAGTTTGGAAGAAAACCGAGCCAACAATGGCCTCCAGCCGTGATATTCATTCTGTCATTTTCGTGCGTAATTACGCATAGAGCGTTATGCGTAAATTGCGCATTAGGCACCGTGTTGCACGGGAATTTGGCTTAAAAATAGCCACAATGAGCGCATTTAAGGAGCTGATTTAGACGTCTATTAAAAGAATTTGATACCAGCAAACAGACGCTGTTCCATGTTCAACCAGTGCCGAACATGACAGCTGATGGATTTTGTTTTTATTGTTTTCTTTATGACTGCAGAGAGATTGTCTGTTTCTAATCTGAAATTTAAAATATTTACAAAGACATTGCCAGCAAGGCTCATGTTTATTTTTATATGACTTTAAGAAAAACGTGAGATATTTGA
Source organism: Semicossyphus pulcher (assembly GCF_022749685.1). NCBI lineage: Eukaryota > Metazoa > Chordata > Actinopteri > Labriformes > Labridae > Semicossyphus > Semicossyphus pulcher. The sequence continues at coordinate 8,149,416 of NW_027211693.1, forward strand.
AAGGCTTCAAATCTGACACAGAAGCCACAAATCTTTGTTTTTTAAACAGAAAGAAAAGACAGAAAAACATTTTCATATTAGAGTCTTCTATTAGAGTGTATTTCTCTTTTGTTCATACTGATTTTTTTATGCTTCCTTTGTATATGACTTATCACCCGTGCTTCAGTCTGACCCTGCAGGTAAAACGCAGAGTTCCTGTGTAATTCAATGCGGTAGCGTGAAACAAGCGGATAATAAAGGTGACGCCGTGCCGAGGCTCCGAGTCTGAGGACGGAGAACGTGAGTTTTTACTGATGGGGCTTTTAGGATGTGAAGAGAGGAACGGATTAGAGACAAAACGGGGACGAGGTGGACGCGGAGCAGAGCGGCAGGTACGTCTGCTCGGAGGAAACACACCTTGTTTTATTTAAGGCTCGACAGGTTCAACACATTTATCTGCTTTTGACGTGTTTATTCGTTTGGATGCATTCTAACGATTTCATATTAAACGAGGGCAGAACGAAATATAAATGTTGCAGTTATAAGAAAATAGAAAGACAGCTGTAAAAAAAAATTGAATTACACCTGAGATGAAATATAGACGTAACAAAGACACATTTTTCACATGAAATCGAACAAAAGCTTCTTCTTACTGCACACAAAGATTTAAATGTAACATCTTTTTGCAGCTACTGAATTAAAAGCTACGTGCCAACTGCTGACACGAGGCAGGCGCTAAGTAAAACAAAAGCTGCAGAATTGCTGCTATTTTTTCTTTAAACACGATCAGAGTCTTCGGAGCCATTTGGATAAAGCCTGCCTGCCGCCCAGGAAGCCACTGCGGAGAGTCTTGTGCCAACAGGAGCATATGGTGACATTGGTTTAGGGACAGAGTCATAAAACAGCAGGAAATTCTATTAGCTGCCTTGGAGGTCCGGCCTTTGTGGCTGCTTTGAATATATATTTCTGCATAACGAGCAGGAGTTTATGGGCGTGGATTTAATTTGGGAATTTGGAGAGAAACATGCGTCGTTTTGATCAAAGATTTGGGCTCGTGCGAGTAGATTTAATATCACGAGGGGTATGATTTACCTTGACATGTTAGGAGTTGAATTCAACATGAGTTTGAAATATAAAAAGAATGACCATCAAATATAATGACATTCAATACTTTTTTTTTTTTTTTTTGCAGATGTAGCCTGTGATTATTTCAAAGAATAAAAATAAAATGTTTCCAGAAATTCAAAAGAGCTCAAACACATGAAGGCTAATCCGTTTTCATTCAGTCTGACGGAATCTTTGATCTCATAAATACAGAAAATCCTCTTCAATCTTACGCATAGATTTCTATATTCGTTTCCACACATTATCCCTGCAGGCCTTTATCATCCACACTGAGGTCAAGCCTGCTGGTGAAAGAAAGAGGAATCTTTTATTCTATTTCACGCATAGAATAAAAGACAGAGGTGCAGCGGGCACTGAGCAGCATCACAGGCTTCTGTAGATTATTAACATCAAATGTAGTTTAAGCGTGAACAGCCCTGAGACCCCCTCACACAACTGACCAATGAGCGCTCAGGCCTGAAGTGAAGCAGCGATGCTGAGAAGTTTTTTTTCTCTTTTTGCGTAATTTAAACGTTAATTAGAAGCAGAGCAGCTGACATCATCAATCATCAGCTCTTGAAGGATTTAATTGGATGATTCGCTCCGCGTTTACGTCCTATCAGTATCGGGGTCCTTTACTCCAAAAGGCAGCGCGTTACATGGAGCTACTTTAAGACGTTATTTTCTCTCTTTGTGAGGAGCAATTTATCAAACAGATTTTAATTTATCACATGTAAAAATCACTGTTGTCCCATAAAAAAATCAGAGGGGCAAATGTTTAGCCTTCGTATCATCGTTGAGCTCGATAAAATCAAAGCAGTGGGAAAACTCCCTCCCGGTGAAGGTCAGCCTTTCTCTCATTAATCACCAAATTAATCCACTGCGCTCCGGAGCGAGTATCAGGGGCTGTTTAAAGTATCAAATTCCGCCTGCATCGCAGCCTCGAAGAAGGTGATGACAAATGCAACAACTGCAATAATAATCCTGAAAATGTAATTGGTTACAGTGAGCTGTAACACGTTACAGACTGCTCTGCACGCACCGAGACGTGCAGCAGATCGCTGCAGACTCAGGTGGGTCTGCACAGATTAAAAACATAACATATTTAGAGAGGAGTTTCTTTTCGATTTCGATTAGGTAGGCTTTGGTAGGCTAAAGCACAGATACAAGCAATTATTGATGCATTTATTGGTATTTTATTTGCATCGTTTTTTTTTGGTTTTTTTATAATGTATCTCCCCAAAATATATATACATACAAAACAGAGTCTTATAAATCCTTTACTACAACAGACTACACTAATATAAATATATATCACAGCAAATTAAAAAAATAGACAATATACGATAAAATAGCCTTAAAGGTAACTATAAAGCACCACCAACAAATCTCAATAGAAATATCATAAAAATAAGAGCTTAAAAATAAAATAATGTTTGATAAGATCACGGTAAAATCCCCATTCATACCGCAGATTATTTTAGATATAGGTTTTTTTAATAAATATTATTATGGGTTTTTTTTATCCCTTAAAAATAGCTCATTATTTTGGGGTCATTATCATAGTGAATATGTAAAGGCCGTACAGGCTCCGCTTTTGTCCCCTGCGCTGCTGCTGTAAGGAGGCAGCTCTCGCAGCGCAGCGTGCCGTCCTGTATTATGAAAGAAAACAGCTGTAAACGCCTCTCACCATAACATGATACAGGAGCAGGCTGCTCAGGGCGCTGTGGGTGTGTTTGTTTCCATCTTTAACCGGCCTGTTCCCACTGCAGGACACACTGTGCGGCTCGCTGCAGGGGCTTCATCAAGGTGAGTGGTGATGAGGCCTCGCGGTACTTTTAAAATTTGTTTTAGTAGCCTACCTTAAAAATTATTTCTAGCTGTTGAATCAATACAAAAAAGAATGTAATTCCAAGCCACAGATATGCTGTATGCTTTTTAAATAACAGCAACAACCCGGAGAACAAATAATAGATTATAAATATATTTCCAGAACATACATATCAGAGATTACGATTTTATTAAGAAATCAACCGAACATATAGAAAGTCGTCTATGCGCGTGACGGTTAAAGCTCGGCGTCCCATGTGCTCTGTCCTGTACGTGTCTGTGTTTGTGCATTCGTGTCTATTATCCAGGAGAACTTTTGACAAGCTGTCCTTGGACGCACCGGTACGGATTCACACTCAGGTGTTCATCTTCGCAACAGCTTCACTCTGTGTAAAGATGACGTCAGTGAAGTCTTCAGCTCCTATTGGCCACTGGCCTCCTTCTGAGGTATCCCTTCATCATTTATCCTCAGCGCGCGTTAGTTTCAGCAGCTTTCATACTTCTTTATATGTTTTGTCAAAAGCAGGTTGATTTCTGAAGAGAGAGCTAGAAGCAATTACTGCTGATTGACAGGAGGTGATTGCTTGATCAGTGTCAGACAGCAGAGCCGTCAAACAGGCAGCTGAGAGAGAAGGTGATGGTGACGAGCTGCTGATGGTGTTACTAACTTTAAATCTATATTTGTTCTTTTTTAGATTATTTGATGTTTGTTGTCAGTTTGGACTCACAAGATTTGATACATTAGTGTCCAAACTTATCTTATCTAATGACAATACAGTTGTAGCTGTTGTTAATATATATATATATATATATATATATATATACTGTATATGTCAATTGATCTTTTTGAATAACCAATTTCTAACAATATAACATCATCAAGGTGCCATTTTTAGATTAGAACAGCACAAAACTTTACAAGTCAATTTTCTACCATAAACCAGAGAAGAGAAACAAATCCTCACATTTGAGGGGCTGGAACATTTACATTTTTAGCATTTCGTCCAGAGCCCGACCGGTTTATCGGTCAGCTGATTTTATCGGCCGATATTAGCTCATCGCAGATATATCGGTATCAGCAAATATGTCATCCAATATGCTCCGATTTTCATGTATGAATTTTTACAGATCATAAACCATAAAAAGATCCCTGGGCAATGTAAGGCAGTGTCATTGTGTCTATGATCAAACAGAGGGCATTATATTTATTTTTCCTATGATGTGTCCTCCAAAATACAGCTGGAGTTAAGAAATGTGACAGCTCCCTCACTCGTGGTTACAACTATAAACACATGTTCTGAACAGACACACACACTAACAACAATTATTATTTGCATTTTGTAACATAAAACAACAACTTAACAACTTAACAAACTACTCAGTCAGCAGGCATGATGGGAAATGAGGACTGTCCCTACTGTGACAGGTGCGCATCTCTTTTTTTATATATATATATCAATATCGAAATTGTTTTACTCCCAAATATCAGAATCAGCATCGGCCCCAAAGATCCAGTGTCGGTCAGGCTCTAATTTTGTCGAAAATGATTGATTGATTTTAAAATGATTGCTGAATAATATTCTGTTGATTGACTTTTGATTAACTGAATAATCTCTTCAGCTCTAAATGACACCCTTAACAACCTTGTAGCATGCAAGCTCAGAGAATATACTAACCCCAACCTTTGGGTGATATATGAAGAGAAGTTATGGCTAGTAACCTCTTTAACGTGCTGCTGGTGAACACTACTAATGCAACACACACCAAACGTTGTGTAAGATCTGCAAAAAAAGCAAATATTGGAAAAATTTCAGAATCAAGAGAAATAATGTAAAAAAACACTTTGTGTCTAATATTGGCAGAACCCTCGCACAGCTTGATCCTTGTATCTTTTCCTTTCACCACGTCATAGCAAACGTCTGTCATGTCTTGGGTCCTTACTGCCAACATAGTGTATGTTTGCAGTGTGAATAATTGGGTCACACACATACAGTAGTGAACAAGGTGCTGCTGTTATAGTCATGGCTGATACAGAGCAGGAGCCCATGCACAAAGCACCACACAGCTGTTTCCATCATGCATGGATAAAGTGAATAATCTGCGGTTATGTCGTGCACTGATTTTTTGTGTTGTTCCACCAACCGCTCGTCTCCTCCGTCTGACATGTAACGAACCTTTATGAGCAGCACGGCCGCAGAGACGCAGAGCAAACTGCTCCCAAACACCTCCAGACGCAGAGCTACAGTCGGCCTCTGTGGCTTCATTTTGTTCCACCCCCCTCCACCCTCGCTCCCTCTCTCTCTCTCTCCAGGGAGTGGAGCGTGGTCGTCCTCGTTGCTCCCTAATGGGCCACCGGGGCCTATTTAAGATCATAAAGAAGGATATGTGGAGGCTTAAAGCAGGATTACAGCAGAATGTTTCTCCTGTTTGACTCTTGATTAGCTCCATTACTGTGTAATTATCCCACAGACTGCACAGCGAGGAATCTGATACCACACATTAGACTTATAATGTGTGTGTGTGTGTGTGTGTGTGTGTGTGTGTGTGGTGTTTGTAGCCCAAAGCCAGCCTGTCCAAAACGAGCACCTAAAATTACCTTACACTAATATTGTTCTAATTATCATGATGGCGCTGTGATGGGGACATTATTGTTTTTATGTGTCTCATTTATTCTTTACTAATTAATAATGACCTCATGATGTGATGTTTACCTGCATACATCACTTAAGGGGCTAAGTTATAACTAGTATATAGGTATTTTGAGTCTGTCACGTGATCATAAAACAGACTTTTCTGCTGAAATCTGATGTAAACAAACATTTTTACAGCTCTGAAAAAAATGTGTCTTTTGATTTGAGCGGTTAAATATCATAATTAGTATTTTTCTGGGTTATTTGCAGACATCTAAATTGCAGTAAACTGATCACATGACTTGTATAGTAGCCTATTTACAGCTCTATGTCAAGAGAGTGACATGTTCAGTTTTATTGAATGCATTTTCCTGAGTTTCAACAGGCACTGTTTTTATTGTGAATTGTTTTTAGTATGTTGTGTGATAAACAACGCCCCCGACCAGCCTTACATTCAGGATACAGCCCTTGTCATACAGGCACTACACACACACACACACACACACACACACACACACACACACACACACACAGACACACACACGTATAAACACAGATAGTCTACATAGTGCACATGGTCAGATCTATTTATAGGTGATGATGGGAGTCTGACGCTGAGCTGTGATCAAAAACAACACAAACACTTCAGAGGCTGAAGTGCAGAGCAAAGAGCTACATATACTCTTTGAAAATAACAACAGCTCTTCATCCATAAGGTTTAAAACATTTTATTACGCTCTTATTCAAGCTCTGCAATAAATAAAGCTAGTTTGAAATTATACATATACTGTCAAATTAGCTTAGATGTCACCTCAGTAAGAGTGACATCCACCTTACAGTTGAGGGGGCGCCCCTCTTTATTCAGAAAGATCCCTTTAAGATGGTTTATCCTCCTTCTAACACTCTGTCTTAGACTTACATTTTATTTGTTGTGGTATATATTCTGTAATCTAGTTCAGCACTTTTTAGTTGTATGGTACTCTAACATGTTTAAAAGTATAATTTTCCAGGTTCAACTTTTTTTTTTTTTTTTTTAAGAGTATTTTTTTTTTTGGCTTTTGCTTTTATCAGATAGGACAGCTGAAGAGAGACAGGAAGTGTGGGGAGGAGAGCGTGGGGGATGATGTGCACCAAATGATCGGCAGACCGGGAGTCAAACCTGCGATCAGTGCGTTGAGGACTGTAGCTTCTGTACACGGGGCGCCTGCTCTACAGACTGAGCTAAACCAGCGCCCCAGGTCTAACGTTTTGAATTAATGGTCATTTAAGGAGCAACTGGTGTTCTCTAATTGATAGAAGCAATAATATTTGGAATTGGCGCCATAGCTGTGGAAAAAGTTGTACAAACAGCTCGTGGGCTCACCCATTCTACATTCCTACAACACCCAGCGTGCATTGCGCCCCTCCCTCTGAAAGGAGCGGCCCAGCGAGAGACGCTGGAGTGAAATACTACCGCTTTCCAGTCAAGGACATTGATCACTGCAGGCAACGGCTCAGAGCGGTACAGGATCCGAAATATGACGAGAATATACCGGTGGATCGTCTAAAATATGTTCAGCTCTGCAGTCGACATTTCAAACATGAAGATTTTGAACGAGACATGACATCGGAGGCGGGCGTCCTAGATTGAGGAAGTGTAGTTTAGCGAGCTCCCTGGCCTCCGCTAGATGATGCGTTTTACAAAGTCTGGCGGAGGTTTTCCAGGGCCCATTGGAGAAGCGGATAGCGTCCTCCAAAGGCACAGAGCGAAATTGCTTTTTTTTTCTGCCATAATGGCTCTCCCCATAATAGCGTGATATGACTGAGGTTGAAAACCGGCGAACTGGCCCTTCAAGATGTTTGGTTTTGTTAATAAGCAACAAATTAATGTTAATCCTCAAATAAATCACCTGCTTGCTTGCTTAACATTATGTCCCCGGCTTATAAACACTCACATCCAATAATAGTAGAGAATGTCTTCCAAACTCACACATGCTCTCCATCTCTCCCTCTTTCTGTTGTTTCATACGTTGTAATTCTCTCAGTGAAATATAGCTCTGACATTTTATTTGATTCTGTTCTGTTCAGACAACAAAACAAAATGTTTGTACCAGCATCATGACTCTCATTACTCGTCCATTAGTTCCACGGTTTTAGCTGTTAAATGAGGCGAGAAAACACTTTGTTTCCTTGTAGCACATGAACACGACCAACAGTGAGACAATGTAGGAGCAACAAGCTCAGCCATCGTGCTGGATGTTTCACTGCAGCCTGATCTGTTGTTTCCTCAAATGAGAAGGGAGAAAAAAAACGTGCAGTCAGGACTCCTAAGGCCTATCTCCTCACGTCACTGTACATATCTTGGCAAATGAAGACAAATGCTTGTGAGAGCAGGGCACGTTCCAGGGGAGCTTTCCACAAATTAATCACCTGCAATTCTATCCTCGTCCGCTGGGGTCCCCGATGCAGCGTGTGAGAGGTAATGAGTGGCTTCAAGAGCTCCTCCAAACAAGAACAACATAAATGACCAGGTGAAGACACCTCTCCAGAGGGGCGACGATTTCTTTAGATGCTGACCCCCAATATCATCCCTCTACCCCTCGACCAAGTCTTCCTCTCCGTCCTCACATCAGGATTTCATTAAACCAATCCACTCCACTCCATCACCACCCCGCCTCCTCCCCCGTTTGCTCTCTCCTGCGCCACTTTGCTCCCAAACCAAATGAGGAAATAGCTCGTCTGGTCGCTGACAGACCCCGGGCTCGGCCGTAAAGATAAATGACCCAAAGTATTAAAGTTTAACACGTTGACAAAACCCACCTGATCTGTGGGATTAATGCAACAAAAAATCCATCTGTGGAAAAAAAAGGAGAGGGTGGGAGAGGTGAAGGGGGCTCACAGGAGAGTAATGGCCCGCACCGGGAAGGTCAAACAATCTTTAGAATAAGTACAGATCCAGAGCTGAGAGGAGGAGCTTTGCTAAGTTATTTTGTGGGTCGTGTTTTGGGAAGTTCAGCAAATCCCTAAAATGCAAACACAGAAAGACTTATGATGCTTAATTGGGTCACAGGAACACAAGGAGTGCTTTCACTTAAAAGCACATTAATATTGTGAAGTCATTCGGAGCAGAGGTTCTGTTTTCCAACCACAACAAAGAGCGAGAGCAGAAACTTGAATGTGCTCACATAAATTAAGAATATCAGTCATTGTTTCAGGTTGTAGATGTTTGTTTTCATGATGGAGAAAAACTCCTACACACATTTTATAACTTTTGTCAACTAGTGTTTTACCTGAAGTGTTCGGGTCACGTTTAACTGCTTTGAGTTGATTTTGTACTCCAAAGAAAATGTTTATGAGAATTAAAAATAATAGGCCCAAACTATTGTCTGTAAGCAGCTTTAATATATAACAATCAGATTTAGTGTTCCCCTTATAAACACTTGCTGTATTCAACACAACTTTATTAGCACCTTTCACACAAACATTCACCCTGAAGTTTCACATAGCAAAAATGTAAACACAGACAGGAAATAAAAACAAAAGATAACGACGTGCAAGACTTAAAATTATAACAATAAAATGTCACAAATCTATAAATTAAAAAAGTACAAATGTAAAGTAAGACAACATAAACATCAGGGATGAAAAAAAGGTGTAAAAAAAAACAATGTCAAGTTGAACTCTTGAAGTGTGTGGTTGTGTTCGAAGCATGCAGCAAAATGTGTGATGAAAGACACATATAATCTCATACGAGCTTTAATTAGGAAATGAGGTCATTGCTGAAGTACTTTATAAATGTGAATGTGGTCATTGCCTCATCATTTTGTCCCTGATTATTTCTGAACGATCCCCACGGAGGAATGAGCTGAGTGAGTTTGTGTTATCTTCGAGGTCAAAGGTCAAAGCGCAGAGAATACTTCACCTGTAGTCATTAAACACCCAGAGGATCGGGCTGTGGTGGGAAACTTACAAAACTTAAACATCACATGATGAGTGTTCATCTCTGTCTGCTTGTGGAAATGCTGTTTTGTTCCACGGACATTTTGGTGTGCAAGATTTAATAAAACAAAGTAGAAGTAGAGCCGACCAGGGGATGAAGGAATACACATCATATAGAAATGATAAGGCTAACACAAGTGATGTAGTTTTACTCACTTTGTGTAGAAGAAGATTAGCTTCAGGGCCTGTGTCCACTAACAGAGTTTTTCGCACTGGCTTAATTTCTGAGTGCTTCTCACCGGCGCTTACTGTTGCTAGGTTACGAAAGTTGTCTGGCTGCACTTCAGCTTCCCTTTGTAATGAGTGTTAAGTCTGTTTTGAATTGCTCTGTTTGCTTCAGATTTGCTTTTATTCAAGGACATTTTTCAAAATTGTGCCCTCGAAAAAACGAAAGGATTCTCGCCGCCATTGTTGTTGACAAAATTGATATCTTCTTAATTTTTATTTGTCGGTGACGGAGAAGTGACATTGACGAGCGCGGTGGTGGTCCAAAATTTGAACTATTTTTAACTGAGGGTGCTGTGAGCGCAGCGACAAAAAGCGGCTGACGCAGAGGGGGATTTAGCATTGAGGTCTCGGAGCGCTGAAAACACTGAACTACGTGGGTTTGTATAGAAGATAGGCGCTGCCAGCACAAACAACGCCATTAGTGGACACAGGCCCTTATGCTCTGTACACACAAATTTTGGCACACTTAAGATTTCTGCACTATTTACCAATGTCTCTCTTTGTATGAGAGCCATAATTTTGCTCATCCATTTTTCCATTATGTATTATTTCTGATGATGCTTTTAATAGCCGCTGAGTTAGAAAATAAGCCTCAGTGAGCCTGATTATTCATCACAGACTGAACACTTCAGATCCGACCTCCTGCACAGAGCAACAGGTGTAGAAATGATCTGTCGTAATTCCCGCCGTTTGTTTGGCTGACTCGGACGACCACATGTGTGGAGATACTCGCGCAGGAAAACACGTCTGCCAGATCATTTAGTTATTTTCAGAGTGAATGTGTAACCTACTTCTCTGTTATTAATAAGACTTAATGTTAAATGTGAACTGTCACGATGCTGACACGGCTCACCGCAGCAGGCTAACACAAACACTAAGAGTTATTAGCAAACACGCTGCTTTTTGGCCCAGTCCTGATGCACTTCACAGAGTAATGAATGTGTCCACGAGGTGAAATACAAGCGATTAAACTGAAGTGCATCACAGCTGAGGTGCAGCTCAGTTCTTACTGGAACGCGCCTGCATGTTTTCAGCCAGCTGTTAAATCATTATTATTTCCTCTGTTTTTCACTGAAGGCTTGAAGTCAAGGTGCTGGAAGAGGTTTCTGTCTTATGTAAAAAGCAGGTGATAAAGCCTGTTTGATCTAAGAGTCTAATGATGTAAGAAGCTTTTGGGAAACCCTCAGGTGGAGGTCGTGTAAATAATTTCTTGTGCAAATACAGAATAATAACAGGAAGAAAATCTCGCGCTGTCAGAAAAAAAATCACATCAAACTTTAACAACAAATCGGCGTAAACAAACTTCAAGAGAAAAGATTACAGACAATTCGACAGTCAGGCACTTACCATTAGGGAATTTAATGATGTATTAACCTTACATAAACCCTTTTTTTTAATGTACCATTTCTTCTGTCTCATACTTTCTTTTGGCCTCCCTTAGCTCTAAACTTGAGGTATTTTAATGGACAGGAAAACAGGAAAAATAGTGTTAGGAAAAAAATGTCGGGGAAGCATAAATATTAGGGGAGTGAAAAAGCTAAGCGAGGTCTTGGCCCGACCCGTGTCCATAACTTACTCTGATGCAGCCGTTCATAAATATTAAGAATAGACTCACACTCCATCACGGCCATGAGCAATGAATCCACGGAGAGAAACTCCTGCGGAAAACCTTTTTTTTTTTTTCAAAACAGCATCGAGACCGAGTTTTACTCTGAAGCTAACAGCCAACATCGGGAAAAATCTAACTGTGTCAACAGTTTACTGTCGAGCTCAAGCACAACATCGACTTTTGAAATAATCACCATCAGAAGGTTTGGATAGTTGTCCATCAGTTTCCAATAAACCTTAAATATTTGACATTAATTTTCTGACTGTATGATGAAAAGATCTGCTTTAGTTTGTTTCCAGAGTAACTCTTCCCCTTCCTCCTTTTCCTCTGAACTAAATGCATGAATGCAAATCATAGAAGAGACGGACATGCAGGCACTCACCCTCCTCCTCCCTCTCTGTCACTTCCTCGATGATTTCATTTCCTGCAGCAGACTCATTTTAATACATTTCCTCCCCTTTGTTTTATGCATTTTATTACCATCTTACCATATTTAATATGTAGTTATTTTTCTTACACAGATTCATGTGTGGAGCTGCTGGCCATGTTTCGGGTCACGAAGGATCCATCGGGTGCATCCTTCGTGGGCCAACGTGTCCCGAGATTTATTGCGCACCAATTCAAACGAGATGGCGGATTCTCATTTTTAAATGTTAACGTTTTTGGTTTCAACTCAACTGAATAGCTCGCGATACAAATTTTAAAAATAACGAAACAAATTATCTTTAAACTAATTGGTTAAGTTAAGTGACGTTAGTCCGCTAGCTACCTGTTGCTAGGCGACAGGAGCCACGTTTAGTGACGCAAGGTTAAGGGCGGGAACAGCAGATGACACAAGCAGGATCAGATCGTCTCATTTCAGTTTGGCCTGAGCGTCTACACAGGCTGCACACGACTCGTCCTCCGTAGACCGCATCCTTCCAACGATGCAGCCTCTGAATTGAGACACAGCTATAGTCTCTGTTCCTTTTATTTTATATACTGTAAATATTCCCATTGAAGGAGCTTTTGAAGGAGCAGAAAAAGTGTTTGGTGAAACATAAATCTGAGGAGTCAAAGAACTACAGTTTTTATGATTTTTACACTGAATCCAAGCGGAGGAGGCAGAGGGAGAGAGGAGGAAGCGACACTTTTATCACGAGTCCTGATGCTCTTGTTAAAAAGTGGAAACACAGATCATTGTCTCAGCTCGTCCTGCAGGTGTAAACTAGTCACAGCTGCTCACAGATATCTGAGGAGAAAAGTTCATATAGTGTCACACAGGTTCTTTTTTCTGTGGTCCTCATCTCTTACAATCAGTGTATAAATAAGTGTTTATAATTGACAGATTTAGTTTTTTCTTCTTCTTGCATGTTCGGATCCTGCCTTCTCTATCTGGCTGATTTAAACCTGTATTCAGAGGCTGTTCGCCTGCTATCATACCACCTGAGATACATTATCGTCAGAGTGAACCAGGACTAAGAAACTCCCAGAGACTCAAAAAACAAAAAGAAAATAAATAAGCTCAAACACATCAGTCAACTCTGTGTCCCATTTCTGCCTCCAGAGGATCTGCCACAGTGTGTGTGCAGCGGCCATGACACACCCCTCAGTGACCACATCCTCCATAAGCAGCCGCAGATGAAACGATATGGAGATTATCGGGACAAGAAGCCTCCCAGCTTGTCACGGGATGCAGAGCGTATTGTACATCCACATGTATTGAACACAAACCTGTCAGCGTCTGTGACAGCCCCATTCATCACACACAAAGCCAATCCTGTCAGAGGCACAATGCGCTCTCTCCGTGCCCCCTCCCTCCCCCCTCTAAGTGACAGCACTGAAATGAACATTAGGACACCCGGGTATGTATTCAAATGATTTGTTTTTCCGCCTCCCACTGAAGCCAATTTCCAGAGGCTAATAAATCTGGGAATTATTTCATCTCTCTCACTGAAGCGTCATCAGATCCCGGGGGAGTCTGCAAGGGAAGATGGTGAATCTGTTATTTCAAGTCCAAAACAGTATCAACAAATACATTCAGAATTTTACTACTGCAAAACATGTTCACAGGTAGAGCCGGTGAGGAACTAGAACTTATATTATAATCAGGAATGAGCAGATTGAGCACCTGGGCCAAAATGAAACGTGTTTCACATTAAGCTGGAAACATATCAGGATTTTACACTTTGGGGTGTTTGTCCTTGTTTGTTTGCAGGATTTGGGCATCGTCGCATGTCCTTGTTGGAATGTGTTTGGATATTTTCAGGGTATGCAGCGATGCTTCAAAAATGCTATAATTTGTATCAGTAATCTCCTCTCAAACAGAGAAATATAGGGTATTATTCACGAACATTGTTGGTCTCTTTTACTTTGTATTTCTAAAGGGTTTTAACACAAAGCAAATATCCGTGTAGGAATAAATAAAAGGGAATTTAAGTGTTCCAAAGATTTAAAAGGATCTGAAAGTATCTTCCAAACTTACGTAGTTAAATAGTATTCATATAGTTAATGCATTACAGTCATTTAGCCACACTTTCTTGCTTAAAATAGTTAATGAATCTGCTCCATTAAAGGGGCCGTATCTTCTGAATGGATATTCTCACGTTTTCACAAGCTTCACATGTTTGGGTTTTTATTGTTCACAGTGAAAAAGTGAAAACTGCATAATTCTGTGTTTTTCCAGAATTACATGTTTAAAAAGGTCGCCTCTGAAATGGGCCATTCAGAACAGCTGCAGGTTTCTACGTAGAACTTTGCTCTCGCTGAAATCGACCGATCGTCATTCACTGCCATTCACCTCAGGCTGCCTTCTTGCTCTAGCTTGTAGTCAAGTCGTTGATTTCAGCTTACCATTCCAATACCTCCTGGCGATTCTGGCTCGAACATATAAGGCCGAATAACCGATCCTAGAGCAGCCATGTTTTCTACAACTTTGGAGTGACAGTGCAGCGCAGAAAAAAAAAAAATTAAAATATGTTTAATACTTTTTAAAACGAAACAAACTTTACCAACGAGATTCAAAAACAAATTTATTACAGAGCTAAAATATGTTTCCTTTAAAATGCTGCATAAGTTACAACCATCTCCAGGAGTCCAGATATCAATCAACGGGATTACATTTGAACTTAACAAAAATATGCACATTTTTCTTACATAATTTTCAACAGTTATGTGGGTATTTATGTTTAATAGCTAGTAGGCCTACCAGAAAATCTATTTCATTCAGATTAGAATAGGTGCAACTCTGATTTAAAAGTTAGGCTAGGCTAATTAGCTGGCCACGTGACCTTCCTTGACCCTGAATAACAGTAAAGAATGGAGTCATTAAGCTTGAGTTACATCATAGCTTTTATTTGTTTAAGTAACTTTTTGCTCAAATACTGCATTTTTTTTTAGCTTAACTTTAGTTCTGTCTCCAATCTGTGCCAAAGCAATACAACCTGCCTGCTGCCGGTGTTGGTATACTGCATGTGTGTGAGATTTGTCGTTGTCCTGTCCACGTGTCTGTCTGTGTTCACATGTGAGCTGTTTCCTCATGTGTGGGGGTGTTTCATGTTCATATGGGTGTATGTGTCCTGAGTCAGCAGAGTCTCAGTAATTACCCATAGATCCAGAGGCAGAGGCGCTCTGCAGCGCTGACAGGGGGAGCATCATTTCCCGAGTGTTCCCGGGCACCGCAGACTGCAATAACACCATCAACAGGCCTATCAAGATGATCCACATCACATTTTCACACAATTGCGAACACCTAACCTGTTTATGCTGCAAACAAAAGCAGAGAGCTAATAAAACAACTCATTTCTGTGTGTGCGTGTAATCCAATGAAGTGCCTTCTTAAATAATGTCTCTTGTACTGAACACAATATTGGGTAAAGAAATGTGGCTCCTAATACGTCTTTGATGAACATAATGAGACTTTTCAATAACACATTCATAAAGAATGTATGAAATCAGGCAGAAAAGGAGGCGCTGCTGTCGACGATGTCTGCAGAAGTGTTCGGTGCACTTTGTGTCACCGTCCTGTCAAAGTGAACTCATCAAAAAAAAAACACTCAACACCGGCCTTATCGATGGAGACTCACAAACCTCATCACACGCTTTGATCTGACATCTTATTGACATTTAAACATCAGCCGGTGTTTCTCTTGAAGCTGTCGGAGCTACTGGGAGCTGACAGACACTGAAGGACGTGTTATTGCTTGTTCATGTAGATAATCTTGTTGTCATCTATTTCTCTAACAGTCAGAGCATCACCTACAGAAACATAACAAATACTGCAGTAAATACCGTTTTACTCACTGCACATTTTCTTCCGTAGGACTTTGATTTTGTATCCGTTTTGGGAGCTCCTGTTCTGATCCTGTCCTGCACATGTGTTTGTAGTATTCTCTAGCAAAAGATCTCATCCTGCTTTAAGTTAAATCCCAAACAGACTACTCACTGTGAAAGTTTGCATGCTGTATATCAGCTTGTCAGACACAGACCTGGTGGCAGCTGTGATGGACGTTAAAAATAACTTTAAAGGTAATCTTCTCGCTAATGGTCTGGTTTCATATATTTCTTTATAAACAGAAAATAAAATGTTAAATTTTGTTTAATTTTTTCATGTTAAATTGGCTACTTTTTGCATAGTCTGAACCTCCATAACCTGATGTTTTAACGATGCCTATGTGATTTGTCTACTTTTTATTACCTTGCAACTTAGATAGCGTTCCATATTGTTAGCATGCTAGGTATGCTAACATGGTATTGGACATTGGAGTGTATGCTTTGACGAGTTAGCTGAGGGAGATTGTTTGGCTGTTGCTTGGTGGGTTGAACAGCAGGATGTCAGTTATAGCAACACGCTAGCTAGATGGACATGGCATTAGCTGGTTGTAGTTGGTAACCATGCTGTTAGCTGGTGGGTGTAGTTAAAGAGGAATGTTTCTGGGATGCTGGACACAGCAAAAGTCAAAAGTCAAGGGCCAGTTCGCCAATTTTCAACCTCAGTCCTGTCATGCTATCATGGGGAGCTAATGCCATTATGATAGGGAAAAAAATGCAAATTTGATGGGCCCTGGTACACTTCCTCAATCGAGGACGTCCGCCTCCGATGTCATGTCTCGTTCAAAATGGTCAGGTTTGAAATGTAGACTGCAGACCTGAAGATTTTTTAGACGACCCACCGGTATATTCTCGTCGTATTTCGGATTCTGCACCACAGCTATTGCGTCAATTTTCAAGTATTATTGCGTCTGTCGATTACAGAGAACACCAGCTTTGACTGACAGTGGCTTTTTCCAGGGGAGAAGTGCTCCTTTAAACAAGTTGAAAACTATTAAATCACATCAGCTTCAGCATGGCCCCATTCCTAGTTTGAAGGGTAACTGTGCTTCAAGGCAACTTTTGTCTAATTTTTTAGTTTGGCCTTCATTTCTTTGGGTACAAATAACACTGTTACCATCAAATGAATGCTTATATCTTAGAGAAAGTAACAGAATAAACCGGTTGATAGAAACAAGCATGAAAAACTTTTATGGTTAAGTTAAATCAATGTTGCTGCTTTGATTTGGAGTCACTTGTTTGATGTATTTAAATAACAGTTTAAAGTGGATTATTTGATCTTATTTTTCACAGTCGATCCCTTTACAGCTGAAGGTTGTAAACATGCTCTTTAATGTGTTTTCTCGTATCATTTCCATCTGCTGTTCATAACTAAAAGAACAAATCAATAAAAGTTTAGTAGCTTAAACCTGATCTCACCTTGTTGGTGTGTTTCATAGAGAACACACATCCACTAAGCTATTGGAGTGAGCTCATTTGGAAGTCAGTGCACTTTTCCCTGGTGAATACACCCCCTGCCCTTCCCCCTTGCGCTTTTATTTTTAATTAACCTCTCAAAGATACTCTGTTGTAGCTTCCTGTGTCTGAGCCAGCGAGGTTAATGATTTCACCAGTCCAGGGAGACGCTGCCGAGGACAGATCAATGCACCTCAATTCCCTGCGCCGCATGTTCAGTCTCACTTGCCGGACCACAGTGAAAAGGAGCAGGAGCCCGATACTGATTGTGTGGCGGTGGGCAGCTTCCCTCTGACACGTGTGCAGCACTCTGCATGTCAACAAACAGACAAGCACTCAATAGTCTACATGGCTAATGCAAGACATGCACACACTTTAACACTTTAAATACCTGCAGAAACACGATGCATCTACAGCATCATGTAGCAGCATCAAAACATAACTGAAAGTCTATTCACACAGTTTAAATGCAGGAACGCTAAATTAAGCAACACCACTCAAGTTAGTGCTTAATATGGCTATGCTAAAGATGCAAGATAACTTATATAATAATAATGTAGGTCAGTAAAGAAGAAACAAAGGTACATTTTATAAAAATCTTTGACAACTAAAATAAAAACATTGAAAGAGTTTTTAAGTTTAAGGTCAAATTTAAATTGTATTTATAAGACCCCCAATCGAAAATGGATTTTTAATTAATAATCAAAGTGTATTAATCACTTTAAACTCTAAAAGTGAACCGTTTGCAGCCATATGTTGCTTATTTTATTGGAGAGTTACTCACCATATTGCATTTTTAGGAACTAAATTAAACTAATGTTGTGTTTTTATTCCTCTCCAATAACATTGAAAGTTAAATAAAAAAAAGGCAATTATCACAATTTTATGGGTGTCTTCTCAAAGGGGGGCAAGCCATTTCATTGAAGACACAAGGCTAAGACATTTGAATGTAGTTTAAACAGACTCTGTATGTGGATACAAACTTCTTAGACACTTATAAATACTATTACATACCATTTTAAAAGTTGGACTGAAACACACTTTTAATGAACAATTCTAACGCTGCATTTACACAAACTTTTTACTAAAGGAATGTTTTTAATGCCTTACTTATACACACCTTTCTATATAATATTTACTATGCTGCACTGATATACTCTTCCTTAAATAGCATTTTGAATTTACACAAATTTTAAACTGCTTGACATTTTTATCTCCGGACCTCTACATACCTTTACCTGAGTAACATTTCCGATGCTAAATTATCTAACCTTTCACCCACATAACAATTTCTGCTGGACTGGCTGTAAAAGCTGAAAAAAAGGATAGACCTGCATTGAATACATTATTGGATGACCGTCTGTAAGCAAATTAGGAGCACTTTGAAGTTTTAAATAAACACAGCTTTAAATCTCCTGTAATCCTCTAATAAAGAGAACAGGCTCTAATTAATTGTGAATGTGTCAATACTAGTAGAAAAGCATGAGGTCAGGTAATGATGAGGAACGCAGCATGAAAAACGTGCAGAGTAGTTGGGCTGCTTTTTTGTTGAATATTTAAACCCATAAGGAGGAATAACACTTGACATCATCAGCATAGAGTGTATAAAAATAAAAGTGGACGAAATGCTGTGAGGGAACGAGAAGTAACCATATTTGGACAAGAGGCAGGAGCTTGAGAGGGGCAATGAGTTAGCCAATGCTTTTCTCAGGGCTAACGCATTAGCTGGTTAAATAGAAAGTAAATCAGCTAAGCTAGTAGTACATAGACACGCCATATTATTTCTCTAATATTTGCAGGGAAAGTTCTCAAGTCACCAGCACAAATAAAGGAGTCTCAGAGAGATTCAGTGTCTCAAATTAGCTGAGGAGACGAACACTCAAAGCAACAACGCGCTATTAGCCTTTATTTTAATCGGTTTAGTTCTATAAAATTTAGCCACAGAACTGTTGTAATTAATGCACCAGTGTCCGATCGCACTTGAAGCTGTCTGTCAGCAGTCACTGACTTTGTTCCCTCCTGTCTTGATCCTTGCTAGTGCTGTATGAACTCTCAGATGTACGTCGCTTTGGACAAAAGCGGCTGCTAAATGAAATTGTAACATTGTAACATTGTAATGCGGAGCTGAGCTATAGAAACCAAAAAACATATTCTATAGCAAGTTGTCAGCTACTTATTCCTGACATGAAGTTTTTAACATGGGTTTCTGTGGAGATTGACTCACTTTTGGAGCCAGCCTCGAGTGGACATTTGAGGAACTGCAGTTACGGGCACTTCATGTTGTCTTCTTCACGTTTGTTTTCCCACAGTTTGTGTTGTGTTTTGTTTTAAGTGCAATATTCCACATTTACATGCTTGAGTGAGACATTAAAACAAAGCATTGCAGAATTGAGAAATGTTAGGCCTCAACACCTCAAAATAACTGAACCACTCCAAGCCTTGAAATCACTGCTCCTCTGCTGTATCTCCTTCTGGACACGAAAAACTAAACTGTACGAGCCAGCACGTGATAGAGCCGTTAAAGCACCAGAACTAAGTTGGCCTGCTGACAAGAGGACGGCCGCTCCCCGCTGTGTTCATCTCAGCACGTCTCCGCGACTATCTGCGAAACACTTAGTCTTCCACTCACAATAACCCATTCCTTCTATGACCCCCTTCCTGCTTCCCTCGGCCTTGATATGTAACAGAACTCAGAGGGAAGATGGAGTGGACGTACATAATCAGAGCCGGGCCTTTTGCGTCCCCCCTGTTGTGTCTCCATCAAGCCACAGTCAGCAGGACCATCACCACCATCCCCTCCTCGTGAACGCCTTTGAAACATCAAATCTGACCAAACGTCGGGAGCCGGGACATTAAAGACAGCACACTCACAGTGCTGCAGGTATGAAGCGTATTGGCCTGAGCTCTGATCCGACCCCACGCTGGGCTCTGTTCACATTTGGATGTCTCTATCTGTGGAAAATTCACCCCTTCCCCACCTCGACCTCCTCTCCCCACTCCCCCGCCTCCTGCTAGTGCAGAGCTGGCAGCCAGGACGCATCAATCACTGCACGCCAGGGGGATGACATCATGGCACATTGGCAGGGCTATCTAAGCAGGGATAGGGAGTTTTTCGGAGGGCTAACAGAGATAAATAGAACTCCTCTTGGATCCATCCTTCTCCGTGAGAAACTCGTCTTTATCAGGCCGGATGACGACGCGGACTCTGACTCGCGTCCTCAGCTTTTGGCCCACGCTCTCGCCCTCATTCGGCCGTCTGTCATCTGTTTTCATCAGCAGCAAACTTTTGTGGCTCCACTTGCCCTTCGCCTCGTGTTTGTGTCACGAGTACGAATAAAGTTTAATGACGCGAGAGTGCAGCTGATTTCTGCTATGTGCAACACGATCTCTGAAGACCCACCAAGATGATCAATAAATCCCTCCTCCAAATAGATCACTAATGTTACCCATCGTCACCACATGTCTCTTCTAACGCGTAACCTTAGTGTGCAGTTTGAAGTTTAATGATTTATTTAATAAGAGTCAAAATAGCAGATTATCTTATTTTATTTTGTTTATTTGCACGTAAATCTGCATGAAATCTTTTTAATGAGAAAAAATAGGATGTGTAAGGAGAGGCCGAGAAGCTTCTACAACAAACCTTCCTCAACTTTAAGAGAGAAATCAATATATTTAGGAAAGGAGGGACAACAACAGAAAAAAAATAAGGAGAAACACTCACTAATCAGTTGACAAAATTTAATAAAAACATGGAAAACAAAACAGGAAAAAAGTGTTTGCAAATTTGTATAAAAGCTGAAATGTTATTAACAAACAGATATTATCTGCTGCTAGAAGACAAAAACACATTTTTTTTGCTACTTCATTTCACTCTTCAGCCTCTAAACATGGCAACATGTACATGACCTGATTTTAATCTAGTTAATCGAGAGTAAAACACAGCACACGTCTTCTCCTGTAAGAGCCTGACTGACAGAGGAGAAACTGATACGGGAGAGAAAATCTGGTTCTGCTTTCGCCCCTCGTCTCTCTTTTGGCCTGTGAGAGCCAATAAATCCGCTATCCAGAGCTATTAGATTGACAGAGCTGAGCGCCGTTTGATGTTCAGATGTCTGCGAACGGCCTCTGCACATTCCAGGGGCCGAATGCAGTTTGGCTGTCATCAGCAGGCCTACTTTTGGACATGGGGTGGCATGCATGTCAATTATCCATGCCTTTGACAATAATGTGTCAGAGATAATGCTTATCTCTCCACCTTTTCACCTGCACTGAATCGCTGCAGGCTGCACTATCAGCACGGGGAAGATACCGTACAGGATGGCTCTATCTCGCGCTTAGTCACGCCAGTTGTTGGAATTGCATTTACGAGATAAATCCGTAAGAAAAACAAACCTCGCCTTTCAGCTAAGACAAGAAAAGAGCAGAAATTCTGCAAATCTTTCAGGCTGATGCAACTTCTAAATATACACACTTATTGG
Organism: Semicossyphus pulcher; assembly: GCF_022749685.1. NCBI lineage: Eukaryota > Metazoa > Chordata > Actinopteri > Labriformes > Labridae > Semicossyphus > Semicossyphus pulcher. The sequence goes on from NW_027211693.1 coordinate 8,171,015, forward strand.
AAAAGCAGTGCATTTGGCAGCACGCCTACACGACAAAGAGGTTAGACAAAACATATCAAATGAAGGAAAATAATCAAGATAAATCCTTGCAAGATAAGGGCAACATTAACTTAATGCATTTACAATCTAATGTTTAATAAAGGAAAACAACCACGATAACTCTGCAGTCATTATGAGTTTAAAATATCTGGGCTCTAAATGAAATATTGTGTTCTTACGTGCAGCAAAAAAAAAGAGAGAAAAGACGTTATGTCCTCCAAAGTGCGAAGCTTAATTCTCTGCTCCGAACTTCTTGTCCAAGCTGGACAGCACTCAGGATAATAAATTACCCTCTCAAGTACACCGTCGAGGTTTTAAGCGCAGGGATGAGGCCAGGGGAAAAGGGAAAATTGCGTGACCCGGCGACCTACAAACTCTTAACCCCTGGCCTGAGTCCTGGGCGCCTCCCTGAGAGCTCTCAAGAAAGCCTGAGTCAAACATCACATTTGGTCTTTGTCTCAGTGACCTTTTACACGCGCTGTCACTCCAGGTGCTTGCTGTTCCCCTTCATTTCAATGCACATCAGGGAGGGAGTGGGGGGAGAGATGAGAGCTACTGAGGATGGATAGTCTTGCTGATTAAAATTAAACACACCCCCCAGGAATTTCTTGCTGATTCTCATTATTTCTGCATTATTTTTCTTCCCCCTCCCTTCCTTCCTCCTCGCCTCTCGTCGGCGTGCACCAAAGACTGGAGAGGTAGTGAACGAGTGAGAGACACGATGACAAGAGGGTGCTAAGTGGATTTGAGTTATGAGCAGTTGGGCGATGTGTTTGTTTAACCATCTGGTAGCAACTCCCTCTGTTTTGTGATGGAGTGCCTGTGGAGGGAAGCAGTCCAGTCCCAATATGGATGCACACGCACATACACTGTTGATTCGACAGGGTCAAGCTAAAGGAAAGCAAGCGGCCTGAGTGATGCAGTTATGATTAGCTCACTTACAAAATACTATACGTTTAGTAAGAACTGAATGAATTAATCTAATAATTAATCCTTTAGTGTCCTCCAAAACAACGTTGTTCTGCACTTGATTAGATCTTTTAACAGCCATATTTTGTTTTCATTCTGGGCTTTTGCCACAATGCTTTTCTCTATAGTTTCTAAAATGTTACAGATATATTGTTTTTCAATAAAGTAATTAAAGACAGGCTGCAAACTCCAGGACAGAAGACTTTAAGTCGAGCTGAAACGGCATTTCGTGAGTATCTAGCTTCCGTATTGTGACGTATTTCCGAGTGAAACAGGACGTGCAGGCGGGACATATCATCAGAGGGATTTGATTTGATTGTTGAGAAGTGGGCGTTGACAGACGTTCTCCACAGCGCAGTAGCTAGCTAACTGACCGAGCGTTCTTGGTGCTCTGCGGCTAAATGTTGCAGATTGATTGGTTGAAATTGTTTGGTGCTAACTTATGTATCACACGTGAAATTTAGTTTTACCGGAAGAAAAAATGAGAATACGAAGAAATTGATTTTCTGTATTTTTTTGGCCTATATTGTCAAATAGATGCACAATATCACCGGGGATGCAATCTAAAAGGATTAAAATTACATTTTTCATTTCACCTCGACTATAAGCGAACACCAAAGTGCCAAAAACTGCAGTTCCTTGAATGGCCACTCGAGGCGGACTCCAAAAACAAGTCAATCTCCATTAAATCTTAATTTAATGTGTTTTGGGACAAAAAACTAAAATTTCTTAATTCATGACGACTGAACTGAGTTTTTTACGGAAGCCCTAAATGGACATGCATCCATACATTTTATTTACTCCCTTGATAATGAGTCATTTCTGGATGTTTTCTCAAGATCTCAACTTATTTTTCTCGTTATCTTGAGATAACAATGCTGGTTTTCCTGTGATAAAAAGTTAATTCCAGTTGTTTTCTCAAGATCTTGACCATTTTTTTTCTTGTTATCTCAAACAAAGCTGGTTTTTCCATTATTATGGATTAATGTATCTCTATCTCTAGAAAACGAGATAAATAAGTCAAGATCTTGAGAAAATGACTGGACATTACTCGTTATCAAGGGAAAATTGAGCAAAAAAAAATGTATGGATGCATGTTCGCTTAGGGCTTCCGTAGCTTTTAGACAACCTGCCCATTTTAAATTATTTTAAGGCTTAAAGTTAAATGCAGAATTGGGGCGTTGCTTTGAGCAACAAGTGAGTGCTGCTAGCTTTGCTATGTTGGAGTTGTTTGAGTTTTTCATGCAAATATAAATAAATAAGTAATAATAATAAGCAAACAAGTAAAATAAGTAAAATGTCTCGCTGTGTTGTACAAAAAGTGCCGTCCAAGCGCCTGTGCTTCATTTTTTTGGGTCTATTATTTACAGCTATGGGTTTCTGTGCTCACCGTACCAGGCTGGGTATAGCTTTAGCTGATAGGCACGTTAGCTTTCTAAAATGTATTTGCCTTGGACAAAACCAAATAATGCAAACTTAGGGTTTGCTCATCTCAAGACATGTGGCTCGTTGAATCCAGGATTCATTAAGGGCAATGGGTGAAAGCCAAAAACTGGTTCTCAAACGGAGATGAAGGCATGCAAGCGGGATGTATACAATGATCTACAACTATGCTAAACTAGCACCACAAAATGATGATGGTTTACTACCCCATTTACCAAGTATTGAATTAGCCATGGGCACAGACTATCGCTTTAAAACCTGCCAACCCCTCGCTCCTCACCATCGCCACCATTTGGTCATAACATGGCCACTTCTGAGCGACAGAGCGACAGCCAAAGTATCAAACCTGAGGCTTCCAAACAGCAGTTATCAAAACAACAGATGGCGTCAGGGTGGCTGCGTGCATTATTTATACCTTCTACTTACTGTACATTGTTTTTTTCAGGCTGTAGGATTTCTTTTAATGAAAGTATAATACTGAAGTACATTAACAATATGAGATCACCCGAGTTCCTTAAGAGAGACGTCAACACAAGAGGCTCCCTTTGATTTATGTCCTCTTTTAATAACAGAGGCATATATAGACAAACGCTCTCATGCAAACACACCGTGATCTGTAAATACACGCAAAAGCAGGCTATTGTCTCTAACACTGTGTCAGATAACATGCAACACCCCAGTTATCATTTTCTGAGCTTCCTTCTTATTGAATCTGGAGCTGTAGCAGAACTCTGTGCAGTAGGACCTCTCTTTGTGTGCGAGGGATTGTTCATCTTCACCGATTACAGGAGAGGTGGCAGTAACCAAATTAGGCGCCTCTTATTGAAGCAGTGACATGAAGTTCTGAAGTAATTACGCCGCCTTTTAATAACGCGCCCAGGAAATTCACTTTTTAATCTCAGCGTCCTGAATTATTAAGCAGCTGTTTCCCCCCTGCTCGCGAGATCACTTCCTCTCTGAGGACGACTGCCCAGCGCCAGCAGACAGAGAGAGAGAGAGAGAGAGAGAGAGAGATGTTTTCTGGTGTGAGCCTCCCCCATGAATATTCTATCTATCTCAAAAGATAACACAATGAATATACAGGACATCTTCCAACAAAGACCAGTCATCAAAATGTTCTAGTGAGGGACAACACAATAAATCTTAGAAGTGTACGTTTACAAGTGTTTTTAATCCCACAGTAATCTCCTTATTTATTTAGTTAAAATTCTGACGTAGCGAACATTTAACTCACATGACTAATTACATGACTAACCAGCTGATCTTTACTGCATGCATTCAAATCATTTCACTAATTTGTCTAAAAATGAAACATTGCTCACACCAGCTGACGGGTGACATTTTTCACCCGTAGATGGGTTTGATGACCAACAGTGTTGGGTGACGTTACCTCTGAAAGTAACTTATGTTACTACGTTACATACTGAGAAAAATAATGCTTTAGATTACTTTTGTGTTACCAATAATTAAACCCCCTTTGTGACTCATTACTCATGTGGGTTATATTGTCGCCTGCTGCACGTCTACCTTTGAAAGTATCGACTCTACCGTCATTGCATCGCCTCAGTTACGGCCCATAATCTGTAACTCTTCGCCCTAATAACAGGAATGACAGACGCAGTATAACCTTTACAGTTCTTTATTATGCTATCCATGTGACAGTGAACTGGGCAGAGGCATACAGCATTAGGCACGATTGTTTCCATGATAAGAATACAACACAGGCTCTTAGTCCCACCAGTGTTGTGGAGCTGAGTTTAGCTGCAGATGCTTCTTCACATTTGAATTCGAGCTCTTCACAGCTGACGAGCACTTCTCCTCCAGACGCGTCATGTTGTTGTCATCCCTTTCGCCCAAACATTCAAAATAATGTGAATATTTCCACGATATTTCCATTTCGCGAGTTGAATTAGCTCGCTACACATGCGCACTGACGCAACTGTGATGCTGGTACGCAGCTACCTGCCAAGAAATAGGAGAGCTTTTTGAAAAAGTAACTAAATAACGGATTACTTGAATTGCAGAACTAACGCGCTACGTTACCTTGGGGTGCGCGAGCTACCTCTAGGGGGTACACGTGAGGTACAATTTAATGGTGGTGTAATGGTGTATTTATTTCACCAAGTGGGATTTTTCACTTGGAAATCCTCAAATGGATCCACTGTTTGTCCATGTGATCAGTTTCTGAGCCTTCGCATGTGTCAATCTAATTTTTCTTTACTTGGATCGTGTGTAGCTCCACTGCAGTTTGATTCAAATTAGGCTACTGATGTTCTGATTTCTGTAACTGCTATGCTATGTTCGGTAATTGTAATTTAAACCTGATTCAATGTTTCTTTAATGCGGCTGAAAATATGACAGCACGTTCCCCACTTCTCTCATGATGGGCCTGTCTGCCTGTGCGTTGCTCCTCACCCTCACTCGTCTTCTTTGCTCTTTCAAAGTGAGGACTTGTGCGTACGTTTGTTTCGGTGTAGTTTCAGTTTTGAATGTAAGAGCGTATTGTCGTGATCTGTTGAGTATTTTGAATATCTTGATTATTTGTTCAGAATTGAACTTGATGCCTTCATGGGGATGGGGGTACATCAACCAGGTCGGGATGTAGGAGGGGGTGTGTTGCATAAAAAGTTTGGGAACCGCTGCTCTAACGGATTAGTTTTTAACACTGATGACCAAGCAGCTTGTTTTGTTTCAGGTTTGCAGCATCTTCTCTTACTGGCGGATTATAGCCATGTTGCCAGTCGCAAACTTTTGCTGAACTACGCTCTGTAACGAGTCCAGTATATTCACTCCACACCAGTTGAAATGCTCCTGATTTGCATTTCTCTCCTTGAGAATTGAGAGGAAAGAAATCTATAGACAGTGAAGGACTTCAGAAAAACAGCAGGCAGTTCAGTTGTTCCAAAGGAAAGTAAAAACAGTTCAGAGAACAGAACCTTAGAAAACGTTCCCCTTTCACTTTCCAGCTACACCGCTGTGACATAAAGCTAATAAAAGTGTATCATGTCCACAGAGAGAGCAGCAGCAAGTTAGTTAGTGTTGGCAATCACAGCATCGACCCTCGGTGAAGTCCGAGAGTTCGGATCGATGAAAGTCATTCTCTAACGGGGGGGAGAGATGGAAGTTGAAAATCCTGATTTCTGCTTTAGCACCTCATTCTGTTTTTCACCTCCTCCGTCCTGCAGAAATGTCAAGAGAACAATAAATGTATAAAAGGTCAGCGGCGTACTAACAGACCCTTCCAAGCTTTCATTACATTTGCTGTGGGCTATAGCAGAGGCGCTTGGGCAACGGTGCTGACATTTGGTTTGTTTTTACACCATGTTGAGTCTCACACTGTTGTAGCTCCTAATAATGTCAGAGGGAAAGATCTCGGGGCAGCTCGGGTGTGTTTACTGCTACCGTGCAGGGATGGAAATAACGTCCAAACTCATATCGCAAGAACACCATTGACAGCACAATCAATACGTAAGGTGATGCTTTAAAGTCTGAGGTAACACCTTTTCTGCCTGCCTCTGACATCTTTCTTTCTATGCATGATGACTGGAGCGCTGTTAATGTGCTTGTTCTGTGTAGAGATGCGTGTTTTTTTAGCATTCCACTATTTTACAGGTCTTCTTTTATGTTTTTTATGGAGAGTAGAAGCAGAAGGTGCTGAGTTTCCATCAGGAGAAAATTAGTGTTGCACAACTTTGGCTAATCTTACGCAACTAACCTTGACAAAATTCAATGGGAATGATTTGTAAGAACATTTTTAAAGCAGGAAACATTTATAAGAATCAGATGCATGCCTTCACATGAAGACATCCATGTGGTGAGAAGGAAAAAATAACAGTCTTCTGTAACTCCTACTGTGACCATATGAAGACATCAAACCCAGCTGAGGAAAAAACAGCACACTGGGTCAACAAGAAATACAGCCTCAGAATCTTAATGACAGATCAGATGATGTACATGTCCGTCCTTTCATCGTCACACTCGATGTATTAAGCTGGAGTTGTGTTTTTGCATGCGATCCCGTCGCTCATACACTGTTGGCTTTTTCATCTGTTCCGCGTCACCCTGAAAGTCAAAAACAGGCACAGAGGAGTTCTCACTCGAACACACGTAATTCACATCTCAGGCGATCTTTTTGCCCGGCTTTACCAGCTGATCAAGTGACTGCATCAAACCGCGGCGCAGGTTAATAAAGTTTGGGCTGCAGCGTGTAAATTGTCAATTTGCCTTGGCTGGGCGCTCAAGGGGGCCGCGAGAGGGGGGAAAAAACACAGTCGGGCGACTCAATTGACACTCCTTCCAGGTCAGAGGTTAATGAATGATTATTTCTCGCTCCCAGCAGGCGTTGCCCACTCTCCCGTGGCCAGGAGGGTGAAAGAAACTCAATTTAGGCGAGATAAATCCCAGGGAGATAATTTGCTGTGATTTAATCAGCACTGAACTGATTGCTGTGGACAAGGAAAACATAACCAAGAGGAATGGCTTTATTGATCTTCTTACAAAAACACAATGACTTGCAGAGGATTCAGTGGGTGTTAATCCATAGAAAGTGGTTTAATGGCCTGTGATTACTGCGCATTATTGGTAAAAGTCCACCCCGTGTAACAGTTAATGATTCACATGATGCACTGCATGAAAGAGGCTGGATTAGCAGGACTGAGCTGATTTATTTATGTTAAGAGATTTAAACGATGTTAAGGTTTCTTTTTTTTAAAAACAAAACTGCTTCGAGTGTGTTTCCTTTAGCCCGGTGATGCAACAGCTTTGAAACACATTATTGTGTGAAACTGTCTGTGTGTGTGACCTGAACTCAAATCACTCCTCCTGACTCCTGACCCAGAACTCCGCTCACGGAAAACTGCCACAGCAAAATGAGGAGAGAGACAGAGTTCAGGATAGATTTGATTTCACTCCGGGGCCAGGTGTGGGCTTTGTACTTGCCACGAACCGTACCGGCGCTCCGGCCCTCCATCCAGTGTTGTATTATTTATACCCACCTTTGCAGGCTAACGCCTAAATCAGACGTGCAGGGGAAGGGATGTCCACCATACCACCTCTGCACAAACCTGATACCATTTATGCATTTTGACCTGTGTATCATTAATAAGCTAGCAAAGAAAGCTTGCATGCAGTAACACATCCATATATACAAAATACATTCACAAAATCCTTTTTTACGTCCACGCAGTTTGAAATCTGCTTTCATAACTTCGTCCAGCTGTTTGGGCACTGAAGAAAACAAGAGCCACATGCTAACCAAACTGACTTCACAGTGATGTCTGCGGACACATGCCCGCGCCTGGAAGTAGTAGCCACATGTTAGGTAGGTCTGACAGGAAGATACTCGCCTACCAGGTCAAATCTGAAGGAGTTTCTACTTCTTTCAGTTCTTTTAAAAAAGATACAGAATACGAAAACTGAGAACAAGCAGCTTTGAAGGAGACAGAGAGTCTTCATATTCTGCCCAATTCTGTCCTTGCTAACTGTAGAAGTTATGTTGCCCCTGTACTCTCTCAAACACACTGACCAAGAACATTTCTTTTATTCACCTTTGTGCAGTGATCGTGTCGTTAATGAACTTCCATAGCAGCTTACTCTGTGGTGCTTTTACTCCATGAAATGGTAAATTTAGTTGTGAGTGTTTGTGTGAGCCTGCTGTAGCACCAGATGGTTGAGAATTAGAACATCAAGATGTCTCATATTGTGTCGGGTACAGTAAATGATTAATCACAGCAAAGCAAGGCAAATTGACTTAAGAACACGTTCATGTACTTGTCAGGACCGCTGGCACTTGGTTGCCTGATGTGGCAAACTTTCCTCAGCTGGCGCTGCAGCGGGCTAAAGGGGGAAGTGTTCGATCGAAACTGAATTAGAAGAGCAAGTACCTCAGTAAAGAGTCGTTCCAGAAGGGTCCCAAGAAACTGGCGAAACTCTTGGATTTGCTATCTCGATAATGTAGTTATCTTGTGCACAGTTTGAAGAACTCGTACATGCCAATTGAGCTGGACTTGGCCTTAACTTTGATTTATTTTGTCCTACTCTACTTGAGTGCCGGACGTTTACTTCTACGTCAGTCCCCAAAAAATGAATCGACTCCTCTGAACTGTAAAGACCATTTCTGTATAAGTAAGAGCAAGATGGGAAGTTCATCCCTGTAAATGTTACCTCCATTTGCTGATAAGTTCAGTGACTTCTTGAGCAAAAATAACCCCATTTGCACCCCACTCCAACTTCTCTGCAGCGCCTCAAACATTAGTCTGATCTGGCGCGGGGGGGCTTCATTTCTCACGTTGGCGGTGGACAGTTGTCCTTTGGGTTAATGGCTCACTGAAGACCTGAATCAGGCCCAGATGAAAGCGACCAAAAGGGCCCTCATTTTTCCCCATTAATCATCCTTGTTTTCTTTAAGGTGATCTTTTCACCCCGTTTTTAAGTACCTGTCTGTTTCTGTGAAGGAGCTCGTCCAGGGTCCGAGGGGCCAACTGGAGGCCTGTCCGATCCCCGTCCCCTCCTCCCAAGTAGTCCCAGGAGCTCTGAATCAGGCCCCCAGGTTTAATGACTTTTGTAATGGCAAATTATAAGCCGCTACAAGGGTAAGATTAATTGAAGGGTGGTCTCAGGCCGCTGCTTGGCTCGGGCTACAGCGTAACTTGAGACGTTAGCGTTGCACTGAAAAATGTGTGCGTCTGTCTTGTCGACCAAAGGCATCAGGGATTCATGAACTCTCGTGACATGACGTTTTAGCGAGGCCTATATTTTGGTTGCCCGGAGGGGCCATCTGACTTTAAAGAAATCATTATCATTTGTAAAATTAACCAATTGTTTTGTCAGATTTTTCAGCACCACCATCATTCCTGCGCTAATAGATTTGCTGGGAGTCAGTGACCACTTACTTCACTCCCAGGATATGCGGTTACAACGCTCGGTATTATAATTCGGCCTCGGGAAAGCCCAAAACTAAAGGTCCAAATCATCTCTGTTACAGTAAGAGTGGTGATTTAGATTGCAATATATGTGGGAGTAAAAGGAAAAACAACGACAGGCTCAATTTGTCAAAATAACCGCAACGGGTCCCAAGACTGTTCTCATTAGTCTCAGCGGGATATGAAACACAGCTCATGCTTTGAGTAAAGCAACAAAGAGAGCAGGCTGCAGCGTTTAAGTAGATAATGATTCCCAACACTCCTCTCACAGCACGACTCGATTTTCATACTTTTTATCCTCCGATATGTTTCACTTGTTCATAAGTTAATGGGTTTATTATCTTTCATTAAGCACTGATGAGGAAACAGGATGTCGAGGTTACTACAGTTTCTGGGTTTAATGATAAAACTGCAAACCAAAGTATCATCGTGGGTTTGATATTGCAGAAAGGACTTTACTCAACTAAAGCTACCAAATAAATTAAATAGATTACATCTGCTAAGAGTGCTTTTAGCAGGCCATCCAGAACATGCAGACACAGATTTCTACCTTTTATTAGGGCCTGAGCACCGCGGGGTGCAAGGACCCTATTGAAACTAAAGCCGCTTTCCCACTGGTCAAAAAACCCGCTAACACCCGGCTTAATGGGAAAGGTTACAATCGGCATTCAGACCCGGGTCAAATGACTCTGCAGTAGACCCGGGTAATTATCGCCTCGGCTCCGATCAGCATTGATGGAAAAACAAAACCTGTGTCGACACGACGCGATGCTATGCTCCTTCGGTAACTTCTGCGACTCCTCGTCATCTCAGCTACAAATTCTGTCCGAGCAGCGCTCGAACATCGTTCCAAATTTCTCAGTGCCGAGTTTGAAAAAACAGACTGAAGGAGTAATAGATACAATAAAGACCTAACCACCGTAACATCTTCACTGTTTACTAACCCTGTTTTCGGCGCATTTGTGACGTCACGACGTGCGCTAATTTCAGTGGGAAGGGGGAATTTTTTGCTAACGCTTTTTTGGGGGGCTTCGACATGACCCAAAAATCACCAACATTTGTAAGCGCATCAGAAGTGAGGGAAATGTATGTATGATAGTGCTCTCATTCATAGGCGTGGCATAATGGCTCCGTAGCGCCCCCTGGAAGTGGAGAAAATTCAGCCCCTCCAGCAGGTTTCATTTTCATTGTTTGCTGAATTTGATCTACTTTATATCTGGTTAAAATTCAAACCATCAGATTTTGAACCATTGTTGAGTCTTCACATTTAAGTATTAGTGATTCTAGTGAGTTTATTTGTGTGTGTTTTGGGCTGACCTGCCGCTCAGTGCTGTTTTCTTTGTATCATATTTGTTGAGGATTTAAATCAGGATGAAAATGTGTTTATTTTCTTGTATTTGATCCTTAAAAAAAACATAGTGAGTGATTTTAATGTTCGTTTGTCAATCACATGGTGAGTGAGGCTAATGAATTGTCCCAACCTGAACATGAAAGAAAAGCCCCGCTGCACGACGGCCACTAAAACAGTGTGAGCTTCACCTTTTCACACCTCTGCACCAAGCTCACCTCAGTCACAGTGAGAGAGGTCGCAGCGGACCTACAGCCAGAACGTGTCGACACTTATCCGCTCAAATCCGTCCACGTGGATCGAGTTTTCATTTCCCCCTTTGATAAAAACGACATTGGAGTCTTGGCAGTGTCAGCCTCCGAACAGCATTTGACCTCTCCCAAGAATGCAAAGGAACAGAAGGACAAAAAAAGGGAAAGAAACGCAAACGAAATGGGAGGCCCGAGCACCCCGCTCATATCTCATCTCTATTAACGGGTTTACGGGTGACCCCAGGGATCCTCGTAAAAGTTTACGTGGAGGTTTCAGTTAGAGTTCCCTTTAAAAGAATGAAAGAAATTGGTTAGTTTATGGTTAGCCTTCAGAATTTTATGGCATGTTTTACTTAAGTTCCCATTTTTACAGATCCTGGTTCCAATTAGCGGAGTAGCAGTGCAGAAGGCTAAACCCAGCTCCTCTCTGCTCTCCGGGTAAAACAACAACAGAAAAAAAAATAAGAAGGGGCACTTAATTGACTGTTGATCTCTGAGGACACATTCAGGTCAAGTGCAGAAGCGTGGAGGATCAGGGTTACCTAAGAGCTGCTGCCACTTCAGAAACAATGTTGGACTCAAGCTGCAGAGGAAACGTAGAGGCAGAGGAAACTGATCTGCTTACATGAAAACTCCCCTAAAACCTGCAGCAAGCCTTTAAGTGAAAGTTGTTCTTTGGCAGAGTTCAGTGGAAAACACTAATGCAGACTTTGTTCAAGCTTTAAGTGCATCTTATTTAAGTATTACATGTGACACAAGACAGATCTTTGTATCAGTGTGAGGTGTGGAGAGGAGCGCCCTGTCAAATCAGACTTTTTCGGTTTACATGAATAAAAAGCTTCTTGGTTGTATTTCAACTATAAGACGTGTATTTATAGGTGTATTTTCATCGACACTTGAACAGATCCATTCTTTATGTGTATTGTTATCCTAGCCTGTGCGCCTGGTAAGCATAAAAACTTGAGCGCTGGTGTGTCTGCATCAAAGCCAGCAGTGCAGGTATCTACGCCGCTGTGTTGAGCTGTTACTGGCTTCTTCTGTGTACATCAGATATATGCCGGATTGCAACACAGACTCAGCAGATCATGTTGGTTTAAGCTTATAAATATTTAACAACAGTTTCTTCAGAAAACAGTCCCGCACAATATGTCAAATAGGCTGACGATGAGCAGTCGAGTTTGAGCGTTTGAGCTCCTCTGCGCTTTAGGTGCGATGCCACCAAGCCGACCAATCACTACTGTTTGGGTCCACGTCAGCCCGGAGTGTAGTTACATTTCTGAGGGTGCATGTTTAGCTGCGGCGTAGGGTCCATGGCTGAAGATTCAACACGTACATATAAACCAGGCTTATGTTAGTGCTAACTAAAATTCAAGCCTCTGGAGTTACCGTCGTGTTACGGCTGTTCCTGTTCCCTGCACTGTTTGTCCCTTCTCCCCTTCTGTCGTCTCTTCCCAGCTCTTCCATGTGATTGCTCAACAAGGTGCACCTGGTCTTAGAGGCTTAAACACCCCACTGATGACATCTGAAGACAGAAGCTGCTGGAGAGGGTACTGCTGCAGTTTGTGCCTCTCAGACAGGGATTTAGTGTTGTTGTGTTTTGTTCATTTTGTCTTTAATTGATTGAGGGTGGGCGTATCAGTCGCTACACCTGTTTTCCATTGAGTACGATAGTTTACAATGATAATACGATACAATTGAAGATCACTAAAATTATGTGGCAATAGGTCCTTTATTTTAGACAGCAGTTGACGTAATGTACTTTTTAGGAGTTTGTCTTAATGTTTACAAATGACACAAATTAAAAGTAACATTTCTCAGACCTTGAAAAATGGTCTTAACATAAAAAAAACAGCATTTTTCTGAGTCATTGCTTAGAAATAGTTGTCCTATTACGAACATGAATTATGTTGTATTACTTGCAGGACATCCATGTCAGTAGTCAGTGGTCATTCGGATAAAAAATGATAATTAAACATGCAAAATACTGCCTTTAATGTCTGTGATGTCCAACCTTCTAATAATGAACTGGTCTAAAACTGCATTAACTGATCACATCAAAAATAACTTTAACATTGTCACATCTGATTCACACAGGACTTTTCATGAACTAAGCACATCAGTGTGCCAGCAAGCTAAGGAAGTGGGGGCTGCTGAGGGTGTTTATGGTCTAAGAAAGAAAAACAGCTCGGAGAAGACTGAGACATGCAGATAAATGAAGGAACACGACACCAACAATAAGTCAGTGATCCAGAGGAGGGCGTTCGAGGTGACGTGCCTCCAGGCAGGCAGTTCATTTAGCGATATGGAGTCACTTCCAAACCACCAGCACGCCACCGCCATCATCACCACCACCACCAGCGTGTTTACAACTCCACAAATAAACTGTCACACCGCGCTGCTGGACGCATATAAAGGCTGCTTAACGGCTCTAACACACACACATAGACCACATACTCTGTTCCCCTCTTGCTGTAGATCCTCTCCTACCTGACCTCGATTTACAACCTTTATTGTCTGAACTTTTGGAGGTTCGGCGAGCTGATCTTTTTTTCCACTCTCCATAAAAGGTTCCTTTTTAGTTTTTCTGTCCCAACTATCTTTTTTCACTCTCATTCTCACCTCTTTCCCCTTTTGACACTAACAGAAAGAAATGTTTCCTTTGTATTTATTAATTGTATCCACTGTGCATGGAAATTATCATGCAAATAAACCTGGTGACTGACACGAGCTAAGTTTAGGCTATTTATAGTCTGGTGTATTTGCAGAATCAGTCGATGCTTGTGGTTCGAGATAATGAGATCAGCAACAAGCAGCAGGAGCTCAGGTTTTTATAAGGCAGCTGTGTGGTTACTTTAAGGAGTCTCCTTTCATTCTTGGTATTAGCGTAAAGTGTTTTTGAAATGCATTATAACCGTTTTAAAAGCCTGCAGCAGAGGACAGAGATGAAGATGCAGGACTTTGTTTCTCTGGCATTGAGAGGAAGACAAAGCAGGGGACTCATAACTTCATTTTCTTCTCTTTTTTGTTGTGCGCTTTCTTTCTCCAGCTTACAACACCTCCACATTTCTCCTACAATCTTACTCTCGTTCTCTCTCTTTAAAACACACACACCAACACACACTTGTGAGGAAACAGTGTGGGGTAGATATTTTAGAAAACGTTTGACAGGGACAAACAGTACCCAGCTTTCAGAGAGGTCCTTGTTACCGAAAAGACATGATGAAACACGGTGACGTACTTTTCTTCTGATTCACAGGAAATCCTCTATGTGATCACACACACACACACACACACACACACAGCGTCACCAACAAACTAATATCTGAAACCTTTGTATGACCATCAAGTTTCAAAAATAGCTCCAAAGAAGGAAGTCATGTGACGTCCATGTGGAAGATACGGTAAATGAGTTTTTCAAATTACCAGACATGACCAGCAGTGGGAATTCAGCAGAAATAACATGGAAGTAAAATCTATATGTAAACAGTTTACAGAGTAATGTTGCACAGAAACAACCACCTAAAGAGAAATGCAGTAAATACAAGCAAACACATAAAAACAGTCCAAAACGATCATTTGCAAATTAGGAAATACACACACACAGGAATGGTCCAGCTACAAGTTCATGAAAACCTGTGCAAGACTGCACGCACACACATGCACACACACATCCTGCAGATCTCCTGTGTGCCTCTGTGCCATGCTTTAGGAAGGAACTATACCCATAACACAGTGGTTGTTTCCTGCCTGCAGGAGCTTTAATAGGCGAGCGGCTAGCTGACTCACCAGGCAGGCTGCGGATGTCTTCCCTCAGACATGACACTTACAATAGGCATGCAGTCTGTTTGAAGGTTAAGAGGCACAGCTCACTCTATTTACTACTAATAGTCAGATCAGTCAAATCAAATCAAATCAGTCAAATCAGAATCTTGCAGCAGCACACACTACAGGTGCAATAGTTGCCTTGTGTAGTTGCAATAAAAAGTCAGACAACATGTTTCTATTATTTCACCTGCAACACCTGCAAACTCAAGCTGTGTTTTAGAGCACGAAGAAGAAAATCCTGAACAGTTATCTGTGAGGAGTGTGCTCTTTATTGTTATTCACATGTCCTCTCTGTGCTTGCTCAGACATCGGGGACGTCCTCTTCTTTGAAATCCATCCTGTTTGGGGGCCAGAGGCAAAATGTGTCAACAACACCAAATGTAAAACTGTCATTGCAAATGTGAGGAAAAAAGGAAAAAGCAAAATAAATCATTTAAAAAATATTTTACAATGTATTTAAAATTATAACATTTAGATATATAAAAAGTGCCGCAGCCTTGGCTTGCAGCTGTACGCCTCAGCCTGGTCTCTGGGTTTCAGGCGATGCCTGCAGCCTCGTCTACCCAAACCCAGATGGGAGGCAACAGCTCTGGCTCAGCCCTCGGCCCGCAGACAGAGTCCAAGTGCTGCCTGGCCTCAGCAGTTATCACCACATCCAAACTGGAGCCCAGAGAGAAACCAAATTCAGGCCTGATGGTCGGACACAGAGGAGGGCTGGCTGCAGGTCCCCTCTCCAAAAAGCCTGTTGACTTGACCCTCATTCATACTGCAGCAGGATCAGCTGGTATTCAGGGACCTGCAGACACAATGCTTCATGACTGTCGTAGATTTATCTCCTATTTGAATCTGTCATGTCTAGAAATTGGAAAGATTCCTACATGTAGTTTTCTTCCTCTAACATCCTCTTGTTATTAATAACGTATGCATTTTCAGGATCAAAATGATAAAGGTTTAAATAACGGAAAATGACAGATTTTCATGCATGTTGTGTTTCTGTTGCACCAGTTCTTGCAGTGAATGCATCTCATGAAACATATGGGTTAATATGCAATTTATAAATAACTTTAAATCACACATTGCAGTTTAATTATAATGAAATTGCATCTGTTGGCAAGACAATCGTTGTATTAAAGTAACAATCAACAAGATTTTCATGTAGATAAATGTCTGTTAAGTCTCTATCTGTCGCCGAATGAGGTAACACAATGGTGATTGAGCCTATGGCCCACTGATGAAAGCCTTTGCATTTGAAGTATTACAGACTGGGTGTCTGTTGCGACTTACGTGGAAAAAATCAGTTAGTGACGTGTTTTCCATCAGCCAGCAGTGGTTGGTCTGCCAGAGAGGGTAGGCTGAGCTAAGCGGCTGCTTTTCCGCTCTCTGCAAGTGTTGCGAGTAAACTGTAATCTACTATGGCTGAACAAACAAAGAAAAGATGGATGACTACAGATACAACTTCAACAAGAAGTGAAAATCCAAAGAAGAAGAAAAAAATTCGACGCTCAGATGAAGGCAAACAGTCTAAAAAGGAAAGCGACCGTCAGCCAGGAAAATCAAGAGTTACAACCGGAGCCAACCGTGGACGTCACACATGCAGCACTGTCTGGATATCTGGGAAGTGTGCTCCTGCAATTACCGTTTATCACCGTAGGTGCCGCCAAAGAGAACGAAACTGAGATCTTCGAGATTACAACTTTAAAGAATAACTAAAGTTTTGGCAGTTTTATATAAGATCTCAGGTTATCCTGTCTGAGCAGCTTAATGCTCCATGTTTTGGTTTGCCTCCCTGCCGAGAATCATCTTGTATCTTTTGAAAATCTGCTGCTGCATGGCTCTTGTCTTTGTGCAGTACTTAAACAGTGTATTTATATACAAATGAGACTTTTGATATGTTGAAAACACCAAAATCATTGTGTCTGCAATGCATTATTTTCTTCTCAGCTCTGTCACAATTAACGACTAATTTCCATGATTTAACAGAGGCTGCAGGATGTGATCGTTGTGTAATCGCAGCATGGCAACAAGCTGTGTGATTCCTAAATGTGTTGGTAAGATTTACAAACAGATTATGAGCAAACGAAAAAGCATGCTAATGTAAAACATCTTGTTCTGCTTTTTACGATGTAATCATAGAAAGCAAAATACATCTGCAGCTTTTGTTCTTGTTATGTAATATCACTGCAGTTGTTTTACACTCATGTCGAAGGAAGGGCCAGTGAGGGTGGAAGGGAAGCAGTCTCAGAGGGAGGAGGCTGACATGAGACACATAAAGAGGCAGAGGTCGAGAGATAGCGAGTGAAAGAAAAAAATAAATCTAGAGTAAAAGAGCAGAGAGGAGGGAAGCGAGGCCTGGCGTTATTATATCCTAATATGCCTTCCATCCTCAGCCAGCGAGCAGAAGAGTGCCGAGACATAATTATATCCCCTCCCCGGGCCGTCTCCCTGTATTAGCGTCTCCTCTAGTTCACTGGCTGCGACAGAGACAAATGAGAGAGTTTTTCCAGCAGATCATTCTCATCCGTTACTGCCAGTTCCATGTGATAGATCGTCGGAGCTAAAGCGGGGCAATAGATCACGGCGTAAAAGAGACTCGCTAGCGTACCCCAGCGGAGCGCGGCTTTACAGATCATCGCCCACCTAATGCACACGTGGGTTAAGAGTCAAATCCCGTTAGTTGTAGTGGCCCCCTTTCCTCCCAGCCTTCCTGTACTCCCCCGAACACATCATCTCCCACCAGCAGTTCTCACGATTAAGCTGGAATTAATGGGTGCAATTGTCCAATTGACCCCAAAGTGCTGCAGTGTCATGCGCCTGCTGAGGTGTGTGGTGTGCTTCCATGAACATGCTTAAATTAAGAGGTTTGTTACTCAAATCATATGGACTCGAGTTTAATAAATCACAATTTTGAAGGGTTCTAATATGTTAACCCTGCAGTTACAACTGACCTTTTAAGCCAAAAAAGTGCAACATGTAGCCCAAAATCCATTGTCAGTTGGGATAAATCTTTAAAAAATCAGGTAGTGCTGGGTTCTGACAGACACTTCTACACCTGAAGTTTGCCACGGAAGAAGAGAAACTATTGCCTTGGCTGTTTCAGTCATGATTTCACTCAATTTACCACTGGACATTAAAGTGGTAATCTCAAAGATCTCAGTTTCGTTTTCTCTGGAGGCACCTATGGTGATATTCGATAATTGCAGCAGAACACTTCCCAGATATCCAGACAATGTTGCATGTGTGAAGTCCACGGTTGGCTCTGGTTGTAACTCTTGATTTTCCTCGCTGACGGTCGCTTTCCTTTTCAGACTGTTTGCTTCATCTGAGCGTCGAGTTTGTTTCTTTTTCTTTGGATTTTCACTTATTGTTGAAGTTGTATCTGTAGTCATCCATCTTTTCTTTGTTTGTTCAGCCATAGTAGATTACTGTTTACTCGCAACACTTGCAGAGAGCGGAAAAGCAGCCACTTAGCTCCGCCTACCCTCTCTGGCAAACCAACCTTGCTGGCTGATGGAAAGCACGTCACTAAGTGGGCACCGCTCGTGATTTTCTCCGTGAAAGTCACCATTCACCATTGTGTGACCTCATTCGGCGATAGATAGAGACTTAACAGACATTTATTTAAAAGAAAATCTCTGAGATTATTACTTTAAATATCACCATCTTTGTTCTTCAGACCACTAAAAGCACTTAACACTCATTCACACAAACACAGCTAAGGAGCATTCTTCAGGAGAGATTCAGACTTTCATATCTTGCCCAAGAACACAAACTGCTGTTTTTCTAATTGGTGGACTAATTAACAAACCAACGAGTTGTGTATGAAAAAAATAAGTTTGCTGTCATTTTAGCACCAAACAATTGACACATAGTTTTACACTCTGGAAGGCAGTGTTAGTGCAATTTACACAACCCAGTACGTCTGTTTCTCTCTATAGGTCTGCATGGATGTTTAATACAGTAAAATTAACAAGGCATCGTTACTTTGATCGGACTTTAAATTAATTATCTATTGGAGATGAAATAGAAACAGTTTTTGTTTTCAGGACAGCTTTATATAATAACTTTGAACCTGTGCAGGCGGCATGACTCGCACATCCAGGGACGAACGTGGCCAAGTTTATTTTTATTATAAGATCTACGAGTGCCTGTCTGACTGTCATGTTCAAGTAAACTATTATTAACTCCAATGTTGACAATGTAAATCTGTTCTCAAAGACCGAACACCGAGAGCGGCGTCGGATTACATGCTCATTGTATATTATGTACATAATGGACGGACAGGGATGGGATGACTGTAGCTGGATGTCATTAATCAGGAGGGAAATAGAAAGGTGTTAATGTTCTGGTGAATCTGTGTTAGATTAAGCTGATGGTTAAACTGTTAAAGTTGCATAAAAACGTGTTTATTCTATTTATTAGCAGAGAAAATGTACGGTGAGGTATCGTTCCAGAAAACAATGTCGGAAAAATGTGAAAATAGTGTTTAAATGAGGATTAAGAGCTTCTTTTCTTTCATTCATGATGCTTAAATGACAACATGTTTTAAATGTTATATATGGATGTATCTTTATTTGTGGTAATCGTTACAATAAAGTGGACACCGAAGCAGCCGTCACAGCTGCAGTACAGTACAGTGTTTAGCTCGTGTCTCAATCAGGGGTAGTGAATAGACGTCCCTAAATAGCATAACGCTTCTTTATATGCTGCGAGTAACGCGGCGAATTAGCACTGCTGCACAACATTACAGATTTCAATTAATTCTGATCAGCACAGATGTTGCATCAGTCTCACGCGCGGCAGCCTCATTTTTATGTAAATTGAAGCTGTTAGAGCGAGAGAGAGAGAGAGCGAGCGAGCGAGAGAGAGAGAAGGAGGGAGACTCGGAAACTGTGAAACGGACAAAATGACGCCCATGGAAGTTTTCAGGTAATTTACAGAATGATCGTTTTGCCTCACGTTGCCTGTTCTGCAAATTAATTGCTTGTTATTTAAACTGGAGGGTGAGGATTTAGTGTTTCGTCCTCACTTTGTGGACTAATTAGAGCACTTTAACGGCGTCCTTGTTCCCATACAAACTAAAAATAAGTGTTGAGCTTTAAAATGAGGCAGGGATGTTGCCATTCAGTTCCTAACAGAAGCCTTGACAGGAACCCTGACAGCTCACAGGGGTCAAAGTGTGCGTGACCCCGCTCACCCAAACAGGATATGCTTAAAGAAGGATGAGGACTTCTGTAAACCCGGCCCGCTCTTTCTGTAAAAGGTGTCAAAGGACTCATTTTTCTTCTTCTTTCTCCTAACAGACGTGTGGGAACCGAGGCCGAGGCGATGACAGCTAATGTGGCGTCGGTTGGTTCGATGAAGTCACACCATTGTTCACTTTGATAAATCGTTCAGACGCTTGTGACCCCTTCGGACAAGGCTTCCTTTGATGTTTGAAAGTGTGAAAAACAGAAGAGGATACGTCATCTTTTTATTTTGACAGCTTCCTTGTCAGAATACTTTGATTCTGCGCTGTTGAAAACTCTAAATTCAGAGACGTTAAGTTAAAAAGAATACGATTTTACGGTTAGTGCTTTTGTTTTAAGCATTGCCTCCAAGGCAGAGTGAGCCTACCATCCTCCCTCAGTGTCGTCTTTGTGTCCTGTCTTTGCCTAATACCTCGACCAGGAGCGAGATTCACCACAACAGGTGTGGAGGGCAGCGGCGAGGTCACAGCTTTCACATTTGGCTTGCTAAAGACTGGCGACAAGAAACCTGCGGCAAGAAAAGAATCCAGGATACTAAAGGATGTGATTTATCACCTCTGCCAGACTTCTGCCAGGACTGTATGAAAAACGGCCCGGAGGGTTAGAAAACACAGTCTGTTGTCAATATTTTAATCCCAGCGTGTCCACAGAGTGTCATGCTGCACTCTGCTGTTTTATACTTTATTACACTGAAATCCTGGAATGCCAACAAAGGCCATAAATATCAGCTTTGGCTGTTATCTTAATAAAGCTACTGTAGAGTTAGAGACAGGAAACTTGGTTAGACTTTTACAGTGGCAAAGTAGATATTATTGTAACGGAGCAAGTTGGGGAAGGTTACGGTGTTTTAAGAAGTATCTCACTGTAAACTCTAACAAGTTAAGTTTTTAAAAAAAATAGCAAACCGATTACTTTGGGAAAAATAAGTAAAATAACTTAACTGTGTCGAGTCATGTGAAATGACCATGTGTTATTTGAGTAAGCTGTACTTTTAAAGATGTGAGCACTTAATGTCTCCAAGTACACTGTAAAACTTGATCAGTTAGTTCAACTCAAACCAGCTGAGGAAACCAACTCTTTTATTTGTTGTTAAGGTAACTTAAGTAAATGAAGTAAACAGAACCCACTCCATGCAGTGTGGGGAACTTATCAATGAAGTAAGATGAACTTAGTTCAGTAGTTTATCTTAAAACTCTCCTGTGTCGACTCATTTCAACTGAAGAAACTGATTAAACCTTTTTAATTGCATTAACACAAACAAATACGGTAAAATTCAGTGTATAAGAAGCACTTTTAATAAATGTTTTCATCTATTTATAGAAACATTTATTGTTTTTTTTCAACAGCTTCCATGTCATGTGACCCAGTGTCCTCAAATCAATGTCAGATATTAACACTCACTTGGACAAATAAGACACAGCTCATTACATTGGATCTAATTAATGCTTATATTTTGTATTCATATTTTTCAGTTTTTTTCTGAAGAAATTGTCTCCCTTTCCTCTTGTGCGCACTCTTCTGAACCAGCATAAAACAGTCACTCTGCATGAGATCATCCCTCAGGCGGGGTTTACAATTTTTAAAAATGCTATATACTCGATTTAGACTAAATAAGTTCATGTAACTAACCGTGATCAATTACTGCAACTTAAAGTGTTTTAAAAATTATTTATGTATGACTCAAAATGAATGAGTACCACAATAATCATTTTTGAGTTACTGCTAATTCATTGGGATAAGTTACATCAAATTTTTTAAATTTAAGTAAACGTATATATACATCTTATTTTGTTGTCTATGTATTTCAACTGGACGTATGTTTCGTGCCTGTAAAGAAAAAAGGTATAATACCCCCCCTACGGGAAATGTAGAGAGAGTGACTATACTTATGGAGCGGCGGTCCAGGACTTTAATCCAGGAGACTGGGGTTCAAATCTTCTGTGAGACCAAATGTGAAAGTGAAATTATTACAACTTCTGTAAGTCATGTCCTGAACATAAAGACTACTCACTTATTTTAAAGTTTCCTTGACGTATTGTCTTTTAAAGATATAATCTTGAAGATCTTAGTTTGGTTCTATTTGGCGCCACCTGTGGCGATAAAC
Source organism: Semicossyphus pulcher (assembly GCF_022749685.1). Classification (NCBI taxonomy): domain Eukaryota; kingdom Metazoa; phylum Chordata; class Actinopteri; order Labriformes; family Labridae; genus Semicossyphus; species Semicossyphus pulcher. The sequence goes on from NW_027211693.1 coordinate 8,193,160, forward strand.
TGCAATTGCGGGAGCACACTTCCCAGATATCCAAACAGTGTTGCATGTGTGACGTCCACGGTTGGCTCCGGTTGTAACTCTTGATTTTCCTCGCTGACGGTCGCTTTCCTCTTCAGACTGTTTGCTTCATCTGAGCGTCGAGTTTGTTTCTTTTTCTTTGGATTTTCACTTATTTTGAAGTTGTATCTGTAGTCATCCATTTTTTCTTTGTTTGTTCAGCCATAGTAGATTACTGTTCACTCGTCACTAACTGGGCGCCGCTTGAGATTTTTTTCGCGAATATCGTACCAGACACCCAGTCTGTAATACTGCAGATGCAAAGGCTTTCATCAGTGGGCCATAGGCTCAATCACCATTGTGTTACCTCATTCAGCAATAGATAGAGACTTAACAGACATTTATTTAAATGAATGAATGAATGATTACTTTAACTGAAACCACAATAGTTTTTCCAAATGTAGGGAGTTGCAGTTTGGTGAAGGTTTGTATGTTGAGGAAAACATCATGCTTTCCTGCAATAATATTTTCAGCCTTTTGGTTTCATACAGACTTTGGCGGACGGTCTCTTGGTGAAACAGATTGAGCTTTGATGCAGGAAGGCCTGAAGGCTGCCAGTATTTAAAACATGCCACTACCACTTTATGCTGTCGTTCTGACTGACATGGAAAAGAAAAAGGAAATTCGTATCCATGTATACAAATCCTTTAAAAGCAGAGCTATTTTATGATGTGCCATGTGACTGGGTTGGGGCCACGCCAACGGGTGAAAGTAATGAAAATCTCTGCTATAAACTAAACCACAATAGACAAAAGAATTTGTCTTTAACCACATGAGCTACGATGAGTAGAGATGATCAGATGAAACAGATTACACATTGCAGGCCGTAGCCCACACTGCAACCTAGATATGCACATATGTGTACATATTGGCAAGTGAATTATCTTGGCTGCTAAAATGATAAACTGTCAACCACAGAGTGACATTGAAAGATTCATTTGCACGATATTCGCCAAGTGAACACACACACACACACACGTCTGGATCTCTTCAACACCCCCTGCAGCCATCGCACGTCAACCAGCCTCCCATCAGCCGTAGTTGGAAGTGTGTGTGTGAGAGCGTTTCTGTGTGTATGTTAGGCAGGGGGCGGGAGGCGTACCAGAAGGAACAGCCAACCCAATAACTTCGAGCTGTCACCATGGAACAACCCCCCCGACGCTGCCACCCTTGCCCCTGTCCCCAAAACGGCGGCATACGGCTGTCATCGCCCAAAACAAGATGTCGTGTCAAGACAGGAAAATTACACAATAACGAGGCCCACTTGAGATTAGGCTAATGAGAAAATCAAAACACAATTTAATTCTTGTCAGCGGCGAGGCGTCTTTAAATTACCTCTCGTAGTAGCATGCTGATTAAGAGAAGTCTGCCACTCAGCCTGCTGCCCACTATAAATAGCCGCTGGGCTTTTTGGACCCTGGTTGCCTTTCCTCATTGCAGGGGATATTAAAGGCAGATACACACATACATGAACACATGTCCCTGAGTGCACACATGCACTGAGCTACACATATAACCACAGCTCTATTTTTTGACTCCATCTTCAGAAACACCTAACATGTAGATGTTTTCAGCGTCGTCGTATTTAGACGTTTAGCTGTGGTAATGTAGGTTGTCATTTAAATAGGCTGACATGTAGAGAACCCTATAAGTGAGACTGTTACAGAAGTAAGACATCATATTACACACTGAAAATAATTTCTGTTGGTATTATGTGCAATACATGTTTAAAAACCATTTTGTGCAACCATTTTGTGTTGTATTTTCTGTACAACTTCAAATGTTTCAGAAGCGTTTCATTTTTAGTGTGCACTGTGTGCTTCTTCTCTTTCCTATTTGCTGCAGTGTAACACTGAAAATGTCCCCATTGTGGGATCAATAAAGGTTTATCCAATGAAAGCTACTACACTGGAGCCTTGAACAAGGCCTTACTCTACAATATGTCATGCAAACCCTGTTGCAAAAAAAACCCCTGCAATTACTTTTTTGGTTTGTTTTTTAAGGACAAGGATTTTTTAAACGAAGACGTTTCTAGTTAAAGGTGACTATTTTTGGGTTACTCCAGGTGATAATTTCTCTCTGCTCTGGTCTGAACATACCAAGAGTTCAAAGGTTTAATCCAAAAAGCAACTGGACTTGACCTGGTCTGACAACCTTCACAGATATACCATGAGGGTCCACAATCACGCTAGCTGCTGATGTTTGTAGGCAAGGCTATTTGAGCTAAATGTTAACACGTCGTACTTTAGTGTGTTTGCATGCTAACATTGGCTTATTGCTGGACAAATTGATGATGACGCTCATCATCAATAAGTCCACAAACCAGTTCAATTACTTCTGAGGGAAGCATGAATGTCTGTACCGATTTCCATTGCAATGCTTTTAATATCCCAGATGTCCAAAGGCTTGGAGGCGCTACAGAACAGTCAGGGGATAGAGGGTTGTCAGGAAACATCCTCTTCAAACCATGAACTTCAATGCAAACATTTTGCGCCAATCTTTTAAGTACATGCTGAGATATTTCAGAGGATATATATGTGAAAACTTTGACCTGGTGCTGGCTGGAAAACCTATCGCCACCTTTACTAAATTTCATGCCAATGTTTTCGTTGTTGGGATATTTCAGTTAAGGTCAGAAGTTTCAACCTGCTGGTGGAAATGCATTGGCCAACCATTGGCCAACTAGCCGATGCCTACTAGGTGATGCAAAAATGTGTAGTGTAATGAGTGTAATTTATCAAGCTGACTATGAATATGACGTTCACTAACTTAGAACAAGATTTGCATCTCTTTGTATAAGTCGGAGTCACCTCACCTTTGATAATTAAGACTCTTATTTTTTAATGATCTCCCCCTGAAGCCCCCCCACCCCCCCTCTCCCTCCCTGAGAGCTTTTTACCAGCGCGGCATCTGCAGTTTGCTTCCAGTTTTGATGTCATGATGGTAATTAACTGGCAAAATGTAAGCTACAGCATGTCATGATACGGCCGCATCGCTATTCCCAAACAACCTGCAAGCATATGGCACCAAATGTTACACTCCCCTAATAGCCCCTGAGAGAAGCAGCGCTGCTATTATAAGGAAGAGGGAAGGTTGTGTTGAGGCTGAGGAGAATTCAGCAGTCGAACTGAGAGCTGTCGATTCTCTCTGCCAGAATTATGAGTTTATACACTTCTGCAGTGCCTCGAGCTTTCAGAAATTAGAGAAACTAAAGCCACACTGTGAGATTCTTCACTGGCAGCACAAGACTCTGCTCCAACATGCTGGAGCTGTGCCTTGCTCAAGGACATGGCAGCAGTGTGTTGCATCTGCTATTAGCTCACCTAAAGCATGTCTTTTACCTGTGCCTATCATGAGATTTCTATAAGTTGTAATGACCTGCTGTTCTGGTTCATTTACTTTACAGGTAGAATAAAGTTTAAAGGGCCCCTTCAAAAGATCAGATATATAGACAGAAATGGAATATAACATTCATAGGTATATTTTTATGAGTGTAAAATCACCTTATAGTAACAAGTGTTTTTTTTACCCCATGATGAGAGGAAGACTGTCCTGTCTTCAGAGTCAGCCATGTTGCTACAGTAGCCTGGAATGGACAAACCAAGCCCAAGCACTTTTTACGCTGCCAGTTCAAGGAGCTTTGTTATAGCACTGAAGTGTGAGTTTCACAGCCACTGCACGTTACTGCTAAATAAAACAAGCTGGCCCTTTAAGTAAATGACTTCTTAAAGGGGACATATTTTAGCTGTGCAATCAATTTTCTATGATTCTAATGTGTTTTTGAATCAAGTTGGTAAAGTTTGTTTTGTTTATAAAATTGTATACATATTTGAATTTAACTATTTTTCGGAGCCTCTCCTTCCTCCTGAAACGAACAAGCCGTTTTGCCATTCAAAGGTTAGACCTTAGCCACGATTGGCTGACAGTATTTGGAGTGACAGCATAGCCCCTCCCCCACGTGTGCGATCCCACGTAGGCCTCACTGCACTGTCTTTCCAAAATTGTAGAAAACATGGCTGCTCTAGGATCCATTATTCGGCCTTAAATGTATGAGCCAGAATCACCAGGAGGTATCTGAATGGTAAGTTGAAATCTTGACAACGACTTGACTACAAGCTAGTGCAAGAAGGCCGCCTGAGTGGAATGAAGGTGAATGATGATTGGACGATTTCAGCAAAAGCAAAGTTCTACGTAGAAACCTGCAGCTGTTCTGAACGGCCCATTTCAAAGGCGACCTTTTTAAACATGTCATTCTAGAAAAACACAGAAGTATGCAGTTTTCACTTTTTCACTGTGAACAATGAACACACAAAAATGTGAAACCCATGAAAAATATGAGAATATCCATTTAAAAGATACGGCCCCTTTAAGGTGGATATTTCTCACCTGGTCACCTGACTTCCTTCATCCGGAAATCAGTCTTAAACTCTGCACCCTTAACAGATCAAACTGTTCCACCACCAGGACAGACCTGTCACGTCGCCAAATAGAGTGACCAGACTCATGATCCTCTCTGCTGCTCACATCTTTCACCGGTTCACCAGCTCTTTGATTGCCAACATTGAGCAGCCAAGCGGCTAACACCATTTCCACCTCTTTACGTGCTCCGCTGCTCTCCTCGTCGCTGCTTCCTCGCCGAGCCATATGGCTTATGGACACGTTCCCCATTTTTCAGATAACTTCTCAAGCGAGAGGACAGGACACAAGCAGGAGGAAGATGTACAACCAACCAGCCATTCCCACTGTGTGTTGTTTGGGGGAGTGGAGCAGTCATTATTAGCTGGACTGGGTTGTTTTGGGGTGATTTATAAAGGGAAATTAAGTTTGAAAGCACAACTTATTCTGTATTTTCACCTTGTAATTACTTAATTACACTCAGAGGCAGAAAGTGCATTGATTGAAAACTATTACAAGGCCCACTTTAAAACAGGAAATCAATAAAAGTCATGAAAAACTTTCATAATGCAGCCAGGTAAAGTTTTGGCTTTTATAACATCTGAAAAAGAATTAACTTTAAGCTAAATATGACAATTGTTGATAAGTTATTTTGTGCTATGTCACTATTTATCAACTCTTTAAGCTATTTGTATTTATTTTCTATCCAAAACTTTAAGCTGTTTCATTTTCTCCTCTTTCTTAACTCTCTGCTAACTACTTTACAGTCCCGCTAGCACATGGCGTTCATGTGTTACAGCTAACTCAAAATTATGATATATTTTTCTATTTAAACCACAACCGACAAATCTAGAAGCCTCAAAGGAACCCTGAGAACAACCATTCCTAAGAGTTATCTGTTCCTTAAAACCCTTGAGAACTTCATTCTCCGTTTTGTGACGTAACGTCTGCCGTCAAGCACCAAAAACCAAGCGTAGAAAAACCGTGAGCACCTCCAACGCTCCACATTATCCATGCTTCCCATGTTTCAATCGCTTCATCCATCCTTTTATGCCGTGCATTCCTTAAATAGCTGCATCCTCCTGAATCCTCAAAGGGCTCTGCCGCTGAAAGAGTTAAGACTTCCTCTCCTGACGGCCTGATGTTGGCAATGCATGACAGCGCCGGCTGACAGCGCCGGCTATGGATGACAGATGACAGTGGAGGGGGGAGCGGTTTGGTGTGTGTGTATGTGTGTGTGTGTGTGTGTGTTGGAGGGGGTGATTATGAAGATAAGGTGTCTATGGGACACCTCTCAAACACATGCAGACATCCTGAGTGCATGCAGACCTGTACACACACACACAAACACACATGCATGCACACTCACACACAAACACACCCGCTCGTTCCTCCCAGGCATCGTCCCATCTATTTGACACAGTAATTACAGCACACACTGATTCCAATGATGGATGAACTCCCAGACTGGGATGAGCACTCTCTCCTTCCTCCCACTCTCTCTCCCCCGTGTCCCCCCTCCCCCCTCTCCCTCTCTCTGCCTCACCCCAACCTCCAGCCATGTTACACGCAGAGCTTTAATACTGTTTTAGGAGGTTGTGAAAGATGCTTCCTGAAGAAAGATTAGGAGCTTAGTGCTGCGTAATTGGTGTTAAATTGTCCATAACTTGACCCTTATGCCTTTATATATTATTTTACTCTGTTATTATTACAATTATAGAGCTCTTTGTGCATTTTGTAAACAATTTAAGAACATTTAAGCATTATTTCATAATTTACATTTTATATTTCCTGTATTTTTGCTGTTTTTTCTGCATGCATAATTATCATTTATATGAATTTTTCAAAGGCTTGTTACAAGGCACACATCTATTATTATTTCCAGTATACAGTATAACATATTTACTGTTTATGTTATGTATTATTGTGGCAGACTCCAGTAGAGAAATCCAGTGATAATGAACCGGAAGGAAAAATACACTTTAAAACACACAAATACACACACAACAAAAACATAGAAATGTTTAATATAGTTCAATTCAAAAGTGCTCCATTTATGAATGCAACATTTTGAATGTACATACACTGTATGCATCACTGAAGCTCTTTTCTTTCCTATCTATAAATGTTTGTATTACCAGCGCGTCTCACCTTGAGGATTAATAAGAATGTCAGTGAGAAGGATTAGACTACCTGCACATTATCCTCTTCCTCCTCCTCCTCTTCTCTCTCTCTCTCTGTTATTGTGTCTCGCCCCCTCTTAGACTGAACAGCAGACAGAGTCAGTGAGGTATTCCTGCCACACTGGCATAGCAGCAGATGCTTGCTGGCATTTAATTGAGTTGTTAATGCAGCACACAAAAGGAGAGGCCCCCCCGATTCAATTTGGCTCTTTCCATCTCAACCAACTGCCCTTTGTGTTTCATTACAGGGACACGGGGACACCTGGAGGGGACCCGGAGAGTCATTGTCACCTTGATCCCGAAGAAAGGTGATGGACTCTGACACTGCATGTGACAGTGACAGGTCTCGCTCTGAGCTACAGCTCCAATGTTTGAACCCTCTCTTAGTCAGGCTGGAGCTGTGCAGAGATACTGAGGCAGGCTTGTCTTGGTTTATATGATGTTTGGGATAAAGACAACGATGAAGTGTGTCAGACTGAACATGAAATAAAGATGCTAATTGGTTTTGGGCAGCACGATTAAAGTTAAAGACACATTCAAGAATATTGTAGCGTCCTAAAATACTTCTGGTATTTTCCCAGCATGCACTGGGACAGACTTCAAATTGTCATATATTGTTAAAGAATTGAGCTAATATGCCTTGATTATATTAAAGTGATGTTACAGTGTGTTTGTTGATGTCTTTGTGTTCAGACATCATTAATTTCACATTCGAGTTACTAATTTTAGTGTGTACCATAAGTGAGGTTTCCATCTCCAGTCTTGACTCCCTCCCTTCACAGCATAACAAAAGTGTCTAGCATTACAGCTGCTATGAAAGTAGGCTGTTTCAAAGACAGCAAAGGTAGTCTTCAAAACCTTCAGCTCGCAACAATATTGAAATATTTCAACATTAAAGACAAATTAACTCAGTCCTCAAGAGTGCTTTGGTAAGTTTAGAGATGAGTCAAAAGCTAGCACCACTGTAGCTATTTTCCTAATGGCTAATTATTGGCTGATTTAAGGGAATAAACATGGACAAAAGTGGTTGAATTTGCATGTATAAGTCAAATCTAATTGAATGCACCTGAGGATTAAGCAGGTATGGCCTCAATATTGTTTACTTAATTAATCAAGTTAATTAAGTTAATAAGTGTAGTGACTAAGGTGGTAAAATGCCGCTTAGAGCATAAGAGTGGGTTGTAACTGTGACACAATTTTACCTTTTATTAAACAAGAGACGATCAAAGTACTGAAACAAAAGGCGATAAAATAACTTGAAAACCACTATAACTAAAACGATGACAGTCAACAGACTCAACCCACTAACCCTCTTTTATTCTGCTCCCGCCGCCCAGCTGGATGGTACAAATAATGACAAAACCCCGCCCCCGTATCCATAACCAGAAATGATAATTAAACCATTAAATACATGAAACTTAACAAATAATCAACGCAAGTACAACATGCATTATGGCACCTACAATAAGTCAAATCTGTCAACAAATTGGATGAGAGGATCTGGACTACGTGAATTCAAGATGGGTCTGTAAAACAATGAACTGCTAGCAAATGAAGCTATTGGTAATTAGCATACAATATTTCAATTACTAAGGTTTAACATACACAGTATGAACGCCGTGTTACAAGTACGAATGAAAGGTCAAAAGCGGTTTTAATTTTTAAAGCCTTGTGAAAGAACAAAAAGATCTGTCTGCTCAAAACCACAAACAGGTGAAGACTCTTATTTTTACCGATTCATCTTTGATCCTGGTTGAGGTCTCTGAAACTCAGACCAGCCTGAGAAAGTTATATAATATCCACACATCCATCCACCATCATATTTAGTGCTGGAGCTTCTCTTAGTTCTTATCATGCATTGGGAGAGAAGTGGGCTACAATTTGGACAGTTAAATCAATATATACTGATTCCTGTTTTAATTATAAGCATTGCACAGATCACTGCTATATTATTGTAAATGAGTAGCAAGGGTGTAAGAAACAAAAAGGGAGAGTGAGGAGCAGGTAGGGAGGGGGGAGGATGTTGGAAAGCAGTGTTGTCGCCTCGGGCTGCGGGTGAAGTGATGCTGTACGAAAAGGTCCGCCTTGCCCATCCTCGCCGCCTGGCCGGGAAACCAGCCACCCCTGACGCATCAAAAGCTGTCAGAGAGGAGAACAGAGACACGGCGAGGTCACGGCGAACGGGACGGCGACCTTCTCGACGCCTGCTGATGTCTTTTTCATTAGTCGCCGAGGGGAGGGACGGGGGGGGGTTACCGATCCGGTCGACTGCCCCAGCGAATTGGCCTGAAATGCAAAGCAATCGAGGCTAATGTCATTGCCCACACAAATTAATGCAAGTGCCATAATGTTGTGAATGTTGCTATTAATATGGAGGAGGCTCTGTGAGGAATTATCTCATCTCCTCGTGCATTTTATGATCTATGTAAATGAAGGAGGAGGTTGTAACTAAAAGGATGATTAAACTGTCAAGTGCTGGGTATGAAATTAGCTTCAATGCTGGAATTCTCAGCCCGACTACAGACTAATACTGTTTTCCAGTTTAAGATGGTAGCAGATGAAATTCCAACTGTATCCTTATGTTTAAAGACAGAAGGTATCTCCTGTTGGGTAACATGACCAACACTTCTGCAGCTTCTCATTTAAGGACATCTTTACCTTTGAATACAAGCTAATGATTATTTCAACTAATTGGTGGCCAATCATTGATCTCAGATAAATCACCAATCAATAGCAGCATTTTAAGACTCGTTAGAGCTCCATACTTGCTTAACTTGTTACAGTTTGTTCTAATCAATATATTAGCATTCATGTATGTAATTACTCAAGCCTGTGTTAATATTTAGCAAAGTGAACGTCCACATTGCCAAACAATTTAAGGTAATGATTTAACAAGGTAGTACATTGATTATAATCAGCAAGTCCAAACAGAACAAAAATGCGTCTTATAAACACAATAATCAGATTGAACTGTTTCAAACTGACAGATTTAACCTCATTACTTCCTTCCCAACTGTCTTCTTGACGTATATGCATGAACCTACATTCTTCTTTTTCTTAGCGCTTTAACAGTGGTTGACAACCAGCAAATAGGTGCTTAAATTTGACCTAATGGACTGACATGTATGTCGTTATACACTGTTGGATAATAGCTTTAAAGAGTGGGTAGCCTATGAGGCTGCTTCACATTTTAAGACATGTAAATAATGTTACAATGTTGGATGTTCAAACTAAACGTGGGTGGAGTTTCAAATCTGTAGGTAAAAGCATGTTGGAGTAATCCCCAGGCCACTCAGCTCAGTCTGCTGTGAATGCCAGGTTTCACACAGTTTTTTCTTCACGCTGCACTATGTGACGTCACAAAGCGCAGCCTCAGCAGGCTTCAGAGAGCTGGCCAATCAGAAGAAAGTGTGCTTGTAGGGGCGGGGTTTCTTAAAGGGACAGAGCTGACTGAGTCGTCTCACACAGAGAGGCTGTATGAGGGCCTGCTCAGAGCACCAGAGTGGGAAAAATCAGTTTTTCTAAACTGTAAATTATGCTAAGCTACTCCACAGAGTGAAATGAAGCGTGAAATTAGCATAATACCCCCCTCCACATGTCGTGGAATCATTCTGGTTTTCATTTTTAGTCTGAGTAGTATTGTCCACCGGTGTTTTTGAGGGCTTTGGCTGTATGCAGGAAAACAGCAGCAAGAGGTGGAACGAATGGGCCATAATGCATCCCATCAGCTATCGTACGACCAGGATTGTGTTTTTTTTATTAATCTTTATCAACAGACATCTGCATTTGAATGAAGCTGATTCTTGCATTTAAAGTTGCAGGCTGGACTTGAAACAATGACCAGGGCTCAGAGAAGTCTTAGCCCAGAAATCCTTAATCGCTTTTTTAATAACGGCTGGCTACACCTGTTATGAACATATGTTATGAAAACAGTTCAATGATGAATGAACCACTGTATTAGAATTAATAGAATAGAATTTAGTCATGGTTGCCTTTTTTTTTCTAACCTGGTTCTGTACTGTTTTTTCCTATGTTTATTTCTATTTTTATTTTCTTTCCTTTTATGGAAAAGGTCGAGACCAGAAAGGAGCCACATATCAGCTACTGGTCATTCAGCTGAAGCTCAGGAGAATTCCTTGGCTGTGGCTGCAGCTTTAACCATTAACAGTTCATACAGCTTCACATGAATCACAGCCTCACACAATGGTCTGCCGGCCCTCGTATAACTGAGGCCTTTTCCGCTCCGAAATATTGCAAGGGACTGGGGAACGGCAGCGCTTCCAGAGAGGATGTGAACATGGGCCGTGGGCACATTGTTGGCCTTGAGTCTCACCACGCTGCAGTCTTCCAGGGCTTTTAGAGTAGGGGGGGGCGGTAGTAGTTGGCAGTCTACTTCAGTGGTTTCCTGCTCGCTTGGCTTTTAGACCTACAAGACACCTGGGACCTGGCCACTGTGAAAGAATATTCAAGGGAGGCGAGTATATCCCTTCTTGACGTCAGCATTGTGTTGGATTTGCGTGACGTGTTGAGAGCAGAGAAATAGGCGAAAATGAATTGGCCCGGTGTCAAACAGTATGAGTCACCTGTCTGTTTACGGTGAGAGACTGAGCGCCAGTGGCTTCCTTCTGAAAGATAACAAGGCCAAAAAAATAACGCTTCGCCCTGACGCAGAAAGTGCGATAACAAAGCTGTTTTATTGGAAGCAGAAGTGAAATGTGAATCACTTGGTTGATATTGATGCAAAACCTTAGCACACGCTACAATACTACAATACAATAGCACAGACAATAAGATACGATCTGATGATAGAATACGATGCAACTATACGACACGCCAATACGATACAATGCGATACAATGTGATACAACAATACAATACAATTTGATATGATACAGTCTGATGATATGATATGACGATACAGCACACCAATACAAAATGATACGATCTGATGATAGAATGTGATACAATACGACGATGCGACACGCTGAAACGATATCACACTATACAATATGATACAACACAAACAATATGACATGATACGATGATACGACACGCCGATACAATATGATGCAATGCGATACAATGCAAAATGAAATAATAAGGTACGATACGATCTGATGAAAGAATGCGATACGATGCGACACACCGAAACGATACAATATGATACAAAACAATTCGATACAATTCGATATGATATGATACGATCTGATGATACGATACGACATGCCGATACCATACGATACAATATGATACAATAAGATACAATACAAAACAAAACAATACAATACAATCTGATGATATGATACAAAGATACGACACGCTGATACAACACGCCGAACGATTCCATAAGATACAATATGATACAATACAAAAAAATACGATACAATGCGATCAGATGATACAATACCATATGATACAGTATGATGACATACCATACAATGAGTTATGAAGAGATACAATGCACATTATTATCAGAGAAATATGTCTTGTCTTGGACAACAATCACAGGTAAACAAAGAAGCACATACCAACCACAACCACAAAGCTGTTCTCTAACAAATACTGAGAAAGGTTCCGATTTCTTTTCCCTTTTATATCTTACCCTTTTATGAAATCCAGTATCTCTTCGTATTGTCAGCATTTCATAAATCTTGTAACAGCTGTCACCACCTCCTGAGAGGAAGACATTTTCTTGCTCTGTATCCTTGTCATGTTTGCACATTGGCATGACCCTCTATTGTTGTGCGGGGGCAGAAAGGAGCTCTTTGATGCGATAAGTGATTTACAGACCTACAGGACATAAACAAATGGTTCATTCAGGACTCTGGGCAGGAAGTGCCCTCCAACTTCAAACGAGTGCTCTGAAAAAACAATAGCCCGAGGTCGATTTCTCTCCTGTCACATTATTTTCTGTCACTGAGCTCAGTGGCACAAATGGGCAGCATTTTACTGGAATAAGATCAGCTATGTTTTTTTTTTCTTTCCTCTGTTATGTCTGTCATTGCCTATTATAAGTGGTCATGACTCATTGTAATGGGCCGTTTGACATTTGATCAAAGAAATTTGTCTGAAAACATTTTCTAATGTCCCAAAATACAAATAACACTTCATGAATGGTCAAATGAATCATATTTTCCCCAACATAAATAGATCACAGGTCGCAGTTCAGAACAAGATGAGTGACAGTTGATATAAAACAAAGTCAGGCCGCTTTAAAACATTATCAAATGGGCAGGTTTAAGAACCATTGTGGCATCTTTGCACACAACCATGATGGCTGATGTGGAAAGTTAGGGATCTGCAGTCGCAAATGATTCAAATGTACTGGTCCATAGTTCACGACATATACAATCATGTCATGATTAACGTCTGTGGATTATTTGGAACTAGAAGCCTGATGAATTGGACATTAGAACTAGCTGCCTAGCCTAGCAGCCTGCCACTGTGACGCATGTTTAGGTGCTCTGATAGGTTATATGGTCCACAGGCATTGTCAACTGTGCCCGTTCATATGCCACTTTGATAGTAAAAATGAACTGAGGAGTTCTACACTAATTCAATGTGTTGATGCCAGGTTAAGGAAAACTAGAGATCATGCAGCAGGTCAGGGCTCCAGGAGAGACCGGTAAATGAAGTAAGGAAGAACACTTATATTACAATGATGATGATGGTGATAATGAATCATGGTTAGAAGTCTTTGGCGCTTGGACTCTACGGGGAGATATGGTGATCGAAGGGCCCTAAGCGGCCGCAAGATAGATCCCCCCATGGAGTCCGGACACTGGTCGTGGAGGTGTTGGCTGATGATGTCATCTGAGGCTGATTAGAAGATGAGCTGATGACGAAGACTGGACAGTGACGGGGAGGTGCAGGGTCGCACATAAGGACAGCATGAATGATCCGGAGACAGAGAAAAGCCATATTTAAAAGACAGCAGCAATATGATAGGCTAACGATGACGGTGTGCTGCAGTGCTATTGGACAGATGTGACCAGGTGATGAGAACAGCTGATGAGTGCAGGAAAATAAGAGTGAGCATGCATGAGTGAGAGCAGTATGAAATGTGAACAATAGAACCAGCATGCACAATATAGTCTTCCACTTACGCTAGAGCTTCATTTCTTAAACAAGAGAAACATTCAGAATCAGAATCAGGTTCATTGCAAAGGTTGCACACACAAGGAATTTGTCTTAGTGTTTTTGGTGCAGATCGATGAACACGGAGGTAGAATAAAAAACAGCAGGTTGCTTAGAGCAGTAGTACACCTACTGTTGGGAAACTTGAATAGAATAATATAAAAATAAACAATAAATAATAAAGATATATAAAAATATATATAATGCAAAATATGTACAATAAGTGAACAGAAGAGCTGTGCAGTAGAATATATGCAGGAAGGTGCAGATGATGTATTATTGATTTCTGTTATGTAAGTTTCACCAGTTTCAAGAGAACTTAACTTCTTTTTGACTATGTCTAATTTTTTGTCTAAAAATACACTTTAAATTTTAACAACATTCCCAAACTATAATGGGTTCTACTTAAAAGTAACAGAAATAAATGTGTTATTTTTTTTACCGCACATGTCACTCACACCAAATTTGAAAACAGATGTAATTAACCTAATATGTTCATGTAATTATATATATTCATCACAAACAAGGTGTTGACTAATAGATACATTAATCCAAATGTAAAGGCAGATTGTTTTTTAGATGTCGTTTTATAAAAATGCATTAATGATCTAATTATGATGCTGTGTGTGCTTGCATTAATTATTAATGTGGCTAAAATTGTTTGTACAATGAACTCCCTTTACAAATACAAGCACACTTAAACTGCATGCACACACACACACACACACACACACACACTTTTTAAACTGATCTTTAATTGTTTCTCTTCAAGAAAACCTCGACCTTTAGAATAAATCATTAATGCCAATAAGTGGTAAAAAAAAAAGATCAGACACACCTGCCTTTAATGCAATAATAAAGCCTCTGCTTTATTTATTCTATTAAGACATTACCACGAGCACCCTCACAGTCCCAGGTGGAGGCTAAACTCATAAATCTTCATAAAACAGCTTCATCAATGTCCGTTTGATTTTGGGCTGAACGTCTCCCACCAGTCCGCACCTCTGAGGATGCTCTGAGGAGAGGGTTGGGCGGCTGCGGGGTTGCCCTTTAAATCGGCATCCTGTTGTGTTACAAAGTGAGAAATAATCATTCATTAACCCCTCTGACCCGACAGAGGAGAGGAGGGGGGGGTTGGATGGAGCCCCTCATTGTCTCGCCCTCCCTGCAGCTGGGTCAAGCCGATTGACAATGCACATAATGATCTTAAATGGATTAACTGGCCAAACACGGCCTGTGTATCCCTTTCAATTATGAAGTGAATCGGTTTATAAAATGGAGCCCGGTGTGTATAGCAGGGAACAGAAGACCCCCGGGGATTACAGGGAGCGTGTGTGTGTGTGTGTGTGTGTGTGTTTTTGTGTGTGTGAGATGGAGGAGAGAGGGGTGTGTGCAGCCCCCAGGACAGGCTCACTGGAAAGGTGTTTTTTAATGGGAAAGACGAGATGAGAGCTGAGAGGGAGGGTCGGTAAGCTGGTGTATGTGTCAGCATGTGTCTGTGTGTGTGTGTGTGTGTGTGTGTCCCTGGGGATCTCAGACGTGTCATCTCTCAATAAGCTCCCTGAGGTACAGAGTTTATTGTCACAGTGAAGAGCCTGACAGACAAGTTAATCAATCTGGCAATTTGGTGTAGCACGTCTCCCTTGTTGCAGCCCTATACCCCACACACACGCACACACACACACACACACACGGAGAAAGGGGGGGCTGTGTTTGTATTGCAATGTTCTAGCCTCACTTGTTAAACAGCAGGTGGAAATGATCTTCTTGTTATCTCAGCCTTTTCTCTCTAAACGAGTGAACACAGAGAACGTCTGCACGAGGAGTGAGAGTTATACCGAACGATTAACACGAGGGACAGGAAGTAGTTTGACACCAAATTGCAGGGATGCTAGCAACAGCTACATGGGCAGATATTTGTACTACTTCAGAAAGTCTATCCTCGAGTATAGACACACATGGACCAACACCATTGACAGTGTGCTGAATGATTGGTCAGATGGTTCAAGTTCCTCTGAGTGAAACAAACTGTTGAGAAATAAATACTGTAATGCTTCCGAGTCAAGCAAACAAGTTTAGATGTCTTTTTCAGCATTTGCAATCACATTAAATCCGGACTATCTGTATCTAATATCTGATCAAAGACTTTTTAATAATTGTGTTAGGAATTAATGTTAAAAACTAAATACTGTGGGACAGTTGTTGCTTTCTTTGTGATTGATTTACCAAGAGGAAAGTGGGTGCAATAACTGGATACCAATATATTCGTACCCTTTTTCCCCTGCATCATTTTCTATACAACCTGCAGGGTTTCTGAGCACTGCTAACAACAAGAATATATAACATATTTAAAAAAGATTAATATTTTCATACAGAAGAAAATGCATTTTAATTTTTTGAGAAAAAAAATCTATTTCCGTATTTAAAAAAAATGCACATTTTCTTTTTAAATCTACACTGTAAAAAAACACTATTTGTTTGAACTTAAAAAAGTAAGTGTCCGGGCTGCCTTTACATTTTAAGTTGATTTAACTTAAGAAGATACATTTCTATCATCTCAAAACAATAATACTTTCCTAGTTAAATGAACTTGTTATCCTTTACTTTACTCAACTTGTCATCACAGTCAAATTCACTTATGGCCACACCAGGGTGCAAACTGGTAACTGACCACTACACTGTGGAGCCACTTCAAATTATATCAACTTAATTATGTATTTTATATTTAGGTAACTTTATTGGTAGATTAATCCTTTTGACTCACATTCTTAATTTCAACTGAATAATTTCTGTAAGTTGGAAAACTAAATTATCACAACATTTAAACTAACTGCCGACAATGAATTATAAGTTACTGTGACTAACTGTTTTTACAGTGTAAGTCAAAACTACAACAAATTAAATATATATATATAAAAAATAAAACAGTGGCAGTGCTTTTTCATTTGCATTTGCTGCCTGGCCTGTATGGGATTTTACATTTGAATGGTTTAGCCAGAAAATACATGAAGAAATGATCATTGATACTGTAGCAACTTCCTGGCACAAATAAGTCACTGACTTTTATTTATCTGTTCAATTCATCAATTCGTCGTTCAATTTGTATTTTATTTTATTATTGTTATAACATGTTAGTATTATTGTTATCATTATCATTCACCATGTTCCACTGTTTGTGTGTTGGCCACTCTCCCAGACGAGGGTGGGCTGGGTGGGACGCAAATATTTATAACCTGTTTATCCTACAAATGTTTGAAAAACCCAAATAAGTCGCTGAGAGGCTGAGGTCAGGCCTAGTAATTGTTTGACGTGCTTTACCAAAAAATCACTGAGGTACTAAAAAAGATGATCAACTCATGACAACGTGTACAAACTCCTTATTAAAAGAAATCACAGCGTTTAAAGGAAACGGGCGTCAACAAAAAATAAGGTGACCCAGCTCACCCCGTCCCTCACGTTGAATATAAAAGGTGACTATATCAGTTCAACATCCCCGCCAATATCCATGTCGCCTGCCATCTCCTCACTTAATATGATCACACAATAAATGACATCATAAAAAACAACACGACCAAAACTATAAACCATCACACACCTTAAAATTACCACAAAATATACTTTGATGCACTCATGCTCATGAAATATTTGGCTTTCCAAAGAAGTCAGTAATTCCTGAAGACCCTTTAAACGTTAGCTATCCAAACACAGCTTCTGCTCGTAGCTCTTAAACACTTGTGTGTGTGTGCTTTCACGTACAATCGTGTGTGTACGTGTGCATTGCACGTCTGCACGCCTCTTTTGCTGCACGTTCGACTGTTGCATGATCTAAGTGGTTCGTGGAGCGGTGACCGCAGCACTGTGCCGCTTTGTGACAGCTTTGATTAATTTGATAATGATGACCTATTGTGGCACTTTATGCTAAGGTAAGCACAGCTGTCTGCGGGGTCAGGAGGAGCAGGAGGAGGTCGCCGTGTCGGAGAGTTAACTTTGTTAACGGAGACTCGGCCAAAGGGGAGACTCAGACCAAGGACAGGGATCAATGAAGGAGGCTTTTAATGGAACGGACAGTAACCTTGCACATGATGGAGGTCGTCACACCGGCGGTATGAAGGACACTTCTTTCTTTCTTTCTTTTCCTTGTTTTCTTTCTTTCTTTTCTTTTCTTTTTCTTCCCGTCTTCTCCCTCCTTTTTTGAGCTGTGTGTGTTTTTCTGCCACAGACACATGCTTGAATGACTTTGTATTTGCTGCTTGTGTTTGTGGCCTTTTAGTCTCTTTTTTTAAAGAACTTTTTCAACTTTTTTATGTTGATTTCATAAAAAAAAACAATAAATCACTTTATATCTGGCACATCAGGTTGCTTCAATACCAACATGCGTTCATATTTACTTCCTCTTTCTCTCCGCCGCCTTCTTCTTCCCAGATACAGTCCTTGAGCCCGAGTGGAAAGCTGCTATTTCCCGTCGAGCTCCAGCCCTGCGCTGTGAGAGTCTCACTCTTCCTCACTTTCTTAGCTGGGAGGAGACGAGACACCCGATAGGCGCCCGGGCCGGACAGTGAGTCATCCTTTTCCAGCGTCGACTGGAACTTGAACCTTTAATCCCGCGGATCTCAGAATCCGGAGAGTTGCAGATTCCTTATCATTTACATTAATCTCAGGAATTTGCACCATGCCATGAAGACACAGGCTCCACTTACTTAACTGACACAAAATAGGGCAACAGCTATGATGATACTCGACTGGTTTTAGCCACACAACAGTATCATGCACTTGGCTGTAAATAATAATGTAATAAGATTGGCAGGGACGCAGATGTTCAACGCTTGACACCTTTATTTTCTTATTAGAGAGATTTTTTAATGAAGAGAGACTTTTTTCTACTTAAATCATAATTTTATGTTAAAAAGCTTCGGTTAAACACTTTAAGGACCGTCAATAAGAGATTTACACTATCTAACCTCGATTCAAATGACAAAGCTTCTCAGTTTCGAGACTTTTTATTGCTTCTTCAGCCGTAAAGATCTGCAGCGCTCACCTTCGCCTTAAAGTTCAACCCGCTCTTGCCAAGCCCTTTGAAGTGATCCTTTCAGAAAGAAAAACTCCAACACTTGTCCATAAACCATGCCAGGCCCTGTACCAATGCCCATATGTGAAATGAATACCTATTTCCAAACTACCAGCACTTACTTACACACTGTAATCGGGCTCCTGAACTCTGTAAGGCTCTTCCTGAAAGAAATCGGCTATCAGGAAGACAAATTGTGAATAAATCTTTCTCCTGCATTTGTGGAAAAATCTGGATAAAAACGATGGCGAAAGAAGGAAATCCAATCTGTTCTCTGGAAACGCTGCATCGAGGTAATTCAAGACAACGCGGCAGCTGTAAGGATGACATAGATCGTTTCGAAATACCTCTTTTTCCACTTCTCGATATCGGACCGCTGCGGCTGCCGGAGATTTCTTTAGCAGGAACCAAAGAAAGCGGTGGCTTCTCCTGTAGACCTCTGCTCAGGATCATAGCCGTACTGAGGGCACCAAAAGTCATTCATATAATTTATCTTTGAGCATATGTCACTTTATAACACCAAACATTGTTAGATTGTTGAAAAGCCAAAACAGGAAGCATATGACGAGGGAATCCTAGCAAGAGACATCCATGTATATTTTTACACACAGATTGTGAGTAGGACTGTTTTTGTCGATGCAAATGTTCACCACCATTCAAACGTGCATGACGGCTAATCTGAAGCGTTAATTGCTGCATCGTAAGCACGTACGAGTCGACTGTTTTTACGACCTGATTACATGTTCCTCTCTGACTGAGCCGGGAATGTAAAGTCAGCCTCAGGTTGTGAAGGGAAGAGAGCGGATGGTGGAGGTCAAAGATCCCAGAATAGTTTCGCTTTGTAATGAAGCCGCTAACGGGGAGAGGGTGATCCCTCCATCCCAGCAGGTATCCCCTCCTGTGACCAACAACAAGGTTAAACATGGGGCATCCATATCGGGCCGGAATAGTTCTATTGTTGTTCAGACACAGAGCGCTAGGCTAACTATTAGACTTAGACTTAGACTCAACTCAACTCAACTCAACTATTATAGGCATAAATTATAGAGGAGATGTAAGAGTCAAAAAATGACTTCCTGTAAACCTCTGGTGTCATTTAGCAAGCAGCATGTTTCTCTATTTTTAATTATAGTAGTCATATTAGTAAAAGTACTGCAGCAGAATGGTCTAAAACATGTTTCAGCTGAAGGTCATCCCCTGTTTCGTTATTTTAGGAGTCTGAAAATTGTCTTGAGTGATGCTCCATGGAACATTAAGAAGATCTTTGAGTGCAAAGGTGAATCAAATTAAGTTAATAGTTGCCTGTTCTAGGTAAGGACTGTGTTTATCCATCCATCTTGATCATAGTAATCCTGGTAAAAGCTGTTTTTATTTAAATTAACATGAATCGAAAAATAAGTTCATGTTTTTTCACATCCATAGGTGTAGAGGGGATGTCTCCAAACCAACTGGGTTTAATATTGAAGGGGACGTCAAATAAATATAACATGGCATCTTCATCTGTTTCAGACTTTGTTAAGTAGAAAACCTTGTTGATGAAGTGCGACTGCTGCATCCTGACCCTCGGCTGCCCTCTGAGCTGCTGATGGAGGATTGTTGGGTGATTGTGGACTGTGGGGTTGTCACGTATCCACATGCTGCTGCCTCCACTCTGAGGCCCCTTGAACACTGCCGTATATGATAAAGTTGGTCTGCCTTCTCTGTCCCTGAATTGTAACGACCACTTCTTCTTTATCCATAAAGCCCTTGTTGCAAAATTACAACCTTGTATTTAATCTGCTGCTGCACTCAGGCCCAAACACAAGCAGCCATCCTGTGACTCACTGATTCTAGAGGAGACCTGACACTCGGACAGTAACTTGTTTCTATCAGTTTGATTCTCTGTGATTGTTCTTATTATTTTGCTAGTTTAATTATATCAAACTCTAGTAAGAACGATGCCATAAAAGAGCGTACCTACCCTGTAGAAATAGACGTTGAATTTATGGATAGATAAATATGTAACTACTTTAATTCAAAAGTTCTTAAGCCCATAAAAGGTCCCAAAATCCATGACCAGCAGAAACTAAACTCATATCAGATTTGACATTTCTCTGTGAGTAATAAATAACAAAGCAACAGGTTTCTAAACGTTATAGAAATCTTTCTAAAAATGAAAAATGTTCTTCTTAAAGCCAATTTTGTTGGTCAAAGATCGTGTACTGTCTTTGGCCATCATCCGTGTTATACTTGATCTACTGTCTACAGTAAAACAAATATAAACCTGAGCAGACTCAGCATTGTGGTGGTCAAACTCCTCATAGAAGCTTTTATTTAGTTCCAGCGAGGGGAAATTGTGCGGTAGCAGCTCTAAATTTAGAAACAAGCGTGGTCACAATGACGGGAACCAATCACCGAACATTAATCATCTGATTTATTGTCTCATTTATCCTCAACCTCTGAGACCACAAATGTAGATTCCTAAATTGCTCACGAAACACAAAACCTCCTCTCATATCTCAAGTTATCATGATCACTGAGAAAGCAGGTTAAACTCAAGATAGAGGGCCGACCTTAAACACGAAGCAGCAGGGGATGGAAGAGCTGGCTTTCAGAGGGAGATATACGGCCAGAACAAGACCAGGATCAGTTGCTTTGGGAACTTAAAACCTGGGATGACAGTGAGAGCCATTTATAATATTAAGATGAATCGGTTCATCCTGGCACCAGCCGGGGAGGTTGGAAGTTTGTCTCATTTGATGCAAATGAAGCAGATCAGTGTGTGTTTAGAGGCTATTTAAAGCAAAACACTCCAGAGACATAAGAAACCCCAAGCTGGTTTTAAAGTGTAGCTTTTTGCCACGTCTTGGTAGTTATCCACCTTGTTGATTTTAGTTTACAGGCCTAATCTTTTACCATTGAAGAGGTATGACAGTCTCTGCCTCACCTCATTTGGGGAGTATCTCACTGTGGCAGGTAAAACCTCCCAAATCAATAGCACATATGGTCCCCATTACAGTGGGAAAGTCCTCCAAAAAAGCTTTTTCTGCGAGAGTGGCTCCCATCGATGACAGACATGTTCTGATTCCACATATGTTGAAATGTAGAAAGCGTTACATGGCCTCTTTGATACAGGATGATTTATAGGGCCTTGACACCAGTTGCAAATGTCTTTGGCGAGGGCACGGGGAGGCCTGCACTGCAAGTGGATAGTGTCCATCAAATTACATCGCGGGCCACCACAAAATGGATTTCGTTTCCACTCAGAAGGTTTTTTTTTTGTCCTCCATGTTGGGTCACTTTCAGCAAATGTAAAACTGCTTTTTAAAGATTAAAGGTGGGTAAAGGTGCAGCCTGATGGATATACATGCTGGAATAAATGCACAAAATACTATTTTATGTAGAGCTGCAATGATTAATTGCCTAGTGTTTTGATAACCTATGAATCTTTTTGTTGGTTTTCAAGCAATGTCAGTTTGCTGGTTCCAGCTCCTTCAAAGTAAAGATTTGTTCCTTTATGTCCTTTTGTAAATTAAGTGTTTCTGTTGATTTGTTGACTTTATTTCTGGACAAGATTGGACCCTTAAAAAAATATCACATCTGAAAACCAACTCACAAAATAGATATGTCCTAAAATTAAATCCAGCACAGATCTTTATTTCTGAGCCTTTTATGCCTTTATTTAAAGAGAGGACAGTGGACAGTGTGGAAACAGGGGAAGAGAGAATGGGGGACGACACGCGCAGGGGCGGATCCAGACTTTTTTGACTGGGGTGTCCCAACTGGGGCACTGACTTATGCAGGGGTGGCATGTATGTGTCCACACAAACATACACACAAATGAATAGCATGTATTTACCCTTTCTATCTCCACTTGCACTGAGTGGCAACATAAAAATCTTCTAAGCTTAATTCTTTAAGGCCTCAAAAAGAAGATTCATGTCCAGAGTAACAATTTAAAGTACCATCAAAAGGAAATGTGCCACAGTGAAATGTAAAGAAAGATACTAGCAGCCTGTTGCAACACTGCGCAAATAGTTGATTTTACACCTCTGACAAGGCAAACAGACAATCATAGTTTAGGATTTTGGGGTGGCACCTGGGGTGGCCAATCAAATTTCAAGGGGGGCCCAGGTCATCCCTGGCCACCCCTCTGGATCCGCAGCAAAGGGCCGAGGGTGGGAGTCGAACCTGGGGCTGCTGCACCGAAGACAATGCCTCTGTACATCGGCCGCCAATGCAAATGCTGAGCTAAACCGAAGCCAAGCTGAATATTTTTTTCTGATCTTTATTACATTTTAAGAGCATCTTTGTTGTGCATCTATGATGAAGTTTTGGGACTAAGGTTTACAAGACTGTAAAATCCAGTAGGAGCCTGAACCTAACCTTGAATTCTTGCATTTGAAACATACATGTTTGCATCTTTAATAATTCACTAAACATGCTCTCCCTTCACATAAATACCTGTGTCATACCCTGAATACTGAAAAAGATCAGCTCTCCCTGCATCCTCTACAAAAACCTTATGGATGTGTGACAAATCCAGAAACTTCTATACCACTGGATCTTTACAGACACAGGTCCAGTGCTTTCACACTGACAGTGACATCTGGAGGAATTAAGGAATTTAATCAAACTTCTCTCAGTGCTCTTGTTGTGCACAGATTTCATGCTCCAATTACACTGTGAGTTGAGGCGGACACAGACGGGGAGAAAACAGCAGAGAAAGCTGCATGAAATCTTCCCAGTATCATCACAGACGCTGCCAGAGTGCTCAGGATTACAAAATAAGGTTGAGTAGGGTCACTGTCTTGCGAGGTATAATTATATCGTAAAACTAAGCCTCTCACTTCGACATAATGCTAGATAAACAGAGTCTGATTTGTGACACTTCTCAAGTTCGAATCCGGACTGATGCAGCTAACTCAATTAGCAAACGGGGGGATCACGCAGCCCCTTAATAGGGATTGGTGGGGATGAGCGAACTTGTTCCCAAAAATTAATTGCCTATCACATTTCTAGTGGTCATCAAAGTACCCCGGGCTAATGGCACGGCTAAATCCATATTCAGCGAAGCGCTCATGTTCCATTAGAAATGTCAGTCACTCGCTTGACAGAGTGGAGCAGTAATGTTTGCTGTGGACTCACGCCCTTCAAAAAGGCCCTCGCATGTAAATGAGGTCTTTAGCTTTGTCGCTGTGATGGAGTAATTTGGTTTAGAAGGCATACATAAATATTTGAATACAAGCTCTTGGTCACCTACGAAAAAAAAGTGGGTACAAGAGGGCAATTAATAACGTACAGTTAGACCTGACAAGCAAACCTGAAGGGCGTAAGTGACAGCATGCAAGCAGGGGCTTAATGTCATTTTGCATCTCTATTACGCCGAGCTTTATTAAATAATACCTGTGCAGCACTGACAATCAGCTGTATGCTAGGCTAAAGCAGTCATGAGTTGAGCGCCTCAGCAACTGCTTACTTTGATGGCCAAAGGTTTTGTGATGCCAAATGCAAATATACCGCTGAAGAACTTTCTTGCATTAAAAACAAACACCGTCTTTTATTAGCTGGTAGCTAAATGTGCCATCCAAGCATTCAGCACAGGACAGTGTTACAGTCATGTAGAGTTCCTGATGCAAACTTAAGAGCAATGTTTTTTTCGTTAGTTTCATTTCCACCTGTCATAAATCACACAATGACACAAATGATAGACAGTAGCTCAGTCTGCAGGGACTTGGCCAGCTCCTTTCCTGGGCACTGTCGAGGTGTCCTTGAGCAAGGTACTGAATCTCCAACTGCTCGGGGCGCACGTCCATATGCAGCCCCCTCACTCTGACATCTCTCCAATAATGCATGTCCATAGGGTCCCGTTTGTGCATGTGTGTATTTCGGGCCTTTGTGTGTGTTGTGTGAAAAATTGAATTGGATTGAATTCTTCTTCTTCTTCTTCTCCTATAATAGTGTCTGAAGGAAGTGGATAGAGCAGCCAGCGAAGGAGAGTTAGAAAATGTTTAAGAAGGGCGGCTGTGGTTAAAAATAAGAGCGGATCTCCCTCCAATTAGAAGGTTTGTGGTTCGATCCCCAGCTCTCCTTGTCTACATGTAGCCTTGATACTGAACCCTCTCAAGTCATAGCCAATGTGCTGTATGAGTGAAGTCCATTCACCATTTATCAAGAGATTAAAGTAAAAGATGCAGCACAGGCTCTGGAAATTTGGACATTTTATCATAGTATGTTGGAGACATCTACAATATCACCAGAAATCCTTTTGAAATTGAAACCTGCTGCTGCATGAAATGTTGAAGGTTTAATGCAGCCTGTACTGTGCAGGTTCCTCTACTTTAAAGACCTGTGCAACACAGCAAATGCTCACTTTCATTGCAATTCCATAACTTAATGCGAGGACACAGAGTTTGTTCACATGTGCAGAAGTACGCTGGTTATGATTGGGGTTTTGAAGTAAACTGGTTATGTGTTGTGCATGTGAAGAAAGGAATCTGACCTGATCCTGATTTTGGGAAACCTGGATATGCTCCCTCGAGTATGCACAAGCAACTAGAATACTGTGGCATGCGAACACCATTTCCAGGTTTCTGATCATACTTTCTTAGTACAGAAAAGACTGACTGACATAATGAGAAATAAAGTGTAAACAGGTGACTGCAAACCAGGCTACATGAAAACATCACATCCATAATAAGGCCTAAAACCAGGACCTAATGAGCATGTCAGCTGTAAATAATCTACCTAAAAATCATTACGCGTATTACACTGCAGCTGCTGTTCAAGGCACAACTCAAGCCCGAAGTGACGAAGACAACTTTACCGCGGGTGACGCACAACTGTTCTCGGCTGTGGGCGCAGTACACAGGTATGGTATGGCAGGCCTGTGATAGAAACATGAGCCTGAACCGTAAACGTGCCATGAAGGCCGGGGAATGTGTGACCGGGCGCTGGGCTGAGCTGGATTGAGTTTTCAGTCAGAGGGTGCATTCATGGATCCTGTCAGAGGCCAGTGGAGGAAATAAAGTAATGACAAATGTCAGTTAAAGTCAGCTGAAATATGATGATAATTTGTGTTTTGTCCTGCAACAGAATCCCTTGATCTAAATCTCATCATTTACTGTATCAGTAACTCCTCCACACTACCCCAGCCTTAGAGACACAAGCGTTTAAGCTAACATCAGGATTAAGGCCAACATCAAACACTTGAAGGGGACAAAAGTGGAGCCTAGAGGTGTGTACACAATGCAGTCTTCACACTGGCAGGTTGTTTGTTTACACGTGGCCTGAGATAATTAGCCCAGAAGTAATGACCGCTCTCTGATGACAGCCGCTGAAACCCGATCCCCCACTGTGACATGCTCTCCCCGTCACTCTCCCCTGCCCAACAACTGCAGCAGGGTTATTTTTTGCCCCGGCTGCTAGTGGGGCTAGCCTGGCGCCAGCCCCTGGGACCTGGTGAGCTAGGGGGGCTGACAGGGCCAACGCTGCCATTCAACCCTTAACCTCCCACGCCCTGCCGATGCCAAACGGCACCCGGAACCCAACACTGAAAACACTGTCATGGCGTCCCCCAATGACAGCGAGGAATGACACAAGTATCTGAGCTTTGTGCTGGTTCCCCTTCAGCTGAGGTTACAGAGAGCAAAGCAAGAAGTTTCAGGTGATTATAGAGTTAAATCGTAGTACCATGGTGGGCACAGTTTTTTGTAAAGGATTTTGACCTCTATTCAATTCTAACGCAGGTTAAAGGAGCAATTCGTCCCCACTGTCAGTCAAAGCTGGTGTTCTCTGTAATCGATAGAAGCAATAATATTTGAAGTTGGCACCATAGCTGTGGAGAAAGTTGTGCAAACAGTTTGTGGTTTCGCCTATTCTGCATTCCTACAACACCCAGCCTGCATTGCGCCCCTCCCTCTGAAAGGAACGGCCCAGAGAGAGACGCGCTACTATCGTTTTCCAGTCAAGGACATTGATCGCTGCAGGCGATGACTCAGAGCGGTACGGGATCCGTAATACGACGAGAATATTCTGGTGGATCGTCTAAAAACTCTTCAGGTCTGTAGTCTACATTTGAAACCTGACGATTTTAAACGAGACATGACATCGGAGGCAGCCATACTTGATAGAGGGAGTGTAGTTTGGCAAGCTGCCTGGCCCCGATGATGCATTTTACGAAGTCTGGCGGATGTTTTCCAGGGCCCATTGGAGAAGCAAATAGCGCCCTCCAAAGGCACACAGCGAAATTGCATTTTTATTCTACTATAATGGCATTAGCTCCCCATGATAGCACAATAGGACTGAGGTTGAAAATCCGCAAACTGGCCCTTTAATTTCACTTAATCTATGCTTATATAGTTGTGCATAGAGTATGCTTATACTTGTAGAGAGATTCTGCAATTTAAGAGAGAAAGTTTGGATCACTTGGAGACACTCGGACTCTAAATGGCTGGTACCACACCTCCCCATGTTCTTTGTTCCAATGACAAAGCAATATGAAAAGCCGTCTCCGTGGATCTCAAATTATCCATCTCGATCCAGAGGGCAGCGGCCGCCCACGAGGACACAGCTTATCAAAGGCTGTGTGGCTTGATCTTCCTCAAATCTAAAGCAAACAGGCACAACAGTGCAGCCATGCCAGCCCAGCACAGTGCAGCTTTAGAGGGAAAACAATGACTTTCCCAGAGCAGCTATCAAAGCTTTGCTGCCCGCCAAGTGCAAAGGCCTCGCAATCCGCTGTACATGTAGAGGGCGAGGAAGCTGGCCAGCACCCAGTCTCTGTCTGAGTCAACAATCCAGATCCTGCCATCTTTAACCGTCTTTTTCTAGACCCTTAAAAGCTTCTCAACAAACGTGAAACTTTGTGTGAAACTTGCTCTGTAATCTAAATTTGGAAGCCATTACGCGACAAGTTTTGGATGACTCAAACGACAGGGAATGGCATTGCTCAAGCAGCCAAAAGACAGCATGCCACAGACATGCGTCTTTCTTTTGAAGATGATCCCGCGTCTCCGGTTGTCAGTTGTTTTTTGGTTTGCTGAAAATATGCTCTGTAAAGAAGCTAAGACGGCGGGCACAGTTACTACAAGATGTTTGAATCAGGTTTCTGGAGCTGAAACGAGAAACTGTGCGTAGTACAGGATTGTTTATTGAGCTTGTCATACTGTTGTGTATTTTGAGACAGGCCGAGTTTGATCCACTTTCAGCCTGTCATTTCTGTTTTTTTGAGTGGAAACTGTTTTTTTCCACACTTGATGATTCAAATCTGTCAGATGACAACAAACTATTTCTCCTGAAGGATTTATTTGGTATAAATCTCATGAACTCGATAAATCCAAGTCGTACTCTACAGTAGAAACTGTCATGAGGGCATTGAAGTCCAACACGTATCTCTTTTCCTCTCAAAGGTTTCGAGGTTACATCCTTGCTCTTGAAAGGCAGACACTAACATTTAAAAGGCCTGAAGGACTGAGGGGTTGCCACTTGTGACCTCCAAATGGTATTCATTCCTTGTCGGTCTTGTGTGTGAAACATTTCTGTTGACACCCTGCAATGCGGCGTTGATGAGTTAATCTAGCAGCTGAGTGTGTCCTTTAACTACACCCAACCCCCCGTAGATTTTCAGAGGAAAAACACCCCTTATCTCCACGGGAGAGGGGGAAAAAAGGGGCCCGGGTGGCTGTAAATTCACAGGATACCAGTGTAAGAATGACAAAACGTGGCCCTATCAAGGCTGTTTGTGCCTGCAAACTCAACTGGAGATTTGAAGCGGTCACTGGTCTTTAAGCGGGTATCCAGTTTAACGGAGGACTTTGGGAGCGTGGAGTATTTTGTATCTTGTGTTAGAGCGGTCTATAAAAGGAGAATGCAGTCCCCCTCCTTGTTGCGCAAGACTGCAGAGACAAGGGAAGGGCATTACAAAAATGTCAAGCTTCCTCAACACATTTACAACTCATTGAATTTGAGTTTAGACATGGTTTTAGGGATTTCTTGCTGGTGTTGCCCCATCACTCTTCGGCCTCGGCCCCTCTGCATGCAAGTCCCAGAGGAGGCGACAGTACCGGGCAGCATTACTGGTGGATATTACTTTAACCATCCTGGACGGGGTCCAGGGTTGTCTGAGATCAGGACAACAAAAATAGGCTTAGAGTATGTTCAGCCCGGAGTATGAAATCCACACTAAGGCCCGCTGCCTTATTGTATGTGTGGGCCGCTCTGTGGGTATCGCTTACTTCTCAGAACCGTCTTGTAACCTGGGCTTATTAGACAGCCTTAATAAGGACATCTGACAGCTGAGGCAAGTTCTTTTCGAACCATACCGATGTAGGTTTTAACATAGTGACGAGGAGGCTGCTTTGACATCATAGACGACATTATTGAAAATGTTTCCATCGGCGAGGGGTGTTGTTGCCAGAAAGGTTTTGTGGAATTACCGTTAAGTCAGAATAAGCTTGTTAAAGCGTCCATAACACAACAGAGCAGCAGAGCTTTATTTAGCAGATTCTAAAACAACACTGCAGCTCTGAGTCCCAACTCAGGAATATTAATTCTGTTGCATCAAAATCACTACTTAAGTTATAAATATCTACGTCTGCATAAGATGTAAACATTGTCAGAGCTAAATGGGAAAGTATTCTATTGTGGATACGGTAAAGTGACTTTATGCAAGTCAGTTTTCACTGTGGGAAAGTCTGTCTCATCCCCAGCAGGGATCCCACTCTGAAGAGGAGGAGGGGGGGGGGGTTTGCATGTGAGATAGATCTGAAGGTGGTAATGACCAGTGTATTCTTTCACACTGACAGCTCCTCTGACATCTTGGAATTTATCTCTTGCAGCACATTTTCACAGGCTTAAGACAGCACCCTGGCTGCCTCGCGGGTGTATCTCACTTACTGTATGGGCAGAAACAGCTGTAAACAGAGACCCGAGTGGGAAAGGGAACAGGGCTTTTGTTTCTGCTTCGACACATCACAGCTAAGAACGTGCATCGTCCTGCAGAGGTGTTTAGTTTGAGCCATTTTTCTTTAGAGGGAAATTTATTTGTTTATCTCTTGCTACGGTTGCAGTAAACTCCTGAAGCCTGCTGGGTTTCTCACTGACAGTTTGACACCTACGAGGCAAAGGTGAACAGCAAGTGTGGCGCTATCAACAGCCTTAGCTTATTAGCCTGCTGCTTTGACACCAGATCCTGCAGGCTTATTATGAGGGATGAGTAATGTGAGACAATATAAATCAATGCAGCCTGGTCTGATGAAAGTCTGTCAAATCAACATGATAATATAAATACAGAAGATGTCGTGGATGCAGGTAAAGAAGGAAATACACAAAAGCAGAAGAGTTAACTAGGTAAGGAGGTAATCTGACACCCAAAACAGTTTTTAAACTCATTTTTGAATAGTGGGTTGTACAAGCCACCCGATCACTCCAGCTTTAATAGCAATTCCATTCAAAATGTTTTATTGTGTTCGAAGTTTTAGTTTTAGTGAAATAAATTTCAATTATCTAAAAAAAAAAAAAAAAAAAAAATAGCCTTATCCTGGCCTTGGAAAGCTAATGGTGACAAATAGGACATATAAAAAATTGGATATTGTCACAAAATGCTTTAGCAGTGGAGAAATATCATGTTTCAGTTATTCACTTTCATAACATGTAATGTGCACTTCAGAATATGTTTTTTTTTAACATTTTTGTTACATCTACGTTGTCTGTGTTTTGATGTAAAATACAAACGTAACAGACTAAAACAGGAAAACAATCATTTATATTTCTATAATGAGTGATGAATGCAAATACATTTTGGCAACTCTAATTCTGGTTATAATTTATATGGCTCAACAGGGTTAAAGGAGCAGTTCTCCCCTGGAAAAGTCAGTCAAAGCTGGTGTTCTCTGTAATCAATAGAAGCAATAATATTTGAAATTGGCGCCATAGCTGTGGAGAAAGTTGTACAAACAGCTCGTGGTTTCGCCCATTCTACATTCCTACAACACCCAGCATGCATTGTGCCCATCCCTCTGAAAG
This sequence comes from Semicossyphus pulcher, assembly GCF_022749685.1. Classification (NCBI taxonomy): domain Eukaryota; kingdom Metazoa; phylum Chordata; class Actinopteri; order Labriformes; family Labridae; genus Semicossyphus; species Semicossyphus pulcher. Next base: position 8,224,000 of record NW_027211693.1, read on the forward strand.
GAACGGCCCAGCTACAGACGCTGGAGTGAAATACTACCGCTTTCCAGTCAAGGACATTGATCGCTGCAGGAAAATTGCTCAGAGTGGTACAGAATCCGAAATACGACAAGAATATTCCGGTGGATCGTCTAAAGTCTACATTTCAAACCTGACGATTTTAAACAAACATGACATCGGAGGCGGGAGTCCTAGTTTGAGGAAGTGTAGTTTAGTGAGCTCCCTGGCCTCCGCCAGATGACGCGTTTTACGTCGTCTGACGGAGGTTTTCCAGGGCCCACTGAAGGAGCAGATAGCGCCCTCCAAAGGCCCAGAGTGTTTTTTTTCTACGTTAATGGCATTAGCTCCCAATAATAGCATAAAAGACCGAGGTTGAAAATCGGTGAGCTGGCCCTTTAAGTCATTTATTTTCTAACCTTGTAACATGTAAACATTCATTAGTTTTTAGTAATACTCTCTGCATGCTCTGTGTGACACACAGAGAAGCTTAATCTTCTTGTTTCTGTGTACTTCAGGTGCCCCTAGAATAATGGCCAAATGCCAAAAAAGCAGAGACCATTTATTTCTGCTGCAGCCCAGTTGTTCTTGTCTTTAACACACAGACACTCAAGCCACAACTTGAGCCCATTTGTTATCTGTTACTCGGCACAAGTTATTTAGCCTGTCAGCAGAATGATAAACTCTCCCCTGCCATGGGTGTCACTTCGACAGCTCGCTCTCGCATTAGCCAATAAACCTATAAGGTGGACAGGAATGAGGAGTTTCAGCCCTGAAATAAGACGACCAGCGCTCTGAAAAGTGACAGCTGCTCCCACAGAGTGATCGATAACTCAAAATGAAAACAAACGATGCTGCTTTTTCATGACTTTTAAAGAGTAGATCAGCTTTAGGAGGAAAAAGAGACTAAAGAACTTGTAAAATGCAAACTATCAGGAATCTTGGAGTAAAACTTTCTTTCTATAAATTCTTTGGATTAGAGCTGAAGTGCTGCGAGCTATGTTGAAGTTCTGGGTATTGTACACAGAAAGACTTTGTGCCTGGTACCGCCATTAATCACAGTTAACTTGACATTATAGGACTTCTTTATTGGAGGTTAGAGCTGGACGTGGGGTCGGGGCAGGGTCAAGGCGAGGTTCATTTCTGTGAGTTTGTTGCAGCTCTTCCAAAACCTTTACTGAAATCTTCTCTGGACCTTTCACTTAAAGCCCTAGAATACCTTTTTTACTACAGCAGCTGATTTTTACTGAAACAAAGGAAATCTTCTGCTTGCCTTGCTTTAATATGTCTTATATTTTTATCAGTATTTGTTTCCAAAAAATGTGTTACTTTACTTAGAAAACAGGTTTCTGTTCCCTTTACAAACAGAAAACCAAAGTAATCAACATGTAACATAATTATGAAAGTTTGTTTTAACGTCTGTTAAGAGAAAATGTACATCTGTAGCTTGTAGAATGAGCCAGAGATTAACCTTGAAATGTAAAAACAATAGTAAAAGTTAAGCAGACTTGTGTGTTTATTTTTCAGCTGTAAAACCCCTGGTCACATGACCATGATGAGGTTGTCCTCGTCACTCCTCCCCATAAAAGCATGATGGGATGTTTTGACAGTGGCCAGTTGCTTGGAATGCCCTCTCTTTCATTGCCCTGCCTGACGAGGTGATTTTTGTGATCCGGGCTCCGTGTTATTGGCCCCGGGGAGTAAGACTCTTCATGCTAGCTGAGTGTGGAAATTGCCACCTCTGATTGATTAGCTTCCTGTCACCAAGAGGTTATGAATGAAGCGCCCCTTCTTCAAGCTACTGGGGAGATCCTCACGCACAAGAGACGCAAGAAACCTCTTCTCTGTGGTGTAGCTTTCTGCGGCTCCTCACTGTGGGAAACTGTCGGGAATTAAAAGGTCTAGAACAGGTATCCCGAGGACTCCATTGGTTGAGGGCGAAATATATTCTCCTGAGATTAAATCTAGAACATCACCTCCTCTTTAAGGCATACCCTTTCTGTTTCCTTTGAGCCTTATCTAAGGAAAATATTCACTCAAGGGAGGTCAGGTGGTATGAAAATGTGCGCTTAATGTTGTGGACTGTAAAAACAAACTTGCTTTTTTAACCTTAACAAAATTATGATCACATTATACAATAACATCAAAGCTGTGGCAGTAAAAAACACAATTATTGTTGTTCATTAAAAATACACAATGATAATCTCAAAATAAAGAAGAAGACATACTTTATTAATCCTCGAGGGGAAATTAAATTTTTCCATTCTGTTTTCACAAACATGCTACACACACATAGTAGGCTCGTAATACACACATGCACAAACAGGACATGCATTAATAGAAAGACGTCAGAGTGAGGGGGCTGCACATGGACATGTGCCCCAACAGTTGGGGGATTCAGTGCCTTGCTCAAGGACACCTCGACAGTGCCCAGGAAAGGAACTGGATCTTCTCCAGCTACCAGCTCCAATTAAAAAGTTATATAACATAATTTCCTGTACAAACTTCATAAAGTGCGTTTGTTTTTTACAATTTAAATTATATTATATTAGTTTTGATGTTACATGACATTTCTCAGTCTTTACCTCTGTAGAATAACACAACTTACTGTTAAAGTTATTAAAAGTTGAACATTAGCATTTGAAACTCTTCCCACTAAACCCTTGTTACATGATGGCAGACAAACATATTTATTTGTTTGAGAATTAACAGCAAAACCTTAATTTAACCTTAACCAGCATTTAGAAGTAGTAACACGACATGCTTTTCTCTCACAAACCTCAAAGAATGACTCATTGCACTACCAATTTTACTTGTTACTTCACTTATAAAATATACAGAATGCCCCCAGTTTCCTGTAGGTACTCATGATTAAAAATGTCCATCAGAGGGCTGAGACTGAGAGGAATAGTTAAGCTTTCACATATGGAAAAGAGTTGGACTTTGCTGTCTCTACTTGGCAAGATGTCACAGTCCTGCTCTGTACGATTGTCGTGACCCCAATTCTGGCTGCTGCTTCGCTTTCCACGCATCCTCTCCTGCTGCTGCTGCTGCAGCTCTCTCCAGCTGGCAGCCGGGCCGGGACAGACACCAAGCTGAGGCCTGACCCCTGCTGACAGAAATGAGGTTTGTATTTAAGACCTGTTGCTGGGGTATTGCATTTAACATTAGCGTCTGGTCCAGCTCCAGCCTGTTAGAGACAGTTTGCCTGATCCAGCATGAAGTGCTAAATTGGTTATTGCTTCAAAAAATGTTTCCACGTTTTGAAGGATTATTAAAATCACTCTGCTTGAGCTGTGCAAACACGTCACAACTCTGAACATGTGTGTGAACAAGTGTATCAGTGTGTGTATGTGAGGGTTAAGTTTATCACATTTCACCAAGCTTATATTCATAAATGCGTAAATATAGTCCAGTCTTTGTGCATAAAAGAATACAATTGTAACTGTGTGTGTTTACATGTGTTTATGTACAAGTATGCATTTGTATGTGTGTTGTCGTCAAAGCCTGTTGCCATGATGACAAACAGTAAGAGAAGTCTTTGCTGACTGACCGGCCACCTGCTGGAGAGAGAAGCCCCACAGAGACACAGAGGAGGGGAGGAAACAAGGGGGGTTAAAGAGCACGGAGGAAAGGAGAGAAGCAGAGAACAGGAGACCAAAGAAAAAGAGAAAGCTCATCAACAAGCTGAGCATCACATCTCTTTACTGCTCAGTATCAAAGTCAAATGTGGTAAACATGTAATGAGACAATAGTGAGCTGCATAACTCACATTGTGCCAACTTCTACATGCAGCTCTGTGCATGCTAAGTGTTAAACGTGATTTTGCTTTTTAACGCTCAAGCATTGTTATTAATCCTATGAGCTCGGGTTGCTTAAATTATGATCAAATCTGTATTTACTAAAGTATGATCATTACTAAATATTTTAATTCACTAGCTAAGTTTGTGTGCCCTTGGTGCTGAATAGCTGACATAGCCTCCCACTTGTTAACTTATAAGAAAAAGCTGCTTACAGCTGCTTAGCCTAGCAGCTTCCTGGCAAAGTGGGTTCATTGGTCAATCGACCACTTCGCAGACAGACATATCTCAAAAAGGGCCAATGCATAATCAAGGAGCAGTAAAAAACATAATAATTCCCTCAGACTCAGTTGTCCTTTGCTCAGGTAGCCTACTAATTAGCAAATGTATTATGCTAACATGCTAATCCAACATGTTTAACATGATATACATTATACCTGCTTAAAATAAGTATCTTGACATTGTTATTGTGACAGTGTTAGCACTGTGACGCTTTGGCTGCAATTAAATAATAAAATGTTAAAATAAATAAATAAATGAAATAATAATCATTTTGTTCATGATACATTTTATTAGATAATTACTTAATGTTAGCAGCCCAAATTATTTGCTATACCTTTAAAAATAAACAAACACAAAGTTGAAAGTTCAAGTGAGGGCGGAAACAGGAAGTAAAGAATGTTATGCTAGCATCACCAGCCTAATGAAAATGAATGGACGCTAAACGGTCAAAGAAGGGACAAAAAAAAAAGACGGGAAATAAAATACAGCTCTGTTGACTGCCACAAAAATAAAGTAAAAGATGTTTTCGTGAACGGATCACCGCCGAGGCAGCAGTAGATGTAGCTATTTGGCGTCACGGACACGCAGCCACGGCAGTTTTCGCTCGCGGCGCTGACGCTCGCGCTAACGTCATCTCAGTAACGTCTGGAAGGTAAGACGCGTTTTTTTATGATCATATGCTGTGGCTGTTCGCAGTGCTTTCTTCGTATTCTGGGGAGATTCTATTGATGTGGCTGTGCTCACTGTTCTTTTACATGCTAATAAACATACAATATATCACTGTGCAGTGCTAATTTCATATTCTAATTTACATATAAGCACTGTAGCTGCGTGCAGTGCGCTTCTCGTGGTCTGGTGAGGCCATGGTAATATGCAGCGCTGTTTTAACACTGTAATCAATGTGTTTTATTATGCGCGCTTGCTGTTTGTAGTGCTCTTTTAATATTTTTATTGACATATTATTATGCACTAGCTGTGTGCAGAGCTATATTCATAACGTCGTGATAAGCTATCTCTCTTTTTTTAAATTCTGAATATATTTTTTGCATTATGCACTGTGGCTGTGTGCAGTGCTTCTTTCATATTCTGTTGAAGTTGATGTAATATGCACGGTGTCTGTGTATTACTCTTTTAAATTTCTGGTGAAGTTATTGTTACGTGCACTGTAGCTGCACAGTGCTTTTTCATATTTTAATGTAAGTATTATAATATGCACTGTGGCTGTGCAGTGCTCCTTACACATTCTGATGGACTTTTTGTATTATTATGTACTGAGCCTTTATGACAAGCCTATGTCTGTGTGCTGAATGTGTCTATAGTGCAGCATATCTTTTGTCGAACCTAATACTCTGCTTGCATATGAGTAATTGTCTGGATAAGTCAGTAGCAACTGCAACATTAATAGTGTCTGCTGTTTGAATTTGTGTTCTATTTTGCAAATTTCTGCTTTCTAGTGACTCTGTATGATTTATCTCAAGCTTATTATGATGTCATTAGGGCGGGGTTGGTTTGGGGTTTAAAAAATAGATCACTTTTTGGATCCCTATCCGTCACTGGCCTTAATTTAACCTCAGCGTGCTGCTGTTCAGCATAACTGTAGACTGTTGTTCTTGGCTGATGAATACAATAAGAGTTCTTCTCCACATGCAACCCTTTCACGCATGGGAGTTATTTAATTCATTATTAATATCTAAACTATTCTTTATGGAAATTAAAATCTAAGTTTACCAGTATTATGAGGACTGGGGCCATATTTAACTTGTACTTTAAGTACAGTTAAAGCTCCAGATGTTGTAAGCTATTGTAGAGCTTCCATTAAAATTATAAATATAAATGTGCTGAAAGCTTACCTCAAATCATCAGCGAGTATTTAAAATGCCATTATTTACAAGGAAGATTCAGCTCAATATTTGCATTAGTTCCAGTGCAGGGATAATATTTCTGTGTTGCACCTGTGCACCTGAAAGAATGACAGTATGTCACACTTGTCTTTACAAATAGACATGAGTGGTGGTTGAAGAATGATTTGTCCTTTCAAGCCATGCCAGTGAATGCTCTATTAAATACATGTCCTTTTGATCCGTGTCAAACTATGACATGAATTACAACCATGTACGCTACAACTACACATTAAGCTTAGCACAAAGCTCAGTATGTACCACCACTATGTTGCACTGCATGGTGGAATCAAATAAACACTTATAACATAGATATTTCTATCCCTTTTCTAGAGTTTGTTCATTCTTTACGTCATGATTTGAATGCAGCTTTTCAATGCGGAATATTTTAAATTAACTCTTTGCTCAATGTGGCATTGAACTCTTTTTGCTATGGAGTCTGTTGTAGTTGAAAGTGCCTGTGTACTTCGCTTTTAATTGATCCTAGCAGCCTGACAACTTTTCTCAGACTTGCCTCAGCAGCAGCGTCGAAGGCCCATTAAGGGTAAAAGCTGTTTGTCAATATCATCCGTGTACAATAAAGGCCTTTAACTTTGGAATTTGGATCTCTTTTCACTGCGCTTCTGCGGTCTCATCCTACAAAAACACACTGCCGATTCCTGCTTTAAATGCTTTAAATTCACACTTGTGTAGGTTCTGTTTTAGATTCTAAAGAACAGATCTGTGAAAAATACCAACATATCAAAACATTTAAGCTTGTGGTGAACATGGGGCTTAGGCGTAAAGGCTAATTCTGTAACAGCGTGGCTCAGTTATGGTTTGATCCCGTGCAATGTGGTGACAGCTTTCAACAGAGATTGGCATGGGTCCACAGCCTTACTTCCAATCGCACCATTAATGCGCTCTGTCTATTTATACAGTGCGAGCAAATGGCTGTAGCAGGTTTTGCAGCATGGCATTAACAAGCAGAGCTGTCTGAACAAAGGAACCGATGGATATGAAGTGTTATATTTCGAGGGGAAAGGCAGCTCGGGGGGATGTTTGAGATGACTTCCTCATTGTTGAAAAGCATCCACTTCCTCACATTGAAGGCAGCGGATGGTTTTCAATGGCTGGGTGCTCGTGTTCTTTATTTACCCCGCGGGACTTCTTGGCACAACTGGGGCAGTCTGGGAGAGTCACCATCCCCCCCCATGCCAGACTTCACCCCTTCGCCGGCTCTCCTGGGGTTTGAACACAAGCCGGACCACCGTCACGCATTGTTCACCACTGTATTGCGACAGACCCAGTTTTACCACGGCTGCACTGGGACATCTGGTGTTACAGCGGCCGCCACCTGTTTCTCAGGAGGGATCGTTCACAAGACTGGGATCCGTGATATGCCCATTTGTCGGCTGCATTTATTGCAGCGCGTCATGTGATGTGACAGACTAAGCTCTGTACTCAGTACTATCTCAAATTTCCCATTAAAGATGAACAGAGTGCGCGGGGGGAGGTGGTGATTAGGCATATTCCTTTTCGGACAAATAGTGATACACTGAGTCTCGATCCAGTTTTTTAATTGGAGTACTGCAAATTCCAGGAGATGCATATTCATAAATAGTGTGTTTTTCCTCAAAGAAAGGTGGATGGAAGGTGTTTGCCTCCGCTACAGAAAAATCAGAGGTCAGGATTAGACAGAAGAGCAATAAAATAGCGGGTGCAGGTCCATGGTCGCGTTCAAGGACACCTGCTGTCGTGCAGCCTTGAACTCCGTCTGTTTGAGAGACTGTTTGCTGACTCACTGCGCCACCCTGCTGCCCTTTGAAGAGTGTCAGTTGATAAAATCTTCATTAAAAGTAGTGTTGTTTATCTTAATAAATCAATAACCAAAGTGCATTCATTTTTCAGTGAATTTAACAAAATCTAAAATACCAGTTATTCAGTTGAAGTGTGACAAGTAGTTGATGTACTTTGTATGTAGTTGAGCTGAAAGTTTGAATATTTCTGAGATGAGGAAATGAAGTCATGAAACCATCTGGCAACAAAAAGTATAAATTTATAAATGACTTCAAAAAGAGACAAAACAAGCAGCCAGAGACTGTTTGAGGGAAATTTATAGATCAACTGTGTGTTATTAATATAAGAATTATATATAGAGCACTTAGCAGAAGTCATAGCTTCTTACCCATCACCTCCAGGGTCTGTGTCCAGATGTGCTCTTAAGAACAGCCACAGTGCTAATAAGGTGCCAAGAGAAACAGGAGGACAGCACATGATCCAAATGTTATCTCAAGAAGGAAAAGAAGAGAAAGGCAGAGACAGAGGAGGGCTGAGACTCGGGCCGCATTCACGTTAACTCAGCAGACGAGGAACAATGCGATGATGCCTCACTTTGACAACTTGGGCGTTGGAAGTCCACAGTTTTTAGTCATCTGCAGGTGCAGCTCCAAAATCATTTTAATTTAAGGGCCAACAAAAATAAACTGCAGAGACTTTACTAATTGACCCAGGTGTCCTTGTTGGAATTGTTTAGATTTAAATACCACAAAGAGGCACATGAGACTCTTTTTATCCTTACTGATAATCCTTTATGTCAGTGGTTCTCAACTGGTGGGTCGGGACCCAAAAGTAGGTCGTTGAGCTGTTTTCAGTGTTTCATGTATGCTTGAAAAAAAAAAAAAGTTGTGGCAAAAAGTCTACGCTGCGCTTTTATTTTGAAGGACATTGTTTCCCATGGCGTGCGTGCAGTAGAGTAGTTTATTCACACTCCATGTATCCACTGATTGGGTGATCCCAGCTGCAGTTTTATTTACATGCTTGAAACTTGATGAGCCCTACAGTAGTTTGCATTATTATGCACCTCAATTCTATTGAAGAAAAGGATGTTAGTTGAATGATTGGTAGAGGAGATTGTCCTCTTATGCACTGCTGCTCATTTTTCTTGACTGTTATACTGTTGTGTTTCGTGATGCTGACATACTGTGATGGTTTTGTTCCGTCTCTGGTCCAAAATGCACCATCTTTCATAAATTAGAGAAGAATTTCAGTAATTTGGTTCGCAATTAGTCATTGAGGAGGTGGTGGCGCGTCCTGAGGCTAGACCAGTTGAGAAACACTACTTTATGTCATCCTTAAAGACCTGAAACAAACATGGAGATTTGAGATTGTAAGCTGCTAGCAGCTGGCTGTATAGCTGCGAAGTTGCATGTGGTCAGGTGTGTGCTATGGCACCTGATCCCCAAACATTGATGTCTCACCCTTACCCCCCCTCTGATTGCAGTCCTACATCACTACAGCAGAATAACCTCCAATACAACAATCATTGATACATACAAACTACAATATGCTACTGTTTTTGTATTCTTAATATGTATGTCCTTGATGTTTCATTTCATAACAGACTAAGATGATCAGAATCAGAGAATACCTGCCAGTAAACAACAACACATTAACACAATGAATTAAAAAATGTGCTGATGTGTCAAACCATCCACATGTTTGTGTGTGTGTGAGCGGCTTCAAACAGCAGCGTGCATGCAGATGGGTATCTGTGTGTTTGTGTATACAGATGTTGTGTATCGCTCAGTGTGTTAGAGCTCACTGGGAAGAGTGAGTTAGAGGAGAGCTGTGGGCGTGTTAAGGAAAACAAATCCAGCTTCCTCTCTGTAAGTAAAAGGCACACTCTGGGGTAGAGCGACTGACTGAGTGGGTGTTTCCCATCAGGGGGTTAAAACAACCAAGAGCAGGAGTTTCTTCACACCCGCCTTGTTAATTAGCTTCCCAATGGTGCTCGGAAAGTTTTCGCCTCACCTCGCTCAGCAGGGACGAGCAGGGGAAATATCTTTCAACTTCACAGGAAGGAGCGATGCAGAGAAGTGACTGCAGACAGTCTCGTGCCAACTAATGAATATGTTTATTCATAAATGAAATACATTCTTTGCACTTTGAAACATTTCCCCCCTTTTTAAAAACGTATGTTGCAACTAAAAACATAGAAGTGAATATGTAAGAGCAAGAAATCATGGTAGATGTTTTATATAATAGCATTTCTAGTAGCGTAAAAACAAAGCCATTCCATAGCTTACAACTGAATAACAAAAAATCCTTCATTCATTCAGCCAAACTACAGACCTGTATATAAGAAGTGCAGTCAATTTAGAAGCCGTAGGGCCAGATCAGACAGAGCACGTTTTGCAGGCTGTAAAACGCGAGGCGCACCGCACTGCATTTTTTTGTTGAAGCCGACGGTAAAAAAAAAGATCAGTTGCTGCGCCTATTTTTTTCTACTGTTGTTAAGGCAACGAAAAAAAAAAAAATTAAAAACTATGGAAACAGTGAGAAGCCGCCCCCAGCTGCTAAAACGCGTTCTGTCTGATCGGGCCCTAACCTGCATTGTTCTAATGGCCAGCAGTTTACCAAAAATAGGTCAGAGTATTTGTAAGTCTACCAGAAAATAGCCCTACTTCTCCGTTGATTTATAATCTCAGGAAACATTTTCCCCATGTAGTTTTGTTCTCAATCCCCATTTGCACATCTTCTTTAGTGTATCATGATGTTTGTTTTAGAATTGATGGTCCTATTTAGAGTAAGATAGATGATAATGTAGGGTCTGCATTTTGGATTGACAGGTCCCTTCCATGGCAACCTTTCACCCAGGATAGAGGTGTAACAATGTATACACCCACTCATCCAAATAGGGATGGCTCCAAAATCCAAGATGGCCACAACCAAAAGGCCAAATTTAAGACATCAGAAGAGTTGTCGACAAACCAATGGCTGATGTTAGTGGCTGATTTCAAAGACAAATTTAAGTCCATCTGGTTTTTTTTCTCCAATAACCCCGACTCCACTCTAACCCTCAGTAAGCATTTATAGTTCGGTCCAGATTTCCTCCCTGTCCCCCCTTCTCTGAATGCACCCTGTGAGAGTCTCTGGAGTGTCCCAACATGTCTCCAACTAGCCTGATCCTCTTGACTCTCCTCATTGTTTTTGGCACAGCAGCTGCTCTGAGATTTAGATATCATCATTCAGGCAGGCAGATAGGACATCAAGACATTTCCTCCGGGAGTCTGGAGAGCACGGAGCAGCAGAATGTGAGATGTGTTTGTCGGACACAATTTGATAAAGAGTCTGTGTGTAAGTGACAGGAAAATGCCTCCCCAGTGAATCCTTATGCTGCGCTCGCTGGCTCCCCAGACTCTGGAATACAGTTTGGGAGCCTGATACGCTCCATGCAATTTTTTAAAATCACTGGAAGACTTGGCCGGACGTAGTCGCATAGCAAAGAAGGAGAGAAATGGATTGTCTTTGGAGGGATTTAAGCAACCCTGTTTTTCTTGATTATTAAAAATGTTGTATTCATTCATCATGGATTGCCACTTTGCATGTTGTTGTAACTTGAGAGTAATTTATAACAAAACCAAACATAATAACAAAGATAATTTGTCCACAGGCATCTTAAGCAATATAACTTTTTAAAGAGTTGTTTTCATTCTGGGTCTGTGTAAGAAGATGTGTGCAACGTGACTGTTTGCACATGAGTGAGGGTGCCTTTGCAGATGCATGAGCATGAATATTAGTTTGAGGCAATCAAGGCAGCTGCAGTGATTTTGTCTTGCTCATGTAAAGTTAAACCAAATACAGTTGTAGTTTTTTAAGACTGCAGCTTTATCGAATCATCCGTCCCCTTAAATCAGACAGTTCACATTCATTTTTCTGTACGTTCCCTATTGATCAAAGCCTGTCCGGAGCTTTATTGCATCTCTGCTTATTGCATTTCTTCATTTCATCTTGTTCCGTGACAACGTTTGGCCCAATGAACAGTGGGACTGTTTCACGGAAGGGCTCATCAGATGGGAATCCAAATCAATTTGTCAGCTCATGTTTGACCGACTCATTACTGGCGGTTCGATTAAAACGCGGAGTGGGCTCAGGTGACTGACAAGGCAGCTGAAGGCATTATGCAGAGATTTGGGATCTCATCCCAGCGTTGGACGGCCGGTCCCGTCCTGAGGCCTCCTAAAGTCATCCATCATGAGGAATTTCATTCTGCTCCTTAATGTGGGCTACGTGTTGTTCTGGAAGCCGCAGAAATGATCAGAATTTGGCCAGATTGGGCCGTGGACCGAGCGTGCTCACTCATTGTTATCATCAACAATTATTGTCTTTCATTGATTTGGCAGGAAGAGAGTGACTGGCAGTGTTTGAAATGGAGGCGTGTTCCCCAGAATGGTGCCAACACTGGGCAAGATCAAATACTCCAGCTTGTTTCCTTTGCCAAGCACGGCAATTAAAGCGCATTCCACCCCAGACTGGATCCCGGTTTTAAATGTCTCCAATATTTCCTTTTAAACAATTGTGGAAACAGTTTGGATTATTAACATGTGTGTCCACTCAGCCCAGCTCACAGGAGAAATGGATCGTTCAGCTTTGATGAGGGCCCTAATAAATTATCGTATTTGTCAAGAAACACATTCCTTTGAAAACTAACATTATGTTCCAATTTTTGTTCAAAGAGCCACACAAAAACCATTTTGAACTCAGTGTAACAGTCCAGATTTGGGACAAAAAGCAAAGCATTGTAGTGTAGCTTTTTAGTATTCGGATTTAATCCTCATCAGGTCTTAAAAAGCTTCAGACAATCATGCATCACTGGCTTTTTCATCACCCTGATGTTACTGTCCAAAACTTTGTTCACAAGTAAAATTTAGGAGACAGCAGAGTCCCCTTCCTGATATAGTCTCAGTTCAACATGAGCAGGACACCCGCAGGAGTAATAATTGCCTAAATGATGAATTACTCTCACTGATAGTCACTTACAAAAGCAGATCTGTTCATCACTAGTGGACCATCTCATTGGGCTGGACTTTAATGGTTGCCGTGCATGGAGACCGCCTCTGTCAACACCTTCGAGAAAACTGAGTGTGAGTGCGTATGATATCTGTGAGACTCTGAAACTATTTATCCTAACAGTTAGCAACAAAGCAGAATAATAAGGAGGTGTAGAATGAGATAAACAAGACTTTGTATTGTTGTTTATTTGATCTTACAGGTAATTTGATCATTTTAAGAACACTTTGTAAGTGAAGGTTAGACCGTTTCTAACGCTATGGATACAGATTCTTTTTATTGTTTACAGGGTAAAAACTAGCAAATATATTTTTTTACATTGTTGACATATTTTGGGATCAGAGCCCAGGTTTGTCCAGGCTTACTCTGGGTAAAAGTACACTCCCTTTTCATTAATAAGTCACATTATTTGCCCCTGTCGCAACAATAATCATAAGCAAAATTTTTTTCCTTGTACATTTCTAAAGCATTTTTTTGTAGGTTGCCATTTTCTACTGGAAGTCCTCAGAAGCCTCATTTCAATTTATCATTTAAAAAATATGTTACATTTAACTTGCAAAACGATTCTTCTCTTCTTCTAATTTTGCATCCGACCCCGACGTTCACATTAATGTTCAGGATCAATTAAGTGTTAAAATGCTGCCGTTATGACTTCATAGGTTTCGTTACACGTCAGCTTTCCTTCATGGCTCTCGGAGTCGTTTATAAAGATGACAAATGGATCATGACCACAACCAGCTGTAATTATCACCATTTCTTTGTTTACATTTCTACCAGCATTCTGGGCTTCTCCTCAGATCTTCATCACGGCCTCTTAAGTATTTGATACCCAACATCACGCTGTGTTTATGATACCGCCAAAGCCTTTTTACTGTCTCGGCTATCATAACAGTTGGGGGACTCGCTGGGGGCAGAGAATGGCAGGCAGGCCTCTTAGATGGGAGCACATATGCATGGTGATAGATGTAATCCTTCTCTCCCCCTCTTGCCCTCTGTTTGCTATCCACCCACACAGCCCCTAATAGCGACCGATCCCCCTTCAAGGCTGCGAACCCACGCAGCGCTCCAGCCTGCCGTCATGCTTGTTGACTTCAGAAGGTTCTGATGTCATAATGAAGGGGGCTGGTGCTTTGAAACGGCTCCTCTGGAATTTCATGCTCCCTGTGTTTCGAACGAGCTAAGACGCTCAGCTGGCAGGTACAGTAGAAATTGGAGTTTTATTGCCTCTGCCCGGGGTGGATTACCAGCCGCCCCAGAGGCAGCAGGGATGGGGCAGCCGAAGCGGCGGCGGCATCAGACCCTTTCACTCCCTTGAACCTTGGAGCCACATTTCTCACGCCATCTAAACTGAAAGCACTGCTCAAATCCTGCTAATCCCTTCCAAATACAAAAGGATCCAGGGTGGTATACCACTTACTCCTCCAGCGGCCTGTTCACAGAGCTAATTGATTCAGGGTGCCACAGGGTGATGAAACAATTCAGAGCGGAAAAACAGTTTACTATTTCCCCTGTTTCTATCATATATCAAAAGTTGCATCCTAGTGTAATTCTGAAATCTATCCTTCTGTTGGTAAAACAAAGGCCTCAGTAACAAAAGTTATAATTAAAGACATGCATAAGAGCAAAGGAAACATAAAGGATGAATAATATTATATACAATAGCACACCAATGCATGGCAGACATGGCATCTGCGCTTGCCAGAAAGCATTTGCAACATGTAGAGGCCTTAAAGTGAGGCAGGAAGAGGATGAATATGTATGTGTTTCAGGGAGACACATGTTCAGTGTCTGTCTCTCCATATACATCTTTATAACATCAAACAGGCTGTTCCATGTCAGAACAATAGCAAGAACAAACATTATTTCCTCCCATACCTTTAATGATGTAATGTACTTTGCCATCAGTAAGCGGAGAGTAGCAATCAGTCGGGATATATGGCGTTCCTACACGATTCCTGGAGCAAATCGTCAGCGCACAGCCGCGCTTGACAGGGGTACAAATTTATCATTTGCTTTACGATATCCCCCAAATCAGTTCAGAATGCCTTTAAAGGAGGCCGCGGGGAAGCAGTGCAAAGACACATGTGAGTCGTCTGTTCACCAGCGCGCTCCCCGCGGTACATAAATTCTGGGCTTCCACAGCAGGATGGGGCTGAAGTGGGAGCAGACATCCTTCACTAATAAAGAGTATTTTTCCAGCTTTGCTAATAGCTTGAGAGCGAGGGCTGACTTTTGTTACAGTACAAGTTACAGGTAAAAGACAAAACAATAATTACACATTTTTAAAAATGAAGTCCTTTAAATAACATCACTTTTTAGTTGCTGATTTACATGTTCAGTGTTTGAGTCTTTCCAATCCTCACATTCACTATGACTTGCAACATGAACAGCAATTGAATTGATGAATTGTAGATTGTAAATTTGCAAAGAAAACCAAAGATGGGGCGTGATTCAATATGAGACAACAACACTTGTAAAGCACCCATTGTACTACTATGACGACTACTATTATTGTATAAAACTCGTTTGTGAACAGTCATCTTTATAAGATCAACAACACAGACACCCGCTTGAGAATCGGATCCAAATTTCTTTTTAATCTCTCTTTTATGAAACAACAAATCAGCTCTGCGTTATGCTTATTTACCTCCTGCACAAAGCCTCCACTGCAGCTGACAAGGGACATTTGCATGCTTGCAAAGACTTTTTTTTGGACGGAAAATGACAACAGAGCTAAATGCATTTCTCATCTTCCAGGCCATAACGAGATTATGTGATGGATCGGCCTCTTGGGAAACGACTTCTACGCAGGCAATTCCAGATTGTCTCTTCCCCACACGCTGCTCAAACAGCACAGCGTCAGATGACAATTTCATTAGCTAAGATAAGAGGCAGGCTGCAGAAATTACAGTACATTATTACACTTCTCTGCCTCAAAGAACCAATGTGGAGTGTTTGACAAGCTTTTGCAGATTCATCATGACCCGGGACACTCGGGGAGAATCCCAAAAGAACACAATGTTACAATGGTCTTGCGTGTAACCAAAAGGTTTTGTAGAATTAGAAAGGTCCAAGCCTTGCAAATGTAAGTCTACAAAATACCTAAATTAATAAGATATAAAGTGTCTTGACAACCATCCATTTTGTATCTTTAAATGGCCCTTTAGAAACTTTAAACCACTGCTTATGATATAACAAATAATAGATTTTGTCATTAGATTTTAAAGCCTTCAAACAAAGCATAGCGTGTGCACATAAATACGACTATAGCGTGCAACTTTGGGGTGTCTGGAGCTAGTGTATCTATGTTTCTTCTCAGTAACACGTGATGATGAAGACATTTCACATATGATTACAATTTATGACTGCATTTCTGAATGGTTTCTATTAATCTGCTTTTACTTCTTTCTTTCTTCCTCTCTGATTTCTTATTTCCTGTTGCAAACATAATGTTCCAGGGCGAAATTTCACCAGAGAATTTCTGCACCGTTTGATCTGCATGGCAAGGAAGAGCTAAGTAATTGATGAAAGCTTGATTGGAGCGATAACCAGCATTGGCAGCTGTCAACATATCCTGAAGCACTCTGCGGCACCGAAGAGAAGACAATCCTGATCTTAATAGTGAGGAAGGATCTAGTGAGCAAAAATAAAAACAGATCCTAAACAGATGCTCTATTGGGAAGGCACACAACCACAGATATTTTGAATTCATTATTCCTTTTATTTCTTTAATACCAGGATATGTTTTTCGCTTAGCTGTCATCGAGCATGGAGCTGTTGATGGGGGATTTGAAGTGCGTTTAAGTTGCGTGTTTATTCAGACTCCAGCAACTGGCAAAGGATTTTGTCACATCGCAACCCCGTCATTGGGTCAAAGTATTTGAAAGGCATTCATATTTTGATGTGGCTAGCTGCTCAGGATCTGAAATGTTGATGTGCAAAATGAAGGGGTTCTGCTTGTGGTGAAATTCATTGGACCTTTTTAGGGGGGAGTGGACCTAAAACGTCTTGAGCCTGAAACCAATAGCCTCTAATCAGTGAAAGCAATGCATCACAAGTGCAACAGAAGACATGAGACCTGCAGTTTAGTGAGGGGGGTAAAATGGAAAACGAGTTACCCTGGCTTTGAATTTAAGACGAGGATATCAATAAGAAAGAAGATACAACAGATTTCTTTGATTGTACAGTAGTTGATAAGTTAAAGCAGCCAGTCCTCATTTCTGAGCCATCAAATACCAATGCTTTGCTACAGTCCTCTGCGTCTCATACAGACGCACAAAGTAACCTTCCCTGTAAACCCTTCTGCGGCAACATTAGACACTCAGAGAAAGTCTGTTAGTGATGTAGCAGAAAGTCGGCTTAGGCCAAGGTTGGGGGTGATGGCTGGGCCAAACAACACAGGACCTTTAACTAGCAGACCGGAGATCGTGTCCCATATGAAACAACGTTAAAAGGGTGTGCTATTGTTTCAACCTATCCCCATGTTTTCCCGAACTTAAACTATGTAGTTGTTTTTTGCCTAAACCCAACCAAACAGACAGTAACATCTTGATCAAGAATGAAAAGAAAACGCTACCGTGTATGTCTGTATGTGATGAAAAAGGAAACCTTGTTTGTCTGAATAAGATGCCAAAGGGCCGTGACAAAGCATCGTTATTTGACAGCCTGGGATACGAATCAGTACCTCTACAGGGTTTGTTAAGATATTACAATTGTAGTATGTTCAAACAGATTCTTAAACTTTAGTCAAGCAAAGGAAAGCTCGGTGAAATTACAGTCCTAGAGAAATTAAATTGAAGGGAAAGCACCAAGACTTGGGGCTGCAACTTGATTCCTCTTATTGTGCCAGTTTGTTTCAGAGAACTGTTTCATTTGGTTCAACACTGGACCAAACTCATGACCCTCAGTATTGATTCTCACTCAGAGTACTTATTTATACCAGCGAGTGTGGAAAGAAAAACGGTTTCTCTATCAGGCAGTGGAAGGGAACTTTTTTAATGCCGCTTCCTACTGGACATCCTTGTAAAGAGATCTCTGGGATTATTTCCTGGTAAAATAAAGGTTCAATAAAAACAAAATAAAATAAATACCAGATGTCTTCATCAAGTAGAAACATTGGGATGAATGCTAGATGGTAAATTCTTTTATTTGTTATTTGTTACCAAACATACAAAGAATACACAGAGGCCAAGATTCATCAGCAAGTACACATGACTGGCCCCCGCAAAGCCTTTTGCATCTGATTGATCCCTGGCCAAATATGAAGTTCCTGATTGTGAATCACAGGAACAACTGGCATTCATTAATATGGTGGAGAATGAACCGTCCCTGGAAAGATAAATGAACAAGAGAGTGCTTTGCTCGGGACCAAGTGAAGTTTGAGCGTGAGATGCGTCTTTCAGCACGGGATCTGGCTCTTTGCTGGGACACCTTGTTGGGAGTGCTCTCCATCGGACGGATGTTGCCGCTCGAAGCTCGAGCAACAACGAGCAGCAGACCAAGTGATGACAGAGTGTTTGTCTTTGATCTGGGTCAGTCATCTGTCTGCAATTGCAAATTAAGAATACTTTTGAAACCAATGCAAATTACTCAAACCACTGGACAAACACAACGTTGATATTGGACGATTACGCAAAGCTCAATGACAAGTCTTTAAGCATTCACTGCCAACATTTTTTACACTGTTCCAATTCATATTGCAAGAGCAAGAAACTTTGCTCATCAAGTTCAAATGTTCTCCACCACTGCCAGGAAATGATTCTGCTGCCCATGTTGGAGAACGCTACGGTTATGAAGAACAAAGCAATGTGAGCATGACGGACATTATGACAAGTCGCTGTACTGCAGGCTGCAATGAAGACCATTTTGATCGTATATTCTCTGCTCTTGTATCTTGGAAGAATTTTATGTCCTGTTTTTCTTTGCTAAACGACTGAAAAGAATGAAGTAAGAAGGATACCTCTGGTTTGGGCAAAGAAGACCCGTTCTTTTAAGTAACCTGGTTTGTTTCGTTCACCCGGCACTAGCGAACAGACACTTCGATTCCGCCGTAACCATATAAAAACAAGCAAAACAGCCTTCACAACAAGACTTTTTGTGAATCTTTCAGCTTGAATTGACCTCCTTGTCTGGCAGTTACTACTCACTTCCAACACAGAGAGTTACAATGACACTAGCCTGGATCTTCAGCGTAGTGGGTTTGTTCTAAAACCACACGATCTGCATCTCAGTGACTGTGTGCAGAACTTATGTGAAGATCTGACTAAAATTGAACATAGGCCTAGGTCTTATGCACAACTCTTCTTTCTCCTTACTTGGATTCACTTAGCTTGTGAACTCAATCCTTTTTAAAGCTGATATTGTCATGAAATGCTCTACTTGTCTTGACACACTGTACCCCGGTTTAACTGAAACTAGTTTCAGATTACCTTTTACAAGTGTAATTTTCTAGTCTGCTCCAAGTTGGAAAATTTCAATATTTACATAAAGACATTTTTTAGTGGCGTATACCCTAATTCTGACTAAACTGCCAGTTTGCAGGCTTCCAGAAAAAGGTCTGGAAAGCATCATATGAGTAAAAAACACATATTTGTTGCTGGATGGCTCCAAGCCAGAAACTCTGGTTGGCACGATCTTGGCACAAGTTAGTGAATGGTATACCCACCCTTTCCTTTTCAGCTTCAGTTCTGAGGAGGTGTAACCTTCATATCAGAAGAACCAGGAAGAACAGGGCAGCTCCCTGAGGTTTACGTATATAAGTGAAGCAAAGCATTCCTGAAAAACTACGTACATCCTACGTACATCCTCTACAAATTCCTTCCCGCATATATAAACTCTATAAATTAATGTCTATGTGGGAAAATGTCAGTACAGTAACAAGCAGAGTTTGAAATTTGCTGATTCCACAATAATCCAGAAAGGCCTGAAGCACCGACATGCCTGAGAGAGGTTAAGTGGCCCTTCAGTCTGTGTCGTTTAAACAGGCTTTAATGGCGAGCCCACAATAACAACAGTAACACTGTCACAGACACTCACCGCTTTTATAGTGCTCGCCTCGGCCCAGGGAAGGATTGATGTGTCGCCATAGCAACATTGACCCTTAAAGTCTCATTGCAACCTGAGCCAGGCCCAGATTTATGACTGTTTTCAGCTTGTTACAGCAGATTTATCTTCACAATAAAAAAGAACAACAATCTGCAGAAATCATTAAGGGGAGTCTGTTGGAAACTCTGGGTTAGAGGCAAAGGTGTGCCAGAAGCAGCTGAAAAATAATGTTGATATGATAAAGTACAAAGACTTTGAAGTTAAGTAAAAAAAAAAAAAGGCTCTTGAAAAGAAGTTAAGCGTTGGTGTATGAATGACTGAACTTCCTGTATAGTTTTACTGTTTGCTCAGAGAAACAGTCCCAGGAGGAAACAGTTTGATCCATATTAATGATGCAAACCTTTGATTGTGAAAGACTTTTTTCATTCGTAGCGGTGTTTGTAAATTGCTTGCATCTTTTTTGCATTATAACCCTCTGTGTGGACAGTTTTATTTTTTCAGGGGTTTACAGGTGGCTCTCTTAAATCTTTAAAGTATTAAGAATTGAATCCGCACCAGTTCTGAAAATTTATATTCTAGGAAGAGCAGTTTATAATTTGTGCTTCATTCTGAGGGGATTAGCGTCCTCATCTTCTTCCCATTAATCACTCTTGTGTGTCTCTTTTATGTGATGAGGCAAAGATATTCAAAACCCTGAGAGGTCTTCTGGCACCTCTTGATCTTACTCAAGACTTCTCCAAGAATTTCAGTGGAAGTCGGTGAGAAATGGTCTTCAGTCAGAGATGAATTCATTAACATAGCGCTCTGATAAAGACAGATGGCACAGGGAAAGTGGTGACGAGGAGCTGGAAGGGTAGAAAACCATCAGGAGCAGGACATGCAGTGATGGCTGGACTCTGGTATTTTAAGCAGGACATCTTCATTCCGTCCTGCCGACGTGAGTGATCCTCTTCCATTCGCTACGGTAGGAAGCTGCGTGACCCCGCGGGGGCAGTCCGACTGACTGGCCCTTCTCCGGGGCAGCCAGCAGTGCATCCCTTAAGCAGGCTTGACCGACCTGCAGTCACACACTCTGCGGTCAAGCCCTGGGCAGGGGGATTTGAGATGTGACAGCATAATCAATTTCCATGATTCATGATCAGCCCAAAAGGAGGGCGCGCTGAGCGACTGGGCAGCTGAAAGAGGAGAGCAGAAGGGGAATGCTGACAACAGCAGTCCACAGGCATGTATAGCAGCGGAGTCTCTCTGCTTCTGGCTGTGTTACTCCTAGTTGTTAGAGCTTTCAAAATACAAAACAATAATGTGAGACTTTATGGATCCCAGTGGGGAGATTCTCTATTCTCTACTCCAGAGAAAAGTCAGAGCTCGAGGTCAGCCGGAGCACAGAGACGACCCTGGAGCTAACAGTGATCCAGATCCAGACTTCTGAAACTTACAACGCAAGACACAATTTGTACTGTTTTGTACTTGTGCTGCTTGAGCAGAGGTTTTGTATTAAGTAGAAATCGTCTGAAGTCAGCGCCACAAACAAAGTGTTGTGTAAGCAAATAGCAACGTCATTGCCAAGTGTAAATTGCGCATTTCAGCTCTGAGATTAAAATTGAAAGAACCCTTTTTTGCGTCTCTGATGTTACACTTTTGAACTATGATTTTCTCCCTGGTGTGTTTTTTCTCTCTCTGTGTACTGTATGCATATTTTTCAGCTGCCAATGTATGGCTCTTGATCTGCTGTGATGTGGTGAACCGCACTCATCGAGTTGTGAGAATACTCCAAAAAACTCTCTTTGAATTTCTGCCTTTTCCTGTCAAACTTTTCCTTTTACTTACTGTCCAAAGGAGAGTATTGGATCAGTAAGTAAATACTGCAACATAAAACAGTGACTTTAGATATTTTATTCCTAAGATATGTATTATATTTGTAAAACATTTAAAGTGTGCATAGATTCTGCAATGCAAAAAATGCTCAGTGTGTAAAAACATGAAAAAAAGGGAAGAAAAAACGAGCTCAGCCAGGCTTGGCATCGAGTCAAATGGGACCAGGTTTTTATTCCATGTGTGGTATAGAGCCAGACATCTGAGTAAAGGACATATTTGCCATGAACCGTGTTATCCTTGTAAAACCCAGGGTTTATGTTTTTCGCCTTGGGAAACTGTTAGATTTCTGTCAGAAGAACTGAATTCTGGAAGGAGAGAAGAAAAGTCTGCTAAATCCTGATCCATCAATCCATCAAACCTCATAAAGAGGGAGCGCTTGAGATTTACAAACACTGCTCATTAACTTTCCCATTTTAATTGCAAAAACATTTAATTAATATCTCTAATTCTTTTCACAACAAGTTAATAAAGTTAATCTAAGTTATTCATTCCAAAAAACGGTCAATATATCATCCAATTTGGCCTTTTTTCAGCATTGTGCTGCCTTTAATCCACCCTCTACAGTTCACTGATAACTGAAGGGTGACGCCCGTTCACGTCTGCGGCCCCTGTGAATGACTCTAACAGCTGAAAATCTGTGCAGATGTGAGACTTTGTCGCTGTGGATAATGTCACAGACTCGTAAACGCCGTCTTGAGACTGAGAAATTGAATCTATAGTCACTCCCCTGCATTCTCGGCGGGGTTCATCCCTTGACCTTCCCAACCCCAACAAATGCCTCAGATATCAATACGCACCGAGCTGAAATTATATTAATGTCCTCCTCATGACATCATAAAATACAAACGTAAATGCACTTTAACTTTCAGTATCCTTCTGTTATTTGATTTTGTTTGGAAAAAATATGAAGTTTGTTATTTTTTAAGTATAAAAATTTTTACAAGTTTATTACATGTTGAGGTTCTAATCTTGCTGCGCTATTTGGTATTTAGTCTGCTTTAAGTCCGTCCATTTCAAGACAAGAAGAAAAACGGTTCCTTCCAACACAACAAATCCATCGCTTTTAAAATCCTAGTTTTTCATGACAACAGTGATTTCTAAGCAAATTCCTGTTTTGCCAACTGTTTAGAAAGCCAGCTCTGGCTGATTTTCAAGTAGCCATACTGACCTATAGCATTAGCTAGTTACCTTGTAAGCTAGCCTGCTACGTCTGCTAGCCATGGCTCAGTTCTATCGGTAAAGAATTAAATAAATAAACATGTTTGTTCGTTTTAAGAAACAAAAAAATTCTCATTAAATACAAAATATTTTTTAATATATTCATGTTTTGGAAATCAAGTCAGCCAGCTACATGAGCTGAACTTAGCCTAAACTTGTGTTTGAATATTTTTAAATCCAGGTTGACAGTATTTACTTACGTTACGACTAATTGCCTTAAAAAAGTCAAAAAGTACAAACAAAGTCGTAAATAAGAGGCTGGTTAGTCAGCTTGGTCTCGTGTCGAGCTCCCTCCTCGTTTGTTTGTGCAGCTCTCAAGGTCATGGTCTCTGCCCATTAGCAGACCGCGGCTGCCCTGTGTGCTATACATGGAAAGGGCTGATGGTGGTGTGTGTATGAGAGGGGCTGCAGAGGGGGGCTACAACTCAAGAGTTGATACGTCTGTCTCTCAAAGGCCAGCAGGAGATTGGCCTCTCCTGCCCAGACGGCCGCTGACCCCTGTGGAGACAGTCCCGCTTCAAGTTGCTGCCGGGTCCCTTTGAAAACACCTCGGCCCTGCTTGAGTGATTGGCCATATGGGCGACAGTACCATCCAGGAGCCCCCCGCTGTGCCAGGCATGAGGTGTGGGAAGCATGGCAGCCTCCCCCAACTCCCATATTCCAGTCATCTTGTTTCCAGTATCTCCACAGTATGTCCTAACACAACTACACGCTGTAATTTACAGTATACTCAAACAGACTTCCCCTTTCACATAACACACATTCACACACATTCAGACACACATTCAGACACACATTCAAACACACATTCAGAGGGCTCATAACCATCAAACAAAAATACACATGCAAACAGGATCCTCAAAATACATCCTGCAGCTCATCTGTCAGTTTGAGATCATTATTAAACTGCACATTTGTTTTTGTTTTTAGCATGCTAACTTACACGATAAAGACTGCTCAGTCGCAGCACATACACAGTCTCTACACTACTGTACAGTACAGTACTAGTATGTTGTGACAAATAGTTCATCCTAAGCTTATAAAAAAATGCAAGACAGGCCACAAAAAGTTCTGTAACTAATGTATATAATGTTAAAAAAAAAGCTAACGCTAGCTAACATTATCTCTGAGATAAAAACAGTACACACGGCATTACCACTCCCACACTTGGCCATTTCCAAGGAAGTTTAATCAACCTAAAGATGATCTCGACGGTGGTCTTGACTAAGACACTACTTGGAATCATTGTAACAAACTCAAAGAGTGGGCCTGGCAATTAATTAAGAAAGAAAATATGAAGAGTCATCCTGTTTTCTCAGCTCGCCCAGAGGATTAAGTGGACACAGATGTAAGCATTTGGGATTGACGGCACACAAATATACACAGCATGCATCCACATTTAGGTGCACACAAGATTGACACCATAAACATAAACACGTGAATGCATGCACATTATCATTCATGGATATGCAGAAAAAAAACATGCTTTGTTTATACGTGTCCCTGATGCTGTACGACATGACTTTGGCAGAAGGTGTCCTTGTCTTTTAAGTTTATTTTGAAATTCCTTTGACACGATAAACACTTCCTCCTTTTGCAAAGTTAAATGGATGATGCATCTGAAAAATGTCCAGAAAGTTCAGGCTGTGCAAACATCTCTGCTTATAAAGAAGGGATGGAAAAGTCTGCTGTGAAAGGCTGACACATCATCAGCACTTTTTAACACGCGTAACAAAAATGCTTACTTTGAGTCCAACAGGTGAATTCGTTTAGGTGCAAAATGAAGCACCTGTGAAATGAATCTGTCCTGCTTGTGCCTTTTTTATTCAGCATGATGTCTCAATATAACATTATTATGCAACTGTGAAACCATACTTAACACTGTTGCTTAATGGCTAACAGATTAAATAATGCTTCTTGATGAATAATGGAGTAACAGTACAACTAATCTGCTATTACCACAGGGGGGCTGTGGAGGTTTTCATGCGGTTCACACCACAGGTTTATGCCCTTCAAACATCAAAACCCCGACACCTGCAGCACATCAGGCTGCATATCTGGACAAATTGAACCATCATGACTTCTAAAATATAAAACTCCAGGCAGGCCAAGCGCCCAGAGTTATCAGTAACAGCTGAAGAATGAAATATGTTAGTCTCCCTTAAGTGGGCTTTTTATTGATTTATTTAGGCCTGATAACAAGAGTCGTAAGCCATTCTGAGGTGCCCCCCCTCCC
This sequence comes from Semicossyphus pulcher, assembly GCF_022749685.1. Classification (NCBI taxonomy): domain Eukaryota; kingdom Metazoa; phylum Chordata; class Actinopteri; order Labriformes; family Labridae; genus Semicossyphus; species Semicossyphus pulcher. The sequence goes on from NW_027211693.1 coordinate 8,249,178, forward strand.
CTCCCCTCCCCTCCCTGCCACCCTTCCTGCGCTGTCAGACGTTAGCTTTAAAACGCTCACTGCTGCTGCTTCTGCTCGAGCAGCAGTGGAAACGTTTCACCAGAGTTGTAAATCTCCTTGCCAGATATTTTCTTTGATTTCTTTTCCCCCTCCTCCTCCTCCCCTGTATGCATCACTGTGTTTCTTCTGCTCACGACTGTGCGAAGCCTCAAAGACTTGTTTGGCAGCACTGAAGAGTCGGGGGGATTAAAATGAGCAGAAGTAATCGCACGTTTACGGGTAGAAATTTGCTCACATTTTGTTTTAGTTAAATGTTGCGGCGGAGCACTTGTCTCAATGAAAGGCGGGGGAACCCCCCTGGAATTTACCATTTCCAGTCCATATGCTTTGTTTCACATAGCTATGCTTTTTTTTATTAATTCACCAGGCCATCTGGTCTTGGCCTGAGTCACTCCCAGGTCAAACAGTACTTCCACTTAACATCAACAGAAAGGGATTTTTTTCACTTTCTACTCGAGGCACTGAGTGCAAGGAACACTTCAAAATATAAAATGTGTGATAACAGATACTCGTAAGCTAATCCCATATGTTATCACATCTCCAGCTTGGATAAGCCTTTTTCACAGTCTGTAAAATAAGAAATGCATTTGTGCAGGGCGGCCCCCTTAAAGTCTAAATCCTCAACCGACTGGCATTTTATTTTGCGCTTTAGATGCTTCATTGTGTTCAGAGCCAGGACGAAGCAACAGTACCACACTCTCCAGCCATTAAGACACTAAAACATTAGCACATTGTTACACAAATGAAAGTAATTTACCGTATTTATCCTGGTTTTCCTCCATGAATCCCATTCTTCTTACACTTATCCTCCACAGCTGTACTCTTACTATGTCAGGCTAACCGTATTAATGTTATTATCTGCTTTTAGGTATTGTTTGGCTCTCGTTCTGTGCTTTGAATGATTCTGACACTGTTTATTAGGGGGAAAGTGCTCAGGGAGAGAGAAAGAGGTCCATTGGGCCCCGTGATCACATGCAACCCTTGTTTGCTCGGCCAGCTGCACCCCTACGAAGGCAACAGTAACATAAAACACTTAACAGCAGACTGACATCGGTCGTAAATGAAGTCAAGGTGTTAAACAGGTGCAAGAAAAGAAGAGAGTGGAAGGAATGAAACCGAGCGCAGGGAGGGGCTTAGATGAAGAGGGGAAGAAGAGACGTTTCACCGGACAAACTTCAACCTCTCCTTCGTTGGACGGTGTTGCAGTAAATTACCAGTCGTTAAGAGTCTTGACACCTCTTGGCATCCACTTCAAAAAGAGTCTGAGGTTCTGCCTGTTAGCTTCAAATTTTGCATGGAGGCCGATTTTGCAGGTTGTGATCCAGTTGCTGCTCCGTGACACATCTGGCTGGCAGCACCTTGGCTGAAATTGAGACTTTGTGTCTCTTGAAGTTTTCCTGTGACATCTTTATGAACACTTGCTGTTATCCATCGAAGCACCCACCGGTTTTCTGGAAGTTTCCCTAGCAATAAACCCTCACAACCCAAACCCTCGACTGTCCCCTTCTCACCCCTGGTTCCCAACTGCAGAGCTCCAGCAATGGTGAGACCTTAATACGAAACATTTGGAGTGTCTTCCGATTCGCTGCGAACGGTGCTGCTAAGTGGAACCTTGCAAACTGGCTCGGTGTCCATCTTGAGTTGAGTTGTGAGCAGCAGAGGAATGAACCTGCACACCTTGTCTACATTACTACACTGGAGGCCTTTTATGTTGGTCTCCTATCGATGAATCCATCTCGCCTATGCTGATTTATTGGTTGGCCTGGAAGTGCCCCCTAAAGCCTCAACCCCCCCTAAAGTTCTCCCTTTCTTGTACAAGTGGAAAGCAGAGTAAAATAAGAGAATGGTGTGCAGTGTTTTAGAGATCTGACCTGTGCAGCCACCTCTCCTGTCACCATCTCTGCACAGCGACCCTGGCTTTGAAACAGGGCTCATTGTAGGCTCTGAACAGGTGCAGAATGGAAACCGTGAGCCAGAGAAGGTACATAAATTACATGGCAGGCCAAATCACACAGCACCGTTGCTGTGTTAATCTGTCAAGAGCTTTGAAGGCCGGGACAAGTGAATTCACCCTGGGAAGGAAAAAAAAAAACAGTCTTCCTCCGGAGTGAACTGCCACCATCAAAGGTTATAATTCTGTTATGCTGTGCTGCAAAGCTGAGACCCTTCAAGATGTTCACACGGAAATCTGATGATAACCATAAGCTCAGTTTCGCAAGAGACCTTTGGCTGCATCTTTACAGAATAAAACAAAGAATACAAATTAGCACAAAACTGTTCAGGCAAAAAGAGACGCCAATTTTTCTCCTTGTTGTCCTTTTGACTTTGAGATCATTTTTTAAATCTTAGTTACTAAGTGTCTGTTAAACATAACCCCTAATTATTCGCCAGTGTAGATATGTCAGAAAACCAAACACCGTCTTGTTTTGGCTCATTAAATCTCCCAGAGGTGCATACAGCTCCATTTATTTCACGGCCATCTCCAGGGACAGTATTTGGATTGACTCACAGTAGCTTCCTGTTACTTTACGTTGATCAGTGCCCAGTTTGATGACTTGTTAGCTAGGTCAGGCTCAGTTCGGCTTTAGGATTGCTCTGATAGACAGCAACTACCATCATTTGGTTCAGGCTGCAGAGCACCTGTCCTTTGGTTTATAGTAAATGGCAGTTTATCTAGCAAGTCGCACATCGGTTGATATGTGGCTTAAGTCACTACAGTGTTATTGACCTTAAATAAACATATTTTGCTGAATTATAATTGCACCTACGAGTCATACAGATACCAATACCGATATGGCTATATCACGATGAAGATTTGCAGGTCTTTGCACAAGCGGAGACAAGCGACTTTTATTACACAAATGCTCAGAATCTCAACACTGAAGGGCTTTTGTAACACAGCCTCACTAAGTTCTTGCTGGAGTTGAAAAAAGCCCCTGGAGCCTCTTTGCATTTGCAGCATGATGTTGCATTACATTGAATCAACTGCCTTTGGTATAACCATTTCCCCTGACCCAAGTAGCCATCAAACCCATAACCCTAATGTTATTGGCATTCTCTAACCACAGAACAAAAAATATAGTGTCACTTTTTCGAAGTCCCAATGAACCTTATTGTTGCCGTTGAGCAAGGCACTAAAACCCCGATTCATGTAATGGAGTTGCTATTTGTTCAGTGGTACAGTGCATGGAGTGGTGGTTGTACTGGGTTGAAAATGATGGAAGAAATTAAATGCATGCTCAGCAAATTATCACAGGATTTCTAACAGCTGTTATGTAGTTACAGTGAATGCAACATAACACGTATCAGCCATCTTTACTCTATAGAAAATTTGCAGTGATTGCAGAGGAAGTGTCAGGCTGAATGTTAAGTAAAACATCAGCAGAAAAAAATGAGATAATACCTCGGCAACAATAGTTAGATGTGACTAGGTTTGGTTCAGATAAAAGGACAGCTTTGAGGTTGTAATTCAACCACATGACTGGATCTTTTCTCTTGCTTGCTTCAAGAAAATTATGGGATTTGGAAACTTGTGATTTTGTTGAATGTTTACAAATGTCTGGTGTTACTGGACCACTCAACAACAAACTCATGTAAATATCACATCACAGCAACTATGACACTGGGGTTATCAAATGGGGACCTCCCATCACATCTTCTTGGTTGAATTGGGTCTTAAAGACACTTCCAGCTGCTACCGTAATAACTAACATGGATATAAATACATCAAGGGAAAAGTCTGAACTCATGTGCCAGTATGTAATTTTATGAAAACACAACCAAATATTTTATAATAAAATGTAGTAATGCATGATGGATGTCCAACGAGCACAAGGTTGATATTTTGCTACTTGAAATCCTTCTAATTGTAGTCCCAACACCAGACAGGAAGTGTCAGTAACATTTGGGGGGCGGGGGTCTTGGCTGTGGTGTGTGGCAGGACAGCCTGGTCGAGGGGACATGTGACAGACAGGTTCATTGTGGAGCTACTGGAGCCAGGCCTAGCTGGGCTCCCGGTGGCGTCCCTCACGGCGCTGTGCACGGGACCTGTCACTTTCAGACAATGCACTCGGCCCCGGCACAAGACTGATCTTCTTCCAGCCTGCTTTGCGAGTCTTTGGGGCGTGGTGCAATCGCCGGGGGCATGGAGCATCTGACCGTCAAACACAGGGCAGTTTGTTGAGGCCTTGGCGCACGCTCAGAGTGCAATGCAGGCCACATGTAACGCACAATCTAACTCCCAAATTTAACAAAATATATTTGTGGAAACAGAGATAACCCTGCAGCGAATTGGTAGAAACAGAGAGAATGTGTCAGAGAGAGGAAAAAAAAGGCAGAGAGACTAAATGCAGTGGGGCGGCTGGAGGGCAATCCCTTTGGTTTTGACAGGAGAAATAAATCATCACAATTATGGGCCAGCCCGAGTAAATGGGGACAGGTCACCCTTATCATTCCCAAGTTCAAGGTGTTTCCTGCTCATCAGAGCCAGCCAGGCCTTGCTGCCAACAGACCCTGTGAGATCTAAATGTGCCCTGGATGCTTGTGAAACTCTTGGCACAAGCAGTGAGCTGGTGGCATTCTGACGTTGACTAGATATTGATACAGCTGCAATCTTGAAGTATAGCAACGATACGGACATTTAGACGGCATTTGTGGCAGTTTGTAGCTGCTGCTAACATTGCTTTGTTTTCACAATATGTTATGATATTCTGCTGCACTTTGTTGGATGCTAAGCTTTCTGGGATGCTCTTTGAAAGGTAGGATCCACAGTTAAATCCAGTAATATTTTGAATATGTTGCGCACTTTGGAATTGCAGTTTGTGTGTGCGGTATAATGTTTAAAATAGAAACTCAAAGAGAGAGATAGGTGAGAGAAGAACATATGAAGAGTATAGTATTAATGCGTTTGTATGAATGTGGGAGGTGAGCTGGTACCTTGCCAGTCTCTGTAACTACTCCGGTGGTCAACATATACTTATATTTAAACTACATTCGACTTCGTACTGCTACAAGAAAGAAATTCTGCTCTTTCTTCTGACTCCACGTTGCCAGACTGTGTGTGTGTGTGTACGACCTCAGGAACACCACTAACGTGCAGCCATCTCTTTAATCCTTTGTTTCTTCGCCTCTTTCTGCCTTTCTTTCACCACCATCTGACTATTCTGCTTTTATCCCTTTTCAGTCTTGTTTTTCCCCCTTCTTTTCCTCTCTTGTGGGTGCGAGTAGGGGAGCGCAGGACAGGGGGAAATTGGTGTAATGAATTTAGGGCGCTCATGCTTGCTGAGGCGAGCCTCCCTTGGCTGCTCGTAGCCATTAATCTTCCGCACTCTGTCAGAGCAAAATGTGCCCACAATAGGCAAAGGGGGAGCTCAAATTGACTACCAATTACGCGCCTGTGAATAAAGGATATGGAGAGAGGAGGGAGGGCACAATATGGTTCAGCAGTAACGTTTATTTTAACCCTGCGAGCGTCGCAGGAGCGTAAAGGCCTGGAGATAGAGTGTCTGCGTGTGGAGGTGTGAGTGTGTGTGTGTGTGTTTATGTGACCGCTCAAGGGTGAAGGCTCGTTCTGAGGCCCTCGTTTATCTGAGGATGTAGTGGTTCACGCCACCATGGGGTAATGGGTGGCAAAGCCTCTTTGTTGTTGTTCTCTGTAATCATTCCACAATCATCTCTGTTCCTCTAAAGTGACTGATCCTGTTGTGATGGAATAAATGTATTTATGGTTTAAAGTGTTTTATTACACTTAAAATGCTGCATGTTAAATTATGATGCGTCATTACTTGGAAGCAAACGCAGGACTGTTAAATAAAGTTTTGAGCCTCTTCTACTCGGCCATTAAAGGATACACTCCATGCACTTTTTTCCTTTAATACTCTCAGTATATATAACGACTACTGCAGTGGGGTTTTGTGCTGTTGCTCAAACTATCCTGAGTATTTGTCTACTTTGCTCTTTGAACATGTTTTTTTTTAACCCTTTTTAAAGCTTAATGATGAATAACTACTTATTACTTATCTTGTCCCTTACTCCTACTTGTATAACAGTTGTACATATCTTTTATTTTATTATTTATCTATCTATTTTTATTTATTTTTATACTGCATCACTGACTTGCTATTTTGTCTTGGTGCTGCTGTAACACCTGAATTTCCCCCCCTGGGGATCAATAAAGGATTATCTTATCTTAATAACATTATTCAGCAATAATGATGAGCTCTAATGTTGAGGAAACATTATTGAAGTGTGTCTGGAACATCAATAGGTTTGTAAAAAATAATATATATATATTAGGCTATATAGTTTATCTATTATGCCATAATCTGAATGGGTTGATCTGCATACTGAGTACCCCTCTGTATGAGATTCCAACATGTCCGAGTTTGTCGCCTCCTAGTGCTGCTTTTACAAAGACACTGTCACAAGTAGGAAGGCGTGCACACCGGTACAGTAGGGCTGATCGATACTGAAAATATATCTACTTGCGATTATTTTGACTTGTATTGCAATTTTGATATAAATTGCGATATTAAAAGGAATGATAACTTTTTCAGTGTCATAGAAAAACATATTAAGATGATTATGGTGTCACTTTTGTGGGGATCTGTACCAAACAAAGATATCTGATACATCTGTGTATGGTGTGTAGGCCAGAACATCTCTGCAGCACAACATTTACATTAAAATGACACACATTTCACCTTTAACAAAAATTGCGCCTCCTGCGATTTGAAAATTGCAGTAGGTCTTATTGCGATTTCGATAAAATTATAGGTATTTAATTGTCTGTTTTCTGTTTATGAGTCTTGGCTTATATGAGAACACTTACTGATTCTGAATAAATCCAGTTAAAAGTTTGTGCAGTACCGCTTTGCATTTAGCATAGCCGACACTTACTACTTAGAGTTTTGCTCACTGGTGACATTGTGTTTATATATAAAAAAGCCTTTTGTGCAGAGGCTATGAAAATATTTTTACATCGCCTAACACCTTTAGAACAAAGGGTGCAGACTTTAAAGACACCTATAATAACACTGCATCAATCCGAGCCAAGTTTCTGTTCTGTGGGCAAACTCATTCAGGGGAATTCAATTGTTAGCATGATTGCAGCCCTGATGGTTGTGATTATTGGAGGGCCGTGTTTATTGTATCACCCACAAGAACATGACAAGAACTAATAAGTTCCTTAATCGTATCTGATTTCATTCAGGCCTAATTTTGCTGTGGGAGACACGGGCCAGTTTGCATGGAAACCACCTCCCTCTTAATAAGACCATTACACGAAGGGTGTGCTCCACATGTGGCCGCAGAGAAAAGAACCTGACTGAACACTGGAAGATAAATCAAATGCTCTAATGAAGTTTGACTTTCAGGATTAGGGAATTTCAGCACGAGTGGCTCTGAAGTTGTGCACAGTTTGTAATTCCAAGAAAAACTTTCACAGCTAAAATAATACGTTTCAAAGCCGCTCGCTGTTCTGCTGCGTTTCCTGAATTTTAACAGGACGAGTTGTTGGAGTAAAAAAAAATGGCTGGAATGAAGCTCAGTGTGCAAAGCATGTTTGGAATGTGCTGTTTTCTGTGCATTCATTGTGTGGTTGTTTTGTAATTTGTATATCCAGAGGGGAGACTACTTTGTCTTTGGTTATTCCGCCTGCAGCTGTTGTCATGTTTGAAAATGTATCTGTGTACAACAATGTTTGTAGCTTGCTTTTCTTTTGTTATTTGATTTTTTTTTTTGTTGTAAAAAAGTTGCTCTTACAAGAAAAACTAATCTCAAAAAAAGATCTGGTACAGACGGGACAGACGTAAGATGAGCTGGAGTGCATGTTCTTAAATGAGGGGTGTATATTATGGGATAAAGTCCATTTGCATTTGGCATTTTAAAACATTCCATAACAGGGATCCTCAACATTCCCTTTCTCTTTGGAATTTCCCTCTTTTCCATTCACTTCTCAGCGAGTCTGAGCAGCACACTGATGTCTTCCTCCTTTGATTTTCTGTTATTGTTCAGTAATTCAAGTCACTTTGAGACGACCTGGCTGAGGAGGTAAGGCTCATGGAATCAGTGACGTCTTTTATTGCTCCTTAAAATCCATTTTTATAGACTTGCTTTTATGTGATGTTGTCTTTCATTTCTTTTATCTTTTGATGTTTGTATTTTTAAAATATTAGTTTAATTTATCTCTTTTACTGTTCTTGTCTTTTATCATCCTGCTATCTTCTCTGCACCGTCCTCTGTCTTTAACGTTACAGTCAATTCCATCAACACTGACTGCACCCTGATATTGTATTGCCTTGTTTGGCCTTGTGTTTAGTATGTCTGTTGTTGTGTTGCTTTGTTAAACTGCTTTGTGCTTTATTTGTCAGTGCTCTTTGTAAACTCTGTTTTTAAAGCTGCGTTATAAATAAAGTTTGTAAACTCTTTAAACACGTCTTTTTGTGGATTAATTCATGCTGATATTAACGGCTTCATTTTTTACAGCTTTTTTCAAATCATACCAAAACTATAAAATGCGTCAAGAATAACGTGTCTTTAAATAAACTCTTCTAAGACACAAAGAAAAAGCAAATTTTGGAAAGTTTTGGAAAGTTTTACCACTTTCAGGCAGACAACAACACAACAGCATACTCAAGTTCTCTCCACAGTGTGTGTGTGTGTGTGTGTGTGTGTGTGTGTGTGTGTGTGTGTGTGTGTGTGCAGGCACATGTCCGCCTGTGTCCCTGCCCATCAGTGAGGGAGGGGGGGGCAGATGAACGATGTTGTTGTGGGCGGGATGAAAGAGGCGTGAAGGCGGCACAGTCAGCCAACTGCTCAGGGTCATGGAAGGGTTGTGCTCTCTGCTTGAGAGAGAGAGAGAGAGAGAGAGAGAGAGAGAGAGGGGCAGGGTGACTTAAGACATCAGAACAGAATCTTAACACTCCCCTTCACACACACACACAAACACACACATTCACACATGCACACAGGCCCTTACACAAACATTATCAACAAAACAAACACACTGATTGACAAGACAAGTCGAGTGTCACAGAGAAAAAGGCCTCGTGGTGCTGATGTGTGATCTTTTTGTTATATTTATCACCTGTCAGTCAAACTCTGGGCAGTTCTGTGGCACGGTTCTCCTCGGACGACATGTCAAAGGCATTAAAACGTATGATTTTCCCGTCCTGTGAAGGAGGTGGTTGAGTTCGGACATTTTTGTGTTACAGTTACAGTTTTTCAGAAGTCCAAGCTCACTTTTTCCCTTGTTTTCAATCTGTAAGCCGGGGCACAACAATTACTCTGAAACTCATCCATCAAACATGATCTGTACCTGCTGATCCTGTGCAGGGTCAAAGGTCCTCCTGACACCACAGAGGCCAATAAGAGCAGTTATTCTAGTCTTTGCATGGTGACTTTTATTTGATGAACAGGAGCTCACCTGTGTCTTGTCTGTGTCCGTTACAGAAGTTACACTTTATTGAACACTGTTGGCACATTCATATTTGACCCAACCCTGCCAGCGAGAGCTCTGATACTGCAGCTGTGGCTCCTGAAAATGACTTACTAACTCTGTGCTGCTCACAAAAACATGTGATGCTTGTTTTAAACATCCTTTTAATTTTATTACATTTGTTCCCTGTTCTTTACTATCGTTATCACATGTTTAAATAATTGAACTTCGAGACATAAATGTTTTGATTATCGTAAAATTCAGTGCATGAGACGCACTTTTAATACATATTTTTTCATCTAAAAAGTGGGCCGCGTCCTTTATACCGGTGCGACCAATATACCAGTGCAGAGAGGTATTTTATTGTGTTACAGTATTTTACCCAGACGATGGCGCTATCCGGTTGTTACGTGGTGACGTCACATCTCAGCATTAAACTCCAAACTGCTACAGCGTCTCCTACTTACAATATGTCTCAGTGCTGTTTTGTGTTTTCCTCGCTGTTTTAAGCGACTTGATTTTTGCTAACGCTTCGTCACGTCCATGCACCGTCATGATCGCCGGTGCAGCCACCACCCTCACAATGATCAAAGTTACCGTAGGCTGCCAGCTACCGCTAGCTGCAGCTCCGGTAGCTAGCAGGATTGCAAACTCAAAGTGGTGAGAACAAATGGTAGGCTGTAATTTGTGTGTTTTAAATGAAAATAAATTGAAATAGTGTTGAAATAACTTGTTGACATATTTTAATTAATGGCCATAGAAAACCTTTTTACCTCTGGGATACCCCCCAAAACAGACTGCGTCTTATATTCTGGTGCGACTTATATTCCATATTTTATGGTAAATGGTACTGTGGGAATATTTATTATTTTTTGTCATAGCAGTTTTTTCATAAATGCAGGAGCGAGTGCAAAAGCCCAGGGATCGGTATCAGAACTGAAAAAGTGTGTCTCCTTTTAATGCACTGATCTGATCTATCACATGATGCATACATATTTTAATAATAATCACAATTTCATTATTATTGCAGTATGAGCATTTGCAATATACATGTCGGGAAGTCTAAATGTATCACAATGAAAAAGAGCAAATATTTTATGTAAACACGCCGCGCTTTCTCTTCTCAGAATGTGTACATTTAACCTATTGGATGGAGCCCTGGTTCTAATGGCCGTGCTTTCACACCAATTTGATGGGATCAGATGAAGCCAAAGCTCAGGCTATCTGCTACACACTGGTTAGCTGGTGTCAATATAGTGGTGAAAAAATAATATTTAATGTATGCATCCTGCAGGCCTGTCTGCATCTGTTTCATGAAGCTGCTTCCTGAATCAACTCACTTTTTATGTGCAGCACCACCTGCAACACATTCACTCACTCACACCTTGTGGATTCCTTTTGTGAGCACGGCCTTCTGCTTTTGTCCATCTTACCTCCAACCTGCTCAAATCTACAGCTCCTAACCTCGCAGACTGATCTTGTATCTGCAGCTGAAACCTGCTCTCTGCGGTCTGCACGGGGGAACACAATACGACGGCTGCTGGGGGAAAGTCTCACCGCTGTGTCGCTACGCCCTCTCACACTGACAGCGCGAGAGGGACACATCAATCTTTCACTAATTCCTTCAAGTGTGAAAGGGTCCTTGTGGTGTCAGCAAGAGGGGGAAGATGGCCCGGGCCAGAGGGATGAATGAGGGGAGGATGGGAGGAGAAGAGACCCTTCCCTTCTGGGTCCCCATACCTCAACCCTGCGGCCGACACCCCCGGACGGCCAACCAGATGGCGGCAGCATTAGCCCAACAAAGGCGATCTAATTAGGGGTACAATAGAGAGAAAGGGGGGGTGATGGGGTCCTGATGGACGGCACGCAAGACGGAGAACAGCCAGGCAGGCCGCCTGAGACCACAGTCAATACCTACATCCCCCATCCCTACACACACACACACACACATATAGCTGAACACACACTCGCTCACGCCCCCCTGGCAGTAATATAGGGGGCTATGACTTTATTACCCCTCATTAACACAAATTAGACCACTTGAGCCTCCCTGAATGGCGATGACAAATTGAATTAAGTGTTTGGAAACAAGTCAATCCCCACCCCTGGCCAGGCTGCGACCATATTGCATTAACATTCATTGAAGGGTGTGTGTGTGTGTGTGTGATTGGGGTTATAAAAACGGAGCTATTATTTAAAGGCAGGAGGAGTTTTAGAGGCTGTGAATGGTTAAATTCCTTTAGAAATGAAATGGATCCTCCTGGCTGTGGTGAGTTAACTGTGGCGAGTAAAAGGAGGAATAAAACCGAAAGGAACAGCTGCTTCAGACCGACGACTCACAGTGAAGACCTCACACACACTTCGCTGTGAGATTATCCACATTTATTAATATGAGAAGTGTAACAAAGTTCCCAGCTTTGGAAACCATAATAAGGACACTGATACGGGGGTTAGACATGAATGTATTAAAGATAGTTCACTTCATCTCTGTGCACTTTCTCATGTTAATCAATTTTTCTAACACCTTCATGCATCGTCATGGAAAGGAAATCTTTTTTTGTTTTTAATTTATTTTTCTGAATGTAAATAAAAACAACACTGATGAGAGAAAAACTTTATTGATTTTCAGAGGAAAACTTAGGATTTAAAGCTAATAACTCGTCTAATCTCACTGAAAATGACTGCTTAAGCGATTATAGAACGTGACTAATATGTATTATGAAAGTCAAATTTAAAATCCACAATGCTTTTTGTAAGTTGTTAGTTTTTAATAAGTGTAGAAACATAAACATAAGATTTAAAAAACTACCAACACATAAGCTAATAAGTGTCATATTAATTAAGTTTATTACCATCAGTATTTTTACGTATGTTAGAACCAATTTGTTTTTCAATTATTAAATATCTAGGATAGCCTTTCTCTTTACTTAAAAAACAACGACAACAACTGTGCAACTATTTTTCTTAAGCATTAGTGTAGTGAAAGTTAGACTGGATCGATTAATATAATATCTAATTATGTAGCAGTGATTAACAGGCTGATAACTGAGTGTATGTGAGTGATAATAATCACAGAAATATAACGCATCTGCACGTGAAGCTCTCCACTCATCCTCTCCTTCCTGAACACGTTTGTATCATCATGGACAAAGAGTTCAGACAAAGCTTCTCTTTGAAAGCTGTACGAGGCTGACACCTTGTGGCTGCTGGTGGAATCACAGTTTGGTTAAATTCCTCAGATAGAGAACAATCAAAGTGAGAAATCAGAATTGCAGGAAGGGACGAATAATATATGTCACGTGCCGGAGTGCTGTGTTTTCCTGTGTGTCTCTCCTGTGCTCTTCAGGTGCTGCTCTCCCCTTGGTGCAGCAGGTGATTGAAGGAGAGTGTAAAGAGCAGGAGAGAGGAGGCAGCCAGGTAGAGCGGCTTCTCTTCTGTTTGTTTTAGTGATAGAAGCTTGTTTTTTTTTATTTGCTCATCATTTGTTTGTTCCTTTCTTTTCCGCGGTTTAACTGTATTGTTACTCACCTCATCCCCTAACCACCTCCGGGGAACGGAACAATATCTGACGTAATTACAACAAAGTTTTTTTTGATGGTGAGCTTGACCCTGTTTTGGATTTTTTTCCTTTACTATCATAATCTTTCTATGTCTATGTTTTATGCTTTTGTTTGTCTGCGTGTTTTCAAATGTTTTTTCATCTCAAGCACAGAACACACACACACACACACACACACACACACACACACACACACACACACACACACACACAGTGCATACCCTCTCTCTTACACACGCATTCACATCATTAATTCTGCTTTAATCAAAAGTTCGAGTTTGGCAGGGAAACAAAAGGAAGTCTCATTTCCTCCCTCGTGTAAATTTCAGCAGCTGTTTTATTTAAAAGAAACCCTGATTGTGGTTTTAATTTACGGCCTCTCAGAGCGCAATTAGACGTGTTCTTAGTGTTACAACTGATTATACTTATTCTCTTCCAGCAACGGTTCAAACAGTTTCACGTGCTCACGCTTGGGACAGTCGGGACCTCTGATCCGTGCACAGGTTTTTATGCTTTCTGGGATTTTCACCAGCGACTTTATGTCTAACAATTTACCTGTTTAAGACCGCTACTCAACTATTAAAAGAGACAAAGACATCTGTCTGTCTTCCATCATTCCATTAAATTACATGTATTAATTGAGTGGTAGCAGGGTGATGCTCTTTCAGGTGAAGTAGCAGTTGACGGTGGCAAAGAGAATGGTAGTAGATGGTTTTATATTGCAGCTAAAGCCACATCCACACGTGTATTTGTAGACACTGGACTATGTAGAAGAACAAGGAAGACATTTAGACAACAGCACGGGAGATGCAACTCTGCCTCTTTACATGTGTGTGGCTGCAAAAGAAGCTGTAAGTAGGAAAATCAGCGAAAGTTGGAAGATGTAACAGAAATACGAAGTCTGATTGTATTCCAAGGATATTATTATAATAGGTCCATTAATGATGTCAGTGTTTCCCAAAGTGTGGTGGTGGGCCCTAAAGGTACTTCAGGTGGGCAATGAGGGGTCCTTTACAACAAATAAATCCATCCGTTATCTTCCTCTTATCCAGGGCCGGGTCACGTTGACCTCAACGTCCCTTTCCCCAGCTACGTTTTCCAGGTCCTCCTGAGGGATTCCGAGGCATTCCCAGGCCAGGTGGGATATATAATCCCTCCAGCGTGCTCTGGGTCTGCGCCGGGTTCTCCTCCGGGTTCTCCTCCGGGTTCTCCTCCGGGTTCTACTCCGGGTTCTTCTCCCAGTTGGACGTGCCCGGAAATAATCCACAGGGAGGCATCCTAATCAGAGGCCCGAACCACCTCAACTCGCTCCTGTCAATGCGAAGGAGTAGCGGCTCTTCTCCGAGCTCCCTCCGGATGTAGGAGCTCCCAACCCTATCTCTAAGGCTGAGCCCAGACACCCTGCAGAGGAAACTCTTTCCAGCCGCTTTGACCTTATTCTTTCGGTCAGTACCCAGAGCTCATGACCACAGGTGAGGGTTGGAACGTAGATCGTCTGGATCATATAGTTGTATATTTTTTGACTTTTTAAAGGTAACTAAATTTTCCCTAAAACAAACATTCCTGTATTTTTATAGTCAGCAAACAAACACTAGATGGTGCTAGAGGTTAAACATACACATTGCCTCCCTCCTCAGGACACGATGCTTTCCCTCTGTGCACTTCTAGCCAACAGTACGCACACATGCACATAAATATGGATTTATAATTGGCTCTCAAATAAACTGACTTTAATGCTGTGATTGGATGCCTTGATACTTTTATTTGTTCCTGCTGTGAACATGGTGACAGTTTGTCTTCGTACCACACACGCACCTCAGGAACAATGCCTCTAACTGAAAGTGAAAGTCTGGTTTAAATGACTGAACAATAAATCAAGGTGTTTAGAGGGAAACAAGGTCACAGTTTTTTATTGTTCATAAACAACGTTATGTTGGTTTTGCTAATGAAACAGTTCAGATCAACGACACACCATCAGCTCATAAACCAGGCTCTTACTTTGAAATATCTCCAAAGACAGGATCTTGTTATGTGCAGAGAGAGCCCATTAAGGTCGTTTGAACGAGATATTAGTGAAAGTCAGGAACAAATAAAATGGGAATATACTGCAGCAGATGGGAAATGTTGTTTTTTAATTATGAAGTAAAAGCACAATTTAGACTAAAGTATACGAGGGCAGATGGCAGATTGTGGATGGCTATTAGTCCTGACCAAACCTCCCCTGTGATTAAAACCGAACGAAGTCAAATGAAGAGTTTCTGCAGTTTGTTTTAGTTTTTGCTGCCTGGAGAATAAATGTTGTATTAACAGGGCCATGGTTTGACTTTAGTTTCCCACTGGGGAACTGTGTTCACAACAATACGTGTCATATTGCAAGGCAGCATAATTGGATCGCAACTACACTTTATAATGCAAACGCATTTTGTCTTGGGCTCAATATAACAAAATAAAAGTCTTTATAAGTTTGAGGTTATGTGTTACCAATCTAACTTCATCCTGATGAAACTTTTGACCCTCAAATCAAAGAAGTAACTCCAGTAGTTGAAGTATAAAAAACATAGAAAGATACTTGTGTTTAGTTTGGTTATGGATCGCCATCGAGTTAAACTATATTCACAGCCAATCAGTCGACATCAGCCGCTCCACATTCTCAGATACCTCCATGTTTTTAGTTCGATTACACATATTAACAGGAAACTGGCCCATGCAGGGCAAACTCTATAAAGTGCAGTACAATCAATTAAATCATTTAAAACTCAGAAACAGGATCAGTCAATGTTTCATTAATCAGTCCCTCCAGGATTTCACAGGCTTTTTCTGTGAACACATTACACATCCACTTTGAGCGACTTGGACAAACACTCCAATAAACAATCGACTGACTGACCGAGCAGTTTTTCTTCTAACGCTGCTATCGGCCAATTTCTGTGACAAGACGCCAAATAAAATGACACTAAAGTCACTTCTCACTGTATGTGCACATTATCAATATGCACCACAATCTACACATTATTATCACATTCACGCTGTTCTACTCTTTATTACACTTTACCGTTTTCAGCACGGAAACATGGATAAATGGTCACATGAAGACATCGAGTATTGGATTTCTTATTATAGAATGACGGTAAAGTCTCCATAAGACACTGTAGTCTAAGGCTGGATGAGGTAGCTCATGAAAGAAGCATTAGAACACATCAGCTGTACAACACATCTCCAGCATGCAGCGTTTCAAACATATTACAGACACAATGGAAGATGCCCTTCGATGTTTATACAACATAGCAGACCTCAGGGGATCAATCAAGGTTGAGAAAAAGTTGCAGCAACTGGTTGACTTTGCTTGAATTCACGGAAACACAACTTTGCGCCTTCCTGGGACTGATTAATATGAAATGTCTAAACGTACGGCCTTGTCCTTTGGTGGAAAATGAAAAGAGAAAAACTTTCCTCATCTGAAGGGAAAGTGATCGGCATCACGGGATGTGTAAAGAATTTATATGTAATGATTTTACTTCAGACGTCTCTGAGCTGCATCGTTTCCCCTCTGATCGATCCCAGCATCAATATTACATGTTAGAGAAACTGATCTTTGACAACCAAAGCTCTCTGAATCAGGTGGAGAATTCACAGAGGTGTTTGTATTGAATGTCAATGTGGTTGGAAAGCAGTTAATCATTTATATTCATAATATAATATTTACAGCTAATATCAATCTGGTTGAATAAGAAATGATACTGTGGTATAAAACAGATGTTTCACTGCAGGCGAGTCAGATAGATTCAGAGTAAAGTTTCTACTGTCGAGGAAAAAAATGGATGATTTCAGTTAAACTTTATCTTAAAGCTGGAAACAGTGCATGTTCATGAAGGACCTGGCTGCCACAGCGATCAATCAATCAATTAATCAATCAACCTTTATTTATACTTGAGGGGCAACCTTCATTTACAATATCGATTACAAAGCAATTAAAAGACAGACAACAAAGCGTTAATAGAACCAGATGACAGATGAAAAAAGGCCTTTTAAATCACTAAACGTGATTTTGACACAAAGATGAGACAAACAAGAAGAACACTAAAATACAGGTGTGTGAGAACAAGCCAGAAGTGTACTAAAATAATTAACTTCATAATTAAAATGAGAAAGAAAGTAGAATAAATAACTCATGTAAAACAATTACAAATAGAGGTTGGGAGGTTTAAAATCTGATTTATAAAATGTCCTTAAGGTAAAAGTGAGTGTAGTGATCATCACAGATAAATACCTGTCTCTTAACATTTCCCTTATATAAAGTGTTTTGGCAGATGGGGAACTTGTTGACACCTTGGGGGTGTATATTGAGAAAAACACTTTTCTAGTAGTAGTAATACCACAAGTGAAAAATATGGCATACCAGTTAAAAGTGTTGAAACAGTCTGTATGGGATTTTCATAAGATAATATCTTTAGCTTGTTGGAATGGAAAACGTTATTGTTTATCTATGTTCCTGTCCAGGTTTCTCATCTGTTGTAAAACAAAAAGTACAACCCAAAAGAACCCTCAGATCTTAGTGCAACATTGCCTGAAACCTCTGTGTCTTGTACACCTGAGAACATCCACCTGCAGGTGCAGTTGTAAATCCCCGTTTCCAGGAAGCTGAAAGGGTCCTAGCTGCAGTTCCTCTTCCAGCCTTTGGGTTGTGCCGTTGCACCATCCTCCTGCACTCCAGTCTAATTGGTAGCTGTCTTGTTTGCCTGCAGACTGGCCCTGTATCCACCTGGAAGTGGTACAAAAGCACAGTTGTGCAGGAAGCTTTTGCAATTTCCTCCCTCTTGCGTCACAAACGCATTACTGTGTCTCTCACCCAAACCACAACCACATGGGACCTGGTGCAGCGCTGGAATTTTCCCACTGACAAAAACACATTAACCGTGCAGAGCTAAGAAGTGACTGGATCTGTGGGCTGAGCTGTTAGTGCAATGCCTTCAATGAATGAGCCTCTTCTTAGCAGCACCTGTCATGTGCTTATAAGATCCAATAAAGAACAGTGTGTCCAAATGTGCCCCTATTAATTATTACATCTTAATGCCCCTTGACAATTATCTTTCCCTAGACACGCCTGACTTGTTGTTGATGTTTGAGTTCGAGTAGCTTTTATTTGTGTGTCTTTGATGCCTCAGCTCTAAAGTGTTAGCCTCCTTTATGATGCTAAACCAAACTGTGGAAGCTGTTCCAGGTTTAAATTAAGAGACAGAACAAGATAAGGATTACACAGAACGAATGCATCTTGTTTCTACTCGCTGTAGGTTTACAACCTTAATAAGTCAGCCTTAACTCCATTCATAGAGAAAGCACTGCTAGCATTGTGCTTTTAAAAACCTTAAAACCTTCTACATGAGTTCCAAAATGCATCTTCACCTTTCATCCATCATAAGAAGCAGTGGTGTCTTGTTGGTCCCAAACAGTTGCAAAACTCTGTCAGTGACTAACAACAGTGTCATCTGTGGTTTCATGCATCACGATTCTCCATAAAGCAGCCGTTACTGTAGGAGCTCAGTTTACAGTTTGGCCAAACAATTGATTTCTCCCACCGACATAGAAATAAATCTCGTTAGTTTCCCCGAACCCTGTATTTTCATCACTTTCCTCCAGAAAGCGTCTGAAGAGAGTGGAAACGACCCCCCTCTGGCAGTTTAAAGCTGCTGCATTATTAAATAAGAGAAGATAGAAAACAGATCAATTTACCACTTGGACGGTGATCAATGTAGCAACACAATCACAAAAACAACAACCCAAGGCCTTTTTTTAATGAACATTTTGTCTTGTGGAATTATAGAGATATGAATGAACGCAAACTGTGGGGAAACTTTCCTCCTATTGAGAGTCTGTCTGTGAGTCACCAATCCAAAAGAGGTCCAAAGGAGTCTTTCTCCTGATTCCTAGCTGCGTACACGATGTGTTAAATAGTTTTAGTGCTTCACTTCCTTACTGGATGGATCATAGGTGATGCATTTTTACAATAAATATACATAAATCACTGATATGTTTCTGTAAGGAGATAACACAGTGTGTATGCTGTTGATCATCCATCAACCGCTCGCAGTGTCACAATATTTATACTGTCAAAAACCTTCTATACTGAAAATATAGAGACTTTATCACACCTACAATTCATGTATTATTGTTGTGGCTGTCAGTTTCTCTTCTATTTTCTTTGTGCATTACATTTTCAGACAGTAGTGAAAACCAACACTGTTTTTTGTAGTTCACATATGGATTTAAGTAAACTTTGTCACCTTTCCAGTGTGGCTAAACTACACACTTTTCCTCCCATGCAATGAGCCCTTCACAAGATGAATGAACCACAGCGAACCCGAGCATCCAAACAGCACAGGCCCTTTGTCTTTAGTTAGCTGTATGGATTTGGGACACATTACTGCCTTTACAGAGAGCAAACAAACAATCAATGTGCTGCCATTGATTTTTTTTTTTCAAACAGGAAATGATGCAAGGCAGGTTAAAAAAACACACACAATGCTTTACTACCTCACATGTCTCCTTTTTATTTGTTCAGCCTTAGACAGGTGAAGGAGGGTAGTTATGCTCACATCATGTGAAAGTGCAGGGCAATCGAAACGCACATTTGTCCATGCCACAAAATGTTTTGATGACAACAACACTTGGACGCTTTGTCAGGTTAATATTTTTGGCAACTTCTACTGACCGACTGACTAAAACGACTTAATATATTCACTCAAATATCTATTTATATATAGGCCTATATACAGTATATATCCTGTGCAAAATGTGTTTCCATTCGGTGTGTAGTTTATCAGATTTATTTATTTTTTTAATCCCTTCTGCAGCACTGCTGTCAGAGGCCGCACTGAGGATGCACTAGCAGTAACGCTAGCAACAGCGTTAGCATTAGCCGCTTTGCTAAAGCAGTCAAACACGCTGCACTGCTTCAGATTAATAGACTGTTGAACTTGTGTTGTGAGGTTGCTGGTGTTACTCCCTGTAGACGCTACTACCTTTTTACATAAATTGCACAAAGATGCAAAAAGAGTTACATTTGGTAAAGTGAGCCCAAACTATTGAACGCTGTGTTGTTGCCTGACGATGGCGGCTTCGAGATCTCGGGGACGAATGGCAGCTATGTTAGGATGAAACAAGTGAAATAAAATGACGGAAATGTAACGTTAAATACGAGCACCTTTTGTCCATGAGCTTATCGGTACTTTCGGTGCTGACTAATCACGCACCGGTACCAAAAGTACTGATTCCTGATACCCACCCTTTCAAACAGAATTTTCTGACTGTGCTAAACCTAAAGGGTCAAAATAATGCTGTTATTTGGTTGTTACAATTTAATTTGTTGAAATAGTAGTTAAGATAGAGTCATCGTGAACTCACAGTGAAAGTTTACATTTCCTCTATGTGGACATCTCTGGATCTAATACAAGCCTTTCCACCGGCTATATCAATGTTTAGAGCTCAGTCCTAAAATTGATGTTGGACTTGAAGCATTGAACTGAAGCTGAACTCACACCTTGTGCTCAGCCAGGTCACTTTATATAACAGGAGTAATCCATCTCTCACACCTGCACCTGATATCCAGCACAGAAACAACACGTCCGTATCAGGCCTTTCATCATATCTGTATAATATTTGCACGCAGATCAACATTTATTTTAGGAATGTGGTGCGGATAAATGACTTAAAGTCGCCGCGAGGCCGTAATAACATGAGGTCTGAAGATGGTATCCTCTTTACCTCGCTCCTCTATGGATTGACTTTCATGCTTGGCTGCTGTCCAATTTTATCTCCAGGAGTTGCTAGGCGACAGGAACATCCTCATTGCAAGTGTATTCTGGGAAATGAAGGGACCAATAAATGAATTCTCCAGATCTGTGGCTTATTATCTGCTTTAACCACTGTTATCCCCGGGGTCAGCGAAGCTGCAGCGTGCTATGATATGCTATCTATAGCAGTGAGGAAGAAGTGACAGTGGTGGTTTGATAGACTGACAAAGATAGCAATTTTGTTCCTTAAATTTTACACCTCTGAGGTCGCTTAAAGGTCAACCAGAGAAAATTGCAGCCATCATTTAACGCTGATAAGTTCATCTTGTGATCTGTAGCTGCATTAATTAATTCTCTGAGTGGATTTTAACAGCAAAGATCAACTCCTGCTGCAGAGTCTTTATCACCTGCCAGAGGAGATCCTGTTACCTCATTTTAAGTGATAACTACTCAACACCTGACTGATAACTCTGCCCTTTAATTAAAAATAAACCCAATATCATCAACTTTTTATTAAAAGGAAAACTTGCTGGAGGTGTGATTAATGGCAGGACTTTCTCGGTGAGCTCTGCAGCAGCAGTGACGGATTTTACTGCTGTAGTTTTTATGAAGGTGGAGCTCAGTGTAACCAGAGTCCTGCAACCAGTGATTCTTCTCTCCGTTTAACGGTTGAATGTTCGGTGCGTAAAATTCAGAGTATAGTGAGAAATGGCGTCAAAATTACACAGAGGCCAACAGGAGTGGGAAAAAATATCAACACGGCAATATATCGTTATCCTGACTATTATCAATAGACTGGCGCCAAATATCGATCTTTTAATTTACAATATACACCCACTGGCCATTTTATTAGGTACACCTGTTCAACTGCTCGATAATGCAAATATCTTTTCAGCCAATCACAGGGCAGCAGCTCAGTGCATTTAGGCATGTAGACATGGTCAAGACCATCAGCTGAATTTCGAATCCAGTAGCGCACCTCTGGGATGTGGTGGAATGGGACATTCGCGTCATGGATGTGCAGCCGACAAACCTGCAGCAACTGCGTGATGCTGTCATGTCACTATGGACCAAAAATCTCTGAGGAATGTTTCCAGCACCTTCTTGAAACTATGCCACGAAGAATTAAGGCAGTTCTGAAGGCAAAAAAGGGTCCGAGCCGGTACTAGCAAGGTGTACCTAATAAAGTGGCCGGTGAGTGAATGACGCTATAAATAGATTTAATTTTGACTCACTTCGCCATACTTCAAGACTCCTCGCTGGCGCTTATGACATGAATGAGTTAATCAGATATGGTGATGTATCATTATATGATTGTCTTTTCAAGATATCAGTTATCACAGAATTGTTGTATCGTGATATTATTGTTATCGTGGGCCACGTATTGAATTGTATCATGAGTTTACCCTGCGATTCCCACCACTAGAGCCCAAAGGGACGGGCTGAAAACCTTTGTTTTGTGTGACCCACAGTCTGAACATTAAAATTATTTAAGAAAATATATTGAAAGTTTTTATTTGTCAAAAGGAAAAGCAGCAAAAGCTCATATTTGTAAAGCAGGGAATATAAAACCTTGAAACGCAAAAAGTGATTAACCGATTTCTAACACATCATTTAAACTATAATCAAGTTAAGTTTACATTTTCATACATAATGTGAGCAAACATCTTACTATTGGGATTCGAAGCCAAAGTGAAGCGGCGACAGAAATAAAAAATACAGCGTTCACTTGAACTGAAATGCTCTTTTATATGTAGGACTCTTAAGTGGCTAAAGTTCATGGTACTCATGGCCTGTCTGCAGCGTTAAATAGCCTCCGTGTAGGAGCTCCGGCCGGCTTCTCCTGTCAGTCTACAGTCCCTCATCAAGTAAAGTGCCTCATACAACCCCCACTTCAAACACACCCGGACTGTCCCTTTAAGATGTTCCGTTTGAGACGTCAAACCTGTCAAACCTGCTGCCCTGTGTGATTTTATACTGAGATGGTTTTAGTGACAGCTTAGATTACAACACTGGTGATGTGCAGCATAGGACTCCTATATGATCCACATGATAAATCACACCACAGATTTAACACTTGTCTGTAGTTTCTGTGGCGTTTTTGAGCTGTTTACTCTGTCGTGTATAATGTTTTCCGGCCGTGTGCAGCTAACAGAAAGAGCAAACTGAGAAATCAGGCAGCTTTAAGGTCAGTTTGCTTCCAACTTGATGCTTTTCGGGTCATAACAGTGCCTGACATCCTCTTCCTCCCACACCTTTAAGATGCTACAACTGGGGTTGATGACAATTTTTACAGCTTTCCAGATCACACAATCAGACGAGCACTTCATGCAGTGAATGGGAGGGGTGTGCACTGTCGAGAATGTCTGCAACGTCTCTTTCGAGTGCAACACCATAAATAATACAAGTGTGTCTGGTATCTTTGAAAAATGGTTACATAGTGTATTGACAAAGGCTCTTACCAGGGTTGTTTCTCCTGTTAGGTCCACGTTAGGAAACCCTGATTATCTCTGCTGATAGAAGGCGTAGTGTGACATAAGCAGCTTTCCCACTGGTGAAAACCCCCCCCCGCTAACACCTGGCTTGTTATAGCTTAATGGGAAAGGCTACAATCGTCATTCAGACCCAGGTCAAATGACTCTGCAGTAGACCTGGGTCATTATCGCCTCGGCTCCGATCGGTCGAAAACCCGTGTCGACACACTAATCTCCGCCCCCTTTCTGGCACGATGCTATGCTCCGTTGGTAACTTCTGCAACTCCTCGTCATCTCAGCAGCGCTCGAACATCATACCAAATTTGTCGGAGTCGAGTTTGATAAACAGACTGAATGAGTAATAGATACAATAAAGACCTTACATCATCACTGTTTATTGACCCTGTTTCCGGCACGTTTGTGACGTCAGGTGAAGAGACAATCGGCATCTATAAGCGGGTCTTCCCGGGTCTGAAGAACCTGCATCAATGCGCTCATTTCTGTGGGAAAGAGGTAATAGTTAAGCATACCACTGCACTCAAAGCAGCTGCTTCTGTGCTGCGGTTTAAGACTCTAAAATGTTAGGAATGAAGGACAACAAGAACATCTTTCAAACAAAAATGCTGCAAGTAAATTTAATAATAAAGTCATCTTTCGGCTGGATTTATCATCACATCCTGCAGAAAACTGTTATCCACATACAGTGCCTTTGTTTTGTGGATGTCTTCTGGAGGAAATTGAATTCCTGAAACTATTTATAAACACAAAGAGGCTCAGATATGAACAGAAAACAAGTCTCCTGCTGTCCTCTTTTATTTTTGTGTCTAAGAATAGGCCAATAATAGAGGATGAGCAGCCCAGAGCCGGCTGTGAGTGAAGCCAGACAGACACATGTTTGTTTTTAAATTCAGACAGACTTGCACTCTTAAAAATACTCACTGAGTAAATGTTATTTTGTGTTCCTTTTGCTGTGCAGACCCTCTATGGATCCGCATCAGGGACTTGGAGGATTATCCCAACTGACAGTACATCTGCAGCGGTGAAACAGCCACTGAGAGGTAAGCTGATCATGCTGTGAAAGAAACTTAATAACCTGTCCGCATCACTTAAACAGCCACGAGTTTTGGTTTCAAATAAATCCCTTGTGAAATTTCAATTACGGCATCAAAGCTGTAATCTGCCCTCAGAGGGACAGAGCTGTTATCGAGGAGCCCGGGGAACGGTCAGCGCGGCGATGCTGACGGAGAGTTCAATAACACCACACTCGTCATTATGATTCCTTCCACATGAGCGGCTTTGAATAACGCAGAGGATAGGAAGTGTCATGAAACAGATAGAACTGTTTTTGTAATACCTTTTGTCACCACAGGGGGCAGCAGTGTGTTAGAAAAATACATCTAAGCCAAAAATCTTAAAACCCGGCCTGCACCAAACGCACCGATAAGCCCTGACATGTGAGAGCTAAAGATGGTATCCTCTTTAAGGATTGCTTTCATGCTCAGCTGCTGTCCAATTTTACCTCCAGGAGTTGCTAGGCGACAGGAGCATCCTCATTACGAGTGTATTCTGGGAAATGAAGGGACCCATAAATGAATCTGGCAGATCTGTAAGTCCACACTGTTGTCATGTGGGTCAATGAAAGAGAGGGGCTCTATGCAAACAGGCCATTAGAGTTCTCTCAGTGTTTGCTTTGTCCTGCATGGAGAGACACACAGACTGGGCTCCAGCTGTAGTACGCAGAGTAAAGGGATTAAGAGAGTTGCTGTGTGAGCTTTTATATTTTACAGTCGGCTTCATTAAAAGGGAATAATTTAAGAATATTTTCAAATTCATACCAGGCAGCGCTCAGCCGACAGACAGGCAAAGATTACTGCAACAATAAAGGGAGCAGTACATCACGTCTCTAAGTGTTTCTAGGGGCCGATGGGACTCATAACCGAATCCCCCATTTCTCTAGTTTATTATTTACCTCCAACACTATTACATGGGTCAGTGATGAAGAGGGATGCTTTTGAAATGGCTTATTGTTTGATTACATCTAAAATCTGGGGCCACCTAAAGGTCAAGAAAAG
This sequence comes from Semicossyphus pulcher, assembly GCF_022749685.1. Lineage (NCBI taxonomy): Eukaryota > Metazoa > Chordata > Actinopteri > Labriformes > Labridae > Semicossyphus > Semicossyphus pulcher. The sequence goes on from NW_027211693.1 coordinate 8,274,566, forward strand.
AAGAAAAGTAATCTTGTTATCTAACGCAGTGATTCCCGACCAGAGGCTCTCGAACCCCGAAGAGTACCTTTGAGTATGTATGGGTTTTGTATATATTCACACACATGTAATTTCAAAAGTCTTTGAGGCTGATGTGATGCTGTATTCTTAGTCACAAACACCTACCAAACACACCTGATAGTACAGGTCGGCATTTGGTGGCCAGGCCGTCCTGGATGACCTCTGTACCCTCCTCCCCTCCCAGCCAGAATCTTTCCTTTAATTGTGAGCAGATATTGCTGCAAACTATTTATACACTCATTCAGATTTTTCAGGAAAAAAGGGGTCATCTCTAGGTAGCCCATAATATTTTGGAAATTGCAGAAATGGATTTGGTCATCCTTCTCTTTTATCTTTATAGCAAGGCCTAGATTTTGTTGGGTATGATTCAAAGTATGATTTAAAGATGTAATCTCAGAGATTTTCATTACAATAAATGTCTGTTAAGTCTCTATCTATCGCCAAATGAGGTAACACAATGGTGATTGAGCCTATGGCCCACTGATGAAGGTCAGTTTGCAGTATTACAGACTGGGTGTCTCGGGCGACCTACGCAGAAAAAAACACAAGCGGCGCCCGGTTACTGACGCGATTTCCATCAGCCAGCAGTGGTTGGTCTGCCAGAGAGGGTACGCGGAGCTAAGCGGCTGCTTTTCCGCTCTCTGCAAGTGTTGCAAGTAAACAGTAATCTACTATGGCTGAACAAACTAGGAATAGATGGATGACTAAAGATACAACTTCAAAAATAAGTGAAAATCCAAAGAAAAAGAAACAAACTCGACGCTCAGATGAAACAAACAGTCTAAAAGGAAAGCAACCGTCAGCGAGGAAAATCAATAGTTACAACCGGAGCCAACCGTGGACATCTGCTTATGTTGGAAGTCTACTCAATTACCATTTATCGGCAGAAAGTGCCGCCAAAGAGAACTGAAATCTTTGAGATTATATCTTTAATGTGCCCGCCCCCAAAAATGTAATCCTCCCTCTTCCTGGGGGTCCTGTCTCCTGGTTTGCCTCCCACTGTGTCATCAAGTGTTGCTGTTGAGAATGCATAAAGCTACTTAGCAAAAAGCCAAAAAAAAAAATGCAATAGTAAACAAAATGCCTAAAAGCAGATAATCCAGGATAGCTGTATCTTGAATGAACCACTGTTTCCTCTGCAGTTAAATGTTATTGAGCTCAACCATGAAGATCTCCCATCAAGTACGATGAAGGAGCTCGGAGCCCAACTGATTTGGTGGTACAGTGTTACGGTGGTTAGGACACACTGATCTACTGTGCAGCTCTTTAAACAGGAAACGTTGTGTGTCCCAACCATAATGTTGAGCAAGTTTGAATTAATGAAAATCACGTTAACAGTAAAGACTAACTACTGCTGCAGAGCCTGAGCTAAATCTTAATCAGCTGCCTGAGGGGATTCTGTTTCCTCATTGTTGCTAAAAGCCACTCCGAGTCAACACCACCTGAACGATAACGCTGCTTTTAATTAAAACATGTTCCTCGCTCATCTCACAATTTCTGTTTAAAAAAAAAGAAACTTTCCTGCTTCACATTCTGCCTTTAAACAAACACGCCTCACTGTTCGCTGTGCATCAAGCTCTGCAGATTTGTTGTGCACACACGTTGTATGCTGCTTTAAAAAACAGCCAGCTAAGACATATTATATGATCATGAAAGATACATATCTCATAAATGGTGCTGCTAAATAGATTAGCTGGGCCCTGTGTGCAGCGCGGCTAATGGAGGCTGCGGCTCAGTGGGAATAAGACCTGTTAGCTGACTGTGTTTGCATGAAATGCTAGCCCGTCAGGTTTTTTTCACTGCTGTTCTCACAGAGATAAATCCCTGTTGCACTTAGTAGTCATCCATTTTTAATGCTGCAGCCTCAGCTGGAGAGAGGCACTAAGACAGAGGGAGGGGAGGGAGGGAGGGAGGGAGGGGGGAAGAGCGAAGGTGTGGATGACACCAACAGTCTACTTGATGTGTTTTTCTACTGTATGCTCAGCGTCAGCAGCGATTATGAGCGTCTGAGGTTGTTTTGCTGGTGATTCAGGCCGCAGACAGTGAAGCTATTCATGAACTCATCAGGCTTTAACTCTATTTATTGTTCCCTCATTGGTGGGACATTTGTGAGAAACCAAGTTATAAGCCCTCACAGCTGCTCGATTGTGCACAGATCTATCTTTTCCCCCAAAACACAGGAATCTGCAGCAGAGCTTCCTGCCTCTTCTGAGCCCCTTAATATGTCTGCAGCAGCCATTCCACAGATGGCAGGCGGGGAGAGAGAAGGCCGGGAGGGCCAGCTATTCAATCCACTTCAGTGCAAACATGATCCGTTTGAATGGCGAGGCATAAGCCAAGACATTCTTGTGTGGGCAGACCTCCCTAAACAACGAACAACCGTGGCACTGTGTTTGTCCCTCAGAGACAAATCTTTAAGATGCCAGAGCAGCAGATCAGTTTAAAGGTTAAAGGGAAGTTTTTTCCTCTTTTAAGTGTGTTGTTGTTTGCATGAGGGCTCAACTCTTTTACATGATCCACATACAGTTTGTGTGTTTAATCAGGGAGGCAGTCAGAAGGCTAATTAGGGCAAGAAGACTGTAACTGTGTTTTTAGTCGACATTCCAGCAGCTCTCTCATCAGTCAGTCAAACAGTAATTTTAGACTCTTTCTGTTTAAATAAAGGGATTATATTCCCTCCCAGTCAAACGTTGAGTAAAACCCTCTGAAGAACACGACCACATAGATCCAAACATTTGATAAGTTTTTATTTCTCTAGTGGATTCATATGTTGTTATTCTGCACAGCAGCATACAGGAAATTGTGGTAAAATATAAATAACAAAGTTCAACAGTGTTTCTTTTTTCTATTATTCATTTAATCAAAAAACCTCTGTTAAAAGTGGCACATTTTTGTCAGCCGTTTTCAATATGCACTCTCTGGCACACTCTCAAGAATGTAACATTGAACAACTAAACTTTCCAAAGTATGGGAATAATCATTATTTACAGACAATCACCTTGTGGTGAGCAACGCTTATAGCTTCTTGGAAATTCACTTCCATCATGTTAAATGCGACAAAATGAAAATACAATTATGTTATACAAAGATCAAAAATACTATCAAAAACCCTTATTATAAATGGCAGCACTATATCAATAAACTGCTGTTGACATTTTACATGTTAAGTACAAAATCCTGTTGAGGTAGCGCCCTCTGAAGTCACTTGTAATGTTAAAATACTGAATAAACATCACTTTATGTACAATACAGCAAATCTCTCTTCTTCTCTTCAATGCTATTGTTTCCTTTGGTAAACAAAACTGTCAGAAATGTGCAGTCCTGCAAGTGACACGTTCAATCATACATTCACAACATTTTTGCATCTTTTTTTTTGGATTCTTAGAAAAGAAATGGTGGGATCAAACAGGTGGTTGTTGTTGTTTGCTAACATTCATTTGCTCTTAGAGTGAAAGGTAAATGGGACCTTGCCCATGAGACTCTCTGGTGGATACATTGTCAGGGCAAATTAAAACAAAAGAAGGAAAGAGAAACCTGACAGAGACATTAATCCAGTGTGTCGCCCTTATTTGGGAATGTAAACATAAAGAAATGAAGGCTAGTATCTCTGACTGCTCGTGAAGGCAGAAAACATAAGATTGGAAAAGAGGTTTGGCTTGGCAACAATTGATTATAATGTTCCCCGGAGAATCTGAGCTCCAAACAGAGGCCACATTGTCTTTTTTTTTTTTTTTCTTCCTGCCTCGCAGATTGAATGTCAACTTTTAGAGCAAGTTGGAAAATATGCTGTGGAGTTTTTCAGGCGGGCAGATGGGATCAAAGAGTTCCTCCTCCTCTCCAGTCAGACGCACACAAGTACTCAGTAATGACACATTCTTGAGCTTCTTTAATGGCAAACATAACTTTGGTTTTCTAAGACGAGAAAGAAAAATAGTGGCGAGCTTAGCTCACCGTACAAAAATACTTGGTAGAAATATGACATTCATCCCCTTTGCCAATGTCAGTGTGTTTCCCTACATGACCAAAATACTTTGTCTTTAAATTTATTCACACTTTGTGATTATTGATACATGTATATTTATATGCACACTCTCAAAGGACTACAAACTAGCAAGAAAAATAAATCCAATGTATAAAGCATAAAATTATTCTATGTGGATAAAAGAACTATAAAAATATAAGAGATCTTAGAGGAAAAAAAAGATAAAATCAATATGTTTATGTAACTGGGATAAAGGCTAAATCAAAACAGTCATCTGGAAATTGTTCAGTGCAATTAATTTTACTTTATAGTCATGTTTGTTTAGAATATTTTCATCCTCTTACCACCCACAGCCCTGCCTCCCTTTAATGGTCGCTGGGATGGCTGGTCTTTAGACAGAGGACAGTACTTTATCGTGTGGGCATTGTCCCCGTTGGCACTGCAGAGGGGGCAGGTGTAAGCCCTCAGAATCGGGCACACAACTCTGCCGTCCGGAGTCTTCAGGACGTGGGAGCCGTACACCTCCTCCGGCGCTCCGTTATTTCGGCAGAAGACGCAGATTTTGGGCTCCTGCTTGCTCCTGGAAGCTGGTTTACGCATCTTTCTCTCCATGCCGAACAGATCGAACCCCGCGAAGCTGCCACCGAAGCCCACCTCCCGCTCCGGCTGGACGCCGAGCTGGTTCTGGAAGGGGCTCAGTATCGAGAAACGCTCCTTCAAGTCCAGGATGGAGGCCGGCGGGGGGCTCCCGGACGGGCAGCAGCAGTCCATGTGCCCGCTCTCTCCAACAACACCGCCCGCGATTACGCACGGACACGCCGGGGAGTCGTCCAAGCCCAGGGTCGCTTTCAGGGACTCGGTGATGGAGTTTGGGTTCTGAGGCATGCTGAGCTTATTATTCTTCGTGACCAACGTCGTCAGCCCGAGATAGTCGTTCCAGAAATTAAAGGTATAGTCATAAGGGCTGCGCGCGTTCAAATAGTTGTGATTGAGAAAATCCATGGCCACTTCTGGTCGTTCGCTCGCGGTCAAAAGGTGAAACAACCAGAGTAATCCTTAATGTCTTTGTAGCCAGAGTTCGTCTCCAGGAACGGTTCATGCACAGCGACGTGGTCTCCAGTGTTCCTGTTGTGTTTGAGCGACCAGCAAACAGGCTTTCTGGTTATAAGGAGCAGGAGGGCGGGGCGCTCTCCCTTCAAAACCAAGTTTCTGATCAGGTTGAAAGCAGCCTCTCTTTCTTCAAAGCCACATTTGGACAGACTTGTTTTCTTGCGGGCTGGCGCTTTGTCGACATCAATCATCTTTGTGGCGTTCACAGATTCGGGCATTTTCATAAAAAAGTATTTAATAGTTAATGATTTGGGCAAATGCGCAGCGAATAATTCCGCACACAAAGCCGTACTGTAGTTAATTACATTATTTCAGCGCGAGCAGCAATCAATTAGAGCGGGATGGCTCCGCTCTTTGTTCCCCCCTTGGTAGTAAAACATTACAATTCCGCAGGTTTTGTGAATCAATATCGTTAATCATTGTGCGCGAGGACCATCAACGCCAACTCGGGCGTTCACACACTTTAACCCTTTCTGTGCCAAGAGGGAGCAGAGGCCCTTTGTTCCACACAGCACATCTTATATCACTGCCCAGGGAGAGATAATCTGTGCTGATGCGTTCTGTTATGTTAAAATTCAGTCCATATGAGACAAAGCTACAAACCAAACCCTCATGTGTTCATGTGTCCTCATGCTACAGAGGTTTACAGCTCCATTATAGGGCAAATTGATCTGCACATGAAGATATTGAGTTCAAAAAACAACTCAGATTATGATATTTATTTAATTATGACACAGTTTTCTTACATTTTCTTACATCTTACATAATATATATTACATAACACATTGCCCTGTACACCTACAAGTAGAAACACACATTAAAAGTCAATATAAAATGTGTTTTTACTCTGTAAAAGTTTGATTTGTATCTAAAAAAATAACATCTGTTGAATTAAAGCTGTTTTACTTCCCAGAATTGTAAACTTTATAGAAGCAAACAAACCTTTTAAACGACATCTCAGCGGGTTTTAAACTGTATTAAATGTTTGTCACATGGTCGTAAAATCCAGACAAAACACATGTCAGTCCACGCAGTCAGGATGTAAACACAACATGCAGAGTGGATTTTCAACAGGGGGCAGCAGAGTGCAGTTACAGGTCAGTTCATCCCCTCCTTCTTTTCTCCCCCTGAATGAATGAGAGCTCCAAACAAAACCTACAGTAATGACGGCCACTGGCTGCAGGATGAAAGTCACCCGTGATGCTCCACCTGCCAGATGTCGTTCATATATTTAGATTCCATCGAGGCAATAAAAGGTCACACAGAGAGAGAGAGGAGCTCACAGCCAAACTGCACAGAATCAGACAGGTAGGAATCCAAACCCAAGTAATAAACAATATAAACTCTGACAACCCAGTAATGTGAAGGCAACAAAAACATATTATGGTAGGAGGGTTGTTACCTGGGAAACCTCTCTTATCATTAATGTGACCCTGTTAATCTTGGTAACCATGACAAATTTTCAAAGGGACTATTTCTTTGGTAGAAAGTAGTTCACAACAGTCTAGAGATAGGCCTGTAGATAATCCAAAGTGACAGAGGACGTCACTTTAAAGTTACAGATGAGTTTGTCAAATTAATTCACTTCACTCATTGTTTTGGGGTCGAGCATCGACTGTGTAAAAAGATGGCAACATTACAGCTCCCTGAAAGTGAAACCCTCTCTATCGCCCCCTGCTGACTGGCTGCAGTATAGCTCATAAAGCCCGCCTCCTCCATGTTACCAGATGGGACATGAGTCAAACTATAAAATCAAAATACACGTCAAATAAATGTTTCTCAAACATGGTTTCTGTCGTTATAGTTAGTTCTTATCATGCTGATTTATGTGCAAGTGTTCATTTTTCTTGACAAGTTTATTTTTAATTAGTTATTTGATGTTATGAAAAGGATGACTGACAGCTGTGTTGACAAATCCGGCTCCTGCAGCCGATCTGTTCCTGATTAGCAGAGTAGAGGAGGAACGTCGAGAGGAGACATTGCTAAAACAATCACTACAGTCATTAAAGTTTATATATCTGTGAACGTCTGCTTCAGATCAACACAAAGCTGTTCTGCTGTTAAACACGCCGACGTGCAGGATCCTTGCTGGTTTTTACGGTAATTTAAGTGTGTTTTGGCTCCAAATGACGTCAACATAGCAAGATGGCAGCGCCTATCACGGGCGCTATTTCGGCTTCAATTTCATACAGTGAGAGCAGATGGAGACACGTCGTCCATCTAGTCTTTGCAGTGGAGGCAGAAGTACTTTGGGCACCAACCCTTTAAAGTGAGTCTGGTTAATTGGTCCTGCTTTACATGCTTTTTAACATGTTTTATATTCTGTAGTTTTAAGTGATCAAAAGAACTTGTTGTGTGATTGACGTGTAAATGAAAAAGTACCTAGACAATTTACTTCCCAATACAGTAGCAGATACACCTTCTATATTTACATCTTTAATATAGTCTAGGAAACTACGACTACCAGGGCCACCCTCATAAAAATAATGCTTATGTTTCATGTCATCCTGAAAGCTACAATTTAATAAACACAGTAAAATTATAAATTAAAGCACTGCAATTTGATCTTTTTCAGTTTCTCCACATTGTAAACAGACTTCTGCTGGGGCTGCAAGTGTTTGTGGAGTTCCTAATGTTGCCCTCAGCTGTATTTTTACTTGAAAGCACTGAGCTGTGGCTTGAAGGATGAAATCAGTTCCTCATCTGAATCAACAACACAGAATAACTTCTTAGTTTACCAACAGACCTCCACTATGGCTGCTAGAGGCCTCAGTATAAAGAGTGCTCTATTTCTTGTTCTTAGATGCACGTATCTGGAAAGCTCGTGCGTTTAGAGGGATGTGTGTACTCTGCTGCTCTTGGGTCGTTTGTTTTCACTGTAAATGACCTGCAAGGAGTCTATAAAAGTACAATATATGTCTCTACCTGATCCTGCACATTAAATCTGAGTACATTTGCTCTCCATCAGTAACAGAAGTAATCTCGAGGTAGAATCCGGAGGGAATATGAGCCGCTCGTCCTGAACAGTCGGCTCATTGCTGATCCTGTGATGAAGTGGGCAGCTCAGGAATGTGGAAGCGGCCCTCTTGAAACAACGATAACACGAGTGACTGGTGTTCTAATTAAAACTTCCAGGGGGAGGCTGCGAGAACTCACTGACTTGGAAGGCTCACATCTATTTTTAAGGGATCTAATAAGAATGCGCTACCTTCAGAGAGACGGTGTGATAAAAGCAGAACAAAAGCACGCTTCAGTGAGCTGCGATGTTTTCAGAGGCCATTTCTCGCTGTTCTGTGTGTTCAGCAAGTTAGTTTGAAATAGTATTGACTGCTCATTGGATTTTCACTCCGGAGCCTCCATTCAGCTGCTGCAAAATATGAATTTTATGATGAAGCATTAATAATGGATGCGATCGCCAATTCTCTTTCTGCAAGCCGTGGCAGACTGTGCGAGCAGATTCCTGTGTTGCTGCAGTCTTACTGAAATATTCATGGACGTATCATTCCTTAATTTTGTTGTGACTAAGAGGGATTAATACTCATCCATTAACTAAAGCTAATTCTGCGGCCGCCTCGAGGTTGCATGAGCATATTGGACAAGGAAGTGAGATTAGCAGAGGAATGATGCATAACATCAGCGGGGTGGCTTCGGCTGTAAATCGATTCAGGAGTCACACAGACTAAGTGATTGTTGTGCAAGTGTGTTTTTTTTGCCTGACAGACGGAAAAACACAGATCATCAGGAAAAGTGGTGTCTGGCTGAGGAAGACACTTTGTTTTTTATGATCCAATCATATTTCCTGCATGAGCTCATTAGCGATACGTGGCTCACGTCTATGTTTTTTACTGCTTGTGCTTCATGTGTGTTATGCAATACAAATCAGCCCAGACGTGCCTTTTGCTGAAGTTAGGCTGAGATAATAAGTGATTTATAGCACCATGTAGAGCTAATCTGCTTCATGCATCATGATTATAATCATGAACACATTCTGTTCTGTGATCAGGGCCTTGTATTTTGGTAAACAGAGCCGGATTAAAAGTCTGCTCTATTCATATTTGACACTCTGAATGAATCATTGATGTTATTGTGGAATGCATGAAGACATTTGATCCGAATGTGCTTATATCCTAAAGCCTCTGGATATGAAATAGTAAAACATGTATGATGTCAAAGTTGGGAGTCTCATTATGCAGCAACACAAATCTAAGTTAAAAGAAGCTTTCTATCAGAAAACAATGTTCAAAAATGTGTGTAATTAGACGATTCTTCACGATCGTGTGTGGAGGGCCGATAATGTTTTGATTCATATCTGCCACATGTGAAAATCCAATTTAGCAATTAGCATAAACCTGCCCCTTTTTCTTCTCAAAGCTATAAAACCAATGCTAAATGAGGGCTGTGTAGCGTTAGCTCATGCCGTATTGTTACAGAACTAAACCCCCTCCAGTAATGTTCAACATGTGCCACAAAATATGGATCCTTAAAGTAAATATCTCTGAGGTTTTCATTTAAATAAATGTCTGTTAAGTCACTATCTATCACCGTACGAGGTGATTGAGCCTATGGCCCACTGATGAAAGCCTTTGCATTTGCAGTATTACAGACTGGGTGTCTGTGGCAACATTAATGTAAAAAAAACACAAGCGGCGCCCAGTTAGTGACGCGTTTTCCATCAGCCAGCAGTGGTTGGTCTGCCAGAGAGGGTAGGCGGAGCTAAGCCGCTGCTTTTCCGCTCTCTGCAAGTGTTGCGGGTAAACAGTAATCTACTATGGCTGAACAAACAAAGAAAAGATGGATGACTACAGATACAACTTCAAAAATAAGTGAAAATCCAAAGAAACAAATTCAACGCTCAGATGAAGGCAAACAGTCTGAGAAGGAAAGCGACCGTCAGCCAGGAAAATCAAGAGTTACAACCGGAGCCAACCGTGGACGTCACACATGCAACACTGTCTGGATATCTGGGAAGTGTGCTCCTGCACCGTTTAGCCATTAGCGCTGCCAAAGAGAAACGAAACTGAGATCTTCGAGATTACAAATTTAACGGCCCAAAGTAAATTCTGAAGTCAAATGAAGACATTAGCAGTGGACACTTTACACTTGCAGCCATTAATAATAACTTGCAGACTATGCTAACGCTAACAGCTGGAAAGCTTCTGTGTGACTTTTCCGACGATTAGTTTGCAGCATTTATTGCATCATTTTCAGCATAAATATCCAAACGAAATCCACGCCCATTTTAAAGCCAATATCAGAAACCTAAATGACGATGACTAGCTTTGAATACTTTCAGAAACTTACTATTGTGTTCCCGAGACCCTAAATATCATAGTTGTAAGGCCAGTGTTGATTTGGTTTTCCATCTGCTGTAAAGGAATAATTTGTGTTGAATTATTAACTTCAGATATGGTGTCTCTAACCCTTTTAGGCACATTTCTTCTATGAAAGAGCAGAATGTGTTCTATGGCTGTCTGGTTATCCTTTGTTCTCTGTTGCTTATTTCATGAGGCAATTTTAAGAGTGGCCTTGGAGAGGAGAAAGCATTGGGAAGGATTACACAAAGCACACACACGGGGAAGCTTTCTGCATGTTCCTACACTGCAGCTCGAGGCAGCTGCCTTGGATAAATCATTACAATGCCTTGCTCAAAGATACTTTCGAAGTGGATATCCCCTCCAACTGTATTTAAGCTGATAATCCAGGCCTCGGCACCACCAAAAGGCTTCCTTAATACTGTTTTCATATAACAACCGCCCCCTCCATCTCCATGTTTACGGAGCCTCGTATTGATCACTGAAACAATGCATAATGGGTTTGCAGGAATTGCTGAAAAATCCATTTTGCCATATTGATTGCTGTAATGAAGATGAATGCTGAATCGCAAAGTATGAAAATGGCTCTTGGTGCATTTTTCATATCATTTTTTTGTCACACTAGAAGGACCCGCTTTTTCTTTTTGGGCCTCAAACCCAAAGATTAGCATGTGTTTTCATTCACAGCCATTAGCGCTCTGTTTGTGATTATGCAAATGAGAAAACATGCAGGAAATTTAATCACAGCACAAATTTGATTTCACGTGAAAGATTGCTCGAGGGCAGGGGGGGGGGGCTCGATCACGTAATATTGAGCAACCAAATTATGTTCAATATTTGTTTTCACAGTGGGCCTCCACTCGGACACGCCACCGCTTTATAGGCTTAAGGTTCGCCTCGGTTTGGAGGCTTGAAGTTAACGGCGCTGCACAAGGTTTGATTATCCTTTGTTCTCCCCAGAGATGCTGAATGGAAACTGCAGTTAATGGGAAAGCATTTCCATATCAGCAGCAAAGCATAGCAGCTTGTGTTTATGCATTTTTATTATTGTTGCGTCCCCTGAACCAAATATCTAAGCGCTCACTTTTCTTTTGTTCCCCAGCCGAATGGCAAGAAAATGGGCTCTTTGTAATTGCACATAAACTCAAAGGATGGCATTGTGCTGCTGTGTGTGCCGCTGTAGATAACTGGTGATTAAACTGAATGTTACTCCAGAAGCATGACAGAATTGAAACTAATAAAGCATGTCAGTCAATAAAGGAGGTGGGTCTGTTTATCAAGCTCAGAGATGTAGAACAAACAAATGTCAGGCGGCTTTCGAGAGAGGACGGCTGCGTTAAGTCGTCCTGTGACCCTGAAGTCTCAAGGTAACAACAAAAAAAGGTCATTGTGGGTAATTCACAACAGTTTCAGGAAACACATGTCCGGACCGTTGTTTAAACCCCCTTACAATATGACCTTGATGTATTAATCTACATGCACATTGAGGCAGATGCAATTATGCTACAGAACTGCATAAAAAAAACACATTTCTGAATCAGTACGAGGAAAAATCTCCCGACTAAATTTCGAGATCCTATTTAACTTTTTAGCAGCCGAGCACCTTTCATTGTGCACAGGGCAGTAACACCCACCTGTAGGGTTTTCTTTCAGGTAGAGCTGTGAAGAAACAAAGTACAAATACTTTCCTGTCCTAAAGTAGAGTTCAGGTGTCTGTACTTGTATTTTTCATGTCTTTACTTTTGCCCCCCTACATTTTTACATTAATCAGCACGGTCTACCCCTTACATTTTCTTGTTACTTTAGATTTAATGTAGGGCAACTATCAATTACTTTATTGTGCGCCGCCTCCCCAACATCAGGACCAATTGCAACCTTAATGGATGGAACAATAAACAATTCCAACAAGCGACATTGCAGAGGATTAGCACATTCAAAGCAGCAAAATATTCCCCATCCAACTGATTTGTACATTGGAGCAAAACACCTGTACCATTAAGTGAGTAATGTGCGAGTACTTTCACCACCTCTGGTCTTAGGTGTATCAATCTCGGATCCCATCGGCTATAATCTGAGGCGATATAGCCTCTGGGGACATCGGTGAACGTGCCGGGCGGTAAGAGACTTCCTTTTCCACATGCTGCATCGTCACAGAATCAGTTTTCTTGTGATTTACTTGTTATTAACGGGTCTTACCTTTGCCAAAATGTCAACATGATGCTGATTAGCAAGAAGTAAAAATTCAAGCTTTGTCAGGTCTGTCCTCAAGGAGAAGAAAACTTTTAAAATGCTCGTTTGTTGAATGGATGTCGGATCGGTCTGATGCATTGGGGAAATCTGAGCGCTGAACGGCTTTCAGTGACACAGCGTCAAGGTAATTCATCTCAAGTTAAATTTTTGATCTCGAACAGATTGCTAGCTGTTAGCATACAGATGTCTGTTTATAGAGATTAATAAGCTAAATCGTCAGATCACACTGATGGGAGCCGGGATGTCATCACGGCAGATTACGGTAGCCTGCTTTTGCTCTCCTCACGGACTGTTTTTCTTGCATACACTGCAGCCTGCTGATACGTGATTGGTTAATATTACTAGGACTATAAGTGTAGTTCAAACAGAACACTTGCCTTCCCGGAAATCCACGTCCCTGCCTACAGATTCTACATCTATGTGTTAAACCTTAAGTAAAAGTTACCTCTTCCAAACAACCTGGACTTCCTAACGTCAGTTTGGCATGTCGCGATGATCCACCTCTTCGAATAATGACCCGGCTTATTTCATGGCACTTTTAAACTTGAGTTTCGATCATAAGTTCTGACGTCTTTGATATTTTAAAAACTTAAGTGTAGGTTATAAGAGATTTTAGTTGCCTTTAGGAAATACTGACCCTAAACTTTTAAGAGTACCGATGCTAAATCACCACATGGAATGGTACAAGTGTAAAATCAGGTGTAGGCAAAAGTCCACAGTGCGGTCTGTATAAGCAAGCTACAAAACATTAATGTTACCATGTTTAATTTAGGGGGATTGCACATGAAAGCTGAAGAAACACGGCTTTGGCTTCAGGTTTTATGTTAATGAACTACACTTTTGAAGTTAATTATTTAAGTTAATAGATAGATTTCCCCTCAAGAGTCAAACTACAAATTCACGAGTGTTTGTAAAAATTTTATTTAACTGGCTTGACATTAATTTCAGACTGGGGGAAATTTGGCCAAGCATCAACATGGAGGCTTTGAGCTAGCATGAGGAAAAGAAAGTTTGTCCAGTATCAAGTAAACATGATGCTTGACTGCTAAAGGTAGGACGAGGGTACGATCACATCTCCATACATGCAGTCTTCCTCCAATGCAAGGTTGTACTTTCTTCCACTTCCTCCTTTGTAGGCGCTCGTCACAATCCTTAGCCAACCTTTCTCACCCTAATGAGAGAAGATGTTCAGGCAAACAGAGCATGCATTACATCTTCCATTTTATAAACAATAAAAAGCTGCCAAACCATGCAAGAACAGAGGCCATCGACCACATGCACACTGCAGCTAATTTCCTCAGACATCATGCTACAGGGTTGTAGCTTTAATTGTGTTCCAGGTTTTACGTCTTGCTTTCCAATTGATCAACTGAAAAGAAATGAATAGTGCAAATTCAGAGGAACGGTGGGCCTCATGTCAAGGTTAAACATGTGGTAACCCACAAGCTACCATCAGACAACTGCTCACATCAGCGATTAGCCACTTCCTGGTTCTTACTGTTGAAAGAAAGTGGGTGAACGCCAACATTACCATTTAATATTAAATTCCTTGCTGATGGCAAGTTTAACTAGCCAGCGGTTATGTTGGCTAGGAGGTGGTTAAAGGCTAATGTTAGCTGTTGTCTAACCACAGCAGCTAGAGAGTCATCAAATGTATATTTTACTCTTAAATAAAGTAAGTCTCTTTGGATTCTCTTTATTGTAGTTGCTGATAGAGCTTGGATGAAATGATTATAATACTCCCCATTTTGATCCGATTTGCAAACCTTGAACACAGCAGTACAACATTAAAGCATAATGTGAATATCCCACTGTTAGCATGATGTCAAAGAAAACGGCTACTGAATTAACTTATTACTCACCCACGGCTCTCCCCAGGAGTTGCGCACAATCCAGTAAACCGTGCCATTTTCTACTGACCAGCCTGCTACGGTCACAATGTGGTTGATTGACGGAGACTCAACGTACTCCGAGTACAGACCCCCGGTGTACGCATCAAGTTTATCAGTGGCCATGATTCCACAGCTGAGGAGAGAGGGGTTCAAGTGAAGTCATTTGAGAACATAGAAAAGCAATTTCTGGCCACTGCTGGTAGAAAAATGTAAGCAATTAACTTTCTTTGAAGAGATTAGAATATTTCTAATGCAGTGTTCATAAATCTCAATGCAAAAACATGGTAACATTTGTATACCTGATTGGACCGCCTGTGTAGATTTCAGCCATCATGGCATCCCGTCCACTGATGGCTCCGAAGTCGCCTACTTTCCATAGAGTGTAGTTTTGCACAATGTTGCAGATCCCAAAAGTCAAGCAAGTCCCACATGCATTGAATGGTTTGCATTCTGAGAGAAAAAGAAAGTTTAATTTCACTAGAGTCCATACATAAACTGAATGAATTAAACAGTGGACACAACTGCAGAGTTCTTACTTTGGTCAATGGCCTGGTAGTTGTTGCAGGTCTCATCAGGGATGCCATATTTGTGGGCATACTCCCACACGCCTCCATGATCCCCTCCGTTACAGGTGCCTGACCCAGAGCAGTCGACCACGTGTTGGACAGAGAGATACGCAGATGGCCACACTCCTTTCCTCTTGATGTTGATACGATCTACAATACGGCACAGAGAAGAAGAGTTCCCCAAAATGTAATATTTGTTTTGGAAAAAGCTGGGCTTAAGTCTCAGGAGAGTTGATATCACCAAGAATCCCATCTGTTATTTTGTCACAAGATTTAATTTGCATGCTATTCTTGAGCATGGGTAGATTTCCCTCGAGCAATGCCATGTCCAAATGGGCCAGCTCCAAATTCAGATAACAGTCAACACATGATAGAAATGGTGCACCAGAGCCATGTGTTCGCTACAGCAAACATTGCAATGTTACCAATAGCCATGGCTAGCCAATTTAGCCATATTTCCATGTGCATGCTTGTGTGCAGTGAGGTAGGAAATAAAGCCATGAGTTCTCAATTTGGGTTGTTCTTAGCCTCAGGAATATTGCATAGTTTGGGAAGCGTTTTCATTTGCTTTTTGCCAAGTGTTGACCAAGATTGATAGCACTTCCTTAGCTGTATGCAACATGGAGCTAAAGCCAGCAGACCATGTCAAAGACTAAAAGCAGGGGGTGACGGGGGCTTTGGTTTTGGAGAAAGAAAAAAAACAAATGACACTTGTAAGTCTTTAAGAGACATCAGGCCAACCTGCCCTGCTAAGCTAATCACTTGCCAACTTAAATTTAGTTTAAGTTTTGGTTTTTAGTAAAGTTTTGGAACACCCTCCATTTATACATAGTGAGTCTTACCGTTCTTTTGTACATAATATTAAAACCTGGCTAAAAAACAACCAGACCTGCCAACGTGCCTAGCCACTGCATGCTTGCCCCGTCTGCTCTCGCTCCGTGTTCTTGCCGACTGATTTTATGCCGCGATGTGTGAATAATTTGTGCCGATTGTTTGCTTGTGTGACGTCCTTTACAATGTCACGTTTTAACATTTTACGCTGCTTGTGCCATGTCTTTTGTCATGTGATCTTTTGAGTCATGTTTTAACTGCTTGTGTTGATTGTCTGCTGAATATTTCCTTGTATTTATTGTTGCCTATATGTCCTACTTTGCGTGATGCTGCTGTCCCAAGCTTTTTTAGGATGTTTAGTTTAGTTTGCCTTTTCTTGTTCCGTTTTTTATATGTTGTGTTTTATTTGTTGTTTTAATGGTCACCATTACATCAGGCTGAGGGACAGCAGATGAAAATTAGCCTTTTGGCTATTACTGGAAATAATCTGAATGTTTGAGAGGTCTAATGTGACCAGTGTCATCAAAAAAAATAGGCCTACTTTGTATTTTCTCTTCCCTGAAAGTATCAGCAGCATGTCTTGGAATATCCAGTACAACAGAAACACCATCATCATTTGCTGAGCCAACAGCCACCACTAGTTAGAAAAATGTTTAAAGATATGACCTGCCATGGCACTGGTGCTGCCATGAGCCCAGCAGGAGCCGCAGTACTGAGGGATGTGCTGGTTCCGAGTCGTACTGGCGTAGTTGATGCCGTTGACATTCCTCCAGTCCCAGGACTTTGGCAGCTGATCCAGGTTCAGAAGTTCGTGAGGACGAGCTGCGGTTCTGTGAGAGACAGAGGACTGAGTCACTTTACAGGCACATTGAGATTCAAAGGGCAGCAGGTTCACAGTAACACGGCCTCCCTGTTGGGTTCTAAATCACACACATCCTGCGTCTCAGGAAGCAGCAAACTCACAGCAGGTGAGTTCACTGTGCTGATCACAAATCAGGAGAGACTCAGGAATGTGGTCAAGATTAATCCCAGTTAACTACTGAAAGGGCATTAAATCAAGTCAGACATATGACAACATTAGTTAATGCTGTTAGCGACCAAAGCTGCAGGCTAACCCCACAGAGCGAGCACTAAGAGAAGATTTGATATGCATGACTTGATATGTAAACTCATCCTTCTCATTGGCTTGACTATGGGATTAATCCTGCAAACCCTGAGGCTCAAAGTCCCAATATCATCATCTTAACCATCTGTAACTGGTGATACATTGAAGAAGATGTCTATATATCATTTAGAGATCTTTTAAATCCATTGACAGACGAGAGTATGAGCTAAAAAAGTCAAGAGCCAAAAAGTAAAACTCATCAGTCAACTCACTTCACCCCAAACTCCGGTTTCCTGGGCACTGGATGGTAACAACTTGGCTTCTTGCTAAAAAAGTGTCTTCCTGAGACAGCAGGTGTCATGAGCACGAAAAGAAAAATGACAAACGGAACCATGGTGAACCACAGAGCATCAAACAACAAGCTGCATGCTGCTTTGCTGTGGCATAAATAGCCCACAAAAAAAGGGAGAGAACGAACCTGCTGTGAGTCATCAGGCTAATCAGGCTTTATTGATCTCACCTGGGAGTAGCTCTGAGTCAGAGCAGATCACAGGCAGAGTTTAGAGCAGGAATAAGTGGACAGTTTCTGTCAGGGTCCGATTAGATAAAAAGAACATGTTTGCTAACCAGACCAGAACTGTACTTTTGATTTAGCATTTAATTGCTGATTTTAAGTGATCTTGTAGCCTAAACTTGTCTTAAGCTTTACTCTTAGAGGCAATTGACTGGTCCCAACTTGAAGCTTTGTGTTTTGATATTTCAAGCTGTGAAATAAATGAAATTGTAATAAAATGTGATTCAGGAATAGGAGATTTAGTCGCATGAATAATTCAATCTTTTAACTTTGAATTAATTTAATGTCCTTTTAGTTTAAAAAAAACCCAATTTTTTGACCATTTTACCTTTATTGATAGTGCAGCTGAAGAGAGACAGGAAGTATGGGGAGAGGAGAGTGGGAGACGACATGCAGCAAAGGGCCGAGGGCGGGAGTCAAACCTAAGGCATCACAAACTGTATCCTCTGTACATGAGCCTGCTCTACCAAACCAGCACCCATTGCCCCTCTAATGTAAAAAGGGCAACAAAGTGAGCAAACAATATCATCTCTCAGAAACTGGTGCTGCCCAAACCACATGCAATGCAAATTGTCAAAACAATTCTTTTATAGGAGGGTTTAAGTTAGAAGACAAAGCTTCAAGTACCTAAATACCTCAAAGAAAAAAATATATATCTGACATTTTTTAAATGTGTTTCTTCTACCTCTAGGGCTTCACTTCACAGACTAAGACATACTGTATAACACTTTTTAATAGTTTGTGATTACACTGTAAATTCTAACAAGTTAAGTTTACTTAAAGAAATTAAGTAAAAGTAAGTAAAAGAACTTAACTGTGTCGAGTCATGTGAAATGATCATGTGTTATATGAGTAAGCTGTACTTTTTAAATAAGTGAGCACTTAATGTCTCCAAGTACACTGTAAACCCTGATCAGTTAGTTCAACTCAAACCAGCTGAGGAAACCAACTCTTTTATTTATTGTTAAGGTAACTTAAGTAAATGAAGTAAACAGTTCCCATTCCATTCAGTGTGTTGAACTTAAAATGAGTATTTGAACTTATCAATGAAGTAAGATGAACTTAGTTCAGTAGTTTATCTTAAAACTCTCCTGTGTCGACTCATTTCAACTGAGGAAACCGATTACCTTACACCTTTGAAGTTGCATTAACACAAAACAAATACCGTAAAATTTGGTGTATAAGTCGCACTTTTATTATCTATTTGTAGAAACATGTATTGGTTTTTTTCAACAGCTTCCATGTCATGTGACCCAGTGTCCTAAAGTCAATGTCAGATGTTAACACTCACTTGGACGAATGAGACACACCTAATTACATTGGATTTAATTGATGCTAATATTTAATATTAATATTTTTATAGAAAATTGACTAAAAAGGTTTTTTTTCCCAGTTTTTTTCAACAGACGTGCACCGTCATGATCGCCATAGCAGCCGCCACCCTTACAACAATGAATGTTACCGCTTCCGCTAGCTACCACGCTAACTGTGATCAATTACTTCAACTAAAAGTGTTTCAAAAATTAGTATCAATCAAAATGAGTAAGTACCACAATAATCCTTTTTGAGTTACTGCTAATTCATTGGGAAGAGTTACGTCAAATTTATTTGAGGGTTGAGTTAACTTACTCAACAACCACTGCAGGTTTTCTGCACTTTAAATGGTTGCAAAGTGATTTTCTGTTGAAATGTTAAAGAAAGTGATGCAAAGCGGTCACATTTTGGACACTGATATATTCTGGAAGTAAAATAGTTATATATATAGTAATATTAGAATAACAATAGTATCATCATTAGTATCACTCTGAAGATATTGATTTTGGAGTAGCTGAGACCAGTTTAAATCCTTGGTGGTATGAGTTGGAAAACGTAAACACTCCATAAATGCAGTTTTTTGTTGAGAATTCAAATCTATTAATCTTTTCAAAAAGCTACTATAAAGTTATATTGATCCATTGATCCTCGACAGAAGCTCATCACCACGCTGTCTGTTCACGCTCGTCACTTTGTCTTTCTGTTTGTGCTCTCGCAGCCTCTGAGATAACAAAGACTTTATCAGGCTTCACTGTGCGGCCGCAAACAGAGCATGATGCTAATTGACTGGCTGCCATCCTCCCCCATCTGCAGGAATAGAAAGTCATATTTAATGCGTTGATTAAAATCTAATCCCTCCATGTGAGTCGGAGATGAAAGTAATTCTGGTGTAATGGAGACTATTAATATTTAGATATAGAAAGGAAACCAGATCCCAGCTTTGCAATCAGCTGGAGGATGGTAAATTATATTTAAGGCTGCCAGAGAGAAGAGAGAGAAGAGAAGCCTGCAATGCAAATAAGTTTGACTCCTTTCCAATGAACATTTTTCTCTTCTCTTTCATATATCATTTTTATATATTTTTTTCTTACTTGTGACTTATTACGAGACCCTCTTGGTTAGCGTGAATGAGATTATACACCATTTATCAGCAGGCAGATACCGAACAAGACTAGGTCAAAACTTAGTATGTGGCTGACTGCATCAGGTCAATGTGTGGTATTGTGGGCAATGTGTTACAAGGACTCTCCTCATGAGGCCGATGACAACGTGTTTGAAAGCAGGTGCGGACGTAGGTGAGGGCAGTGGAGGAGCAGCTCAGCCTACTCCCCGAACAAAGTATCCAGAGCCGTATAGACAGAGAGTCGCGTCAGTGGAGGTCCAATATGCTCCATGATCCGCCATTGCAACTCTCTCTCTCTACGGCTCTGAAAGTACCGTCACTCGCTCAGTCAGTTACTCAGTCAGTCACATACAGACTGGTGTAGGGCTAACCTAGATGGTCAGCCAAAAATAATGTTTTCTCATTTTGAGAGAGTACAACTTAACCTTATGTACGCTGCAGAATTCAAACGGTAAACAATGATATTTTAGGCGGTAGATGCCTCCAACTTTATGTCAAAACTTGGCCTGCTGACCTTTACCCCATCCAACGCCTTTGAAATAAACTAGAACACCGAATTAAGAGCCAGATCAAACAACCTCAGTGTTGCACCTTACTAATGCTGCTGTGGTTGAGCTGGTTCCTGCAGCAAGGTTAAAAAACCATGTTTCTTACAAGGCTGAGGATGTTTTTTCGCAGCAGATTAACAGGATGGCTTTGAAATGAGATGTTCAGCTATCACTATCATCTAAAAATTAAGTTGGGTTTAGAAGTTGTTCAAAAGATACTGGAACAACTGATTGTTTCAGTGTGAAATCTTTTACAAGGTTCAGGCTTTTGACACAATCACCCTGTTGATGCAGCTGATATTCATTAGCTGTTGAGAGTGAAACTGGGAGCTTGAAACTGTAGTTATGATGCCCCCTTCTTTTGTAGTGACTCTACTCTTACTTAAAGGATAACTTCAGGATTTTTTAACCTAGACCCTATTTTCCCATGTGTTTGTGTGTAAGTGACGAGTGGAGACAACAGTTATTGAAATCGATCCAGTATTCAGGGAGGGAGCACCGGCCGGCAGCCACCAAATGAGATACAATGTAACTAAATGGGGCACCGCGTATACGCCAATATACAGCCACTAAAAGCGCTTGTTTTTGCTACTGACAGGCTCAGATCGTTACAATAAGTGTCTGACACACTGTGGCAGCCATTACCTTATGCTCTCTGTTGTTGTCTGTAACCAAGTCTCGCTCACGGAGAAGTCTCGCACGAGACCGTAGTTGTTGCAGGAAGAAGGAGAGAGGAGTGAGAGAAGTCGAAGACAAAGAAGGAGAGAGGATCTTCAGCCATGACAATCTTTTAGATAGCACTGAGCAACGCTTTCTGTACTCCAACACAACAAACAGCACTTCTCCCTCTTCGTCTTCGTCTTCTCTCACTCCTCTCTCCTTCTTCCGGCAACAACTACGGTCTCGCGCAAGACTTCTCCGTGAGCAACTTACACACAAACACATGGGAAAATAGGGTCTAGGTTGAAAAATCCCGAAGTTATCCTCAAGGATTGCATACTTTGGCTGTGTAGAATATCTTTCCTTTAGCGCACGACACACACCTGTGTCGGTATGCATGAGATCAACTCCAGTAGAATTTCATGTGAGCTGAGGCTGCTTCCCCCCTGAAATAAGATCATTATGTGTGGGCAGAAATATAAAATAAGGCTGCTTCTGAAAGCTGACTTTGATATCGGATGAACAAGGTTATTTTCTTGACAACAGAAGCCGTGAAACGGAAAAATACATACATACATAAATACTGCTGAGCTATCTGTATGCTGATATGCTGCTGTTTTATTATTATTATTATTATGACATTTGAGTGTATGGAAAGTTAAATATATGAAATATATGAATAAAACTTGAAACTATGGAATGAAGTCAGAATATATTCAATTTTAGTTTGAATATATGAAATAAAACGTCTTTAAAACACGGGCACTATAATGTGTTTTGTATGTGGAATATTATTCTAATCACGGTGGTGCAGTGGTTAGCGCTTCACAGAAAGTCCCTGGTTTGAATCCCAGTTCTGACGTAGGGGGCCTTTCTGTGAGTTGGCATGTTCTCCCCGTGCATGCATGGGTTCCCTCTGCTTCCTCCCACGGTCCAGAGACATGCTCGTTAGGTTCATCGGTGACTCTAAAATTGCCTGTAGGTGTGAGTGTGAGCGTGAACGGTTGTCTGTCTCTATGTCTCAGCCCCTGTGACTGACAGGTGATCAATCCAGGTGTAATGAGTGTGTGTTTTTACACGGCGTTCAGGCGTTGCTGAGGCAAAACGTGCGTGAGGTGTAAACAAACAGCGCGTGCTTCAAAAATACACACACGGCGCTGTTCCACACTGTTTTCACAGACGCCATTTCACCTCTGTTACTCCCTCTGATGCTGGCTCAGAGGTGGAACGACTTCGCCCCTCCGTTCCGCCTCCGTAATAATGTAAAGGGGCTATATACAGCTTGTATAGGTTCCAGACCCCCCGTGACCCTGACCAGGATAAGCGGTATAGATAGTTGGATATTAGTCCATATAGATGTTGCTCCGAGAAGTCTGTCACTGTGAGTGAGTGAGTCAGTAAGGAATGTAGTGGCGTTCTTGAATCATGGAGAGATCATCAACACCCTTGTGAATGCTTTAGTGGGCCAAAATAACACAAGGATCATAATTAATACTCTTTCAATGTGACTCCAGTGAACCTCACAGGCCTGAGCCTTCTTCAAGATAGATAACAACCTGTTCGCCTACCTACTTCAGGGTGTAAATGACCCTATAAACCCTCTATATGTTGCATACAGTGTTTTTATTCTGTCCTTTCTTGTGATTGGCTGGCTTGACTCGAATCAGGAAGTGCTCCGCGTGCGTACACATAAAAAAAACCCTATCAAATGAAAGTTAAACGGCGGCTCGTTCACTGACATGATGGCTTGTTACTTGTGTATCAGTGTGATATCTCCATGATTAGCATCGTTAGCTGCCTCCATGAGCGTGTCCCCTTCCTCATTAATGTCAACAACATCATTAGTGCGCTCCCGAGTCAGGTGATTGATTTGTGTATGAGAGTGTGTGCTGTGTGTGTGATGTGAGTGCCCACAGACACATAACTGTTGGTTATATTTCTGTGTGTGCATGTGGGGAGGATAATAATATCCGTGTTCACTGATCCGTGTGAATCTCAGAGGTCAGTTAAATTTCTCTGACATTTCCTCAGGAAGATACCTCACCCACACATACTCTGTCCTCACCTGTCAGCCGCCATGAAGGAGTGAATGTCAGATAACTGACAGTTTGTTTAAAGGAGAAACCGAGTGCAGGTTCATACAGGCAGCTCGAATCAATTTTATATAACAGACTGAGAAAAATGTGCAAGCCCTTTTTTTAAGGTCAGATTTAAAGACACAATTGCATTTAATTACACTACTTACTTATAGTTATGGTAGTTAATGTTTACACGGCTGGCCCAAGCAGCTGGATTCGCGAGATCACAAGATCACGGGAGAACTACGTTATCATGCGAGAATTGCGAAATCATGCAATAACATCAGTGTTAAACAGAACAACACACAAACAACAGTTCAGTTTGCCCCTCCGAGGTTGATTATCTGCTCCTTTGGATATCATTACATGATTTTTGTGCTCCTACCATGGCTGAGTACACTACTTAATTAAGAGTTTTTTCCAAGATTTCAGTGTGTTGTTGTTGTGAAAACGGGAGTCTGTACCGGTCTGTACATGGTGTTTTATTTTGAAATGACCGGATGCTGTAAGCTGTTTTTGTGTGTGACTTCCTGTTTGGAACGATCTGCTCTGTTCAGCTTGACGCGTGCTTGAAGCGGCCTCCGTCAAAAATAGACCCTCTTTAGCGGCGCAGAGCGGAGAGACGCTTCTGGGACGCGCCGGTTGCTGTGGAATCACGAGATGTTCTTGTCTAACTTGGGCCTCCAGCAGCTAACATCCTAAGAGCGGTCAAGTTTGTTTCAGTTAACTTGGGCTGTCATGGTGCTCAATTTTTATAACCGCGGTGAAACACCGCCGCCCCAGCCCGCTGCCGGAGCATGTTTTGTTTATTAACTACAGCACGTCCCCCAGACAGTAAAACATCATCGACCTGAGTAAACACAGTATGAGCGGAGTTTATTAACCACTGCTAAGTTCGTATCCTTAATTGTTGAAATGAAATCCGTGGTGACGGGCCAGTTGTTGTTGTGGTGGCTAAATAAGCACGTAGCGAGACTGTACACGGGCTCAGCTGCGCCGATTAAGACTTAAATTTGTAAGAGATGCAGGACGCGTACCTAGTAACATCACTGGGTCACGTGATATAAAAAAGTCATGAATTTGCAACTTCACTTTGGGGTATTTTTTAAATAGTTCCTCTGTTGTATAATGTTCACGTTTGAAATGGAAATATTCAAACATAAGAGTGAACCAAAATGTCATTCTTGATAAGTTTAATGTATGAATGGTTTCTGTACAGTTAAAGGGCCATCCTCAGTCAGACTAAGCAACACCACTGTCGTATTTATTTTAAGGTTCGGGTGTTTAAAGGCAGCAAACTTTCCTTAGAAATCTTTTTCATGAGCAGAAAATCACTCGCAGAAACTGGGCGGGTTGAACAAATACAAAGAGTTTAAAAGCAAATGTCTGACACACACATGCAACTTTGCAACTGATTTCATCATTTTATCATCCAGCCCACTCCCCTCAGTGAATTCTAACCTACTTTAAGGTGACATTGTCTTAAAAAAAGACATGCACTTTAACTTAATTGGAAAATATCCTTGGAAAGTCTGATTAATTTAGAAGCAAGGGAGCTGATTTCAATATGTTGCACAATGTTTCGTACATGCTCACTGTCTTTGTGTTTTGTTCCAAATGGTTTGTATTGTGTGTTTCTCCGTTAACATTGTTTCTAGAGGTGCATTATAAATAAAGTTTTGAACATTTCTTCTAAAAAATGTAGGACCTTGCCCTGGATGAAATGACTCGGTCATTTGTAGTGTAGACCTCTCGCCGTCTCAAAGCGGCCCCATTTTCCAGTTGAGGAGATTTCAAAGGCTCAGTGCCGAGCTCCTGCCTCCCCGGTGGAACCACCTGTCCACCCGCGCCAAATCCCTCAGCCTCAAAGTTCACCGTCGGGGGTTTCGTCACCCAGCGAGCCATTTCACATTCGATCGGCTCAACTGGCGCTAACAAAGCTGCAGCGATGACAGACTTGTTAAGCACATTTCAGTCATCGCAGTCATAAATGCTTTTTAATAGAGAGAGCATTAGAAAGTGGTCAGAGGACTTAAACCTGAGGAATGGGGGGCTCAGAGGAATCCCGGTGATCTTTACCAGTCGTGTCATAAAGCCGATAATGTTCACGGCCCCTGTGGTTCATAAGACGTGAGGGGGACAGGAAGGTTAAGCAGACAGGGAGACTGGAGGGACTAAATCAGATGCATCAATTCAGTCAGGCAGTCATAACCCTCATAGAAAGGAGACTAAAATCTTGGGTTAGAATAATATCAGTCTTCAGTTTGTTGGCTCATTAAATTTTGTACTTATTTGTACTTTTTATAGATCATTACCTCCTGTAAGGGATGCATGTTTTCCATCATGTTTAGTGGTGGCGTCCGAGCAGCATATAGGGCTGCACAATAAATCGAATATTAATCCCGATCACGAGTTCGGCTTCCCACGACTAAATAAACATGACTGACAGCGATATTGACGTTTTAAATTTGTCACCGCCTGTAGAAAACTCTGCTTCATATCAAATCAAGTGCTCCCCAAACTAACAGCCACTCCCCGCACTAACAGCGACCCGCCACAGGGGGCGATCGAGAGGTTTGGATTCAGTCAGACATCTTTAACAGCGACGTGTACAGCGCAACACCCTATCCACCCAATTTTTCAAAGACAGACTGACATTACCTGAATTCATGTAAAATTTGTACAATAATGTCCCAGAATGCAGCACAACATGGAACTGAAAGTTTAGCTATTTAAATGTCAAAGCACATCAAAAACATTTTTTCCCTAAAACTAATAAATAATCGCGATTATCATTTTGGCCATAATCGTGCAGCCTGAGTTGAAGCAATGTCTGACAAATTTACTGCAATGCTTTCTCCCAAAACTTCATCTCAATGAATACCTAAGATGCCGTATCAAATGTGTGAAAAACTTTCGAAACAACTGCAGTTTTTTTCACGTACCTTGAAGGAATTTTTGTCTTAAATTTGAATAGTCACATCTGAGAGAAAAGGTAATGAAGGCACAGGAAATGTAGAAGGGATGACATAAAGCATTCTGCTTCTAGTCTTGTTATTGTGTCTGCCTTTTGCACACTTTACTGTACAAGTTCTAAGTTGGACTTGTTCAACCAAGTCCAGTTGCCTTCTGTATTAAACAGACAACTTTACTGCATGAAGGCCATAGTGCCAGACTGAATTTTCTTCATTTACTAATTGTATTTTGATCCGTTTTCAAATCTATACGGATAAAAACATTTCAACAAATGAGCATGGTTAAGCAAGTGCTTAAGCAAGTTTCTAAATGTACCTGATTTAAAGCTCCTGTGAGGAACTTTCTGTTTGTGTTGATTTTGGCGCCCCCTGTGGACAAAGCCGTACCTCTTCTATCTTTGCTGATTTTGTCCTGTACATGCCTAAGTGGTGGTTTATGTATAAGTGTGTGGTTCATTTG
This sequence comes from Semicossyphus pulcher, assembly GCF_022749685.1. Lineage (NCBI taxonomy): Eukaryota > Metazoa > Chordata > Actinopteri > Labriformes > Labridae > Semicossyphus > Semicossyphus pulcher. The sequence goes on from NW_027211693.1 coordinate 8,301,406, forward strand.
TATCACTCACTTCGCTCACAGAGCAATATTTGCCCTGGAAGATGTAAACAAAGGCAGCGTGCAGTTAATCGCTTCGTTTGACACCTACCCCCCGCCAGCGGTCTCAGGCATTAAAAATAACTATCTAGAAATAATCAATCTTGTCGCTGATGGTCTGGTTTGTAATCAGAATTAATTTCAGTCTGTTTCATATCCAGTGAAAAACTCCTCACAGGAGCTTTAAACATTCAGACCAGTGTCTCAGAGTGAAAGAGCTGAACTGACTTTATATTCCCTCTTGAAGAAATAATTCATCCTTTTTTCTTTCAGCTCTTTCTGTCGAGTTTCTGCTCTGCACTTCCCAGAGAGAACTTATCCATCAAACAGTGAGAGCAGCTGTGTGAGGACGTCCTGTGGAGTTTCTGTTAATAATGTTTGATTCTGTCTGCATCGCTCTTTTCTGTTTGTGCTAACTCGCTCTTTGTTGTTCTGTTTATTAGTCGCCCAGCAGCACCTCGGGGCCGGCTGTGTTTATTGATTGGTTGATTGGTTTGTTTACATTTAAACACTTTTTTTCCCCCCCACCATGCACGCTGTTCAGGGAAATCGCATTATGCACTGTTCAGCTGTACAGAAGCCTGCAGAAGGGAAATACAATGTGCACTCATGCACCACGTGGAGATGTCAAAATCAATGTCGTTTCATTCTCTCCAATCATTCACCCCCTACCTTCATCTTTTTACGCTCCAGCAACTGAAAAAAGTGCACGATTTTTAGTTACAACAAATGAATGCATCACAAAAAAGCACCACTTCCTGTTTGCCGGAGGATTTTCCAGGAAAGTATCTAGCAGATGGTGTTTAGAAACAGCTAATATAAAAGCTTTTATAAAGTGGACACAGGTGAATCACCATCATGTTGTATTAGTCGGTGACACAGCAGGAGCAGCGGAGCATAAAAGTCCTTTTTTCACACTGCAGCTACATTATCTTTCCCTGAGTATCGTCTGTCAGATGCTACTTAAGCCCGCAGCCCAAGCCATCCTCTGGAACATTTACTGTTTATTTGGCTGTGCAGTCCTGCAGAACTGAGCCCTGTTGGGAACAAAAGGTCACCTGACACACGTGAAGCTGGTGTTTTGTGTATTCCAGCTCTAGCATGTCCTCCTCTTTGTGCTTTTATCCCCTCAGTACTCTCTTTTAAGGCCCTTGGAGACTGGAAAAACATCCCTGGAGCACAAACTGTGGACGTTATGAGTTTGCTCAGCCCTCCTGTCTATAGGCTTACCTTCCCCTGCCCTGAATTTCCTTTCCTCTCTTGTCCTTTAGCTGGTATTTCGCATGTTGTGCCAGCAGTTCCCCCCTTCTGCGATGTAATTTTTGTTAAACAAGTCTTTCAAAGTCAAGAAAAAGAATCTGGGATGCCTGAATGGTTGATTCCCTCTAATCCCCTGACTGAACTGCCCCCCTCCTATGTAGTGAACGTATAGTTGTGCGTGCATAGATTCTGCACCGTAAGGTCACATTTGTTTGGCTGGCTGGATCACCACCACAGAGGCCTAATCCTGCAGAATTAGTCCATTCAGCGACCACCTCTTGACCAGGAGGCATTGCCCATTAAAATGGTTACAAAAGGAATGCCTGAGTCCTTTACAAAGGGAGCTTTTTTCTCCATAAGGTAAAGGTAGCCCACAGAGTGAGTTACAGTTCCTTCAACTCAGTTTGAAGCCCTGTGTTGCAGATTTCATTCTGCACGTTGACTGAGCTTATTAAACATTTAGAGAGCGTAATTGGAGCATGTGCAGGCTGTACCCTGATAATTACTTGTCCCACAGAACGGTGCAGCTGAGCAAGCTTTGATTTTATTTTGTGTATGAATCAAGAGTTGCTCTGTGTGATCGAGAACAATGGAACTACGGAAGGTTTCTCCGACAGCTTTAAAACACATTTAACACATTATGGGCATGTCTGTAGGAAATCCCCACATCTTCTGGCAGCAGGATATTTCCTATCTTTCTTTTCCATGATGAATGTTACCAAGATGCCACATTAGATTACTCCTCTTTTTCAAACTGAGACCCAATTCAAGCAAGAGCTATCTCCCCCTGTTGAGTAGTCTTGACAGAAGCAATTTCCGAGTTCTAATCGAAAGATTTCTTCATTGGTACAATCTACTAAATACCAGAGCGGACTCACAGCGGCAGCAGATGTGTCCCCGCGTCCTCACACACACTGGAGCCGATTTGTGCTGTGAGACTTGCAAAGAAGCACAGAGAATATGAGCTGAATGTTAATTTGAAGTTAATGAATGTGTAGATGCGTTCATGGTGAAAGTATTCTGTTCCTGCATGGATTATCTTTTCTGCCTTTGCTCCAAAGTTATCGGGAAAAAACTGATCCACTCATTCAAGATGACTTCTGGCAGGAAACTGATGAAAGCAACAGCACGTAATGCATCCATATTGTACACTAATGTTAACAGATATTCATTTAACATACAGGTAGGTAAAAGACGTTCATGTGCTAATGGTTTTGTACTATTTTGAAGCTGGTGCATCAATTAAACTCACTGCAGAACACTATGGACATTTTTTACAGCTTCACTTTTGAATAAAAAGTTGAGTTGTTTTCAGCTTCTGTCCCAACTTTTTTTGCAGCTGTAAAGTTGTGGCGTGTTTCCCTCATCCCTTCAAGTCATCTCACTACTTTCAACTATTGATAAAACTTATAAAAATGGGTCTGAAACAGAAGAAAGTCAGACGATAAGAACAGGCTGAACAACTCGACGTGCTTTATGATCTTATTGGCAAGATGACAGTGTTTGCCAGTGCCAAATTTCCCATTCACAACTTTGCAAAGGCTGAAAGTTTTTATAACTCACCTGTTTAAGTTACATAAAGGCTGAAAGTTTCCTGCTGTAATGTGCCACTGGACTTGACCCCTTGCGTTTCCACTTTCTTGTTCAAATTACATCTTGGATCAAATCCAAAAAGCTGTTAATTGCTTGAAAGGAGATTATCTTTTATTTGTTGTCACTTTATGTTTGAACACCACAAACCAACTCTTTTACGTCCAGGAAGTTCTCACATATATCTTTGCATTTTATGTCAACAACTTCTCTTAACTCAACTTAAATATAGTAATCCACAAACCAACTGACTTTAGGTTGGCTAGATATAGAAAGATATTTACTTTATTGATCCCAAACTGGGACATTGTGCTGTGCTTATGATACAGCAACAGGTTATAAAGCAAAAAATATAGTACCAGTTAAATTATAAATATACAGTCAACATAAATACCGATATAGTACATATAGATAGTGGTTGTAGTGCATGAGTACAGTACAATGAAATTGGATGGCTGTCCTGACCAATGCAGCTGAAAAGGAGAGACGTAAGCCGCCGCGTCTATGCGCCCATCTTGCTCAAAGAACTCACATATACATACCCTAGAACACAGAGAAATTACACTATGCAAAAATTAAACTAAACTATACTCAAATAATGTAATGAAAATATAAAACATAAACATACAATATAATAGGTGTGGGAATCGCAGCTTAACTCATGATACGATACGTGGCCTACGATAGCGATAATATCACGATACAGCGATTCTGCAATAATTGATGTTTTGCAAGAAAATCATATAATAAACAATACAGCATGATTACTGATTAACTTTAGAAATATCTGCCAAATATTTGTAAATTAAAATATCGATATTTGGTGCCAGCCTGTTGATAATTGTACTGCACGAGTCACAACGACAATATATTGCTGTATCAATAGAATGTCCCACCCCTACTTTACAATTAGGGTAGGGGTGTTGATGTGCAAAAACAGTGTGCAAAGGTTTTGAATGTGCAAAAAGTTAACGTGCAAAGTTAAAGCAGAACAGACTTGAGAGCCGTGCGATGATACAGAGACTATGGGGATACATAAACAGTACATATAAATATAAAGCATTTCAAACTAGACCATTGTGTTATAAAATGACTGGCAAGTATTGTGAGCTCTTTATATAGTTAATCTAAAAAATGGCGTGTCTTATTCAGTCATCACATTGCAGACATGAGTTTGAAACACTGATAATAAATGAAATAGTCCATACGACCCTTTTGTTTCCCCGAGTCAATGTCATGTCATATCGAGTTTTTTTATAATATACAGGAGCAACCATCACTTAATGAAGCATTCAACTATCTGCATCCCTGCTTTACATTGTGTTATCGGTGTGTTGCAGTCTGCTTGGCCCATCTGTTGTTTCTGCTTGGTAGGACAGGCAGGTGGTCAGCCGCTAATGTGCCCCAGCTTTGGACCACCATTCATCTCAGCCCACTCATTCTCCACACGGTGATCAAAAGCAACTTGGCTGCTAAATATACAAGCTCATACATATGCATGACACGGCGAAACAGTCTCCGCTGACACCCATTAGTTGTACAGTCACACTGTGGAGGCCTATTTGGAGAATTTGCATGCGGACATTAAGCAGATTAATCACGAGTGACAGTCGAGGGAAAGCTGCGGTCAGAAACCACACGGGAGCCAAGATGGACTCTGACCTACATGTACCTGCTAGATTGCATGGCCTGGTTACTTTATGAGATTCAAATGATTAAAACGACCCACTTTCCTCCTGGCACTGTGACGTGAACGCACACACACATAAAAATAGTCCTTTCTCAAAAAAGCATATCACATTTTTGGATAGTGAAATGTAAAAAAGGGAATTGTGTCCCAGGAATTCGAGGCCGTCTCTCTCTGCAGGCCATGTTTTACAGATATGAATATTGTTTTAATTTTTGCCACAATGCCTCATTCATACTGAAACCCTCACTGCAGTCAATATGAGATGTAGAAAAATAAAACCCTTGAAATTGATCCAGTAATTCAGGGCAGGAACTGGAAGCTCAAAGGCTGTATTGGCCTTGCTGCAGCTGTTCTCTGCTATTGAGCGAGTATCAGCAAGTGAGGCTGTGACCTGGTTTTTCATTCAACAAACTATGGAAATATATACTAATTAAAACTTTTCTTTTTACTTATATTTCATCAATTCTCAGGGACAGAAATATTCTCGATGTTTCAGATTGAAGTAAGTGATTTTAGACAATAAGCCAGGTCTTAGAGAGAATTTTCCTTTCTTGTGTCTCTTTGTAACCTGATCGCTCAGAAATACTTGAAATGACCAGGACGTCTATACACTGCATTACCTGTTGATGGAACCTAATGTGCATATGGGAGAAGACGAAAGCATTTCTTACACATGATTCAGGTTATGTTTGGGCACCTTAACTACTTGGTTATGTTTAGTTGAGCCAGACAGATGTATCGCTACACGATATTATCAGGCCGATTCATGCTTGTCACCAGTGTTGGGGATAACGTTATAAAAGTTAGCGTTACAAAGTAATCCGTTACTGGAAAATAATTGCCTTATTTCCCTTTTATGTTTGTCGCCAGAGAGTCCCAGAAGCACTGTTTCTGTTTCTCTCCTGCTTCTTGGCTGATAGCTGCTCACCAGCGGAAGGGAAACACAGCTGTGTCAGTGTGCATGTGTAGCGAGCTAATTCAAATAACGAAGAGGACAGCGTTTACTTTGTGGAAATACTCTCATTATATTGAATGTTCGTGTGAAAGGGACGAGAACAACAAGTAAGTTGTGTCTGGAGGATAAGTGCTCGTCAGCAGTGAAGAGCTCGACTTCAAATGTAAAGAAGCGTCTGTAGCTAACACAGCTCCACAACACTGGTGGGACTAAGAGCCTGTGTTGTCTCATGGAAACAGCTGTGCCTAATGCTGTATGCCTCCGCCCAGTTCACTATCAGATGGTTAGCATAATAAAGAACTGTAAAGGTTATACTGCATCTGTCATTCCTGTTATCAGGCTGCAGAGTTACAGCTTATGGGTCCAAACGAGGCTGCAATGACAGTAGAGTCGATACATTCAGAGCTAGACGTACAGCAAGCGACATGCCTTCCTGACAATATAACTGACGTGTAACGAGTCACAAAGGGGGTTTCATTTTTGGTAACGCAAAAGTAATCTAACGTGCACTTTTCTCAGTGGGTAACGTAACATAAGGAGTTACTTTTAAAAATAACTTTACCCAACACTGCTTGTCACAGATATATCTGATAGCTTAAATGGTTTCCAATAGGCCCTGAAGCTTTTTTTAACAGATCATATAAATTAAGCTTTGTGTTAGTTCATGCAGGACACGCAGAAGGTCATATGCTTACTGATAAATGCTGCACACACTGCTGCTGCTGGCAAAGCTGCCTCCACCGCCCCCACGCTCCACCTTTCTAGCATGTCTTTGGCCCACTCTTTTTGCATTGTGCTCCCTGTAAAGCCGTGGCGTGCTGCTTGGCTAACCCAGGGAGCATCTTCAGAGCGGAGCCATCAGCGGAGAGTGTATTTCCATTTTTCCATTTGGGAATAAACGGTTAAATGTGAGACGAGTGTTCCTGACTGAACGTGTAGTGTTCTGTGTTTGTCCAACAGCCATATCACGTTATCTTTTTTATTCTACACCACCAGACTATCTGTGCGCATTATGTGATACCACCATGTTATTCTGTGTTAAGAGGTCGTTGTCATGAATTTCATTGCTTTACTTGTACTTTTCTTTTGCCTTCAGGATAATGTAACATGGCTCCATTCAAGATCTGTTCTGCTGCCACGGTATCTTTTTATGACTGCTGTTTCATTCTCTGCAAAATCGCTGCAAGAAAACTGTCGTCACCTGGTTAGACTCTCATTACACACAAACACCGACATGCCAAAGGAGGGAAACCATGAACATTGATTTGTTATGGGGACTTTTTTTTTTTAATGAAGCCTACTTGCACGTGAGTGTTGCAAAGAAGCGTGCGCACAAGCACACGCACTCACTGCACCTTCATAACTACAGTGGTCTTATAGATTGTATGTGCCATTCTGTGAGCAGCGCATGCTACATCATTCATATCTACGGCTGTCATGGAAAATAATTTATCAGTGCCTATTTACAGCACAGATGGACTCTGGCTCCTGCGCCCAATTTACCTGTTGCTGCGAGAGTCCCCGAGAGAGCGCGGCTAAAATTAGAAGCAGCATATCGCCCCGCACTACGGGTATCAATCACACATCTGTCACGGAGAGGCAGAGGGGGGAGATAAAGGGGGGAGAGCGTGAGGGTGACTGAACCATGAGGGCTGTGCAGTATACGAGCTTGAGGCCTGATACTGTTACTGCTCTCTATGAGGTTGTATCTTCACAACTGCTGCAAGGTGAGGCAGGCCTGTAGTTTAATTTCAGGGCAGTCATGCCGTTTCATTAAAATTTCATAGCAGCCTGTCATTGAGCTCAGATAAGTTCAGATTGGATCAGAGCTTGTCCTTAACAAGAAGTAATTTTGCTTTAATATTTAATATATGTCCACACAGGCATGTAGGGAAACATCTGACATCCTGCATGTAAGTGAACAGTGTGACTCTGCATCTAACAGTTTCTCTGAGTATTTAATTAAGTGGCACTGAGGTTGTTTAAAGCATCTCATAAACACTGCCAAGTATACATATGATCCCGTTTTATCATTCAATCTATACGATGTTTAGGTACAGAGACATATTCAAACCAAAGACCTCCTGATTTTCATGCCTGCACAAAAGCGGCACTAAAGATCTCAGCTCCTCGAGGTCTAAGTGATTTTAAAGGAGCATTCAGATTAGTCCAAATCAAAGCTACAATGTTTGCTCGAGTTGGTTTGTGTTCACACGGCAGCGTTTACCAGCAGACCAAAAGCTTTGATGAGCGAGGAAACTGCTCTCTGATTGGTCAGAATTTCCATGTGGGAAAACTCCCTGAAGTAAACAAAGAGAGAGAGCACAAGAAGAGAGAGAATCACAGACTTTATTGTTTTGTTGTCCGAGTTATTTTAACTTTAACCGACATTGTTGTTTCGATCAGCTCCATTCTCCTTTTGTTTTGTTTTTTATCTCTGTGTTCTTCTGTGTTTCGACAAGCATTTGTGAAAGCCCAACATTTTATTAGAGCCCTCCTGTCGTCGCTCCCCCATGTCTGTCCTCAACTCATCTTGCTGCCTGGCTGCGTGGCTGTCTCTGCAAGTGTCAACCTCCATTAACAACCCACAATGCACAGTGTTTTGGTTTGCTTCCTGTATTAGGTCCTACTTTCAGTCCGATTACATTCTCACCTGAATCAAACCGAACCGTGGTTCATTTGGAAACAGACTGAGTCCTGTCTTTTCTAGCGGACCATGATGCGGTTGTTTGGTCCGAACCAGAGTTCAAATGCGTGCTCTCACCTGTCCAAACGAAAAGGACTTTCAGAGTAAAGTCTGGATCAAACGTGAAGAGAACTTTCCCCTTGCTTTTTGCATGCAGTCTGAATCGCAGGGTTTCTTTTGTAGTCAGTCTTTAGCAGTGCTGATTAATCACAAACAGCTAATGCATGCGCTGCTTGTAGATGTTAGCTGTAGCAAGCTAGCACTTGCTAGTGACTTTTCTGTGTGCAGTGTGACAGCTCAGATTAATCGTAATGCTTAACTAGGAATCTTTCAGCGACTCAAGTAGACACATGCACACCTCTGTTTGCACATTTCTGCAAGCTTTGGTTCCAATTTTCTCTTAATTTTCTTGTTGCGTTCTGTCTGAACAAACCTTAAGATCTAAAGTAGGACAGGGGTCACTTTGGAAGCTATCGACAGTAAGTTGCCTTTCTGTATAAGCATTTGCACGTTTAGCACCTAACATCAAATATATATCCAAATATAACTTCATATTCTAAATATGCAACTGATCCATTTGTGTAACATATGGCAACAACGAGAATTATGTAGCAACAAAATCTTTCTGCAGTCAATGAAAGGCCTGTTATTTATAGGAGTAAAACTTCCTCCATGTGGAAAGACGAACAGAAGGACAAGATGAAAACTGCAGCACACTGACTCCCAGGTTGAAAAGTCAAAGATGTGTCTGCTCAGTCAAACAAAAGGGCTTTATTTCCCCTGTGGTATTTAAACCGCACAGGCGTAAACACAGGAAAATGCATACTAGACAAGTGAAAACACGTGAAAAAATATGCTAAAACCAGGTTGTTTGGGGTTGACTTTCCCCTGCAAAAAAAGGAATTTCAGCTCAGCCTGCCTGGAGTTAGTGATTAGGAAAAGGCAGTGACAATGTATGAAATGCAGGTGTGCTTCTTTGACACAAGTAATCCTGGGTTTTATTGGTTCTGCGCTCCACCTCAAAGGCCGGTGGCCACTTGAAATTCTTTTACTGCAAAAACTCTGCAGCCTCTGAAGCCTCTTTAGCAGGAGAGAGGGAGGAGTCGTGGGCTCCATTTAGCCTGATTTCCTGTCTTTAAAAAGGATGAATGACCAGCTTTAGGCCATTGAGAGTGCCCTCACCTATAGCACTCCGTTTGATCTCAGCATCATGGCCGCAAACAGGTTGAAAGAGAGCGGGCCCTTAATGTCAAGGCCATTCTTAATGAGTCTCAGTGGACAGGACCAACCACAGGCCCCTAAGAAAATGTAATCCCCTGCTTTAGCACAATGACTTCCTGTAGACGCCCATGTCTGGTTTTATTCCCCAACGGCAGCATCGGGCTCCTTTGGTGGAGGAAATATTGGATTATTTGAATGATGAGTTAAATATTTAAAACCTTCATCTTATTAATGGATTTTTATTAGTCTGGGAGTTTAATTTATCTATAATCGGGTTATTGTTTTTTAACAAAAGCTAATCTTAATCACCTTATTGTTTCGTTGTTATTGTTATGTCTGGTGTGAATTCATCTTGTGGTGATAATGCTGCTTTCTAGCGGAGCCTCAATGGGAATTAGAGCGGTATCAGAGCTTTATCGGTTTATAGTCAGCCTCTGCGGTTTGATTGACAAAACGCTCGGTGATAAGAAGGGGAGGAATTGAAATGACTTTGGAGCGACTCCATTTGTGCTCTGCATGGAAAATCACAGAAAATTTGTGCAATTTAACTAATCACGACTCCGACGTTGTCATTTGCATATGTTAATAAAGCAATTCCACAAGCGGGGAGGAGAGAAGGAGACGGGGATTTAATTTGAAATCTGGAAAGCTTGTGCACAGATTTCATCGCTGAGTGTTAAGATGCGTTTTTGTTAAAAGGAAGCACAACGAGCGACTCCGGCGTCACTGTTCGGCTTTGTGTGAGTCTCTCCTGAAATCTTCCACCGTGCGAGGTAGCCCCTTTGTGTCACTGTATTCCCTCGGCTCCGTTCCACCCCTTTGTTTGCTTTGGTGCAGTTTCCTTGGTGACTGAGCCCAGGGCCCCCAATCAGAGGCCCATAGCTCTGACAGGCTGAGGGAGGGTGTTTGGGGGGGTAGGAGGCAGAGCACACTCACACTGACACACACTTAATATACACGCACACATGACTGAATACATGCATATTCGGCCTGCCATTTGCACCCACATGCACACACATACACACACACCTACAGGCCATCAATTATCAATGGTAATAGCCCGCTCTCGACTCCACCATAATAAATCCAGCAGTGGCGGATGCGTCAATGACAAAATGCCCTTGTGATAACACCGTGAGCTGTTTTTGCACCCTAATGTAGCATGTGACAGCTCTGAAATTCTTCTTCCTCCCCTCCTCCCTCTGTCACCACAACACTGACTTCCATTCAGGTGAAGTCTTTGTCTACCTGGAGTCTTCTCTTTGTTTACTTTCCCCCTCCTGTCCCCGTTCCAAAATAGAAAAAATATCACAGGAATTCAGCGGGTTTAACACTTTGAAATGTTAACCACCACCTGCCATCGCTACAGGCCGTCCAAACCTCCCGAGTTTTCACGCAGACTCATCTCGAATGCTTGATTTGACCTGTTGTTATTCAAGCGCTCGAGGGGGAAATACCGTTTAATCACTGATGTTGTCCAGCAAAAATAACCTGCTTTTTTTCTGGGGGAGTAAATTTCGACTTCAAAGTGATGTTGAAAGTTGATCGTGTTGTGCAACATCACTCCATTATCCTCCCCCATCCTCCCCCCTTCTCTCTCGTCTTCTCCATTACCTGGAATCTGGGCAAGGTGCTCATATTGCGCCCTGCTGATTGACTTGCAGGCTTGTTGTCACGTCTCCTAACCTTTTGTCGAGCTTTAATCATCTGTTGCTGGCTCTCTGCGCTCCCCCCCCCTTCACCCCTCTCCTCCCCTCCCTGCAGGCTGCTGAAGCCAAGAAACTGCTGTAGGTGCAGCTTGCCAGAGAGGCTGCAATTTATTTCAATGAAGCTTTTTTGAAAGCATGTGTGTGTATGTGTGTGTGTGCCTGTGTGTGTGTGTGTGGCTCCACATGCATTGGTGGGCTGTGTGTTGGGGTGTCTTTGTCCACAGCTTGCTAGCATGCTCTTTATGTTGTGCAGCAGGTGACTGGAATACTGATTGCCTCGGGGTCTCCCTGCAGCACGCAGACGTTCCCTTCTTCTCTGCAGCTCGGATCAAATGTGAATTTTGTTTTGGAAAACAAAATACAGAATGTGATCAAAAGGAAGGAACTACACCAAAAATTAAGTCCAGTTTTAATAAATTACTCAGGGACTTGCCATTTCACGAACTGAAAAGTGGAAACAAAACCTTTCGGGAGTTCTCGTCGACTTGAGCAGAATAACATCCTGAAAGGCGACATCAGTGAAATGCCCCTTTGAGAGCAAATTCTGTCCGTGTCTCTCTCAGCATGAAGCTACAATTGATCTCAGTGAGGTTCCAGCCACTTTCATCACCCTCCGATTGGCGACTAAAAATCAAATAAAAGGCCTGGATGTGAAAATAATGTATGAGCGCAGGGGAAGAATCATGAGTGATGAATCAGTGCATCACTGTGCACAGTGGGTTTGCATACTGACCCCTTTTAGAGATGTTACAGCGCTTATGAATGAAACGTTTCTACTGGACAGATTTATTTGGTGTAATGACCATTAGCTTTTTTTGCAGCTGATTATCTTAAATGACCTTTTTAAATCAGGCAAAGCTAACAGATACTCAGAGAATAGAGATGGCAGAACAAAGACTGTGAAGATGTGCTTTTCAATGGAGACAAGGATTTGATATTTAACTACTGTTTCTTTTAAACACTTGCCTTTAACCTGCAATATATTTTTTTTGCCTTGCCTTGTTGCAATCACTGGCATTTCTTTGTATAACCAGTGTGACTTGCTTGAACTGGCAGGAAGTCACAAGGAGGGGGGCAAGTGGACGGTTTGGTCTAGAGCAGGGCTTCTGTCCTGGCAACATCCAGGCAACAAATAATCCAACTGAAAACACATCAGCAGGTGAAACACACGAGGAGCCACAAGGACACTAGGCTCAGGATGACAAAGGTTTCACAGACGGGCGGGCGCTAAAGGGAGAGAAAACAGAGACTAAATACACATGGGGTAAACAGACACAGGTGAGACCAACAAGGGTGGGACACACAAAGATGGGAAAACACACAAAGGCAGGAAGTGAGCAACACAAGGAGAGTAAACTACAAAATAAAACAGGAAATGATGCTAAACAACCAAATACAAATGAAATACATGACTATCTTATAAGGCAACTTATTTACTAATGCAACGTGTTTTATGAGACACTGATGATTGGTTTTAAATTCTACTTTTATGAAATGAAGGAAAATATTAGAAAGTTACTGCAAGTCCTTTCCTGTTTTATTTTGAAACCTACCCATGTCTCTTGCTGTGTTCGAAATGCCATACTATGCTAGCAGTACGTACTGATTCGGACAAAATCTCCAGTATGCATCGGACCAGTCTACCTCGCCTACTGTATCCCACAATGCAAAGTGCTGGAACATCACAGCGGCAGTTGAAATAACAGACAGCAGCAGAAGGGGGCGCTATAGCGAAAGAAGCAGAGGTTATTGTTTACTTCCACCTGGCGTAGCATACTGCAGAATTAATTTGAAAAGCTCCTCCGTACTACAAACTACCACCGAACGCAGCATGTAGTATATAATACGACATTTCAAACACAGCCATTGTCTCCTAGATTCAGGCTTCCTGTCTTTTCCCGCCACCTGTCAGCCCCGCCCTAATTGGCCTCACCTGTGTCTCGTCTTCCCCTGACTGTCTGTGTATATAAACCCTGCCTGTCTTCCCCTCTTTGCCAGTTTGTTATGTGCTCCTTTGTGTCGCTTCGGTCCAACCTTTAACCTTGTGCTCCTGAATGTTTTCGTGTTTTGACTCTTTTGTTTTTTATTCTGCCTTTCTGCCGACCTCTTTCGAACGATGGCCTTTCTGATTACCTGTGTACCGAACGTCGAGTGGACATTAGGCTCTTCCTGTTTTTACTCTGCTCTGTGTGAGTCGTGCATCATCTGTTATTCCATTGGTTGTGTCTCATGTGTGATTTGATTAAAGTGAAAGCATCAGTCGGCTTTGCCACAGCTCTTAAATAAAATCTATTTTTATTTATTTCCGCTGTAGTCTTGTTTTGGTTTGCAGTCTGAAAGGAGAACGGCACGAGAGCAAAGCAAACCAGATGTTTCTGTTGTTGTTTCTGGTCTTTTCTTATTTTAAGGGATAAAAGAAAGTTATGTTAATTCAAAATGTAACTTCTGATTATTCACAGTATTTATTCGGTTCCTGTTTTCAATTCCCTCACGTCCCATATTCAGAGGGGTTATCTAAATGCTAATGTCTCAATGCATCAAACTGAAGGCGCAGTCGGCTCCACAAACAGAGACCCTCCTTTGTTATCACAGAGGTGCTGTTGGTGCTGTTGGCGTGGGGGATAAAAGAAGCGAGAGTTGTATTGAAGGGTTTAGAACATGAAATAGATGTCTCCCACAATCCCGTGTTCCATTTCCTGAACTTACACTGGAATTGGCACAAAGGACACGTCATTTAGATTTCTGATAGGGTAAGTCCGGTCCTTGCACTCCGGCACGCCGTGTAGAAATGTTCAATTTGTGTCATGAGCCTCCCAGTATCCCCGTGCTGCTGTGGATTAGGCATCAGAGATAGCATTGTATCCTCTGTCAGACGGACAGCACAGATGTGTGATACAGAGTGAGAGAGTGTGTCTAAGTGTGTGTGTGTTGGGGGTCGAGATGAGGTTGATGATTGAGTTAAAAGGCATCGGGCAAATAAAGCTCACTTCCTGTCCTTCTAAGTCTAAAGATGACAAAACCTGTGACTTCAGTTAAATTGTATTTCTTCTCCTCCATGTTCAAAACCCTTCCATTCCTCCCTTTGCTTTAATTTTGTTTCCTTACCTTTTCTTGCTTTCCTTTCTTTCTAGGCACAATCTGAGGATGCTTCTACCTGTAAATTACCTGGCTATGCTGCACACTAACCTTTCTCCTTTCCTTCCCTTTCCCTTTCAGTCACATTACGCTTCAATTCCTTCACTTACTTACTTGTTGTCTTCTTGTGCTACAAGACATATCGGGGACAACATCAGCAGTCATCTCCATGGCTGGGCCTGTCTGCTTTTAAACTGCAGTGTACCAAGGACAGGCTGAACAACACGTTTTCAGATTGGCAGGTTTGAGACGTCACAAACCTAAGGAGCCAATCCCGTTAATGGACGGGGTGACGCTATGCATATCATTATCTGTAACCTATGGCAACCACTTTGGCGATTTGCAGCTGTAACCATCAAACTCACTAATGACTACAAATGTTAATGTTACTGCTACTGATTACTACATTTCAAGCTCGCTAAGTTTCAACAAGTTGCCACAGAACGATGGCAGAGACGTGTTTTGTTTTCCTGACGGAGGAGGCGGTTGGAAATTTGCATAGTGGGCGGGGCCTATGCAGATTTAGGAATATTTAATGAGGGGGAAGGAGGAGACGCTTTGGGAGGATTTTTACAAGGTAATTAAACATATTTTGCAGAAAAACATATCACACACATTTTTTTATTTCAAGTAGAACATTTTGAATATGTTAAAACATGACTGAACTGCTCTTAAATACACTAAACATTAACCATTTTCCTCTCCTAAATTGCTACCTCCCTCCCTCCTTTTCCTTTCTCTCTGCTTTCCTTTCCTTCCAGTGGTGAAAGGTGAGTTGAAAAACCTGTAACTAACCTTTATTTTCCTTTCCTGCTCCACCATTTTCAAACCAGAATATGACCTGATCTAGATTAACCCTTTCCTTTCTTCTTCTTACTTTAGTTTCTTCTCTTTTCATGCCTTTTCTTCTTTAATCAATCTGAGTATGACCCACCTGTAAGTCACCTTTTTTCCCCTTCCTTTCTGTTCATCCCTTTACTTTCCTTCCCTTGATCCATCCTCTCCATCCCTGCACTTCCCAGCTTATTCTGAAGATGGCTAAACCTGTAAATCCCCTGGATATAGATTAACACCATCCTTTCCTTATCCCTCTCCTTTCCTCATTTCTCCTCCATCTCCCTTCTTTCCTTTACATTCCTTACCTTCGCCCCTTGCAGGAGAGGTGTGGCCACGCCTGCAAACCTCCTGGATTCAGATAAACTTGTTTCATTTCCTGTATAAATCAAGGACCAACTAAGTTCATATACACTTTGTTTTCCTTTTATTTCTGGTCCTTTTCTTCTCGACTCAAGGATGGACCCACCTGTAAATCACTTTGATACAAATCCAGTCCACATGAACCTTTCCTTTTTTTTGTTCAAACTGATGATCACCTGGGTGCAGAAACGCTCTTTCCCTTCCCTCCCCTGCATACCTTCCCGTCCCCTCATGGCTCCATCTGATGATGGCCGGGCCTGGAAATCACCTGGCTACAGATAAATACCCGAGAGGAATTTGTGGTGCTTCTGAAGTCAGCAAGGCGAGCGAGTGAAAGCCCTCCTCTGTGCCCTCCCACCCACCCCGGGTTGTATAACACGTCTCTAATGGAATCTGACCTTCGCTGCATTCCAGTTTTGGTCGAGTGTTAGCAACAGCAGAAGAACCCTCTGACTTACTCTCCTATGGTTACAGACACAGAACAGTTTCCCATCCCAATCATGTACAAAAGAAAAATGTGACATCAGGAAAATGCTGCTTTTTTCTGCTTGCTTTACATGCTCTCAAAAATGTTGCTTGTCTTAAAAAGCCCTACTGTTTGTTGTGTCCATACACCTAACTTTCCCAATGCTATGTTTATATTAATATTTAAGTAATTTTCTCATTTGGACAAATTCCAAAATGATTGTAACCTTGAAATAAGTTCAACATGATGATTTTTTAATGCCCAGGAGCCATAACAGTGTGTCAGTGGTAGCGGTGCCCTTGGTGCACTCTGCTGTTTGCTGTATTTTTAATGTAAAGTATGGCAGGCCGCCTCTGGGAGCCATACTGCAGGTCTTATGCAACAATAGCTGAGAACAGATGAGTGCATTTCTGAACACACAGTTTTGCCAGGATTAATTAAAGATGATTGATTTCTGTGCTCATTATTAAGTGCAGGGACTGGACTTGTTAAGTTTGCGTGGAGTTTTTTTTTCATAAAGTTAGATTCTCTTTCAGCAAATGCTAAACTATTATGGCTCTGGAATCGAGGAGTATTAAATGATTCAGATCTCATGCTGTGACCTTAACTCTCATTCCAATGGCATCACCATCAGAGATGTTGGACTGACTAGTTTATACAGTCGCACAATACATTGTACGCAGTCCTGAAAGGGATGTGATTTCAACATGACAATGTTAGTAACTAGTTGTATGTTATTATATCAGTGTGAAAGCACACTCTGGAATAATGATGTCATCACTTTCAACCATCAGTGCTCCTGTATGGGAAGCTTGAATGAAGATGACCTTTGACATGTTATGCAGGGTACATACTACAAGATGATCAAGCCGATTTTGGGCCCGATTCCTCCCCTCCGACAAAAGATTTTTTGATGCTTCTAAAGATTTTCATGTCAGATGTTCCTGTGATGTGGGGTTTTAAGAGTGATTTTACTTCCCCCGATCTACTCAAATTCAAATTGTAAATATTAAACATGTTCGGTGCAAATAATCTGATATCCGGTTGTGTGGGGGGAACCCAGAGGACAGCCGAGCATGCACTCTGTGGATTGTCAAGTGAAACAAAATGATTGCCAATTGGGAAGCAAGCTGACTATAACATGTACAGCCCATGTTCACACCTTCTCCACCACTTTATCCAGAGAATTTTCTTTTTTCTTCATGAAGTTTTAGTAAAAAGTCCAAAAACCTTCATCACTAATGCTGCGTTCGAAATGCCATACTAGCAGTACGTACTGATTTGGCCAAAATGTCTACCGCCGAACGCAGTATGCAGTCTATAGCATGCAGTATATCGCATGCGGTATATAGCATTTGGTATATAGCATGCGGTATATAGCATGCAGTATATAGCATGTAGTATATAGCATGCAGTATATAGCATGCAGTATATAGCATGTGGTATATAGCATGCAGTATATAGCATTTGGTATATAGCATGCGGTATATAGCATGCGGTATATAGCATGTAGTATATAGCAAGTATATAGCATACAGTATATAGCATGCAGTATATAGCATGCAGTATATAGCATGTAGTATATAGCATGCAGTATATAGCATGTAGTATATAGCATGTAGTAGATTATGTTCTATGTAGCATAAGTATGTAGAATGGCATTTCGAACACAATCCAATGCTTCCTGCCCATCGTCTGCCTTGTTTGTAAGTGGTAAATGGACTGTACTTATACATCACTTTTCTAGTCTTCTGATCCCTCAAAGTGCTTTTACATTACATGTCACATTCATCCATTCACACGCTCATTCACACACTGTTGGCAAAGGCCTAAGTGCTAATCTCCAAACAGATCTATGCCCATTCATACAATCAGATCGATGCCTATTCGTACACCAAGGCTCTGCCTTCGGGAGCAATTCTGGGTTCAGTGTCTTGCCCAAGGACACTTCAACATGTGACTGCAGCAGTCAGGGATCAAACCACTTTCGATTGAGAGACGACCGACTCGACCACTGAGCCACAGCCACCCTTTGTTTACTCTTAAGTCACATTTGACTGTGAGAGATTTACTGAGATTTCCAGCTGAGGACTCCAGTTGATGGTGAATGAATCTGTTAGTACAGTAACACACTAAAGGAACAAAACTGTTAAATCTACGATTATTTGTCGTCATGAGTGGGGGCTCAACAACTGTTAATATCTTAAAAATCTTTTAGTGTGGGTCAGGTCTTAGTCCGTCAGAGCCATCTGCAGACTTTAGTGCAGGTTTCATATGTAACAATACTATAATTTAAGATCCACTCTCCATATAATGGGTAAAAAAAAGATCTATTAGTATTTGTAACTCCAATGCATGATAAGATATTGTTGAGAAAGAACACTATAACTTCCTGTTTATTGTCCCAAATTTGATTCTTGAGCTGGATATTTTTTTTATCTAAATATCTCTATGTGGCTATTTATGCATTCTGCAGGACGCAGAGGGAAATACCTAGCATGTTGAGGGTAATGTATTACTAAATATAATTTATACTATTACTTACTTTTTTATATTTCTAAGGCATTTCAATTGATCTGATTGCTGTCAGCAGAGAGTGAAAGAAAATATTCACCTGTATTTCTCACAGGTTTTATATTAAGAAGCTATTCTGGTACTTAAGGCCGCCTCCAGCTAGGCAGCTCCCTGCTTTGGTTTTCATTACATTGCATATTATAGTGGTTCATGTTGTACAGAGGTTCATTATACCCCACTGCGATGCTGTTCCTGAGAATCAAACGTATTGTTTTACCACTTTTTCCATAATTCCACAGTGAGATCACTGCGGCTCCACCACCATGAGGCAGCACAATGTGATCACTACACACGGATACAATACTCCATTGATGCGTGCCTCTCACACTGCTGAAGCTGCAAGTTTTACTGGGAAAAGAATCCCTGCAGTGTGGGCATGTTTGATCCCCCAGAATGTTTAAGTCATGAGACAGAGCTTCAGCTGTACAAGTTGTGCAGGCGTCTTTTTTTCCCCCTCTTTGTGTCTCCCTCTTGTATCCCTCTGTTTCTCCCCTATCTCTGCCTTTTCTCCTTTCCTCCTACACACACCAGCTGAAGGAATCAAAACATCTCATAAACAATAACGTGACAGAACATTAGCAGAAATATGACTCCAAGCATGTACTTAGAGGGCGATTCATGGGAAAAGTTAGCACTTATAAGCCGCAGTATCTCAGCCAAACGCTCATTTGCTGGAGTTCAGAATTAGGAACATTTCTCAGCTGCTCAAGCAGACATAATCTCATCGGCTGATTTACCTCAGCGGCTGGACTATGAGAACTTTTAGTGCGGATAAGTAGTTTTAGATTGCAGCTCTGTGGAAAAGGCAAGGAGTCATAGAAGGAGAAGGCAATATTATGACACCTTGCACTTTTCCTAACAGAGTAAAATGCTCCGCAGTTACAGTTTCTCACAGAGCAGGGTTTCCAGCTGCCAATTTGAGGCAGGTTTCTTTTGACAAGCGGAGCTTTAACAGAAAGAAAACTGAGTCTAAAACTTTAAAAACAAACTCATCCTAAAGGAGCACCTCCAGCGATTTGTACGCCGCTTCATTAGAGAGTTGCAAGACTTGCATGAGGCTGACTTTTATGGTTCAATAACTGGATTTTAAAGTTGCTTTGATGCATATTGAAATAGTGTCAAACTCGATGTCATAAATTTGTAACTCAGCCTTTTTGTTTGAAGTTGTCGTCTTCGATTCGAGGTTGAGATACACAGAATGGAAGATGACAAAGTCTCCCCTACAACCATGAAGCCCTCATATAACCTTTTCCATACGCTATGTTAGTCCTACTGTTCATGATGGAAAAGTAACTTTGACAAGTAATATCTGTCGAGTGCCCCTTTATCATCCACATCCTTTGTAGCCATGCGTATGTTTCGTATGTTTAGTAATGAGAAAGTTTCATATTTGTTTTCCCCATGAAGACAGATCCTCCGTAATATCTATACCTAGCTTTAAGATACGTTGTCAGCCTCCAAGGCCATATATTGTCATGCACGCCGAGTGCCAAAGATAATCTGGGCAGTGCTGATATTCAGTGTAACAGCACAACCTCAAGTGTGATATTCCTTAAAGTAATAATCTTTAAGATTTTCATGTAAATAAACGTCTGTTAAGTCACTATCAATTACAGAATGAGGTAACACAATTGTGATTGAGCCTATGGCCCACTGATGAAAGCCTTTGCAGTATTACAGACTGGCTGTCTGTGGCGACTTTCGCGTAAATAATCACAAGTGGTGCCCAGTTAGTGACGCGTTTTCCATCACCCAGCAGTGGTTGGTCTGCCAGAGAGGGTAGGCGGAGCTAAGCGGCTGCTTTTCCGGTCTCTGCAAGTGTTGTGAGTAAACAGTAATCTACTATGGCTGAACAAACAAAGAAAAGATCGATGATTACAGATACAACTTCAAAAATAAGTGAAAATCCAAAGAAAAAGAAACAAATTGGACGCTGAGATGAAGCAAACAGTCTGAAAAGGAAGGCGACCGTCAGCGAGGAAAAACAAGAGTTACAGCCGGAGCCAACCGTGGACGTCACACATGCAACACTGTCTGGATATCTGGGAAGTGTGCTCCTACAATTACTAATTATCACCATAGGTGCCGCCAAAGAGAACGGAACTAAGATCTTCGAGATCCAGCAGCTACACGTATGTTTCATATGTGTAGTCATAAGAAAGCGAAGACAGATGCTGCATGTTATCAATAACTAGCCTTAAGATACTTTGTTAGCCTTTTAAAGGTTTATATTGTTATGCCCATGGCCAGATGCCAAAGATAATCTGAGCTGTGCTGATATTCAGAACAACAGCACGGCCTTGAGTGTGAGATTGTGTTTTATTGCGAGCAGCATACATTAAACTATTCCGCAACATGACTGCAACTGTTTGTCTTCATGTTAGCACAGACCAACTACTGTGTATCATCAACATTTATCTGTATGTTTCTGGATATTGCGCAACCAGTACGAGTCTAAAATAAGAGATAATAGTTGCTTTTCTGGCCTGTGTTTTTCTGAGCTATCAGGTTGATCAATCCAGGTATGGACTATCTGCTGTCATGTTTTTTAAGTGTATTCAGATCACCTGCAGCTGGGTGATGCATTAAGTTAAAGCTCCCAGTAATGTTGGACTCTATGGAACGCCTCTTGTCCAATCAGATTACTTGCTCAGAACTAACTGTTGTAAAATATGAAGCACCATGCCATATCTTGTAGAAGAAACTCTTCTGGGATCTTAATAAAAGTAACAACAGTATCACAGGCTTAAATAATCCAGCTCCCCCAGCTGTTTGAAATGTATTCTTTTAATACTACAGACAGTACCTGCTCACCTCCTTTCTAATTGTAACACACGCTATGCATCCTCCCGGAGCAGAGGTTCCTCTGCTGCTTAATGGTGCAGAGAGAGGCAGCCATGAATAAAACACAGCCAGGCGGAAGGAATCGCACTAGCTGGAAGGTGTTCACACGGATCGTGCACAGGAATGTGACACGAAATGATGAATCGGAAGCTCCACAGCGAGGCTTTTTCATGGCCTCTACTTTGACTGTAACGCAGAAACGCTTCCTCCCACCATATTCAGTGTTCAGCAGTAAATTACATTACAGCGGGGTTTTGTTTTCCTAGTGTTCTGCAAGTACATGTTGGACATCTTGATCCTTCCCAGGGTTCTTTGTGCAAAATTAGTTTAGGAGGAAAAACACGCATGCCTAAACACACTCGTTTCCAATTTCATGCCTTAATGTAGGACAGAACACTCAAGTAAATTGAGTCTGAGAAGTGACGGCACCACACCGGCCTCATGTATCACCTTTTTATTCCCACATTAAGTGTTTCTTTCTGGTTGGTTAACTATTATAAAAGTTTTATGTATTTACTTTTAGTTTACAGGTGGTGGAAAAGATACTCAAATACTTAACTTGATCAATGTAAAAGTAATAGTACAACAAAAAAATCCTGCATTTAAAATGAAGTATCACTAGTGAAAGATCAACATTAAAGTAATCTGATAATCTTGGTCTGCCAGAGAGGGTAGGCGGAGCTAAGCGGTTGAGTTACAACCGGACCCAACCGTGGACGTCACACATACGTCTCTAGACCTTTTTACATCGGGTTCCACCTCAGCGCCGTAACGAAGTTCCGTTCTCATGCCACCTTTGTCATTTTACATTGGACCAAGCAACGTTGGCGTAAAGCCGCCCCAGTGTGTGTTTTTGAATTGCATTCCCGTGTTGCAGAAGCAAAACAGCGTGTGCTTCAAATACACACACTCGGCGCTGCTCTGTCCTGGTGGCTCCACTCTTTACAGACACCGCTACGCCTCTGTTAATACCTCCGATACCGGCTCGGAGGCGGAATAACTTCGCTCCACCATTCCGCCTTTTAGGCTTTTAGGTATTTGTTTGGGAAAGATACAGCTGTTCCTATTGAGCACTTTATATAATGGATGACTTTTTAACAGACATTCATGGTTCACAGGCAGTGAAACAGACTGGCTCTGATGATCTTGTGACTTTTCCTGTAGCGTCACAATAAGGCGGACATTTTTGGATTCCAGGGAAAAATCTCAACAACTGTCGATAGTTGACATTACAAATTGTAAAGATATATCTATATCATATATCTATATATGAATTGAGGGGAATCCATGACTTTTCCTCTAGCAGCACAATCAAGTGCCAGTCCTATAGTGGCTTCGACGATACCCCCACCTTTCCTCTCAGCCACAGGCATGTTTATGTTTTTGGCTTAGAGTAAGTTGATCCAACAGCTGAATGAATTCTAATGTAATGGATAAGGAAAGGTAAGCCATCACCTGTCAACAACAAGGCAACTTTGGTGCATCTTTCAGTTTGTTTTTCTCCACAGTAAGCATCGAAGTCTCACCGAACTGCAAAGGTCGCTGTAGACACGACTTTTAGTGTCGTTTGGTTTCATACTAATGGTAGAACGCAGCTACTTGTGCAAAATGTTTCCATTTTCCAGGAGAGCAGTGAACGACAGGCTGGCTCCAGCAGGTTATCCCTGGAGAGTTTAGCTCTCCAGTTTCTTGTTACTCTGGTCTTAGGTGGCCAGCGATGCACCACTTACCCCTGAACAATCGCTGAGCCCACAGATATTTAATTAGAGCTCATTAAAAGGCCGTCATGAAAGAAATGTGGCTCCTTGCCACTGCAGCTTAGAAACAGGGAGTCTATTTGGCTGAAGTCTACGACAGGTCTTCATTTCTCTGCTTAATCCACCTCGTCTGGAGGACCACTGACAGCTCCTCTTTGTCTGGGCCTCATTCAGGTTTGGATTGAAACCCGGGGAGGAGGGCCGGAGGAGTGGAGGGCCCTTATGAGAAACGTGGGGACGCAACAATACAGCTGCTATTCCTGGACCTGATTGTTTGCTTTTCTGAAGTGTCTGCTGGAAAAGGGGG
Source organism: Semicossyphus pulcher (assembly GCF_022749685.1). Taxonomy (NCBI): domain Eukaryota; kingdom Metazoa; phylum Chordata; class Actinopteri; order Labriformes; family Labridae; genus Semicossyphus; species Semicossyphus pulcher. The sequence continues at coordinate 8,324,833 of NW_027211693.1, forward strand.
CGGGCGGCTTTTTTGACATAAAAGGGATGATTCTTAAGTTCAGCAGACACGCACAACGATTTAGCCTCCAGGTTCGACTATAGACTTCACCTCCTATCTGCAGAGGGATGTAGACAATGGAGCAATCACCACGAAATGAGGCACACAAACCGGTGTCAAGATCAACAAAGTGATGACAAACATGTTCCCCTTTTATTGTATTTCTGATTAGAATTATTGTTGATCGCAGCTGCTTATCGCTTACAGCACTCTGGCTCATGTTAGAGTGCAAGAGAGACAGTCAACACACCGCTCAGTGTATTTACCCCCCCTCCCCTTTCTGTTATTTCACAGGCCTCTGCCACCCAAAACCCCTCTTCGTGCTCAAAAGGCCATGACAGTGCTCACAGAGCCAATCCGAGCGTGACGCTATTGTAGCTGGATGTGTCCGGATGAGTTTTTCCTGGGATGTGTGCTTTGTGTGTCAGCGGCCCAGGAGTCAGGCTCATCCTGGAAACAGGATCAAGACGGGGCCGAGAGGTCGATGTCAGGGGGAAGACGGGATTAGACTTATTCCCTGAACTCCAGTGATCGATCAGATGCATCGACACATTACCTGTGTTCTTGTTGGAAGGGATAACATGCTAATTTCTTTGTTTGTTTTTGAAAGGAGCATGTTCCTCGAGAGATGTTGCAGACTCCAATGATCCCTTATTTTTGAAGTTGTATCTGTAGTCATCCATCTTTTCTTTGTTTGTTCAGTTATAATAGATTACTGTTTACTCGCAGAGAGCGGAAAAGCAGCCGCTTAGCTCCGCCTACCCTCTCTGGCAGACCAACCACTGCTGGGTGATGGAAAATGTGTCACTAACTGAGCGGCGCTTGTGATTTCTTTCCACGAAAGTCGCTACAGACACCCAGTCTGTGATACTGCAAATGCAAAGGCTTTCATCAGTGGGCCATAGGCTCAATCACCATTGTGTTACCTCATTCGGTGATTGATAGTTACTTAACAGACATTTATTTACATGAAAATCTTCAAGATTATCATTTTAAGGAACTGGAGATGACATTTGATACTCTGCTGATTTATTTTTCTATTTTGCAAACTGCCCTCAGTATTTATCTGTAAGCTCGTTCCAAATCACCTGCAAAAATTATATGCAGCAAGTGCCTGTAATGGCCTGATCCCTAAATGAGTGTTCCTAATTAAATTGGCCGGTCAGTCTCAAACCATTCAACCTCTAATAATTGTTCGCAGGTTTGACTCGGGGCACTTAAATGCTCCTCTCTAATTAATTTGAAAGCACACAAATATTTGTCTATAGATTATTTTTCTTTCCGAACGTGTTTGAGTGAAGAGCAAATTCCATTTTGAAGGTCAATCCCCCGTTTTTACATTTTCCCTCCATTAGGGCTGCATGATTAATTGGATTTTTAATCATGTTGCCATTTCAATTAATGCTGTCAGTGTGACGATTGGCGAGAAGCTCAGCACGCCCATGCTTTTATTAGCAGTGATGGAATTGTCAAACATGACACGTTATGTTTTATTCATAATTTGCGACTTCCACACCACTTGCTCTTAATATTTCTGCTGTCACAAGCAATGACTTCTCCGGGCTCTGTGGATAATAATTAACATAAAGGCTCAACCACAGAAGCCCCACTTAATATGACAGAGTTTACATTTTCATAGAATATATGAAAAGAAATAACAGTGCCTCCTTTTTTTGATGTTTAATGTATTTCTTTCCAACTGGGCTGATGCATAAAACATGAAACTTTATACACAGAATGAATCTCCAAGTTTGAATCTTGCACATTAATTTTACATGTTCCTTCCCTTTCCTGCCTGCTACATGTTTCATTCAGCAGAGACGGATGTTAGAAGGACATGACATCCCTTACTGTACATACTCCTTCCTTTATGGACTAATTGGCTACATAAACTACTAACTAACTAACTAACTAACTAACTACTACTAAACTAATGACAGTGGAAGGAAAAGTTAAAGAACACAAAAATGATAATGCAGTTCTAAAGCTGTATGTTTCATAAAAGGGAATATTGGACCATTTATCTAACATCTACATGTTCAGTACAATACAGTAAAGGATATTGTAGTTAGCAGGTTGTTATCGCAGAATGGTACCCCGACAGGGTGAGCAGGACTTAGCAGGACGTTATTACATGACTATTTATAGAGATGATTGTATTCAATTAAAAATGATTATATTTCTGTTTTCTATTCAAAATAGTCCGTTACACTCACAGTTAGAGCTACGTCCATAGCAACGGTTAACACTGTAGCCTTCTGAGAATGAGCTAAGCTATTAATACTCACATTAAAATGAGCTAAGCTAGCTGTTATGACTCACATTAAAATGAGCTAAGCTAGCTGTTATTACACACATTACAATGAGCTAAGCTAGCTGTTATGACTCACATTAAAATTAGCTAACCTAGCTAATATTACTCACATTAAAATTAGCTAAGCTAGCTTTTATTACTCACATTACAATGAGCTAAGCTAGCTGTTATTACTCACATTAAAATTAGCTAAGATAGCTGTTATGATTTAAATTAAAATGTGCTAACCAAGCTAATATAACTCACATTAAGATTAGCTAAGCTAGCTGTTATAACTCACATTAAAATGAGCTAACTGGGCGAATATTAATCATATTACAATGAGCTAAGCTAGCTGTTATGACTCACATTAAAATGAGCTAACTGAGCTAATATTACTCATATTACAATGAGCTAAGCTAGCTGTTATGACTCACATTAAAATGAGCTAAGCTAGCTGTTATTACACACATTACAATGAGCTAAGCTAGCTGTTATGACTCACATTAAAATTAGCTAACCTAGCTAATATTACTCACATTAAAATTAGCTAAGCTAGCTTTTATTACTCACATTACAATGAGCTAAGCTAGCTGTTATTACTCACATTAAAATTAGCTAAGATAGCTATTATGATTTAAATTAAAATGTGCTAACCAAGCTAATATAACTCACATTAAGATTAGCTAAGCTAGCTGTTATAACTCACATTAAAATGAGCTAACTGGGCGAATATTACTCATATTACAATGAGCTAAGCTAGCTGTTATGACTCACATTAAAATGAGCTAACTGAGCTAATATTACTCATATTACAATGAGCTAAGCTAGCTGTTATGACTCACATTAAAATGAGCTAACCAAGCTAATATTACTCACATTAAAATTAGCTAAGCTAGCTGTTATGACTCACATTAAAATGAGCTAAGCTAGCTGTTATTACACACATTACAATGAGCTAAGCTAGCTGTTATGACTCACATTAAAATTAGCTAACCTAGCTAATATTACTCACATTAAAATTAGCTAAGCTAGCTTTTATTACTCACATTACAATGAGCTAAGCTAGCTGTTATTACTCACATTAAAATTAGCTAAGATAGCTATTATGATTTAAATTAAAATGTGCTAACCAAGCTAATATAACTCACATTAAGATTAGCTAAGCTAGCTGTTATAACTCACATTAAAATGAGCTAACTGGGCGAATATTACTCATATTACAATGAGCTAAGCTAGCTGTTATGACTCACATTAAAATGAGCTAACCAAGCTAATATTACTCACATTAAAATTAGCTAAGCTAGCTGTTATTACTCACATTACAATGAGCTAAGCTAGCTGTTATGACTCACAATACATACATACAATTTGCATTTTTGCTCCATGTAACTTTAGTGCTGGCCGGGACAAGACTTCCCAGCAGATTTTCAAATGACATTTGGCTGACTGTTGATAAATTCCATTGACCATAATATTGTATAAATAATGGATGGATGTATCACAGTCTAAAACCATGACTGTCCCCCAGCCAAATAGTTTTTGCGTCTAACCTGCGACTGACAGTTTGGTGAGGGACAGGAAAAGATCTTGGTTTGGGTAAAAATGTATAATCATTGTATTTTGGTTTCACAGAGGTCACAGGGGTCTCCTGGGTCCTTCGCCATGTTTAAAAGGGGCCCCATATTCCTCCTGAAGGGTGTGCTGTCAAGATAAGCGGTGCCCAATATGATTATAAATCAAAAACACTTTCTGCTTCTACTTCACCATTCTGCTGAACAAGGTTTCCAAGTTCATTCTTCACAAAAATATATCAAACGTCCAGCTCTGAAGCTAATTTATTCACCAGTCCCTCCAGTACTGTTACTTAGATACTATCACAAAAAAAACAAGTGTGATTTATTATATTTGCACACAAAAATGTAAGCTCCAAACAATGAATACAGAGCTCTTCCTCCTTCTAGGTGTTTGAGCACTCGGTTCTCTGTCTCACTCTGGAAGGCGCCTCTTGCTCCTGGTGCTTTGGCCAAAACTGAATGTCAGCGCCTTGTTTACTTTGGTCCTCTTTTTATTGCTGACTCTCTGGACTTAGTGCCAAACGGTGGCCCTTTGCTGCATCACCCGCCTGCCTCCTATGCATAACATATTTCACACACTGGTGTTCCCATTATAACCCGGCAAAGCCCCAGTGTCGTCCCATTGAAGGGTCTAAACACACAGCCCATTAGGCTCGTCTGTATTGACACAAGCACATTTTGCACATCTACTCAGAGTGGCCTCGTGGTGAGAGAGAGCCGGCCAGTGACAGAAAGATCACAGGTTTCATCTCTGCAGCAGCTCCAACCAAAACATACTCTCGTCAGATACAATGAATAGAGTTTTTTTTAAAGAAATAGCTTTTAAACATACAGAGAATATAAAAATGAAGCAGCGCATCAGACAAGTCAGCAATTATTTTCATTTTTGATGAATTCACCAATTTATTTTGACTAATTACTACATTTTGGGATCCTGCAGGAGAAAACGATGCTCGGGGGAGGGATGCTGATGGATAGATATCCCAACATCATACGGTACTTCTTTTTCATGTGGTCCTGCTGAATTATATAACAAATCTCCTGCTACTTCCATTAAATATTTAAGGCATAATCAATAATAACTAATCCCACATTTAGGTTAAATTTTATGCACATGGAATTTGAATTAGTTAGCTACACAGCAGAGAGTGAGTTTCTCCAGAGTTTCCTCTGTTTGTCTGGAGGCTGATTAAACTCAGTGGTAAGGTGAAACCTTGCAGATAAAGTTCTGTTGAATTGTGATGGGATTCATGATATTAGCAGCAGAGATTTGTGCACGAGGGACAACCCACGCAGAGTGTTATTTATGACTACCCTTACACTTTCAGTGTCATCACCTCAGGCTTTGCACACACTGCCGCTGACCAGTTCATGCCCATACTGCTGTGAAACTGGAGGCGAGGCAGAAAGGGCCAGTTCGCCGATTTTCAACCTCAGTCCTCTCACATTTTAATGGGGAGCTAATGCCATTATGGTAAAAAGGCATAAAAAATGCAGTTTTGCTCTTTGCCTTTTGAGGACACTATCCGCTTCTGCACTTGGCTCTGGAAAACACGTTATCTGGCGGAGGCCAGGGAGCTCGCTAAACTACACTTCCTCAGTCGAGGATGCCCGTGTCCGATGTCATGTCTCGTTCAAAATCATCAGATTTGACATTTTTTTAGACGATCCACCGGTATAATCTCGTCGTATTTCGGATTCTGTACCGTTCTGAGCCATTGTCTGCAGCGATCAATGTCCTTGACTGGAAAATGGTAGTATTTCACTCTCTCGCTCTTGCCAGTCTCTCACTGGGCCGTTCCTTTCGGAGAGAGGGGTGCAATGCACGCTGGGTGTTGAAGGAATGTACAATGGGAGAAAACACAAGCTGTTCCTACAACTATCTTCACAGCTATGGCGCCAATTTCAAATATTATTGCTTCTATCGATTACAGAGAACACCAGCTTTAACTGACTGGCTTTTTCCAGGGACGAACTGCTCCTTTAATGCTGAAAAATGCCAGGCTTACAGGAGCCCTAAGCGGACATGCGTCCATTCATTATATGTACATGTCATTTCACATCGTTTTCAAGAGATCTTGAATTATTTATGCGTTCTCTCAGGATAACAAAGCTTGTATTGTCTTGATAATAAGATAATCTTCTGGCTGGTCACTGTGATATTACAGAGCAGGACATGCCATGCTGTCATTGCCCACACTAATGAGTGAAGTTAAACCGGTTTCTATGTTTGCTTTGTGCTTTTGCAGCTCTGGGGATACGAGTTATTATTATCTGCCGTTACAGTGGTGCAGCATTGTTAGTGTGAGATAAATAAGTCAAGAGAAACAACCGGAAATGACTCGTTATCACGGGGTAAATAAAATGTCTGCTTAGATTGGTTCTACAGTATAATCATAATTTTATCTAATATTTGTTTGGACAGCACAACAACAGCATGAGCATTGATTGCTGTCATGTCTTAATATTTCAGTATTATCTTCATTTTCTACAAAATTCAAGTGGAAAGACATCCGAGTTTTAGATCGGGGCTCTTTGGAAGTTCAGTGCAAAAAGACAAAAGCATGAAAGAACAATCTCTCATTTTAAAAACTCTATTTGGAAGCAAAGTCCAGCTACGCTAAGTTTTAATAAAGTCGTTGAATGATGACCTCCAGTTAATGACTCATCCTAACGAGGGAAGAAGTCTTGTGTAGTTCTACTCATCAAATTCAGCATTTTGAACTCGGTCCTGTTGATTTGATCCAAACTCCCTCTGCGCTCTTCTTCTGTTGTCCCCACCTCCTCTGAATAACTCACATTCCCCAGTCGCTGCATTGCCTCGTATTATGTAGCATGAGCACAAGCGAAGGCCTGGCAGTGCATGAATAGGGTCAGTTAGATTTCAAACCTCTCCCCGATGAAAAGAGCGCTGGCTGCGGCTGGAGACACTGGAGCTGCTCCCGGCAGCCCCACAAAGGCTAGCTTTCAAAAAAGAAAGGAGATGAGGGAAGGGTTAGAGGGTTTTTCTTCTTTCTTTTACCTCATCTTCCATACAAGCAGGGAGAGAAGAGTTGTTGGAGAGCAGGAGAAAGACAGAGAGAGGCACAAAGAGGAAAAGACGATGGGCATATTGGTGGAAAGGGAAAGAAAAGAAGTAAAGAAAAGGGATGTTAGAATCAGAAGAAAGAGGAAAAAGCTGGAGGGTTAAAGAGATACAGAGGTATTAGTGGTTTTCAGTACGTCAGGGGAAACTTGTGATGAGCAGCCAACAGCTCACTGTCCTTATATTGATGTTTACATCATCTCTATCAAAGCTTCGGTACATCAGTGATACCAGATTGCATTGTCTATTGCTGCTTTACAAGAACAGACCCCTTCAGGTGGAAAACCATTCATCTGAAGCATAGCAACACATGATACAGATACAGCCTGGATTTGGGCAAGGACACCGACTCACGTTGGCCGTGGTCGACACCAAGCAGGACCACAGCAGCAGGAGTGAGATTAAAGAATATTTTCAATGAGATGATTTCATGTGTGTTCTTTCCAAATAGCCTGTCTTGCAGTAAAATATCTGTTTCCTTTGTGGTTATGCTGAGTCACTAACAGCGCTTGGTAAGAGTAAGAGAAGGATTATTGTCAGGTTTGATGTGGTAAAAGTTAAAGGCGACTTTAGACAAACATGCTTACTTACAGTCAACCAAAACCATGATCTTTCTCCAAGCTTAACTACATTGCTTTTGTTGCCTTACCCTAACCAAAGACAGGGGTCTTGTTGCGAACTCTACAGCCTTGCTCTGACGTCTCACTCATCTGTCAGCGCCAGTTCTGATTCCCAAAAGTCGCCCACAAGGCGGCATGGACTCCACGCCTGGCTCTTTGCCAGCAAGCTGGGTTTTTTTTATCCATTTTAAGAGAAAAGCTTAAAATCGTTTTGGCCACAGAACCTCAAACCATTCACTTTACCAGATAAAACTGTGAGAGCCTCAGCTACCCTGAGGGAACCTCCAGGGGGAACAAGCTACTAGATGGTTTGACAACTTTCCCCCCTGTACTCAGATGGGAGAACCAATTTGAAAGTCAGGGCTGCTACGGGCCTCCATCTAAGATTCCTCTGACTTCCCCCTGCCCAGGAATAGTTCACCATCTTCCAGGTCCGATCGCACGAGTCTGGAGTCACAGTTCTGTGCTTTGTACGCTCTTGTCCAAGTGCTGTTGTGTACTTTTGATCTGGGGCAGTGTTTCATTATTTGAGAGAGGCACATTGATTCCAATAAAGGGACATCTTTATTTCGTCAAGGGGAACGTTTCCAACTTTAAGGAGGACTTTAAGGCGGGTTTTTGGGCTTCCATTACAGTAATTACCATGGGCTGGGGAAAATAGATGAACTTTGGGCTGCTTCTGTCAACATTTGGCGGGATTTTGAACACCAAACAAGCTGTCAGTTTATGGTCAGAAACTAAGATTTCGTCAAATTCTCATTGTATTCAATCGTATGAATAAGGGGGGACCTATTTACTTTGACATCACTACCATGGCATACTTATTTAGTTATATTTTTTATTTATTTGATGTATATGTTTGATTTTTTAAATAAGTTGGATTTTGGTGTTTTTTTGTTGCTGACTTTTGATGGCAGTATTTGGTGGTTTTGCCACAACGTCAGGGGTGCATGTCACAATTTGTGTGTTTGGTTGACTAACTGCACTCTTTTTAGAGTACAATAGCATATTTATCTAACATTTTATCTTTGGTTATTAGACACAGATGTGAAGCTTTGTATTCTTCTACTGCGTAATGGTTTTTTACGGTTTTACATGGGTTTCTGGCACGGTCATGATTTGGGCTGGTTATGAGTTGTGATTGGGTTGGAAGCTTTCAATCTGATCTGGTTACACTGTAAGTACTGCCATAAAGAAACTGCTTTGCCTTTGTAGTGTGGAAGAACTTGACAGTCCTTCACCAAACCCTGATCAAACCAACCGCATTGGGTTGAACTGGTATGTCGACTGTGAGCCAAGGATTATCGCCAAACATCAGCGCTCAACCAATGTTCTTGTGGTGGAAAGGGATGAAATCCCTGCAGCCAAAATCTGGTGGAAAGTCCTTCCAAAAGTGGAGGTCTCGTTGCTGAGTATTATTGTAATGACCAAGATTTTGGAAGGAGATGTTAACTGTGCACTTTTGGCCATGCGGTGTAAATGAAACCCACACAGAGCAGAAGATTTAATTTAAGAGAGAGCAGGAATAACAAAGACGTGAGGGTGGTAGAAGAGCAGGACAAAGAGGGGAGCTAAATAAGATGATGTGAGTGACAGACAGAGAGAAGAGGGTATGACAAGGGAGAGGGAGATGAGTTCTGAGTCAAGTATTGGTCTGAGATTATTAGTAAAAATGAGGTGACGGGAAATAAAAGGAGGAAAACAGGCAGATAAAACGAGCACTGAAAGGGGAAAGGAGGTTTAAGAGCAATGGGAAGAGGGGAAATTTGGTAAATGGAGCTGGAGAGGCCGAGGGAGAGAAAGAAAGATGACAATAGCGAGTAAAAGGACGAGGGGCTGCCTGAGAGAGAGAGAGGGGGGAGAAGGGTTGACGAGATGTAAAAGGGAAGAGAGAGAGAGACCAAATGAGAGGGTTGAGTGAGAGCAAGCGAGCGAGAGGGGGAAGAGAGGCTCCACTGGCTGTCTGAGAAGCCCTGCTGTAAAATGCCAGCTCACACAAAAGAACAGGTGTTTGGCGGTTTAAGGTTTCAGGCAGAAGGAGCTGATGGGATAACAGGGATGTTGACATTCAGCGGCGACAAAGGAGGGCCTGTTCATGGACGTTATGTTGTTTTAGGGGAAAATATGCATAAAAGATTAAGGCATTATGAGCAATATGACGATGACAGCTATGAAATGTAATTCGCTGCATATCTCGGGGTAGATCTTTATTACACTCTAACAAATCCTGACATTTAAGGGCCTGTGTAAGCATCCAGAAAGCACAAAAAGCCTAATTTGTGTCTTTTTCTTTTCTAGCTGAAGCCCAAATGTGAGGTTTCTGCGTGACATTAAGCTGTCGTTTGGAGGTATTGCTTTCTGTCTAGGTGATAGTCGAACAATCTTGGGCCCAGAGGGAAATTCAATACCTCGGAAAGTACAGCCCCTGAGGGGGACAAATTACTGTTTTAAGTGTCACATGTTGACAGGTGAGAGGCCCGGCCTTCACAGCTCATTTATTGCAGCTCTTTGTCAGATGTTATTGTGCGTTTGCAAGGCGCTGGCACGGTGCGCTCCTGCTTTCGCTGCTGTTGTTTGCGGAGTCCTTGCATAATGATGATGGTCATACTGTTACTGTATGATGATGGGGTTTAAGTGCTTGACTTGATGGGACAATGTCATTGATTTTAAGCGGTCTGCACTCTAACTTGCAGGCTTTAAGATCTGCTTTCATTTTTGCAAACTCACCACATGCTCCATTACTGAGGCGAATGTCAGCCTCATCAATAACCAAATACATCCATTAACAAAGAAAGCAGACTGCTGGCTGATTTTCTCCATGATGCCTTCAAGTTTTCATCTTCCCCTTTCTGCCTCTCTGTCTGCAGTGACCTGAGACGGATCTTAATGTCAGCCAGCTGAGGAGTATAAACTTTGAAATATGATTCATGTCACCAGCTAATGATACTATATGCCACAGTGCATCATTGCCTGTGTTGAGGTGACAGATTAGCCTGAAGCGCTGCGATGCATCAGAGTCCATTTAAATGACTGTATTCCAAATGAGACACACAACAGTTGAAAAATTAGTGACACACTGTCTCCACCTCTATATATGCACGTATATATACAATGATAGATGGCACAACATACAGGTAGAGTATTGTATAGTGACATTTGATTTCATCCCGTATCAGCGTATTGTGCCATATCAGTTTAACAAGACAAGATGTTGAGTAACGACTGTTATGTTGAGTTCTTTGTTGTTGTTTTGATATTTTGTGATTTATAGTGTTTCTCAAAATAACTGAAAGCTTGCACATTTTCACAGAACAAATAAAGGAAATATAAACTGAAAAAACTTTGATTTGAGCTACGCATGTCTGCTCTGAAACACAAATCCATCACTTCAAAAAAGCTGGCGTGCTCAGCTCAACAACTCTAGAAAGGTGATCGGTGCTGACTCCAAGGTAATACTGTAAACACAAAGACGTCAGCACTCGCAATAATGTCTAAAACTTTTAATGAAAAAATAATGAACAGAAACAAACGTGTTTCAGCCCGAGGCTTTCGTCAGCGTTTCACAAACAAATGTGGGTGTGACACCTTTTTAAACCACCTATTTGCAAACATTAAAACAGTTAAAAACATGTACTTTATTTAATGCAACTCACTAAAAGTCACTGTAGGGCTGAAATGATTCATAGATAACCAAACTGAGCGATTGGGCAATCTATGTTGATCCTTTATCTCCTTTTATTGCTTTAATCTCTTCCGTTGCTTTACTGATTTTATTTATTTTTATTGCTTATATTGCTATTAGCTCTTCTATTGTTTTTGTTGCCTTTACTGGTTTCTATCTTTCCTATTGCTTTCACAGCTTTTATTTCTTTTTTGCTTTATTTCCTTTCTTTTGTTTTATTTACTCTTTCTACTTCTTCCTGCTTCGTCCCCTTGGTCTTGGCGGTGTGGGTTCTCCTGTTGCCTATTGGGTATTGGGTTTTGTGATTTGCTGGTTTTATGATCTGCTTGTTCTCTGCTTTACTTTGCTTGCTTGGCTGCCAAAGCACTTTGTAAACTCTTGTTTTTAAAGGTGCTATATAAATAAAGTTATTATTATTATTATTATTACTATTATATTAGATGGATCATTGAAATGATTTGTTAAATACCAGGTGTGATCTTGTTCACATTTATCAAATATAAGATTTACTTACTTTTTCATTTTATATCACTTTAAAAATATTGATCAGGGAAATTTCCCTTTCTGTGTGTGATCTATAAATCTGTCAGTTTTGACTAGATAACAAACCATATCTGACAGAATGTAAGACAATCATCCTGATTTTAAAACAGCCCCACACTTTCCAACACCAGAGGAAGATTAGATGTAAGATTAGAAACTCTTATCAGACTAGTGCTGTTGGGAATAACAAGTAAGTGGGGGGAATCGCAGCCTAACTCACGATACGATACGATACACGATAGAATACGATACACGATACGAAGCAAACGATACGATAATATCACGATACAGTGATTCTGTGCTAATTGATATATTGTTAGACAATCATATAATGATACATCACGATATCTGCTTAACTTCTTCTTACCATCGCACCATTGATAATTGTATTGCACAAGTCAGGACGACAATATAGTGCCGTATCAATATTTTGTCCCACCCCTCGGATTAACGATCAATCCACGTGTAATAGTTCTTCCTGGAAGGTCTTTGTCTTTAACAAAAGTAAAACATGTACAGAAGTGTTTCCATTAAAGCGTTATGTAAATTTGTGCAGCTTGTCCAAGTACGTTCTCAAGTGCAGCTAATTCTTCACTGGGTTTAACGGTCACGTCACTGATGTGATTCAGCCATCCACCACTCATTAGGGGTTTATCCTGCTTCTTTAAACAGGTTCATTATATAGTCGCAAAGACTCGCTGCGGTAAATGTGTAAATATGTAGAGTATAACTTGTGAATATCCACACATCTCTTTGTAGCTCTCCACATGATGGATGATTGTTTTCCACTTAGTTTCAAACCTCGTTGGACTTGAACTTAACTCAAACTCTACTTTCTCAGACCTTGGTGTTGACCTGGCTGACGTGGTTGTGTCTGCAGGCCCAGTTACGTCAGCTGGTGGTACATCCGGTTTTCCCCACGGACTCCAACCCCGCAGTCCTCACTTTCTACCATATCATGTGGCCTGGCCTAGATACACATGAAATGTAGCAGCCTCCGGCCTCTATTTTGTACCATTCTCTTCCCTAACCATATTTCAGGCTTATTCTCACAAGGGCGCGATATGTCCCTCCCAGGCACGCAGCAGCAAAGTGCTGTAGACGGAGGGTACCCAGCAGAGTCGGCTGTCAGGTGCGACAAATTAATGGCAAATCTAACCCGGCGCTGCTGCCAGGCAGGCAGGGGTGGCAGCTGTTCGACGAGAGACTCGCTCTCGCTGCTGCGCGCATTAATGTGGCATGGAAACTTGTTTCAGGCATCACTGAGACAATGTTTACGAGCTCTGATTTCTCCTGAAAGGTGAAGCGCGGACGGAGAGGGAGCAGAGACCAGCTGTCGGCGAAGCCCGGTGGATTTGAGTCAGCAAAGAGGCTCTGCTGTTAATGACTGCTGTTAAAGATGGCGTTCACTCCACAGAAGGTGAAAATCAATGGTTACGACATGTGGCCTGAAGGCAAAAATATCATCTCTGATAGCTGTTTTTTTTCTCTCATGACATTCTGTTATGTGTTTCTGAGTGGAAAGAGAAGTCCACTGTGCCTGTTCAGGCTTTCAGAGTTTCATTCAATGCCACTGCAAACCCAAATCCACGATAGCTTTCTAACTTTGTTATTTAGGGACTTTTGTGCATAATAGAAAGCATCCAAACACGATTACAAGTTTAAATCCACTGTGAAAGAAGCATGTTGGTGAACTTTTCTGATATTGGGTTTCATCTGGGCGCGGTTAAACTCAGATATTGCATAATTAATTTAGCAATCTAATCATAGAAACAGTCCCACGGGAGCTTTTAGGCTGTTAGCATTAGCCCTAGCATTTGCTACAGAGCTTTCATATAGCATTGAGATCATAACTCTAAGAACAAAACAGGGCATCTCAGCTAACATTGTATGCTAACTGCTAACTATAGCCATTTTTACACTGCCGGTTCAAGGCGGGATTATTACGCCTCTGTTACGTTCCGTCTTTTATGTTAAACGCACTGAGTCGGACAGGCGGCGAAATCGTTCAACAACAGAAGCTTAACACAGGCGAAACGGCGTCTGTGTAAACAGCGGAGCAGGCAGGGCGGAACAGCAGCGTACGTTTTGAAGCTCACGCTGTTTGTTTACACCTCACACACCTTTTGCTTCTGCAGCGCCGGATCGCTATGTAAACGCACACACTGGGGCGGCTTCATGCCGGGCTTATGACATGGATGGAAAAGCATTTTGATACTCAGCAGTCAGTGATCAGTTAAAGTGAGGGCTTCAGCTTCCTCCTCTGATTCACTTAGATAATTCAAACATACAGTATAAAGCTGCACTGCACTAATATAGCATATGCACTAATTTAATAAGCCAGGCACCTGTCATTCAAAATGTGATCGACCACACCCCCACAGTCTTCAGAAATCTCGATTTTCTTGTAGTTATGAACATTTATTCCCCTTCAGATTTTTGTGGTTGCTTGATGAGACTCTGAACTTTGATGTGTTTGCATTTTTACAGTTTAAAGCCAACTTTCCAGAGTCTTTAAAACCTTTTTTTTTGTAATAAATCTGTAAAAAGCCTTCATGTGTCCGGGTTTTTCCCCTTACTCCTGCCAGTGTTATCCCCGTGCTCTCTGACTTCCATTCATCCAGCCACAGTTTACAAAGACAAACCACTGAAACAGTGAGTGCTGTCGTCACAGGTTCACTGAGTTTGAAATCGTACCCGGACGCCCGCCCCCTTCCTCTGTCTCTGCGCCACTGCCACTGAAATGTGTTTGTCTGATTGCTTCTGAAAGCCGGCACTGACCTGAAAACAACTTCCAAAAATTATAAATAACCCGCCCTCCCCTCCTTTAATCCAGTGGACGGATGATGGGAAAGTGGCCCCCTCGTTCACACATCCAATCAAAGTCTTTAGAAAGATCAAAGGTGTCTCTGGACACTAATGCAAATCTCTGCAGATTAACACCGGATGAAACCACTGTGGAATTTTCTGCAACTCAGAGTTAAACCCTGAAACCCACTGACAAGAAAAAGAGAAGTCAATAGCAGCAACAAGAGCTTGAATTGAAATGATAGGCCCCTCCAGTGCTAAACTTACTTAATGCTGTTTCATGTCTGCAGCTCCTGAAAACCATCACAACACTAGTGGCAGCCTGACATTATTTTCTTTTATACACTATTGTCTAATTAAACTTTTGTCTTGGACTTTTATAAAACATCAGTTGTCACAAAAAATCGCTCTCAGCTGCTGATATAGATCCAATAGTCTGCATGGAATACAGAAGCAGAACCAGTGGACACAACGAGCTGCACGCGGGCAACATTGATAGGGTGGCATAAAATGACTGAAAACCCAAATTGAATAAGGTTAATGTTCTTTGTACATTGTCCTTGCTCAAATAAAGAAACATAACATAACATGTATCTAAACCTGTAAGAGAACCATAGTCTACTCTCAAGAGTCAATTGTATTCTGCTTACACACAAACAGTAGCTTTACCATATATATGTTTGTTTTGTTTGGCGGCACCTATGGTGAGAGAGAGGCTGTAACAGACAGAGCCCTCGATGATGCTTTTGTCTGTTAATTTGATGTAGAATGTTTATTTTCTTTGGATATGCACTTGTTTTTAAAGTTTATCCTAAGTAGGGATCAATTTTTACTCTGTGTCTTCGACTGTAGTAACAGTGAATGTCCCGGGAATGTCACCTAGAAATCCAGGTGGTAAAACAAAAAAAATACTGCCATTATAAGGACTTTTATAAGCCAAAAGATATTTGATACATTAGACTTGACAGACGTTTTAACATAAAATCATCTTGGACATATGCGAAATTTGCTTGTACTCAGAGTTTTGTTTGTTTGTTTGTTTGTTTGTTTGTTTGTTTATTTGGATTATTAGTTTATTTGACAGGACAGTGAAGAGTGACAGGAGAGATGGGGAAGAGTGAGAGGGGAATGGCATGCACCTCAGGGCCGTGGACGAAGCGATGAGGATTACGCCTCTCAACATGGGTTTCCTGCTCTAACTGAGCTGAACCAGCACCCTGTTCCGAGAGTAGACCATATTTGTATAATTAATCTGAATCTACCACAAGCAGCTTATTAGCTTTGCAAATTTAACTTTGTAGTTTTTGTACTGATTATTATGTAAATATGTAAAATGACAGCTGGCTTATACTTTGAACTTCCTTGTTGGCCAAGAAATTGTCCGGTGTTCAAACCCGGCAACGTGTTTGTTTTTGTGCAGATCAAACTAACGAGATTTAACATGTTAGTTTTTTCCAAGTGCCAGAGCACGGCTTACTTTTCGAAGCCTGTGCTAAGCTAAGCTAATACTCTGCTTGTGGCAGTTATTAGTGATATCAAACTTTTAAGAAGGCATTTTTAAAGCCTGAAATGAAGAGCTTTGCATTCAGATCACAATCCATTTTTTGTGCACAAGCCTCACACTTCTAAAGAATTTAAATGCACAAAACTTTTCATATCATCATGCAAGAAAAGCCTGGTGTTCCCAGTGTTAGTGTTTCTTGTTCTCTCTCTTTTTCAAAGTACAGACTGCGAGGAATGTTTTCATCTTCATCCTTTGCTGTCACACCTGTGCTTTGTAAGTATTATTTCTAATTCTGAGTTATTTTCTTTTGTTCTCGCCAGGTGTCTGAATCCATTCAGACTGCAGCAGGATGTGAGCTCGCTATATTTGGAAACATAAAATGCTCAGTAAATGGATTTCCGTATTGCTTGGAAGACTTCCAACAAATTACAGCTGTGGTGTAACACTCGGTGTATCTCCTGCTGATTGATTTCTGTTCAGCATTGCTTCAAACATCACTGTGCAGTCTGAGCAGAGGTTTAAATGTGCCTGTTTGTCCGTAAAGCTCGGTAAATGCCTGCAGCGGCCATCCCCCTGCAGTGTCCTGACCGCTGCAGTTTCCAAAGGGCCCGGGTGAGAGAGTTGTGCACTCACTCATCCGTTAAGTGAACACCCAATAGCAGGTCTGAACTGGTGCACCAGCTAAGTTACAAGTTGTGACAAGCTCAGATGGCTCCCTGACTCTCAGGCCACGGTATTTATTAAAGTCTATTCAGCTCTGTGTCTTGCAAAAATAAACAGAGTGCCAGGCTGCTGGAGAAAGTGCTGACAGTGAGCATACTTTATCCAGGTTGGAACAGAATGGGACTGAGCCTTATAGCCCCTAGGATACCGAGCCTGCGGGGGGAAGAGGGAAGCAGAGCTCTACTGGTGCGACTACGTGAGCAGGCCTTCTGCTTTCCACTTGACTTCAGGTGCAGTCATTTGTGGACTGAAATGGTTGTGTTGCCGGAGAAAGAAAAAGCAGAGGGGAATGTGCGGAGGAAGGGGAGGGAGTGAAAGCTTAGGAGATAGAAAAAGTGAGAGAGAGCTGAAGAGCGCTGTGCTCTCCTGCCAAAGAGGGTAATGAGGAGTGGATCTGCAGAGAGAGCAGAGTTACTGAGCGGTTCATTGACATGCTAAATGTCAAAGGTGAAGGAAAAATCTCTTGTTAAGCTTGTGGCTCGCCTTTTTAAGCGCAGCGGTGTAATGATGTGAACTGTTGCGTCGAACCTCACTGCTACTGCTGCCACGACTCGATTTAATCCAAGAGGGATCTGAGAGTGTGAGGAAGAGCTGGAACAAACAGCGAGTCCCTTTAGAGCTCAAGTTAAAAGAGATTTAAGACAGCAACTGTAGATATGTACAAGATCAAACTAAGATTTACTATAGCCTTAGATAACACATATAACTCTAAATGTATCAGCCAGTAGTCACGTCTTTTAGAGCAAAAGTTTAACATATTATGGCAAACTTTTTCTAACCTGACGCTGCGGTGCTGTTGCTCTCTACGGAGCGTCTCCGTGTCTTTTAGCTCGCTCTCCTTGTTTTACACCAGACAGCAGACATACAGAGTTAGCAGTTAGCTTCTAAAAATACTGAAGCATTAACCATATAAAGCTCCAGACGTTGTCCTTGGGAGTTACTGAGAGCAAACACAGTGCTGTCAGTTTGCCAGAAACACGACTCCAAAGAAATGCTAATGTTGCTCTGCGCGTGTTTGGTTTGTAAATAGGCGACTGTTTGCTCAGACACATGAAGAATGATCAACTTTATAAGGCGTGTAATACATGTGTGTGGTTCAAAGTGGTGTGAAGTTAAAGCTCCTGGTTTGGCGTCTTTAGAGTCTTCACGGTTTGTCTGCCAGAAGTGAACATTGCTCAGATAACAAAAGGGAGTTACGTTATGTCGAATAGGAACATTTTACTTCTGCAGTGAAACGTTTGCAGACACATTCAATGTTTGCTCATTATCTTAATTCAAAGTTAATCCAGGCATAATTACACTTCCTACGAAACATATTTGCAGATGCAGATTAGTTGTACCATGAGCATCATTTCAGTGGAAATATTTGATGTCGTATTAACACGTTAATGATGTCTTCATTTATTCATCAAAAACTGGGAACTGTTCTCTCCTCCTCTGTCCACTGAAGATGTTCAGTGAAGGTCAGACCTCGCTTCTAGCTGCCGCTCGGAGTGAAAACTTCTGCTGCATCTGCTTCGTTGTGTTCATCCTGGCATGTTGTACTTCACGCTTGGCATCCGGTGAGTTTGGGGCTGCGATGAACACCAAACTGATGAACGCAATTTTTCTCTTGCCTCACTGGCTGGGTTCCCTCGTCTGGCAGATTTGCTCGTCAAACATCTGCCTCGCCCTCCATCAAAGCGAACGACGGCCAGCAAATGTGCTGCTTTGTCTGCAAAGCACCTTAAGAGTCACTGTTACTGGTTGAATTCCAAAATTAGGCTCCGGATTGGAGCTCGGTTGTTGCTGCTGGTTTCATCTTGGAAATTATTCATTTGACACTGAGCATAATTGAATCGCTGTTGAGCTTTTGTGCACAGAGCAAGCAATCTAACTGGTTGCTGGGTGGTTGGTAAAGATAACAAGAATTCATATCTGCTTAAATTTGCAAATTACCAAAATTCACGTGGCGGCCATTTTCCTCTGATGTCACCCTCAGGGTAGAGAGCTCTAATGCTGTTTTAATGTCGTACTGCTGTGATTAGGCTTGGAAGTCATTTAAGCACAGAACATCTGACAAGTTTCACCGCTGGATCGTTAAAATGTAGAGAGAAGTACAGCTCTGGAAAAAATGAAGACTTCACTCTCTCTCTGCATGTCCAGCCAGATGTGAACCCCAATGAAAACCTCCTGATATGATCAAGAGGGAGATAGTTGGTCACAAGCCGTCAAACAAAGCCGAGCTGCTTGAATTCTTGCACCAACAAAATATGTGACAAAATATCAACCAACACTAATGTGAAAGGCTTTCAAGATGCATGAACGCTGTAATTAAAAACTGTAATTATCCCACCAAACATTGATTTCTGAACTCCTGAGTTAAAACATTAGTATTCTGTTGTTTCAACAAGAACATCGACTTGTTTTCTTTTAATTATTTATGCTCTGAAAAAAATCTTTTTGTTTTCCTAACCAGTCGTCTGCAAATGTCTGCAAATAAAAGACCTCAATAAGTATATTTGATTTGGAAGTATCCGTCCATCCATCTATCTGGGGCGGCTGTGGCTCAGTGTTAGAGTCGGTCATCTTTCAGTTGGAAGGTCGGAGGTTCGATCCCCAGCTCCCTCAGTCAACATGTCAAAGTGTCCTTGGGCAAGACTGTTGGGCACTTTACGCAGCAATGTCTGCCATGTAGTAGTGTCTTGTAAAAGCAGCTTTGAGTGGTCGCAAAGACTACAAAAGCACTATATAAGTACAGTCCATTGTTCTAGAAAGTAGAACCAAAGACAAACATATTTTTGCAGTGGTCTCTTTATTTTTTCCGGAGCTGTATATTCGAGGTACAACATATTTGATAACCCATGAGCTAGCCTTCCTCTAGACAACAGCTAACGTTAGCTTTCATCCACTTCCAAGCTAACTTCACTTTTGAAAGTTTGAATAGGAAATGTCCTGTCCATTTTATTTACAGGTTTAATCAAACGTGCCATAAATGTCTATGTTTATAACTTTCCTATCATGCCGTGTAAAGTTATCAAGCAGCACGTTTAGCTAGCAAGGATTGATGCTAACGTTAGCTGTTCAACTGTAGCTAACTGCTAATCAAATATTTTGTTGTAGTTTGAATTATGGCCTTCTCGCCCTCCTGATCCATCAATAAGCTGTGATATTATAAAGATTTATCAAATGTATTATTACTGTAGTGCAACATTTCAACAGAATTTAAGCTTTAATCCCCGAGTGCATCAAAGGAATAAATGGCTGCCAGGTGAATAAAGTGAATACTGCAGGTATCAAATAAATCATTTACAAAACTTTTCACCTTCCAGCCAACTAAAGTCTCATATTTAGCTGGCATTAAATGTAGTCCGAAACTGAGACGAGGATAGACGCTGCCATGTAGGTCTTGTTGCTCGCTGTGTGTGGGTGGAAGGCCCTGAGGGAAGAGGATTTACACTGGGGCTGGGGAAGGAGGGGGGGCAGGATCATTGGAATTCAATTTCAAGATCAGGGGGTGATGACCCCACTTTTAGGGAGAGCCTCAGGAGAAGGGGCTTAGAGATTGGCGGCCCACGCTTGACTCCCACCATCTCTCCTCCCAACACACACGTGCATGTGCTCATCATCCTGTGGTATCTGAGGAGGGTTAATCACTTCCTGAGACCTTGGGCTGTGAGGCCGGCCTGGGCCAGGCTGGTTCAAATCACATCTCTGCCTCTTTGTCTCAATCTGTATGTATTTGTTTTTTCTTTTTCTCTATCAGTCTCCCTCTTTTTTTCAGCCCTCAGTCCTTGACTCCCATTTCTGTGTTAAATACAATGACCAGTCTTTTACTTTGAATGTTTGGGGAAAACCTAGAAACTCCAGCCAAAAGATAAGGGCAGTGGCTGAATAATGAAAGCACAGATAGGGAGTGAAATGACCCAGCCAGGCTCAATGCCCCACTGTATTCCTGCACTGTTTTGTCTCCTCGTTCACTCTCACTTTCCTCCTCTCCCCGGTGGCCTCCTCCTCTCAGGTTGTGAATACTGATGCAGCCTGTGTGGGCATGATGGGAAATGTCAATTGGAGAAAACTGGCGAGCCGGCTCTGGCTGTTTCTCTGCAGAGCTCGCTGTTTGCACTGCCCTCAAGAGGTTCAGCACGTCTCTGCAGAGGAACGTCCAGCCAGGAGAGCAAAGGTTACAGACAGACAGGAGCAGGCTGACTTCTTTTACTGATGTGGTTCAAAATGTTAATTTGGGGCCAATGCCTTCATGGATTCATATCTGAGGTCGACAGCAGGGCAGAAATGAGACTTTATAACATTGGATTGGATTGTTGAAAAAGGGGTGAAGGTCAGACAAGCTTCCTTGTTCATATATTTGATGGAAAATCTGAGTTTTCCTTAAGGTCTGTGAAGTCAGTTTGACTGTTGTTTGATACATTTTAGTTACATTACTTGTGATTTTTAAAAGTTAAAGTTTGTAAAAGTACAAAAAAAATCCTTTATCCATCCATCCACTTTATCTTTACCGCTTATTCTGTTCAGGATCACTGGGGGACTGGAGCCTCTCCCAGCTGTCATTGGGCAAGAGGCGGGGTACACCCTGGACTGATCGCCTGTCAATCACAGGGCTGACACAGAGACAGACAAGCTTTCACTCTCACACCTACGGGCAATTTAGAGTCACCTATGAACCTAACGAGCATGTCTTTGGTCTGTGGGAGGAAGCCGGAGTACCCGGAGGGAACCCACGCATGCACTGGGAGAACACGCAAACTCCACACAGAAAGTTCCCCTATGTCAGAACCGGGATTCAAACCAGTAACCTTCTATAAGTGAGGCGACAGCGCTTATATCCTCTGTTGATAATCTTGAAGTTGAAGTTGAAATAGTTTTTTATTTATGGTATATCTTGCTAACACTGACCTCAGCATCCGTCATTTGTTTAAATGACTTGAAGTGGCACGTGATTTTTAACTGACAGAGACTGTGAATTATGAATCTGTATTTTAAGAGCAAATGTGGAACAAACTTGACATTGTTATACAGCTGCAATATTTCTCTTGGAGGTGGACGTTGGGGGGGATGTATGGCTTCCTGTTTCATACCGACAGTCAACAACGTTTGACGGTTCAGTCAAACTGAGCCTCGAATAAGAAGAAAACAAAGTCTTTAATGTGGATCTTTCATGTACAAAATGTTGGCCTACCAATCTGAATGCAGACCTGTTGGTGAGGGACAATATTTTCTTTACACAAGGACTCTGGTTCCGTTTGTAGCCACTGACTGGTCGAGCAGGTTTTGGTTGTATGAAGGAAAAGTGGAGATAAAGAGGCAGAACGCATTTGCCAAATTCAATCCTGTGACCGGTCAGCTTTATGTGAATCTCTATGAGCAGAGAGGCAGCGACTAACAACATATGTAAGTCTTTTTTAACACAAAACAACAGCACAGAACAGCAACGTCATCGCCAAGCAGTATGACATTCATAATTTCCAGATAATATTCTAAGTTATAGATGCACAGGAGGTCTTCATACACCGCTTCATAATTTACATGATTTTCAGAGCAGAAAATAAAAGGGAGGTAAATTACATATTGAGCAATGAGGATGAGCAAACCACCAAGCGCGCTCTCTGTTCAGATAAATATAGTTTCCATTTTGTCCGTCTTGCAATGTACAAATAATTTCTCAATCTTAGTCGGAAATCAGTCTTTCCATCTCATTTCAAACCTGTTGTGGGTGGATCAGCCTGGAACCACTGACGAGTGATTGCTTTTTCTTTTTCTCCTCTTCTGTAAATATTTTCGGGAGGTATCAGCCATTTCCTGTTATTCCTTCCGGCAGATCACACAAATGAAGTGACATGAAAGTCAATGGGAACGTTAGTCCGAGACTCTGCGGCATGATTGTTTTCCCAAAACAGTTGAACCTGTGGGCAGAACCAAACAATGTGGTGCCTCCTCGCTCCTGCAGTGACTCCAACATGCATGGCTAGATGTAAGATGCTGTATATTTTCAATGTAGGAGTAATTAAATAGCGAACAAGGTTCTTCCAACCAAATTCACGCCAGTACACTGAACAAGAAGTAGAGATTTCACTGCAATATGTGCTTTAATGTGGTTTGTATACATGGATTTTGCATCAACAAGGAGAAAATGCCATTTGGCTCATAAGGCAAGTTTTCATCATAATTCATGTGTGGTTTTCCTGATCAATAAGAAGATGAAGGAGAGCAACATTTTGAATAAAGAAGTCAAACAGAAATGACAGCGACGCCTTCCAAATCATCATGTTAGAAGCAAAGGTTTCGGCAGCCCTCCATGTGCTTGTCTTTATGTCGGCTGCAGTAAACAATCAGAACCAGGTCACAGTGCGACCGCATATTTGGGGTAATTGTAAAAGAGGAAGGACATCAGTTACAATCTGTGCGCGGCCGAAGAAAGTTCTTTGGCAGAACCACAAACAAACACACAGAAAAAGAGCAAATGGATTTCATTGTGAAATTCCAAACATGAGCCTGTCAGCGGCTGTGTGGACTCGGGAGCGATTGAAGCTTATTCATTCATAAATCTTGAAAGTAAAGCATGCGCACACAACATGTGGAAGTGTTTTTCCTGAACCAGGTCCACATGGTAGCGTTATTATCCACGGCAGCGTGACGTGCTCGGAGCCGGGAGAGGCGGGAGGCTCGACAGAAATTATTTTTTCCACACGGGTATCTGATGGAGGGAGAAGAAGCCAGCACCACAGCTATCTCAAGAGCCCCTCCGCATATGGAGGCAATTATATCAAATGGTGTTCTCCGGCGATTCCCCCAGTCGAGGAGAAATCACTGAAATTCTTCTCCCTCTCTTTCCTCCGTCCGTCCTCCTGCTGTTAGCCGGGGCATGCAGCAGTGCGCCGTCCTTATGTCGTCTTAATCATTATGTCTTTCTCTGCAGCAGCCGATGATTAAAGGCTCTCAAGGTCTTATTTTACTTGTAAAGTCAGAAAAATGCCCTTGTGGTGAAATATATCTGCCAGGCTTTGACTTTCAAATACCTTTGTCTGCCCCTGCCGACTTAATTAGCCTGCCCCTTCCATTTAAAAGTTTATTATTCATATCAGCTGCTCTTTCATTAGCTTAATTTCCTTGTCATTAAACCGATAAACCCTGAGATGTTCAACATGTATGATGCAGAGTGTTTATCGCTTTGGTTATGGCTCTGATTTTTCACTCAGAGATCACTTGTCATTCAGACAGCGTGGTCGATATACCTGTGATGTCTTTTTTTCTTTGATACGTTGTTGATGAAGTCTGAGGCTCTGCAGGTGGCTCGCCCCTTTCTCTCTGTTCGGCCACGGTGGCTTTTGCAGCTCATGTTGACTATCGACTTCTCGATCTATTCTTGAACGCACCCCTTCCTGTGCAGCTGAGCTTTCAAAAGCACCTACCAGACCATCAGGTGTTTACAGTAAGTGATGCATGGATCAATATGTAATGCATTGATTCTGCAGTACATGAACCTTTTGTGAAGATTTTCATAGGGGTAATAGAAACTAGCTTCTTACAATACCAACCAATTCTTCCATCACATGTTGCCTAATTGGAATGATAAATTGTAGTCCACAGGCCTCAAAGAAGCAGGTTGTTTTTGTCGCTAGTTAGCATGCTACAGTGGAAGTACCACAAATGTGTTAATCGGGAGAAAAGAGCTGCAAAACAAAGATACAGCAGGGAGCAGTCCCAATAGAAGAAATTCCATTGATGCATCTTTATTTCTGAAGGTAGTAATTATCCAGTAATGTGATTAATAACCTCTACAGGTGCCTATAAAGTGTTGGAGGTTGGAAAAGATGCACTTAACTCAAAAAACATGACCTAACCCAGTTTGTGGTAGTGTAAATACAATATAAGACTGGAGACAGCAGCACAATCCATACAGAATCTAACTTCACAAAATCTAACTTTCATGTTAGTTCAGCTGTGCCATTTTAAAAATGTCCACAAATATTTTATAGTGTATATATTAACAATGTTAGCAACCTATGCTTTCATACATGTGCTGATAAAACGGATCAGTTTTCTGTGGCAGTGGAAAGTTTTGTCATTTTGGATGCAAACCTGATCAACTCCTTTTAATCTAACATGCTTAAACTACACCGATCAGCCACAACATTATGACCACCTGCCTAATATTGTGTAGGTCCCCCCTTTGCTGCTAAAACAGCCCTGGCCCGTCGAGGCATGGACTCCACTAGACCTCTGAAGGTGTTCTGAGGTATCTGGCATCAAGATGTCAGCAGCAGATCCTTTAAGTCCTGTAAGTTGGGAGGTGGGGCCTCCATGGATCGGACTTGTTTGTCCAGCACATCCCATAGATTCTCAATTTGATTGAGATCTGGGGAATCTGGAGGCCAAGTCGACACTTTGAACTCATCGTTGTGTTCCTCAAACAATTCCTGAACCATTTCTGCAGTTATCCTACTGAAAGAGGCCACTGCCATTAGGGAATACTGTTTCCATGCAGGGGTGTACTCGGTCTGCAACAATGTTTAGGTAGGTGGTACGTGTTAAAGCAACATCCACATGAATGGCAGGACCCGAGGTTTCCCAGCAGAACGTTGCCCAAAGCATCACACTGCCTCCGCCGGCTTGCTTCTTCCCATAATGCATCCTGGTGCCATGTCTTCCCCAGGTAAGAGACGCAAACGCACCCGGCCATCCTTTTCCTTTTTTCCATGCTCCAGTTCTGATGCTCTTGTGCCCATTGTAGGCACTTTCGGCGGTGGACAGGGGTCAGGGGGCACCCTGACTGGTCTGCGGCTACACAGCCCCGTACACAACAAACTGCAATACACCGTGTTCTGAAACCTTTCTATCAGAACCAGCATTCACTTTTTCAGCAATTTGGGCCACAGTAGCTCTTCTCAATGAGCCTGTCGCAGGTTCACTGGTTTTCCTTCCTTGGTTCATTGTTGGTAGGTACTGATCTCTGCACACCGGGAACCCCCCACAACAGCTGCAGTTTTGGAGATGCTCTGACCGGGTCGTCTAGCCATCACAATTTAGCCCTTGTCAAAGCCGCTCACATCCTTACGCTTGCCCATTTTTCCTGCTTCCAACACATGAACTTCGAGGACAAAACATTGCACTTGTTGCGTAACATATCCCTCCCGCTGACAGGTGTCATTGTAACGAAATAATCAATGTTATTCACACGACCTGTCAGTGGTCATGATGATACGGCTGATCGGTTATGTTGCACTACTCAAGGACTTTAACAAGCTAACAAAGGAAACGCCTTTGTCTGGTCTCGCAGCAACACAAAATGAATAAATAAATAACTGTTCTGTAGAGTGATGTTTTACAGCAGCATGTCAAAAGACTACAAACAGACAGGCTGCTGCAAACATTAGTTGTTAGTTTTAACAGCAAGCCTGGAGACACAGACATACGAGGATGGAGGCTTACTAATGTTTTATCCTGCCCCCATTCTCCATTTAAACATGTACAGTTAAAACATTTTTAATCACTGAAATGTAAAAGGATTGGTGAAAAAGTTTGTCACTCATTTTATGGGGCGCTCTGAACCTGAGCCATCGCCATCAGAGGAAAACGTTGAATCAAAGGAGATGAGATTGAAAATAAAATGGAGTCATGACTTCATCCTTGCTGCAGAGTGACCTTGTGGCTTCCTGTAAAAGTGATGGAGACAGAACATAATACACCTGATTGAACTGATAGAGGTGTAGGCGTCCGATCCAGTCACCCTGCAGGGAGCGTTCACTTTCATCTCGTTGCTCGTACTGTACATGAAGCAGAAGAAGCCGTGTCGGGTGGATGTTAACTGCACTCAGGTCAATGGATAGTTGAACTATATTTCACAGCAGTTTAGTGCAGGTTCAAGGTAATCTGTGCTAACTTTTGTTTGGGCAACTTTTTTTTTTTTTTCTGTTGACAGTATTTAGTGAACTCCAGCGTATGAACTAAATATATTTGGTAAAACTTACATAATGAAGTAACTGACACTCTACAGTTTGAACAAAAAGCGACAGTTTGACCTTTAACCCTCCATAAATCACAGTTTTTTAATATTAACAGTGATTAAAATCACTACTGTTGAAGATGTTGTTCCTCGTGACAAACTGAATTATCACCCCAAACCCCAAGCAGCTCTACAAACCGTAGCTTTTACCTTCACTAGCTGTGTTGGTTATTTAGCATTTGCTACAGTTAGCGATCAGCTAGCCAAAGACATCTCTCCCTTTTCTGTTGTCGGAGACCAAAACATAGCTAAAAGGGGACTGCACATTTTTTCAATTCTAACAACCAATCGTGTTGTTCTTTCATGCCATGTGTGAGGGTTAATGGAGAGAATGAGGGAGCTGCACAGCAGGCGCCCCGAGCGGTTGGGGGATTTGGTGCCTTGCTCAAAGGAAATGAATTGGCACCTCTCCAGCTACCAGTCCCAATTTCAATGCTTGGCTCACAAAGGGGCTTGAACTGGCCACCCTCCGGTTCCCAAGCCAAGTTCCTGCAAACTAACTAACTAACTGTGTTGTGAACTGCTGTGGTTAAGGTTTGCGTCCAGCTGGTTAGTGAAATATCTGTAGTTTTTGGATTGAAATAAGTTCTTTTGTTAATGTCGGGGGGGCTCTGCTGTCATTGTGACAATATGGTTTAAGTCAGTGAATGACTGTGACATGCAGTCAAACACATTGCAAACAAACTGCAGTCTTTTGTGTTGGACTCTGATGTTTTGTTTACCTTCCGTTGTCCATGGTAACATCACCTGACTAGTAATAAGTATTTAAAGTTGTTTGGACAGTCAAATCTTTTTCTGTGGTGAAGCTGTTGGAACTACTTTGTGCTATAGGATGGTCAGCCTGTATTTAAAAAAAGCAACTAGTAACTACAGCTGTCAGATATAAAAGTACAATTATTCCCCCTTTGAAATGTAGTAGAGTTGTATTATAAAGTAAGACGTTCTTAAGAACCGTACGTCATAAAGGTTAGAAACTACTCTGATGCACTCCTTTACACAACTTTTTATGCAATACCTGAAAGGGGGATAAACTGTTTTCAGCAAATAATACGTTTAGTGACGAGAAATCAGGTGAATTTACCATCCGCTCCGTCCTCTACTTGAGCTTTATAAGCTGATTTTACTGTGAAAATCTGACTTACTGTCTGAATACATTCACTGCAGTGAAGCAAATGTGACCTCAGGTAAAGACGGGAGTCATTTTAAGATTAATTTCAAGCTTATTTTTGGCGTGAATTCTAAGAATACAACCTGTGCAGCCTCTCTTCATGCTGTCTCGACCGCTTTGAGCCGCACAAAGCCAGACAACCGCAGTTCCTCCGGACATTAATATTCACCAGCGAATGCTTCAAAGAAAATCCCTTTACAAATCCAGGAATGTATCTCATGTGGATTTCAGGCTTTGACATTTCACCAATGTGGATGTCCCTGTGGCTCAGCGGCTTGAAAAGTGCATCTTCAGCGCTTATAGTATGTATTATTCCCCCTTATTTGCAGAGTGAAGTCTGTATAGGTTATATATAATTCATTGTCGTTCCCCAGCTCAGGCAAGGTCAGATCTATTTGGATATCATTTCAACTGCAACTAATATAAATATGTATTATTGAGGTGAGCTTCTCAGTATGCACTCTTCTTGTTACTGTATGGATGTGTCACTCACGGCGGCAACAAAAAAGGCGTCATATGCACTGACTGCATAATGAGTGGTGTGTATGACTGCTTGAATTGAGCAGCTCAGTCCTTGAATCATATTTGTTTCATTATGCATGCGTTTCTCTCTCTGGCCTTTTTACTGACAAATTCCTTTTAATTCAGATATTCTCCAAATAATGTGATTCTAACTGAAAATTGTTGAAATGACCTTTAACCCCTTCTGCAAATTAGATACTGTGGTCACGGTTGAATAACAGTTTCAGGATTTATTTATATGTGAAATAATTGGACGCGTGTTGACTCTCAGTTCCACCCATTAACTATAATAAGAGGTGTTGGTATTTACCTTGGAGACATCAAACACATGAAACCCCTTTGGTGGAAAAACAGACTAATTCTGCCAAAATATTCAGTTAAAATCTCCTGTTTTTGACACATTTTCCATCTTAAGCTTCCTGTTTAAAGAAATATAAACAAAGGCAGTAAAACTGAGCCCCATCGTTATATATTTGTTTTCATTTTTTAAAAGACCCAAGCCCATGGCCCACTTTGGCTACCCTACAGGGCTAGTATAAAAAATAAAACAGCAGCACTCCCATCGATCACCGGGCACACATGTCAAGATTGCCCTAATAAAAGCGAGGTGTAAATAATGTAGGGGGCAGATATGGCGCGCAGCACCATTTGCTGTGTGGAGATACAGGCTATAAAAACACAGCAGCACTGTTTGTCTCAATCTGAGCCGCTTCACTTTCCTGTTTGCCAGCACAGCACCAACATTTCAGCAAAACACCCCTCTGAGTGCCAGATTCTCCATGTGTTTAAACAAGATGTTTGGTTTGCTGTTTGGCAAAGCGGGAGCTCTTGTGTTGGATGTTTTTTCTTACCAATGTTTTCCTATTAGGGAAAGGAGTTTGTTTTGTTAGATTTTGTTGGATTTAATGTTTTTAATGCAGTCCTGTTCGTAATACTAAACATATTTTAATACAGGAGAAATAACACAGAAAGTCTACAGCTGGCCTAGCAGCTCTGTGATTAAGGCAGAGTAGTGGGAATGCTAACATGCTGTTTATCAGGTCCAATGTTTACCATGTTCAGTGTTTAGTGTATTAGCATGCTAGCCCTGAACACAGAGTACAGATAATAATGACAAGAATATCATTGGTTCTGCAGGTATTCAGTTAAACAACAAAGTGTTGGACAAGCTAAAATGTGTAAATGGTGTCGTCCGACTGATTGCAATTAATCCTGAGGAGGTCTTTGTGGTTTCCAACGTAGTGGCTTTTCATTTATAAACAAACATGTCTATTCTATGGTGGCCCAACAGGACAAATCAGAAGATGTTTATGTTGTTTCTAAATTAAAATTTTCAATGTATTTTTATGCCTCTATTTTAGAGAGGGCAGTGGGTAGTGTCGCACAATTTAGCGCCTTCAAAATGTAATCTTTCCTTTACAGTAATTCCTAAAGATCATGTTTATTTTTGAGGCAGACATGGCCACTAAAGTCAGTTGGATTGAACCTTTGAAAACCATCAAAGTCTGTAGCAATATTATTGCCGTCAATCTTTAATCAAACACTTTAATCTGCTGGTGGCAGTACATAAAAATTCAGAATCACCAAAGTAATTAAGATTAGCCGTCTGAAAGTCACAAACTTCTGCACACATATTCAAGTCATTCCCTCAAATAGTTGATTTCAGCGTGACCAAAGAGGTGAATCCAACAGACTGAGAGGACTATCTGTGGCTTTAGTCCACACATGGATGGAGAGGAAAACAGATGGGCGAGTGAAGGAAAAAGAAAAACAGGAACATTTATTTTCCATCTGATATTTTTATGTTGCATATCTTGGCTATGTAATTACAAAAAGCTTTTCCATCACTGCATATTTGCTGAAATAGTCCTTAGAATCAGCTCAGGAGAGGATTTAATAGGAAATGCATCGATATCAAAAGGAAAATCATTCATGTCTCTACACAAAAGCATTTTTATTTTTGCTATCAACATTCCTCATCTAAAGCATCCTAAACATTTCTGAGTTTGGGCAATGTTCTTATATTTTCATAACTATGAAGTGTCTAAGCAATAATACGACCTCCCTGAGATGTTCTGCAGAGCACAAGGCCTCTGCGACCTTTGACACAAATACTGTCTGACCCCAGAGAGTCAACGAAACCCTCTCAGAGAAGCCTGTTTCTTTCCATCTCATTGTTTCTAAGCGGTGAACCTGGTGGGCCGAGCGTTGTGATATGCATAGTAGGAGCTTTGATATATGTCTCACTGTCAGAATCCATCCACTTCAGAACGCCGTCTGCACCGCGCTGCATGAGCGTTTTCTCACCACACAATGGAGATGTCACACAGGGACATGTGGAAAGCTACGGCCCCTTATTCTTAGCCCCTGGAGAACACAGGAGGAAACCCCACGCTGGTAAAAAACAATGCCCCTCTTTCACCTCGATGACTGTGAAGTGCACTCCTGTGGGTGCCTACTGTATGTGATGATAATGAGAGCAGGAAGGAAGGCAATGACTTTGTAAGTGACTGGGAACTGATATACGAGGGCCCGGTTAATTGGCGCCTTTTATGAGGTGATGGATATCGTGTTGCCCTGTTACAGGAGGTCTGGCTGAGTTCCAGTCGCCCCCCTTTTACGTGATGTATTTACGACTGAAAGCAATTTTCTCGATGAAATATTTATGATAGTAACTTTACTTACTTAGTCCAGTACACAGGGGTCCGCAGTGTCCGGTTCCTGTGGGGGTTACGCTTTATGATTCATACTGTAGGGCACAAAGACAGCACAGAAATCATTAATCACACACGATGATGGTATAATTAAATTCTTGTATAGTTCTATTAATGTAGGAGCTTAATAGCAAACTGGGATTTCCACCAGTTTGGAAGCAAACCAAGAAAGTTATTCTGTCGTTAAACATTCATTATCTGAAAGGTTAACTCCAGTTCAGTAAAAGGCTGGGCTTATTTTATTCTTAATCATTCTTATTATTGAAGTTTGGGCCACTGTCTCAACTGACTATAATATCATTGTTCCCCCCCCAGTTAGACGCTGAAATCAGTGAATACAGTGATATCTCCAGCAGGGAGTCTTCTACGTGGATGTCCAATGAGTTACTGGTGGTGAATGTAGTCAGATCATTGATTTGTGAATCCCTCGCTGGCTGTCTGGCTGGCTGGATGGATGGATGGATGGATGGTGGTTTGGACAACAGGGTGGATACACATTGTTGCGTTTCTCTCCTGGTTGACACGCTGTCATGGTAGTTACTCGTCAGTCACAAGAAGCCACATCCCATGGCTGCTTTATTGTCTATTTTACTCTAATAATTTACAAAATGAACATCACGCTGCATTGAAAAAGACTTGAGACAATAAACACAACAGGAAAATGTTTATTCAGGTTTATATCCAATGAGATCATTTTAACATCCGCTTTCATCAATCTCAATTGATGCCCCCTGCTGGCTATTAGAAACATTGCAGATTTAAGACACATTTGCATTGGCTTCATTTCTGAAACCAGAGGTTATATCAACCTCTTATAAACAGGTGGCATTGCACGCCATTAACTGCAGCTGTGGACTAGCTTGGCTGCATTTCTTCCGCTGTATACTTGGCTTTGCTTGTCAAAGTCAGAGTCCGCCAAAACACTTTAAAATGTTTCCTTTTATCAAACATCCTCCACACTCGTATTAAGGCATGCCATATTTGCTGACGGGCGAGTAGTTGGGTCGCTAGTTTGCAATACAAGCAAAGCTGGAGAGGTTGGTCGTTCTGATGATGTCGTTGGTGCCAGAAGAACAACAGATTGTGCAGCTTTGCAGAGCTCTAGTGACAGAGAACATCAGCAACAACTGCTGTATGTTTCACTCTATATACCTCACTCTATATACCTCGCTGATATAGAGATAAGGTTGGTGGTTAATGCGTTGGCAAAGTCAGTGTAAGCAATGGGACAGTAGGCAGTAGCATAGGTGGAGGCCATCAATCGTGTAGCATGTTGCTGTCAATCTTCATCTCCAATAACATGACATGTCACCTACAGTACACACCAAACACACTGAGCCTAATCAACACAGCCCGAACCTGACTGACACTCCTCTCAGACATCGAGCCAGGAATCGCAGAGCAAACTGAACCGCCTCGACCAAACAACCCTCTCTTTTGCTCTCTGTTTCTTGGCCAAAGAAAATAAACGTGCCATAAAAATTCAAAGCATCAGCGGAGGAGCTGCTCTCTATCATCGTCTGGGGGTGAAGCAGCAGCGTGAAGAGGTGAAAGCAGCCAACAAGAGCTGTGTGATGCCTTTGAGTCTGTCGCTCTTCTGCGACCTCAGGGCCAAAGAAAACTCCCGGGTAACAGCCCGTGGATTGTACCTTCACCTGGCGGAGGATATAACATGTACATTCATGAAACTGAACAGCTCATACCTGACTGCCTGGACAAGGCCCTCTTTCACCCCGCTGCTTGTTTCCGAGACCCGAAATCTCCCTTTGGAGAGTTCGTTAGAGGAGTCGCCCAAGGTCAACTTTATGAGGAACTTGTAGAGTCACTTGGTGCATGTAATTTTACATTTTATGCTGCTCTGGAGTCATTTGGTTACGTGACTTTTGACTAATGTTAAATGCAAAACACACCAATCAATTTGTTCTGTTTACAATCTGTAAGTAAGTTTTACTTTTAGTGCCTCAATTTTTCGTCCTGTTGAAAACATTGTGACAGTTTAACAGAAGCAGCTGAGCTGCTGGTGTAACAGAGTATAGTTTAACATGTGCCTCGAATGTACTGACTGTCGCCCGCTTGTTTTCACTTCAGCATTTTCAAAATCTGATATGTTAAAGCTGCTAGCTAACAGTTGTGTTAGTAAGTGTTGTGTTTCTGGCCTAATGATGAATATAAATACTTTAACTTTGTTTTTAGTCTGCACCAACTCCAGAGGAAAACCTCTGTCTCTTAAAGTCGAGCTGAAACGGCATTTCGAGAGTATCTAGCTTCCGTATCGTGACATATTTCCGAGTGAAACAGGAAGTGCAGGCGGGACATATCATTAGAGGGATTTGATTTGATCGTTGGGAAGTGGGCGTAGACAGACGTTCTCCACAGCGCAGTAGCTAGCTAACTGAGCGAGCGTTCTTGGTGCTCTGCGGCTAAATGTTGCAGATTGATTGGTTGAAATTGTTTGGTGCTAACTTATGTAAGCACACGTGAAATTTAGTTTTACCGGAAGAAAAAATGATCCGATTTTGATATAAGAATATGAAGAAATTGATTTTCTGTATTTCTTTTGACCTATATTGTCAAATAGATGCACAATATTACCGGGGATGTGATCTGAAAGGATTAAAATGACATTTTTCATTTCACCTCGACTTTAAGCAGCCCAATGATCTGCTAGGTTTACCAGCTTGCTCGCTTTGACTGTGAGGCATCTGCTGCTGAAAAGGCAGCTAAGAGTTGGTATTTCAGAGCTTTTTGACAAGACTAGGTCAAAACCTAGTATGTGGCTGACCGCATCAGGTCAATGTGCGCTTTTGTGGGCAATGTGTTACAAGGACTGTCCTCATGAGGCCGATGACAACGTGTTTGAAAGCAGGTGCGCGCTGCGGACGTAGGTGAGAACAGCGGACGAGCAGCAGAGGAGCAGCCCCGCCTACTCCTCGAACAAAGTATCCAGAGCCGTCAGTCAGTCAATCAGTCACATACAGACCCATGTGTAAAAAACTGCCTGCAAACATTGCTTAGGAGAGTGCTAAGAACAAAAGAGTAAAGATGCTGCACATATAATTAGGATATAATGAGGTGAAAGATGCTCTAACAGTCTGCAGAGTCAGGTGATAGTTCTCTGTGGCTTTATCATTTCATCTACTGTGAATATAAAAGCTTCGTTATAGCAGCTCTAAATAAATGTTTCGTATTAGTATTTAATTATTCTACAAGTATGCTCAGCCTAACTCAATTTCAGTCTTTCAATGCTGCTTAAAGTACATTGTATATATCATACTTTTATTTTTTGCATGCAGTGTTATTGGACCCATTTTCAACCCCATGTTAAATCAATGTCCCTCATCTAGATTCCAAGTTGGATTTTTTTCTGAATGAACATAAACAAGCTGCTCTGAAAACTCTCACAAACTCACAGTGACTCATGTGATGGAGCCCAGCGGAGATGTTGTGTAGAGCTCTGAGTTCAGGAGAGCAGCTGCTGCTGAGGAAAACAAATTCTATTAACACTTCCATGACAACCTCAGAGCCCGAGGTTTACCCCATATATTTTTTAAGAATCTGTGCTGCTGATAAATAACAGTGAGACGTCGGGGTGCCTCTGACAGGCTGAGAAGTATAGTAAGCCTGTCAACAGGGTGCCAGCAAGACAAAAACTCACAGAACAGAAGCCTGCAATCTGATACCTATGGGTCAGGTTACTATATTATTTGTTATCGATATCCTAGTCAGCATACTCATGCAGTGTTAGCTAAAATGCTCTTATTTGTTTTCATAGCTTTATAAGCAATGCTAAATGATACGTAGTGTTAGCATAACTCCAGCAGCTGAAAACTTCACTCAACTTAGAGTGACCGTATTTTCAAACCTCCAATTAAGGACACTTTAATGTTACCGCAAACACACATCCATGAGCTCATGGATTTTTCATCAGCGCACCTTTCAGCACCATGGAAAGTGTATCAGCGGATGAAAAATCATGTCTCCCAAGACACCATGGATACTTGCAGCGTGTGCAAAACGCAGAATATTCACTGCCTGATACTTTTCGAAGGAGGCTGTAACTCTCCTGGAGCTCCTCGGAGAACGCTGACTTCCTCTTCGGCACGGCAGCTGACGTTACGCAGCAGGTTCTGTCAGTAAGAAAGCTGGGCTAGCTAAGCAACAGCCGCACGCTGAGATTGATTGACACATGAACAAACAAATCAGTATTGAACTTTGACGCGGTGCATTAGTGATGTTTTACTATTGGTTAAAACAGCAAAAGCCTTGGCAACGGGGCCTGTTCAAAACCGGGACATATTAGTGTTTTATAGATATTTGTTGGGACTCAGGACATGGAGCTTGAAAACGGGACAGTGCCGGTCAAACCGGGGTGTCTGGTCACCCTAAAGCAACTTCTTCTACTGTCAGTTGTCACCTGTGGAACGAGCTAACATTCATTTTTAAATGGATGAAGAGCTAGTTAGTTTGCAGAATGAATGGCTAAATTTCCTTCATAAATATCCGAACATAACCACTTCCATTTGAAACCCAATGTCCGGAAAGATAGGGAAACTTAAATGCCAATTTCTTATCATTTTTAGATGCTAACTACAGTGTAAATAAGACCCTGAATTACATAGTTAGAAGGCTTCAGTGGACTTGGGTTTCCAGGGGCTTTAAAGGCAGCATTAATCCCAAATCTTGATGTGTACATGGCCTTGTGTTGTTGATCATGTGGCTGTAAGAAGAAGCACAAACCAACACAAACGGTCCAACATGCTGAATCCTAAACAGATCACCATGTGGAGGTAAACACAAGTTCACGACTCTGCTTTTACAATGCTCTGTAAGACAGCTTTGTGAGGCTGAACTATGCAACGGGACGTGACACAACAGCGCCGTCAATCATAAGGCACAGTGTCTGACTGCCGTCTATTGGTGGTCTTTGCTCCTGCACAGTGAGGGGGCTGCAGGGTACACAGTGGGGTAACAGGCCCCCGCATGGACACCAAAGACGTCTGTGTGGAGCAGGCGCCAGCTGGTCGTGACTACTGTAATCTCTGCCATTGATTAAATGGGTTCCCAGGTCTGAGGGGGTGCCCGCCTCCTGATGGAGCACGACCGCAGCGGAGGGGCCGGGCAAATGGATGAACACACCCTGGGCTGCTTTCTGATGTCGTCTGATGGGGCTGTTGGTGTGAAAGACATTGGCCCTGGCAGCCCCAGAGAGTGAGACCTGCTGCGTGGGTCTATAGGACAGGGGGGATTTCTAAAGACAGCAGCGTGATGGGTCGTATGAATAGAGGTTTAGAGAAATTTTTGACAAAGCATAAGAGCGAGCAGGGAGCGACTGCTGGGTGCCGCCTCTCCACAGAGCCATTAGGAAATATTTCGAATACTTTTGAATACCTTGACCCATATTGACAGATGAGGAAAGAAAACTGAGACAAATGGAGGTTTCAGTCTAATCTACTGATGGTGCAAACTGAAAACAACAGCATATATCTAAGACTAAATCTATCTACCTATGTTAGTTAGAGAATAGGTTCCTTCTCGTAGGTCATAAGTAAAATCAAGGGATGATTAAAAGGACAGCAAAGAAGAAGACAAAAATCCTACTTCATGAATCATGCCCAGTTTTTTCATCTATAATCTTTGCTTCTTACTTGCAAAATGCTGAAGGTTTGTCCCTCTTCAGTCCTCTAAATACAGTTAAATTAAACAATCGGATAAAAGAATTGCTCACCACTCATAAGGGGTCAAATATAGACGTAGCTCATCTTTAAAGGAAGTAGTTAAATGTGAACATTGTGTTTGGTTGCCAAATAAACCCATGTTCAGTATTAAAATTACCTCCATTTAACCCTTTCTCTTAATAAAAATAACATCCACACAACTGAAACTAAGTGTTGTTAGATATTAATGTATCTGGCACATTTCTGAATGCAGATTCTGAATATATCAGCAAAGATTCACTGACAGTGGATTTTATTTTCCTACACACTTCGCTTTCACATTACAAAATCCCCTCTCAGCAGCTCCAGCGTGATTACACTGAACCACAGTCTTTCACAAAGATTCAACCAAAGCGCTTCTCATCCCTGACCCAACCACAATCACAGTCTAAGTGTCAGAGTCCTGCACTTGGTGCACGCATCATCCAGCCCTAAATCCTACTGTTATTTCATGTGATAAAAAAACACAACAGTTCATGGCTGCCTTTGAACAGCTCACACATTGTATAGTTTGTTTAACACTTATTAGAGACTGTGACAACAATAGATTTTTAATCATGATTAAAAGACATTCATTCTTTTCTTCTTGCGGGTGGCAGCAGGCTAAGCTAACCTTACCTTAGTAAATAGTAGATCTACGTCTGGTGTGTTGTACTAAAAACGAGTAGAGCTAATTTATTAAAAACATGCTTTCTTCTCTGCAAAGAGGGAAAAACCAGACATTCACAAAGTTTGTGACAAATGACAAGTTGTTTCTTCTTTTAAAATTAAATTAGGCTGCTTTATTTTAGGGCTTTAGCCAAGGCGGGTCGTTTTTGACCCGAAGGACAAGGGGTGTAAACAGAAAATAAGGACAGCACGAGGGTTAATGTATTTTATTGCCTTTTGTAGCATTACGCAGGGACTGTAGTTGATCCAAGACGGCCAACATTTACAAAAAAAGCTATTAATGTAATGTGTGCTTTTCCTATAAATTAACAAAAAAAAACCTACCAAGCACAATCAAAGGAGCAATAACATTTCCCTTTAAACAGGCCTACCCAAACAAATGAGTAACATAAACCTTATTTCTGGGAATGGGTTGTGTATCCTGTCTTTGAGTTATCTGTGTGTGTAATTTACAGGATTCTAACACATAAATCTGCATGTTAAAGTAATGAAAGGAAGTTGTGATTTACACACTTGGTTAAATTACATCTCAGAGATAAATATCAAAAGATAAATAAACCAGATGTGCAGGGCTCCAGCACCGAGGTTCTGTCTAACAAATGGTTAACTACTGAACGACTACCAACACTTAGAAAACGTTTCCGCTGTCAGACACGTCTCTGTTACAGCCCCCACACTCCCTGCATTGCATACCCTTGAGCTATTATGGCCTGTAATTGATGCACATTATAAAGTCATATTTTCACAACAGCGGAGGATAAACTAATTACGAGCTGAAATCCAACATAAGCGTCTGGTGGAGAGGTAATGTGTCACCGTGAAAAATAGAGTAATAATACTGACACGGTGCGATTTGACGTGTTTTTAGCTTCAGCTGAGGCTGACATGTTTGTGATTCAGGCAGGAAGGTTTAGTTTCTTCTCTCACATAGCGACAGTGGATATCATCTGCAGAGGGAATTTCTGAGGCATCTGTATTGATCAACAACCCTATCATACCTTCCTCAGATATATTGTTGTAATTTTTTACATGGCGCAGTAAAAACCTTACCTATTGCCCCCCTTCTACAGCGCGGTTTGATGTCCTAATTTACACAGCTATGGCACTGAACAGCCATACAATTTCTCCTGGAGAGCACACTGCCGAGAGCGAATACATCACACCCGCCTGCTGACTTGAAATTCGAGCGATGGCGAGGGGCTGGTGTGCTCGGGGGGGCAGTTTTCCTCGAGGCTTACCTGAGCTGTCAGAGGCGGCGGACGACAGGCTTCTCCATCTAACAGCCTCTCGCTCTAATAACTGCAAGTCCCATCTCGGAGAAAGCCCGCCGCGTGACTGATCAATGTCGACAGGTAGTTTCAAGGCCGCTGCTCATATTGCCCAGAACAGGGAGCAGCACATTTTCCTGAGGGCTCAGCTGTGTACGCCTGTTACATTATATAATAAACTTTATTTGTGAAGCACTTTCCAAAACGCAGTTACAAAGTGCTTTACAGACAATAAAGCCTGGAAGATATTAGATAAAAACACAGATGTATGCGCTTTTTATTGATATATTAATGCAGATCCAATTGTGTAACTCTGCCACAGCACTTTTAAAATCATAAAACCAAACATTCAAACGTGATTCCAGCTTGAAGTTGCATTTATTATTAACGACTACGACTGCAGACACATGTTTTAACAGAGCTCTGGGTGTATTTGATTTTAAACAAATTAAAACCTGCAGAGAGTTAAACCAAAAAGCAAATATTTTCAGCAAGTGAGGTAAAAATAATCTTCCTAGTAATGCAATTTTCCTGGTTCCTTTTTTATGCAATGAAAATTATGGGTAGACACTCCAACTGCCAACTTCAATGCCCATCTAAACATGCAGCGCGTCATACGGACAGACAGAAAACACCCACCATTGGCCAGCCACAGTTTCCATGGAGACCGCAGTCTCCTTTTCCTCCCGAGAAAGCGTAAACAGCGAGTGAACATGAGACGATTCATATAAATTGTTTCCTAATCTTGTTATTTCTCATTTCCATGCTGGAATGGATATTGGATTACAAGTGTGCAGGGAGGGGACGGAGGCCGGGCTGCAGAAAGAGACAGAGAAGTTTTCATGTTTGACATTTCTCTGGAGTGCATGACATGGTGCAGTGTGGACATCTACTGTTGTGTTGGGAAATGCTCGCAGGGAGTGAACATATCATTCAGTGGCTCTATGAGGCACGTAAGGACAAAAATCACCATCATTTCTCGGTTAAATTTAACTTCATTAGTGTATTTTTAGTACCAGATACATTAATATTATAGCAGCTGTCCATTTTAATTTGCTTGCTGATATTAGCTTTCTTACTTTGTGACTATTATGCTTTCGGGAACACTCCACTTTACAGGACTATGGGCCCTAAAGTGCATGGGGCAGAGGCATTATGGCAGGTCCAGCCCCTTTATGCTACTTAAGCAGTGCATAACCTGGGGCGAAAGGCGCAAAGGTGTGTGTCACCTGCAACTTCTTTTTAAAGCCAAATTTTCTTCGCTGTGTGTAAGTGCTTTGTGATCCTGCCTACTTAGGCGCATCTTGAATGAGCATCTGAATATTAGTGATGTGCGAGTTATGAGTCAATGGTAAGAAACAAACGACTCTTTTTACTGACTTGGTCGTCACAAGTCCTCATCTCCACTAACTTGTTCGCTGACTCACCCCTCCTACCCGCTACTATCCACTGCAAACTTCGAATTTGAGGCGAGACCACAGTAGAAGCCTCACCCTGTGAGAAAAACAACTGCTTTGGCACTTGTTTCAACTCAGTAGTTTAAGTTTGTTTCAGTTGTTTAGTGCTGCAAATTGAATCTCCATTAATGTTAGCTGAGTGCTAAACTGGATGTTAGCCCAATTGAGCAATGGAAGTCTCTAGTGCGCATGCTCTATGGGCGCTTGGGCTGTTGAGGGATTAAAGCTCTGGGTAACTGACTCAAGTGACTCGAAAACCCGACTGTCTTTAATTAATGACTCATACAAACTCGAGTTGGTAAAAAGAGTCGAACCTCCCATCTCTGCTGAATATTGAACCCATTGAATAGCAGGAGAACGGCACCATTGACTTTGGACCAGGTTATGTCA
Source organism: Semicossyphus pulcher (assembly GCF_022749685.1). Taxonomy (NCBI): domain Eukaryota; kingdom Metazoa; phylum Chordata; class Actinopteri; order Labriformes; family Labridae; genus Semicossyphus; species Semicossyphus pulcher. The sequence continues at coordinate 8,365,609 of NW_027211693.1, forward strand.
TTAGTTTTGCAACCACTTGGTCACAGACTAAGGTGTTTGGCTAACTGACATTTTGACCTGAGGATGGCATTAGATGAAAAGTCAAAGAATCACTTAAGTAATAGCGATTTATTCTGAGATGGACATGAATATCTGGACCTAATTTAGTGATAATCCAGTAGCGGTGGAGACATTAAACTAAAAACAACATGTTACCCTCATGGTGGAGTTACAGGAAAACTCAGGCAGTCACCAAAGTCAGTAGAGTAAATACAATAGGCTCTATAAATTCCTGTAAGATAATGCAGTCCAGACCAAACTGGTGGACCAACCAACATACAGAATGACGTAGATGTTCACGCTCTGGACCGGAATGCTGGATTTAAACATACAGTATCTACATCAAAGGCTTCCCTTTTCTTCAGGCCATATGTAATGCCAAATAAATCACCTCGGTTAGCGGGAGGTTGAGGGTGAGATAAGGTTTCCTGACACTCCCATGTCAACCTTGACCTATTTGCACTGCGGTAATGTAGGTCTCTTTTGTGCCGCTTTTGATGCCACTTTACCTACAGCCCCTTTTTTTCTGAGCTGAAACACAAGACAGAGGGGTTAGCCGCTTCATGGCTCCTGCATTTGCTGCTCTGCTGGGTTTCAAAAGGAAGAGCTATCTTTGCACTCCAGAAGCGTAATGTCCCCGGGTCAGGGCTCTATATCATGTCCAGATATGAAAAGGCTGTCAGTGGGGCAGGGGCCCATGAAATAAACACCTTTTGACCAATGGCACCCCTTGAATCCATCATGATTGTGCAACATTCACGCCCCCCTGTCATAACACGTACAGTATCAATTAATGGAATTACAGGACGCCATAAGCTGGACTCGCATCCTCTTAATACGGAAGCTAATTTACAAAGTGCTGGACTAAGCTTGTTTTCTGCTTATGCAAGGGGTGAAATGATGCCACTTATAGACTACTGTACCATTCATCATGTTTTGGACACAAGGAGGGGGGTTCTCTGCTGGGAGGAGGCAGAGGTTGTAGCCTATTGGTGGTTCATGGTGTGCATCCATATAACACAGAATGCAACACAGCCCAGTGAACAAGAAACTACACCACCACTCCTACTGCATGCTCACATTTGTTTCCTGATACACTGGTGCTGTGGACTAAGCTGTGTGGTATGACTATGTTAATCCTCAGAGTTACATCATCTTGTTTGTGTTGAGACTAATGTGTCCGACTTGATGAAGTGAATCCAATCTTTTGTGCTTCCGCAGAATAAAAACAGCAGCGATGGATTTTACAAATCCAATTAGTAGTTTCTGCTTGGCTTTCACTGATGATTGGAAGAGCCTGCTATCGCATATTAATGGCACAAAGTAATTAGTGAAGTGAAGACAGTCCATTAGAATCATCATTGTTATCATCTAATCAGGGATATTACTTATAGAGGGAAAAGGCTAACTGTTCCTCAAGGACATGTATGGATCATTAAGGGGAGGATCAGGGTTGTTTTGACTTTGGTACTTTCAACAAGTTTTAGTGCTGGACACATTCAGTTTAAAGACAAGCGGACTATCAATTATTTTTAGTGAAGAAATAAGAACATTAAGGAGCCCCTTGGTAACCGAATGTTTAAAGTGTATGGCCACATGTTCCCCTGCAAAGTTGTTGGCTTAATGACCTTTTTTAAATCATTCCTCTCTCCCTACCCTGTTTCCTGTCGACCTCTGCTTGTATACAATTAATGTGGAAATTGAACTTACATTTAATGTTTTGAATCATTTTAGGGCATATTTGTGATAAATGCATCTAAGCTTCTGAAAGGGCAGTTTTCTTTGCAGCAGTGGACTGAAATTTGAGAGCTGACATACTGACAGCGTCGGTGCCGCACTACTGACTACAAATAGCATGGGCTATCACCTGCTAGCAGTGATAGATGTGGGGCCCATTGTGTTGTTAAGTTTGTTTTCCACTCAGAAGATGGAAGCCAGCAATCTAAACTGACTTTCTTTGGATTGGCGGCACCTAAATAGCTAGCCTAGTTTGCTAGCTAGCGTAACATTAGGCTACTCTCAGTTCACATGAGTTCAGCCCCTGCAGAGCAACTGGCAGCTCTCATACTTAGTGTTACTTTGTTCTGCATTATGAAAAGGAAGGGGCCTAGTTAGCATTAGCCATCGCTACGGTCATTAACCTCAACACTCACAGAGCATGTGGGACGTTGAAAGCTATAATGTATTTCATCTGTTTCTTCATTTCTGACTGATTCTGACCTTAAGCATGTAACATATCTTTATCCTCTGTTTGTTTGCACAATATCATTGTAGCTATTAAAACATTCAGTCGAAGGTATGCATATGGGCTTTTCAACCAACTCATGAAGCTAACATTAGCTTTGCCAACTAGCTAGCTCCAGTGGATAACATTTGCTACTGATAGTTGTCGTTAAAGCCAACCAACAACAGTTGCTGGCTAAATGACACACCTGCTTTCTTTTTTTTCTGTGGCTGCCTGTCAAGCATCTATGTTTCCCAAACCATTAAAATTTGAGCGGTATATTTACCCTTATTATCACTGTAAACTGTACGGGCTGTGTGTTCGGCCGAAGACAGCTTAACAGGCACACCAATGGTAACAATGAGAAAGCTGAAATGACACATAATTTTGGTGCCAAGCTGCAAATTTATACCAACTTAAGAACAATGATGTAAGGGTTGTTGCAGAGCGTTTTTCTACATATGTCAACATAAATACACGTGTCATGAATGAGCAGATTTCACTTGGACGGATTCATTGAGGATTGAACTGTAAAATGTAGCTGGAAAGTAAATATATAAATAGTACTCCTCTGGTGCTCCAAGTCACAACATCCTCTATAATTTATTTGCAAGCGCCTCTTCACCACGGTCTACTAACAGCATCAAATTACCGATCAGCTAAGCAGGAGAAAAGCTGACAACTGAGATGCACCAGCTTGCCCACACAGTCACACCTCCTTCAGTTTGTTTACAGTTTTTTTCCCCCCTCCATCCCTTCACAGTTAAATCCCACCGCTCGTCTCATTGATTTAGGGTTATTACGTTAGTGGCAACTGGTCCGCAGAGTGGAAGAGGTCTTGGATTAACGAGGACAGCGATAAGAGTGCAACAGAAACCTGCGTCTCTGTATTCAATAGCTCCTGCCATGGGGTGCTACAGCTCGTGCAGCCCTTTGGGATTTTATTACACAAAGACAAATGGATGATCCAGGCATGGCTGAGTTTTGGGAATGGGGAGGGCAGGCTGGAAAAAAGGGGGGACAGGCAATTAGCCTACTCAGTGGTAGCATGTCTCGAGTGGCGGGTAAGCACACAATAAGGCGACCTAGTGAGAGGCGGTGCACAACAAAGGAAGTGGTACATTTGTCGTCTTCTGTAAACTGCAAACTGTGGCAAAAGATCAGAGCGGAAAAACGTTTTTCATCCGTGGCCACAGTGGACTGTGAGGGCGAAAATACAACAATAACTGTTTTCTCGTCCGAGCCACAGGTGATTTTTTGCAACGAGGACAGGGAAACACACTCCTGATGAGAGCTGGTCTCCTGCCAACGATGCTGCTAGAGTTAGAAGAACATTTTACCAGTCACAGCCAAATCTACCAGCATGAGGCACATAGTAATTTCCCATCCTTCTTTCACTAAGAGGCTCTACACCTGGAAGTTAGGATTGGAAGAGATGCCACGCTGTTTGTGTGCTCACAAGGAGGTTTCAAGAACATGGTAATTGCTCCCACAAAGTCTTGGAAAGGCAATCAAATGAAAATTGAGCTACTAATCAGAGCTTTATGGGGTAATGTAAACTCTATGGAAGTCCAAAATTAAAACATTTCTGCTTTTTTATCTTATAAATTTGACATTTAATGCAGACATAAAAGTAGGTATATTATTTAGTAACAGTGTAATTACTTGCAGACATTATCATGGCATTTAAAAAGCAAAGCTGTCAAAGCAAAATGCGTTTCTGTGTCTGCAGAATTGCCATTTACTGCGTGAAGGCTTTCGAGAAGAAAACCAGTCTGCAGGCTTGTAAAAATTCACAATCCGTGACTTTTTGGTCTCTCACTCATTGCTGCACCAAATTACATATCACCCACATGTTTGAAACAACACTGCCAGGGGTTCTGAGAGAAAATCAAACCACTCACGATCCAATGACTGACTTCAAATCTCTCCCTTTGTCCTTTTGTATGCATTGTTAGACATTTGTTGCTCTCAGCTGTTGACTCTCTTCGGTCTTTTTCCCCGCACATTGTCTTTGATAACACTAAAGAACAAACTGATATTGTGCATTACAGAGAAGAAAAGCGAGAAATCTTGTCGGTTGTGGAGGAGTCATGGCTGAAAACACATCTCACTGTGGTATACTTGAGCTCGGCCTTTGAAGTCATAAGTCTGCTAATGCTTCCTGTTGGACCGGAGCTTCAAGAGCTCCTTTTAATTGCTCCCAGAGAAAGAGGTGAGTGGTTAAGGAGTAACAGATTCTATGTAAAGGGGATTACAGTAATCTGAATACAAAATATTGGCAGCTGTAATCTGTTACGGACTGTTTTTTTCTCCTCATCCTCGTTTATATCCTGTCACATGTGCCGTTTGAATCCATATCCTTTGGATCTAAGGGAAAATACTTGTATGAAAATAATCAGATTATGTTACAGAGTTTGATTTTAGCGACACATTAGTTTAAGGCCCCTAATTTCACCCATATGGAAGAACAGCTGAAATAAATCTAAACTGGACAACAAGCAACACATACTGACAAAAACAACCTTCAAACTACCCTTAAACAAACCACCTTTTTCAGATGTTTCACGGCATAACTGTACAAATAAAGTTCTGTTGGTGAAGAAATGTAAATTAAAAACAGCTGTTAACTGATTACTTTAATAAGAATTAAAGTAATCATGGCTGCCTCAGAATCGCATTCCTCACTGTGCAGTGAGTCTTCTCTTTGTGTACTTATCGAACATTCAATCAATATTACAGTCAAAGCGTCAGCACTGGAAAGAGATTCCTCCATTAAAAGCTTTTATGGAAATACCTCGAATGACAAGCAGAAAATCAATAAGTGCACACATGCACTCACCACGGGGAGTCATTAGGAACATCTGAGCCGAATTCCCTCACATACATCAAGCGTGCAGAAACACAATAGGCTTTAAATCCTGTTTTTGAATGGCTGACTTGACATGGGGGCAGCTTATTGCCATTGTGTTGACACAAATTTACTTCAACAATAGAGCAGAGGGGAGATCAAATGTGCTCCTTGACTAATCAGTCGTTATCCTGCTAGCTTAATGACCTGTGTAACGTGACATTACGACCATGAACGGTGACGATGAGGAGTACTCTTAATCTCATTCTTCAGCCGGACTCGAGCGTGGACACCAAGAGATTGCAGCTGGAGCTCAGAGAATGCACGGCTGCCCTTCCAGCAGGATAAAAGCTGATACTGCTTTTACTATTTTACAGCCTGCGTCAGCTGTGTTTTTAATTAAGATAAAGGAGATGATGTTTTATGGAGAGTAAACTATAAGCTACAGAAAAAAGGGGGGAAGCTACTTTAGTATTCACCCAAAGTTCAACTTGAGGACTCCATGTTTGAATCTTTCTCCTGATGGTCTCTACCTGACAGTCTGTATCATTAAGTTAGTCTTTAAATTGATTGCAGCCCTAAGGAATTAATTGCATGTTGTGTTTGTATCTCAGAATTACCTGTAATGGTCAAACTAATTAGCAAATGCCAATTAGTGTGAAACCTCGCGGTTGATTTTCAATTTCCAAAGGGTGTTATCAACAAGCACAACCCATAATGCCCCTGGACCCTACAACCAATCAGAGTAACAGTGTGCGGGACGCTATTAGCTAGTTTTAACATCCAATTCAATGCTTCTAGTTCAACATAACACACAGACGTTTGACATGACATGGTTTAGTAGCCGACATTTACACTAACAATGTGAGCTATCATGCAGTTTGCGTAATATCGATGTGATATCAGATTCAGAATGTTCCACTTCAGCAGCAGCCATCTTGGTTTTTTTAGGGAAAAGCCTCAACTGTGCATAAACCCGCTTCATGTTAAACACATAATCAGATCTGCTAACCTAGGTTTACACATACGAGGAGTTTGTTTCGGTGATTTTGGTGCAGAACATTCAACACAGAACTAGAATAAAAATAAGTAAAAGACTTAAATAGAATAAGATTAAAAATATAAAAAGCAATACGTATAATACAAAACATGTACAACAGTGTGATTAAAAACTGTACAGGTGTGCAGGATATTGGCGAGTGCAAAAAGCTTACAGCATAAAGTTAAAAACAGTGCAGTGTACAGACAATATAAAAGTCCAGTGTGCATTAATGTGACTAAGGGGCTGGATGAGAGCCCATGTCACGTGGGGGGGGTGGGGGGGTCTTGATGATCAGGCTGGCAGCAGAGGGGAAGAAACTGTTCCTGTGTCAGGAGGTTTTGGTCCTCATGGAGCGCAGCCTCCTGCCAGAGGGGAGGGTCTCAAAGAGACTGAGTCCGAGATGAGAGGGGTCGGCCTCAATCTTACCTGCTCACCTCAGGGTCCTAGACCTGGAGGTGTACAGGTCCTCGAGAGATGGAGTCAATCACCCTCTCTGCAGAGCCATCCAACACCTAGTCTTGATCATTGTCCAATACTGAGTACCTCTCTGACCCCAGTGTGATAAAAATGTATATATATATTATTATTATTCAACACCTGTAGGCTATGCTACTAACCTGGCATGGGTGTGATCGCTATCATTGTTGGCCAGGCTCAGTACATTGAAGGAACTGTTACCTCAAAACAAGCTATGCACCTGGAAACAGGCTAAGCTAACGTTCTGGCCCTTTCTAATGTCCTGTGTTTGCCTGAGAGAGTCGGAGCAATCCTACATTTTTACATGAAACTGTTTTATGTTACATTTTGCCTTTTAAATTGTTTCAAGCTGAAACAAAAACAGGCCTAAAATCTGTGATTAGAATCCACAGATTGCTGACCTTTCGCTAGCTTGAACTAGCCTTTCAGCTAGCAGTGCACCGTTCTTCCTCGCAGCTCTAAAGTAGTAGTTGCAGGCTTAATATGTGTTATTGATGTGTTGGTTATTGTTTTGGAAAATAAGACACAAGTTGACTTTGGGAGGATAATAAGTTATGGTAACATATTGGTGCATAGAGAGCTGACTTGCCTATAGGCTACCCAGGCCGCATTTTATGCAGTATTTCCAATACTAGTATTGGTATATAAATAACTCTAGTCTTGTTGTTTTTGCAGATTGAAGGAGAAAAAAAAGGTAACAATGAAAAAATACAGCATTCAATGAAAATGTGAACAATCGTCCGATCTAACAACACATTGCATAATAAGAAGAGAAAGCGTGACTGGACAGTTGCATCTTGTTAGTTCTGCTTTAAACATGTGAAGTTTCTTTTTGTGCCAGATTTTAATTAGATAATCAATCTCTCCTAAACTGTAGTGGTCGAAGGCTTTGGTGGAGTGCTTCATCAATGTCAAAATACCAGCAACCCCCCTGTCCTCATTTCCTCCCTTCGGTAAGCTGCAAAGTTCAGGGAGTTACAGTGGAGGATTTATCTGTGTGAATCTCTCAGGCTTGTAAAAAAAAAAAAAAAGGCTGAGAGACGGACAGATACAAATGGGCGGCAGCAGCTTTCCAGGTGATTTATATATCTTTACAAGAAAGTTCACTGGGGGGATACACCTCATCTGATATCTGCCACCTTTGACCCGCAGCCAAGCTTTTACAAGTTATCATGTCAGGAGACTTGAATCCCGCCCTCTGCAGCCTAAACTCTAATGGCAGATGTTTATGCGAGGGGCCGGATTCCCCCCACTTAGCTGGCCTGATAGAATTCAGGTGGCAGGAGCTAACAACATATGGAAAGCCCATTAGAGACTGCATTAGAAACAACCTTTTAAGCCCTCCGCCTGTGCTATATTTCATCATTTTGGACATTACCTGCAGAGGCATTAGACTCGGTTTGAGTCTGAATGGATTAGGATGTCTATTGATGTCTGAATTTGGGGGAAACTCAGACGAGTGGTCCGTCCCGTGTTGAAAGCAAGACAGAAACACGCTGGGTTAGTAATCGTGTCGGACATGTGTTTTGAAGTCATTAGTCTTGCTTTGAGGACACGTGAAACCGAGTTAGGGTTGGATGAAGTGTTGCACATAACCTTCAGAGCTTTATGAAAAGATTCAGTGCGATACAACTTTCTGTGAAGGTTTAAATTCACCCCAAAAGCCCCCTTTACTCCCCCTGCTTTATATAATTACCTCAACTAAGTCAACTGATGATTTTAGTAGTGAAATTGTGTTTGTAGAAAATTCACATCTGAATTAGAAGGTTTCTAAATAAGTTAAACAAAGAATCAGTGCTTCTATAAACCAGCAGCCCTCTTTTATTTTGCACAAATCACATTACTGCTGCATGTGCTTTCATTTTTGGACTTCTACGCAGACTCATTTGCATCTGCAGGCCAAACATAAATGTCAAACTGCACTCTCTGGCTCATTAATAATAAAATGGAACATCTAGATCCCAAAGCTTGGGTGGCATTTTTGGCAATTAACGGGCCGACTGTTGTAATTTCAAATACTGCCCTTAGGGCCCGATATGCATATGATAAATATTTAAATGAAACTGCAGTCAACAATGAGCCTGGGAGAGACAGATTTAGGCAGCAGCTATTTAGCCAGTGTCAGTCACCATGAATCTTTAACAGTGAATGTGCGGACCCTGTAGCTAAGCAAGGTTCATGAATGTGTAGATGTACTCTCATCAGGTTTTTCTACCACAATAGAAGACGTGCAGGATTATTGAGATGCAAATCAATTGTAGCCTTGGTTTTATTTGAAAGACTAACTGCACTTTGTGGCAGTTTATTCAATATGTATTTACCCAGGTGAATAAAGTGTTTTCAGCAGGAGAACATTCATAGAGTTCCCTGCCTTCACAATGATATTGAAACACTGAGCGTAAATAGAGCTGCCGACGGTAACATGCTCTGTTTACGCCTCTTAAACAAAGCTGGATGTTTTCAGCCAAACATATTACATTCTACTTTACAACCTTGACATTCTATTCAGTCTATTCAGTTTCTATGTTTATAGTAAAATTGTCTTTTATCTGATTTACTGCTGTGAAAACTTTTCAATTCCTATTAGTAAAAACTTAAAGGCACAGTATGTTGTTTCTGCTGCCAGGGGTCTCTTAATAAGAACAATGACAATAGAATTGCTTAGATACGGAGGTAGTTTGGAAGCATGTTTTCTTTGTTAAACAACGACCATTGTTGATGAAACCCTTTCAAAGAAGACTCGTGCAGATCATGTTCAAGGAGGAGATAATGTTATGGTTTTAACATTTACTACTGTTATGTAGTTTCATTCTAGTAATTAGCGGTAAGAAATGTTACGCCCCCTGCTGACTGGCTGCAGTATAGGTCATAAAGCCCGCCTCCTCCATGATAACAGGTGGGACATGGGTGGGTGGAAGTGCATCCGCCTACCCTCTCCGTGGCCGTGGTTGGGTGATGGAAAAATCGTCACTAACTGGGCGCTGCTTGTGATTTTTTTCCGTGAAAGTCGACACAGACACCCGGTCCATAAAAATAATATATACTGCAAATGCAAAGTGGGCCATAGGCTCACTCACCATTGTGTTACCTCGTTCGGTGATAGATAGTGACTTAAGAGACATGTATTTAAATGAAAAAGTTCAAGATTATACCTTTACCTATTACGTATAAACGCATGCACATGTCTGAATTCAGCAATGCAGTGAATATACTTTTTTTATGGGGGATGAGGCTTAAGATCAACATCCAGGTTCCTGGACGTTGATCCTCTGCAACTTTGAACAAACAACAGATTTACCTTCCTTCAACAAGTATCGTCAAGTAGTCGTGTGTATGCATGTGCGTGTCCCTCAATCCCAGCGGAGCTATTCCTGCAGGCTGCTGCTGCTGCAAATAAGACGGTGCTTAGTCAACCTGCCTGCAAGAACAACAGCTAGAATTTTAAACACCACTGATATCTTTTGTCTGACATTCTGCAACATAATATCCGTCATCTAAAGTAAGTGCCATCAACAACACCGTGTTTGGGTAAAACTTTCTTTCAAAGTACTCCCCCATTTAAAAATGCAAGGCACTATGTAAGTGCTTTGTAATGCAATAAAGGGAAGTTGTAAATATATATAAGGGCGTGTTTTAAGTGCTTATTCATGCATTTGGAAACAACCTTAACTGCCCCCCAGGCAGAGCCATAACTGCTGCTTTAACAGTTAATGAAGGCTTTAAAAGAGAACACCATCATTTATTTCTTTAAACAACTAGAAAGGTTTCGTGTGCATAAACAGTCAATTAATACTTAATATCACACTAAATTAGTTATACGGTGTCTTTTGATTTGTTATTCACAAATACACTGTGTACTACCTCAAAGCAAAGGACATTTTTCCATCTCCTGCAGCTGTGAATTACTTTCCCAGCCTGTATGGTTGAACAATCAATTTTTATATAACAATGTCAGCGTTTATTACATTTATCATGGATGCATATAAATTATTCATATTCTTACTGACAGTGAGTTTTACAGGATTCATTCCCTGATGGTCATGCAAATGTTTATTTAAAACTCATCTCAAAGCCGTCAGTCACTCAGACGAAGTGTTTGTGTGCTTCCTCTCTTCTAAAGTTTAAAGCAAAAAAAGGAAACTTCTTTAGAAAACAACTTTGGTTCTAATGGGTAACTGCTGTGTGGCTTGTTGCATAGCAGACAAAAGGTCTGTTTTTTGACAGGGCTTTGTGCCATTAATGTCTCATTACATAAACTGTGATTATCTAGCCCGTGACTCAGATGCCATAATACGGTGTCCTCGACTTGTGAGCTGAAAAATAGAGGTGAACATCTGCTATTAAGGATTTGAAAAATGTTGCAAAGGCTTAAAGTTTTAAAGAATTTACTGGCATTTTTGGATATAAGCTTATTTGCTTCCTTGGGCACCGGTTTAGCTCAGTGGTTAAATTGCGTGGCCCATGTACAGAGGCTATAGTCAATGCGGCGGCCCTGGGTTCAACTCCTGCTCTCAGCCCTTTACTGCGTGTCATCCCCTGCTCTCTTCCCCTGTTTTCAACACGATCCAATGTCCTCTCACTCATAGAAGGCCAAAAAATAATCTTTATTTGCTTCCTTGTAAAAACAAAGAAAAAAATAAGATGAAAAGCTGGAGCCATCAGTATTTGATTTTTCCTGGAGGGGGGGGTTTATCACCACCACCATGAAGGCTCTGTTTGTCAAGATAATGCAAAAACTATGGGCCGGGTGTCCTCTGAATTGGGTGAACCATAAACTAAGGAACACCATTAAAGATCAAGTGTTTAACCTTGTAAACATCTCCATGTGGTGTTCTTCATGTGCTACAAGACATATCAGGGACAACATCAGCAGTCGTCTCCATGGCTGGGCCTGTCTGCTTTTAAACTGCAGTGTACCAAGGACAGGCTGAACAACACGTTTTCAGATTGGCAGGTTTGAGACGTCACAAACCTAAGGAGCCAATCCTGATAATGGACGGGGTGACGCTATGCATATCATTATGTGTAACCTATGGCAACCACTTCAGCGATGCGCGAGCCAGCTGTAACCGTCATCGTAATTTTTGCAAACTCACTACTGACTACTAACGTTAACGTTACTGCTACTAATTACTACATTTCAAGCGAGCTAAGTTTCAACAAGTTGCCACGAAACGATGGCAGAGACGTGTTTTGATGACGACTGGGTGAGCGATTGGAAATGTGCATAGTGGGCGGGGCCTATGCAGATTAAGGAATTTTTAATGAGGGAGAAGGAGGAGATGCTGTGGCAGGATTATACAAGGTAATTAAACTAAAAAATATATCAGACACAATTTATTATTTCAGGCAGAGTATTTTATACGTCTTTAAACATGACTGGAGCTGCTCTATTTTGACGTGATTCCAAATCTGACTAAAAAAAGAGCAAATTATATCTTAATTCTTACGGTATGATTTACAGAAATCTTTGGATCTTGTTCCAGAAAGGTCGCCTGGACATTCAGGGCTGACGGTGAAAAAGCTATGTTTGGTTAGGGGAATAGGCAAGTTTTACATTTTTGGGAAAACCCTTAATGGCTTTTTTTGCGCAGAGTTAGATGTCCAGATCCTGACAATAGTCTTTTAAATATTTTATATGGTTTGAGCAGGTTGTCTATTAGCTTAAATTAGCATGACTTAGAAAAAAAAAAGGAAGCTGGGGAAAAGAGCTAGCCTGCTTAAGGTCACCAATAAATGTTTTATTAGTGAGCTTATCTGCGTGCCTACGGCTGAATCATAGCTGTGGTATTATTCAGTACAACATCACGACCTCGAGTGTGATATTGCTTACAGTTACAAGCGGCAAATAGTAGTAAAAAGTAACATACAACAGATTATTTTTTGCTCCACAACTTAACTGAAAGTGGACTTTTGTTGCCAAGCAACCCAAACAATCTCCTGCACTCTGTGAGGTTTGTGTATGAAATATTTAAATGACTGAAAATGTGAAGTTGAGTAAACAGGAGTCACAATATTTTTGTGTGATTTAAACCAGATTTATGTTATACTTTCTCTTGTAATCAGTAACTAGTTGAAAAGAAAAGTGTATGAAAACTGACACATTGTAGCTCAAGTGTGTTCTCAGCATTGTGCTCTTCTGTTTGTGTATAATTTGCAGTTTTGAATCCTGCATTAAACAAGACTCACTGAGAGTCCTTCTTCAAGTGTGCAATATTAACATGTTTATTTTTAAACTTTAAAAACAGCCAGGCTAGTTTTTCTGCTTGGCTAAACTAAGCTAATTAGCTCATAGCACTAGCTTAATAATGCACGGGTATACGAGTTGCATCATCAGCCTCCTACAGGAAAACGAGCAAGTGTAATTTCCCCAAAGTTTAAACTATTCCCTTCGGCTGAACAGGTATAGGAGTGCTTGGATATTGAAAAATCCTTAGTTACCATATACTATATGAAATACTATAAAACAAAGAAATAAACAGGCGCTGTGGATGAATGAGATAACCACAACAGACTGTATATTTTCACTGAATCCACCAAATTAATACCCGACTTCTAATGAAACTTTATATTGCCCACAATGAGTTCCTCCTTAATTAACTTATAGCTTACAAAACCGTTTGTCTCAATGGATTCAACCATCTGTCCCACCATTTTCCCTCCCTGTTTGTTCTGCTCACGGCGTATTTGGTTCAGATAAATGAAAACAAACAAAACCGTGAGGCAGATTTTACCACTGTGCAACTGTATGTCCCAATTGTGACACCATCTGTTTGGCTGTAAATGATCACTTCACCTGACTGTCAACACACTGAGAAGATATCTTGTTTCCTGCGCTGAGATACAGCGAAGGCTGAGTGCAGCTTGTTATCTGTGGCAGGACAACTTCAATCTATCCGAGCCGTGTCCTGCGTGTCCCTGTTCTGCTGCCTGTTGAAAAATACATGATGATATTGCTGAAGAAAGACGCGGGCTCATCCTCTCCTGGGTCGCCGGTGTCTAGATATTATCCATGTTTCCTTCGCCGTCAATGCGGCTCTCATTGTTTACCAAGAGAGCGTAATACAAAGCGCAGTATGAGGCAGTGTACCCGTTCAAAAGATGGCCGAGGAAGTCAGTACCAACTGTGCAGTGAATGCCATTATCTCTGGTCTGCATATTGAGAGGCACCAAGGGCATCAACAAGAGCGTGTTGTGTGTTTTGCCATGCTGTGAGCTGCCTTTCAACGCATTTCAAGGGCAGCGTTGGAAATGCGCTATAGGGGCCCAGTGATAGAAAACAATATTCTCAATAGGCTCATGTGCTTTTCTCAGTGGCGAGAGAGAGAGAGAGTGAAACTGCCGTGACCTTTAAAATTCACAGAGGAGAGGTGCCTCCCCTCGGGGCTCTCAAGAGCGCGACAGCCTGAGGGCAATATCGTGCAATTCCAGTGTAGTTTAACCATGTCAGGGGAGGCCATGAGTGCGTAATTTCTGGTATTACTCCCACTGAAGTGAACAAAGAGCTGTTTTCTGTAACAAACAGATACACTGAGGTTTTTTTGTCTTTTGCTCTGCAGCCTTCAAGCAACGTTAGTCGTGCAGATGATAAGAATAATAATGTTAAAACTGTAGCAGGTAGCATTTCAGTGCGTTATCTATCAGTGACGTTATTCCGGTGTAGACAATTCCTGCGCCCAAAGGAAGCAGCATTCAAGCACTTCCATCAATGTCAGATCATCTGCCTCACTCGCCCCCCTCGAGAATAAAGCATTGCAGACTGGCTGTGTTGGTAAACATGAGCATGCACAGTGTTATGCAATGTGATTTAAAGGGTAAAGATCCATTTTTCAAAATAAAAGTGCTCCTTGGTGCTATTTGCAGCCGCTAAACTGAAAGTATGCGAGTGCAGCTTTAAACCTCGGAGTGAGGCAGTGCTCATGTTCTTGTTTGACATTGGTTGTTTGTTTAAAAGCTTAAAAAGACAGATGTTTATATGCACAACAAGACTCTTCTTTCAGAAGCAAAAGCAAACTTTTTCGCTGTGCCTTAGGGAAGTCTGCGGGCTGTTTAAAAGAGAGTTTGCGGTTCACAACCTGCATCCTAAAAACAACCTTCCCCGTTGTGATCTTTTTTGAAAAGTTGTTTCTGTTGTGTGAACTTGACTAAACCCAGACCATAGAGGAGGCAGATCAGAAAATGTTTAGCAGTCATTTTTGGATCCGTCGTATTGGGCGCTGCATCGACAGACGCTGCACTCCTAAACCCTTTGTTTGAGTTGATTTGCTGCAGAGACGAGGACACTCCGACTCGTATGCCCTCGCTGTGATTGCAGGAACACAACGATGCTGACATCTCGAATAAAGCTGGAAGACAACTCTAAGATTAGTTTGCCTTTGACTTATTACTGCAAACAACTGTGAAAGTATAAGACAACTAAAGTGATTACAGATCAGGAAACCATAACAGGAGTTAGACAAAGGGCGCTGCAGAGATTACAGTAACAAGGAAGCTGTATTCACAAGGGTTTTTACTCGTCATTAAAACAGTAAAATTGTTCTTCATACTGAGAATAACCAAAGTATCATAGATTAATATTTAAGTCCTGTGTTTGCATACAACACTGTAATTAATCTAGTAAACCCAAGCTGATAGGACACATTCAGGACGGGGTAATATACATCGCCACAACTTCAACTGTTCCAAGGTGAGCAAAGAATTATTGCGTCAGTGTGCTGCAGCGTTGAAATCACCCTGATGCCAAGATGGATGATAAATGATGGATGATGTTAGTGTGCATGTCTTGGTAAGGCTATCAATGTACTTTACTACCAAGAAATTTAGCACTGGTGTTCCCCCCATTGGCTGTTCACTGCCGAGGGTGAATATTTGTCGGTTACACAAAACTCAAAGAAACACTTCAGTGGCTTTATTCGCACTAGTAACATGAGGTATTAGTTTGCATTGCACTTGGTCTGAACACAGTTCAGTTAGGGCCTTTGAACTGGCAGCGCCCACGACCTCAATATCAGAGCGCTTCTCACTGCCGCTTACTGTTGCTAGGTTACGAAAGTTGTCTGGCAGCACTTCCGCTTTCCTTGGTAGTGACCGTTAAGGGCCCTAATTCTGTTTTAAATTGCTCTGTGTGCTTAATATTTGCTTTTATTCAAGGGAATTTTACAAAAAAATGAAACATAAAAACTCTGGAAATGAACCGTGTCCTGACGTTAGCAGCAGCTCTGGAACTGGAAATTGCACCCTCGAAAAAACAAAACAATTAGCTTCTATGCCATTGCTGCCATTGCTGTTGACAAAGTTGATATCCTAAGTCACGCCCCTTCTTGATTTTGATTCGTCGGTGAGAAAGAAGTGACATTGACGAGCACGGCGGTGTTACAAAAGACTCAACTGAGAGCGCTGTGAGCACAGCAACAAGAAACAGCTGATGTCTAGGGCATTTTTGCGCTGAGAACTGCATTGGTGCTGCCAGCACTAAAACACAGGCCCTTAATCCCATTGGCTGTTGGCTGCCAAGGGTGAATAATTACAGGTTACAAAATACTCTTAGAAACACTTTAAGGCTTTATTCACACGAGTAACACGAGCCATAAGTTTGCTTTGCACTTGGCCTTAACACAGTTAATCAGACTATTGTATTAGCAACATACTAGCCACAGGCAGCTAATGGCTAGTGTTTTAAGCACTCCAAGTGGTTAGAGAAAAACTGTACAAATGACAAATCAACAATCATAAAGTGTACCTACAGACCTACAGAACATGTTCCAGCAATGGCTTTTGTTTGGACAGTATATAAAAGATGTCTGTTTGTTTGGTCAAGGTTCTGACATAGTGGCAGGTTATCGCTATAGCAACAGAATGTTCAACTGAAACCAACTGCTGTTGGCAGAAAAGAAACAGTTAAACAGAGACTCCAGTTTAATCTAAAGATATTGATCAGAATCTCGTTTGCTTCATCCTCAAACATCCAAATTTAAGTGTTGTGTTGTTTCACGGTTCTCTCTTGTGTAAATGTGCTGAATGTCAGAAACTCTGAGGCCGTCTGAGAGCTTGAACTGCTCCCCACTCTGAGAAAAACATCTAATTCAATGTTTCTGAGCACATTTGAGTAACACTTGACTGACAACATGATGGATAGCATTAAGCAGAAGTACCAGTGTGTATTTGTAGCTTTGTGTCAATCACTTGCAACTCAGCGCAGTTGTTTCCTCCCCTCAGACGAGGCTGTTAGCTGCCATTCATTCCTGCACAGCATGAAAAACAACTTCCACACAGTTAGATGATTCATCACAGGAAACATTAGGCTGTAATTGGGTTTGGTCAAAGTTTCTGTTGTGTTGTTATTTGATTATGAATGAGTCGAGTGTTTTCAGGAGTGCTGCATTAACGTATTGTTCACTCGCTGTCAATCATCAGATACACGCACAGGGAGAAGTAGATTTTACTCTCATTATTCAGAACATTGTGAGCATACAAAGCGGAAAGAGGTGGGTTGTGTTGTGTGTGTTTTGAGTTTAGAGGAGGTTTTGACACTTGCAAAAGGACACACAAGACGGCAATGATTTGTAAAGCTTTTTAGAAAGCTGCATCATCAGCGTACACAGATATTAACGCCAAGGTTTCAACCCATAAGTTGGTGATGTCTGTACACACAAATTGTGTGTGGACGGTCTGACATGAGAAAAATTTGTTTGCAGTCTGAACCAAACCTTTGATCCGTCTCTTTGCAGAGACGCACCTTGTAATTTAGTTTTCAGTTAGTAAATGCTACCCCAGTGATATTAAAACAAGTACACTGAGGTCTATAATGGATCATTTGACAGCCGTCTGGGAAATCAGATCACAACATAGCTCCAACTCAAGACAGCCGACCAGGGAGTTTTCAACTTGCCAATTGATTTTTTCCAAAAACAAATTTGTGTTGCACCTCCCCTAAACCCGACTGTCAAAAAGCTTTTCTGGGTAAATTTGCCTGAATTGTAGAGCTGCAAACTGAGACCAGTGAGGAGCACCACACAACGCCACAAGAGGTCTGTCTTTACCTGTGGCCTTCAGACTGTGGAACTGCTTCCTGTTCAGCAGGAGGAAAAATGAGGCATGACTTTTCATTATCACGTGCAATTGTGCTGTTCTGTGATGCCTGTTATACAACTTTTGATATCATGTGCAATTTTATTTTTACTTTCACTATGTTGGAGCAATGTTA
Source organism: Semicossyphus pulcher (assembly GCF_022749685.1). Lineage (NCBI taxonomy): Eukaryota > Metazoa > Chordata > Actinopteri > Labriformes > Labridae > Semicossyphus > Semicossyphus pulcher. The sequence goes on from NW_027211693.1 coordinate 8,383,445, forward strand.
CTTTTCCGTATTATCGTCAAAGTTGTGCAAGTTCACACCTAAAAAGAGCGAGCACAACTTCCTTCACACAGATTAAACTGAACAAGTTCACGTTCATCTTTTGTTTTCTTTTTTGTTTTTTTTTGCACTGAGCTTTTTGAGCCTCCTATGCTTCCTTCCCTGGCTCTTACGCCTGGATCCCACAGGATCCGTGTTCGGCTCGTTCCGTCTATGCTGCGGTTCTGGTCCGTCAGACGGTGCGGGCCCTCGCCCACAGGAAGCGTGTCTGATCCGCAGCGCAGCGGAGCGCTGGCCCAAGCAGCTGGATTCACGAGATCACAAGATGGCACGAGAATTGCGAAATCACGTGATAACATTTCAGTTCAGTTTGCACCTCTGAGGTTGATTATCTGCTCATTTGGATATCTATCCGTGACTTTTGTGCTTCTACCGTGGCTGAGTACACTGCTTAATTAAAAGTGTTCTTTTTTCAAGATTTCAGTGTGTTGTTGAAAGAAAGAACAGGAGTCTGTACCGGTCTGTACATGGTGTTTTATTTTGAAATGACCGGATGCTGTAAGCTGTTTTCGTGTGTGACTTCCTGTTTGGAACGATCTGCTCTGTTCAGTTTGACGCGTGCTTGAAGCGGCCTCCGTCAAAAATAGACTGTGGAATCATGAGCATTGACTTGAATTGGCGCGATCGACACAGGGAGGCCAAAATTGGGGTTGAAAATTGGCTTAATCTGAACATTACATGAGTAAAGACATTTATTTTCTTCCTAATATCATGGTAATGTAAATGTGTAGGCTAATATTTTCATGGTCTTCAGCAGGTCACCTTTAGCGCGACTGTTCGCTCCCGCAGAAAATCATGTTATTCATATCTCTGTGTTCTCGTCCTGTCAGCGGCGCACAGCGAGGTCACCCTGCCACGTCCTTTACCGAGCTATGGGTATCTGAAAGTAATTACAAGCAGAGACTACACGGCAAAGACAAAGAGGGTGAACAGTGGTGGTCAACATTAAGAGCATTAACGCTGCCCCCACATCTCATCATTATCCTGGCACAATCTGAAGCTCAATAAAATGCAAATCAAAACCACTGCTGCTCTCTCTTCGGGAGATTTATACATTAAAGTGCAGCAATAAAAGAAATCCGCTGAGGTTTAAGGTCATGTTGAAAGAGTGTGGAGTAATGGAATATAGAATGAGCAACACGGCTGATTCAATTAGCTCTGTGCTGTTTGGTTCCAGGTGTTTTAATCTGTGTAGAAGCTGTGTGTTACTGCTCATTTACACACTTCATATACATATGATCCACTGCAGTGTCGGGCTCATTTTTTCTCATTAGGGAGAGAATTTCTTCCGCCTTTTTCCACGTTCCTATATAATAGACAACAAAGAGTGCACTGACAGCATTTAGGAGGCAGCAAGCTCGTTTAAAAAGCATAAAAATGAGGAAATTAAGGATTCAAGGAAGGTTGTTATCATCCCAGAACATGTTAGAACCTGAAAAGGAACAAATATAGTCAGGTTAAAATGAAGCAATAATAGTATATAGATCTAAACCTCCTATACCTCTGTTAAAGCCCCCTCCAGTGAAAAACAAGTGTTGAACCTTGTAAATGTCTTTCATGTGCTACAAGACATATCAGGGACAACATCAGCAGTCATCTCCACGGCTGGGCAACCTATGGCAACCACTTCGCAGTGCACGAGCCAGCTGTAAGCCTCATTGTCATTTTTACAAACTGACTACAAATGTTAACGTTACTGCTACTAATTATTACATTTCAAGCTAGCTAAGTTTCAACAAGTTGCCGCTAAACGATGGCAGAGACTTTTTTTTTTTTCGCGATGGAGGGGGCGGTTGGAAATCTGTATAGTGGGCGGGGACTATGCAGATTCATGCATTTTTTAAGAAGGGAGAAGGAGGAGATGCCTCCATCCATCCATCCAACCATCCATCCATTATGCTTATCCTGTTCAGGGTTGCGGGGGGCTGGAGCCTATCCCAGCTGTCATTAGGCGAAGGGCGGGGTACACCCTGGACTGGTCGCCAGTCAATCCGGAAACAAACATATCAGACACAATTTATTATTTCAAGCAGAGCATTTTATATATCTGTAAAGTAATAATCCTGAAGATCTCAGTTTCTTTCTATTTCGTTTTATTCCCAGATATCCAGACAGTGCTGTATGTGTGACGTCCACGGTTGGCTCTGGTTGTAACTCTTGATTTTCCTGGCTGACGGTCGCTTTCCTTTTTAGACTGTTTGCTTCATCTGAGCGTCGATATTGTTTCTTTTTCTTTGGATTTTCACTTATTTTTGAAGTTGAATCTGTAGTCATCCATCTTTTCTTTGTTTGTTCAGCCATAGTAGATTACTGTTTACTCGCAACACTAGCAGAGACCGTAAAAGCAGCCACTTAGCTCCGCCTACCCTCTCTGGCAGACCAACCACTGCTGGCTGATGGAAAACGCGTCACTAACTGGGCGCTGCTTGTGATTTTTTCCACCAATGTCGCCACAGACACCCAGTCTGTAATACTGCAAATGCAAAGGCTTTCATCAGTGGGCCATAGGCTCAATCACCATTGTGTTACCTCATTCAATGATAGATAGAGACTTAACAGACATTTATTTAAATTCAAATCTTCAAGATTATTACATTAAACATGACTGGAGCAAAAAAAAAAGAGGGCTAAAAATGATAGTAAGTAAGATTGATATGAGTGAGGGGAGAACACCTGGCTCAGTGGTCTCTGTTGCACATGCTAGACATTTACAGTAGCAGCATAATTATTTATTTAAATCTCTAATCTGCAAACTTTTTCAACATGCATCCATGATCCTCTCCAGCATTGAAACTGTACACACATTAGCATACCTCCCACTCAAACAGCCCCCCTCTGAACCTCCCCCCATATCCTGGCCTTTGAGGAGCCATGCTTTCTTACTTTCACATTTAATCCAATTCATTACTGCCGGCCCCCCTCGGTACACTCAGCTGTCAGGGGAGACAAAAGCCCTGCCAAATATGGATGCGTTTTTGTTCCCTTGGATTTGTGCTGCCCTCCCCTGGGGATACTGCAACCCCTCCACAGCCCCATCTCCCCCTCACACACACACAGACACACACACACACCCTCCACCTCCCCTCTATTCAGGAGGGGCGAAAAATACCTGGGGCTGTTCATTGTGTCACCTCTTCCATGGGTGGAAATGGCATTCAGAAAGGATGGAGGCGAGCTCAGACGCAGCGGAGGGCTTTTTCTTTTCAGGGTCATGCTAATCAAATGTAAAAAAAAGTGGCAGAACGCAGAGAAAAGTAGAGATCTGAAGGAAGATATTAACTATTGATTGATGAATATGTGATGGCAGGAAGTGCAGAGGAGCTCGATTTTGAATTAATTTAATATGTCAGATTTAATTTAAGTGTTTCAGTGCGCTGCTTTCTCTTTGTGTGAGGCAGAGACATTATACAAGCTCTCTTACACACGATGCAGCAACACTAACATTTTCCTTTTCCAAATACATTTTGGAGGAAGTATTATTGCTGCATGGGCTACATTAACGGGCAACATTTTTCAAAATGCGCCAAACATGTTGTTCGGTTTTAGGCTACTAAAATGTTTGGAAAGATCAAGCAAAGACTATAATTTTCTCTGCAAAGCCACCAGACTCGCTGCCAAAACACCAATTCTGCATTGCAAAACATGGGAGTTGCTGCTACCACTGCCTTTATGTGTTAGTTTGTATTATTGTGAGCTGAATTGTTTTAAATGGTTACTTCAGATCAAAAACAATATTTGTGTAACACAAAAATGAACAGACAAGCAACTCCTAAATTCTGTGAGGCAAAATTACTGTTATTGTCACTGCAGTCTTGGTGCTTTGACGAGAGCAAACTGCTGTTTTTGATTTGACTCTTAAACACACAAACCTTTCTCTGTATGGTCTCTTTTTGGCACATTTGCCCCCAAGGTTTACACGATCAGAGCTGTGTCACAGCTTCTTGTCGAGGCAATCTACTGGACGAGTTCCAATTTGGTTTGGACTTACCAGCCATTTACACAACAGAACATGCAATATGGGGCCTGGCTCAAAAGAAAGGAATTCCCCATCAAGTTCATTGAGTTACCTGAACTTAAAGGAGAAATTCTCCCCTGGAAAAAGTCACTGTCAGTCAAAGCTGGTATTCTCTGTAATCGATAGAAGCAGAGCTGTACAGGATCCGAAATATGACGACAATATACCAGTGGATCGTCTAAAAAGTCTTCAGGTCTGCAGTCTACATTTCAAACCTGACGATTTTGAACGAGACATGACATCGGAGGCGGCGTCCTAGATTGAGGAAGTGTAGTTTAGCGAGCTCCCTGGCCTCCGCCAGATGGCGCGTTTTACGTAGTCTGACGGAGGTTTTCAAGGGCCCATTGGAGAAGCAGATAGCGCCCTCCAAAGTTTTTAATTAAAGGTTTTAATTAAAAAAGAGTCAATTTAAATGTTTCCCCTTTATGTTGATTAAAAAATGACCTTGCCTGGCAGCATTACAAAATATATGTGCAAATGCAAATTAGATATGCATCTATATGTTATTTAGCAACCAGTGTTGGAGTGGGAGTGAAATATCACTATAAGATAATGTCTTCTAGATTACCTCAGTTTAAGCTAAGCTTTGCAATATTTAGGACCACACAGGGATGCTCGTCCTGCGCTGTGACTGAAATCTCCCTATTTACTGAAAAGTGCCATTTTTGTTTCAGTGATGAAAACTGAAATATGTTTTGCAACATAGAGATGCTAAAAACACAACTCTACAAATGTCAGTGATTAGGCAACATTATTCATACATGTCTGAGGTCTTCATATTCTGCTCATTGTAGAGTAAACTGACACAGTGTCTGTTATAAAGGGTGTATTGAAAGAGTGAACAACTGACAGTGCATGCAGCTTTATCTGACGTACTTATTTACAGTTGTTTGTGTAGGAGACTCTTGTTTGGATGTTTGACCCTCACAGGTTCATTTCAGCAGGATTTATGTTTGTTGATGTTTTCTTCTGCACTTTGTGATTTTGTTCTTGCCTGAAGCAGCTTCGAGGCTGTATTTAAATAAAAAACGTTTTTTACACAAACACAAAAGTATCACCTGCTAGCTTCCTCAATGAATCCTCTAAAAGCAAACATGCCCTTTGTCCTAAAGAGTCTCTTGAACACAACTCTGTCAGTCACAGCTCCTCAGGTTTTGCAGATGTTACCTCTCCGTGGCTGCATTGCTTCCAATTACCCGGCGTGAGTGATAGGTGGTGGCGTGCAGGGCTTGGGCATACAGCGGGGTCACTGATGCTAGGTCTCAATTAACCACACAGCTACACATGGGATCTGCCATGGCCCTTATCTCGTATTTATAGAATAACACAGAGACAAACACGGAGCGCTGTCAGGAGGCGAGACCCACGAGGTCAGCTGTTGTTACTGCTGAAACCGCAGCTCCTGCACAGGGACGAGGAAGAGAAAGGAAACAAGAAGTTCAGATGGAAAATGTTGCCAAGTTTACAGAAAAAGTACAGCTGGGGTTCGGCTTCTTTGCTTGTTAGGTTTCTTAATTTAGGGAGCAACTTCCCCGACAGTTTCAGTGCTCAAAAAAGTCAAAAAGTTTACTTTACTTTCAGATTTTTCGGCTCCCCTCCCTGTTTAATAGATTAAAAGGAATCGTTGGGAAACAGGATTATAATGTGTCTTCCTGAGACTGCAATGAAAAGGTCAAGATGGCAATAATTGATCTGAAACGTATTGTTGGACTTTCAAAATAAAACCTTTTATCATGTCTTCCTGAGAGTGAGAGGACAGTGGAAATGTCGGAAACATTCAAAGAGAAAGTGAAGAGTACTGTTGCCTCAGTATACGGGACGTGCGATTGAACGACTGAGCTAAACCGGCACCACACTTTCAAAATAAACTTGACAGTGTTTCATATTTATAACTTTTGGAGGTGCAACAGTCTCAGTCTCAATCTCAGTTTGATTTGTATTATTTACAAAATGATAAGTGAGCGAACAAAAGAAAAATCTAAATCAAATCAATATTTGGTGTTACTGCCCTTTGCTTTCAAACCAGCATCAATTCTTATAGGTACACTTGCACACAGTTTTTGAAGGAACTTGGCAAATGGTGGTCACACCAAATATTGATTTGATTTAAATTTCTCTTCTGTTCATTCATTGCATTTTGTTAATTGGTGGAAATAAACTATTAACACTTCCTTTTTTGAAAGCATTCTTAGTTTAAAGCATTTTTTCACATGGTTCTGTATAATGTTTTCCTCCTTTGTCTTATTTTAACAGAATACTTAAACATAAATTTCATACATCCATTATGTAAGCCTGCTTATCCTTTACAGGGTCATGGAGGGCTTGTATTAGAATATTAAAATCACTAAATCAACTTTTTATTTGGGGAATAATGTTCATCTGAAGCTGCAGCAAAGTTCACTCAATGTAAAGTAAATTGTAGTGAACAAGGTGTCAGATACTGTATGTTACTGAACCACACGGCGACATCCCGTCTTATCATAGTAAACAACAGATGTTACGACCATTATTCAAAGAAGTATGGCTCCTTCTCCTCTGAATAATCTCCCTCTTGCACGTGAGCCTCCACATAATGAGCACGAGCAGATTAAAAATTGTAATCCACGCGCTAATGGCCGTGGCATTTTGTCTTGCTTCATTATGGAGATTTAATGCAGACTGAGGGGCTTTCAAATCACTTTTTATGACAAGTGAAACGCAATCAGAGCCTGCATTAAGAAGTTCGTTAGGTGACTCTTAAGGCTTTGTGGGATCCAATTTGCATCTGGAGTCTAAGAACTAACAGAGCAAAACACACAGCATGCATGCAGATCGGTCTAATTATAGAAGCTTCTGTCTTCCTTAACGTCCACAGATTATAATGGTGTCTGCTCTTGACAAGAATAGTCACATAACATATGATAATGTGCAGCAATGTGAATAATATGGAAAACAAGGTCGAGGCCCATATTCTGCTCGTGACGACGGGATGAAGTGTGGATCTAAATGCTTTACGAATACTAAACGAGCTACTTTAACATCCAGCACTTGATTTGAATCATATAGTTGCCCTCTAACACTCTCACAGTGTTTATTAGGAGATTAAAAAGGGACGATGCACATGAAAGCTAACATGCCAGTGCAGAAAAACATCGCAGTTCCAGTGACAACACGCGGTGTTAAAGGGTCAGTTTGTTTGTTCAGTTTTTAGAGTGGGAGAAAAGCTCAACTCAGAGATGAAGCAACAACAGAGTTGCTTGTAAAAATACAAATGTACCCTGAATGATGATGGGCCACATCAGAGAAAAAATGTCAGATTATTGAGGTGTTTCGGTTTTAAAGGAAGAGGGCCTGGATGAGAACTAGGATATTTATTACACCAAAAAAGGCAACATCCAAAAGGCAGAACAAAAATCTAAAATTTCAACTAAAAGACAAAAGGCTTACGTGTAACTGAGTCCAGGTAAATCCAACAAAGGTCCAATATAGATCCAATCAAAAATCCGGTGAGAACACAAGGCAAACACACAGGGAGCCACGAGGAATCAGGACAGGTAACAACTGGTTTAGTGAGGATCGATGAAAGTTTCACAAGGAATGATGAAGACGAACTGGCACAGTGACGGGGAAAGACAACAACTAAATACACAAGGTAATCAGGCACAGGTGAGACAATCAGGGGGCAGCTAAATACAGTAAGGGCAGGGCACATAATCAAACAAGCTGGAAAACACACTCAGGGCCCGATCAGACAGAGCGAGTTCTGCAGGCTGTACAACGCGAGGTGCACCGCACTGCCTTTTTTGTTGTAGCCTACGGTTACGCCTTTTTTCTCTACTGTTGTTCAGGCAACCACCGAATCATACTGTAGCTGTCATTAACCTAACCGTTGTATTGTCTACTGACAGAAGGCCCGCCTCTCCTTTCATCCGATTGGACAATAAGAAAAAACTCCAATGACGTTGGGCACTTTTCTGCTTTGAGTTGAAGTTTTTTCAACTCGAGGCGCTCAGAGCGTTTCCTCAAAAACGCGAGGCGCACAGAGCGGAAAAAACGTGAGGCGCTCTGCAACGTAAAAGCAGCGCGCCAAAAGCCTCTCATTGAAAACAATGACCAAAAAGGCCCCAGCTGCTAAAACACGTTCTGTCTGTTCGGGCCCAAAGACAGGAAGTAGCTCAACACAAGAGACAAAGTAAAACAGGAAATGATATCTGAACAACCAAATACAAATTAAAACAGAACTAAACAACCAAATAGAAGACAAAACAAGGATCAAACATGACATGAGGTGGTGGAATTTGCCCAAATTAAAGTTTTACCTTCATTTACCTTGTAGCAGGTAAAACAAATGAAGAATTTTAAAGCTAAAATACAAAGTGAGACAGGTGGGACATCAAAGGTAACCCTTTCAGTCCCTTTGGTATTCTGGCTTTTAACATCATTACCCAAAAAAGTCACTTAAGCAGCTTGGGAGTAAAAGAAAGTAGCTGTGAACACAACTGACATTATCATCATTTAGGATGTTCTCGATAATCTGGATGAACAGTTACGTTTTTTCACATAATCAGACACAGAACTTCGTTTGGAGTTGTTCCAATATTGACTCTCCTTTCAGCTCAGTTTTGGTCTCCACCAACAGAAGTAAATGTCGGGATCTTAGATGCTAAATGCTTCGATACAATCACCTGCTAGTTGCTTACTTAGTTTTCCATGTAGCACAAGTAGTCTACGCTGATTCTAAGAGCCTTTCTGCTGAAATCAACTGGTTGCTGTCCAAAAATGAGAGCAGTTACTGACAAGGCAAAACTGGCTTTACACCTCACTGAAGTAGAGGGGAACGGCACAGTTGGGTGTTGATGTTAATCTCTTGTTTTGCTTGCCAATGTCCACATTTTGCGCTGCAGCTTTGTTGTTAATTGAGTTACAGAAAGAAATGTAAGAACAAGAGCCACTGCAGACGTAGGGTACTGTATTTAAAGTGCCTTAAATAAAGATCAGTTCAAAGTAAAAGTTTGGTTCATTGTTAATGTGTCATAAAACAGCCCAACACTCAGCGTGAACTACACATCTTAAAATTAGAAGTAACAAATTACACCATTCAAACGCAGACGCCTAAAGTGCTCGCTGCTATTACACGATCAAAGAGCTTTTGTTCAAATATGGCAATTACTCTCAGAGCCCAGTCGTTTACATGAGTGATTCATTCTTCTTAAATGCTATTCTGAAACCTTGAAAATGCATGAATAAAGTTTTTATGTCCTTAAAAATGCTTCATGAGTGAATGTAAAGTTATAACTGCTGAATTTACCGTTCCATTCGTTTTCTAACTATTGAGTGTTTAGATGAACAAATACATAACCCTGGCTGCAATGTTTGATTCAAAAATAAATTTAAATGCTGATGCAACATTGGATTTGTGCAATAAACTATAACTGTAGCCCCATAAGCTGTTTTATTTGGTCAGCCTACATATATAACCTGTTGCAATAGATGACTTCTGCTTCCTAGTTTGACATGTACTAATAACAGAAAAGGGTTTTCAGAGTATAAGAGCAATGATTCATTAAAACTTAAAGCTTTTATTTTTATTTCCACATCTACTTGATTAAAGGGGAACCCGAGGTTCTGCAGCTTGGTGACCTTCTGCCTCCCAGCAGCGCGGAGCAGAGAGCAAACAGGAAGAAAAAGTATTCCGTTTTAAAGTGGCCTTGACAGCTCTGACTTTCAAAAGGAAGAAAAAGCACTTGCCTGATGAAATGCTGCAGGAGAGAAAAAGAACAAAGCATATGGTGCTCTTTTATTCAAATCCTTGTTTAACAAAAACAAAAAAACTCAGCAAAAGAACAAAAGGATTTTTTGGAGAAGGACCTAGAAGGAGAACGCAAACGCTTACATGCCTGCAACTCCCACATTCCCCTTTTCCTGACAGGATGCAGCCAACAAAATATGATGCACCCCATTTACAGTTGTTCCCCAAGTCATATAAAAGCTATCGAGGATACTGTACCTTTGTAGTATAATAGACCAGGGATAGCTTTAATGGCGTGAAATGTGCCACTGTGCAGTTACACCCCGAGTGATATACAGACCTGTCAGGAAAATCACCCAAATCAGGTCAGTTCTGCACTCAAGGCAAATGGACAACTCTGGGCCAGACAGATTTAATCAGTGTCTGATTTACAACCTCTAACCACTTAATGTCCCAGTGCCACGCTCACATCATATCCTCATTTGTTTTCCTATCAGAGACCAACAATAAATCTGAGGGGAAAAGGGAACATTCTGGAGTGAAAGGCGTCTCTGGTCTGCTCTTATCTCGCTCACAGAGCATAATGGCCGTGAAATGGGGGACAGATAGTAGAAAGAAATGTAATACTATTGTGCCAAACGCTGCTCTGCAACTGCACATTCAAAACAATATTATTGTGTTATGGTGTGTGCACCTGGATTTTGACATTTCATGATCAGGGGTTATTTGTGCATGAAAAGCCTAAAAAACAAATCATCCAACAGGAGGCAATTTAGCAGGATGATTGAAAATGAAGTTTCATTCCCCGCTCAGCTCTGACTTTTGTTTTCATGCTCCTCTTGTAATTGGACCCTGTGAACCTGAAAGAGCCAAATACAAATTGCATGAACATTATTTTTTAAGTACAAATCAGATTTCATAAAAATGTGTTGCAGGTGCAATTTAAAGTTCTCAAACAGCTAAATGGACCGTGCAGTGAGATTGTTTTTTCCAACTGCTGTTTTCAAGGTCAAGAATGACCTTTGACCCTCAACTTTGAAGCCAACCTGAACAAGAAGTACATAAAGTGCCAAGAAAAACTGGAAGTTTGAACCAGACGTGTTTAAAGCTCCAAACAGAGACTAAATTGACCTTTTGCTGAGAACTTTTTGTGCAAATATTTTCCCTCTGTTTTCCTGTTGAAGGAATGATTCAACAAATTGGCTTAAAAAGCTTATTTGCTTTCTTGCAGAGAGATTGATGAGGGGTTTTTTAGATGCAAAACTTAGATATTTAGATATAACGATGACAATCAGTGGATAATAGTTAGCGTTGCTTAGTATAACGACTATAAACAGGAGGCTAGCAATCTTCCTGGCTCTGTCCAACGGTAAGAACATTTGTCTACAAACCAAACTGTATAAGATCATCATTACTTCTCAGTAACTAAAGGAGACTAAGGGAAGTCACCGATCTCTAGCATACTTGTTGTACAGATCAAACAAACAACTTATAATGTTATGGGAGGGAAGCCACTGGGCTTTCTTCAGACACATTCGCACTGAGCCAAGTATTTAGTTTAAAATGCCTTTATTAAATCAGGGCATCTCTCGTAAAAAACAACATCAAAGAAATAAACGTTGACAAGTTTCAACCCTCATCAGGTCTTCCTCAGGGCGAGACTAGGAAGTTGTTTTTTTTCATGATTCTTCCTAGCCACGCCCTGAGGAAGACCCGATGAGGGTCAAAGCCTTACATCCTTGGATCCTTTAAAGACAGCCCTGTGGCTTCCCTCCCTCGACAGTTAAGTTTATAGCCTTCAATAGCACCTGGTGTTCACCCATTATCCCTCTTTTCCCTAAACAACTTGTAATATTTTGTCCGTCTAGAAGTTCAGACATTGACAGGCAAGTTGTTTTTTAACCAGGCTGCTTGCGTCAATTCCTTCGGCTTACATTGAATGCATAGACACAACTCTGGTGTTAATCTTGTAACCTCGCAATCTCTTGGAAAGAAAGAAATGTATCTATCTAACGTTTGAATTTCTTGTAAAACAATTATTCTGTTGTCGCTTGAAAGTATTGACAAAGGTTTAGTTAACAAAGTCATGATATTTTGTGATCATAAAGAAAGCAGTGTTTAAACTCTAAAATGGACTAACTATTGCTGAACCATCTAACTGGTGTGCACATTTAAACACAGGGATCCAAGAGCCTTTTACCATTTATTTATGAGGTGCGGGATGGATGATTTTCTATACAATAAATTTAAATAATTCTGCACATTGCGATGCATATTTAAACAAATATAAATAAACTAAGAACATGAATCGACTTACGTTATTCATGCATTTATTATAATAAACAGGGAATCTATGGGCATCTTCAGCATTTACACCAGTTTTCAACAAACACTTCAAACACCCTGGTGCAGTGGCAGCATGGTCAGAGACAAAGGGAACCGAAATGACCACACCCAGTCCTTATTAGCTCCTCCCTTCTCCACCCATTCCTGCCTCAATACTTTTATCTAAAGACCTTGAGGAAAAAAAATAATTTTATGGGAAGATGAGGATGGGAATATAAAATTAAAGATGCTTATAAACATCTTCACGAGTGGCATCTTCTTGACCTCCCATGGTAAACAACTAGTAGTCCAGTTTAACTTACTTCATGCATAAGATCACACTGATTGTTACTCACACAAGGCCTAAGATCCAGCCAACACACAAGCACACACACTCACACACACCTGGAGTCAACAAAGAAGAAAAGTACTAAATATTTACTTTACAGTGTCCACTTGAAGGAATTCTTTCTTGCAGAGACTTTGATGGGAAGGTTGATACACTCAGTGCAGTTAAAATAAAATAAAGGCATCATAGATTTGATCAGCTGTGCTGCTGCTGTGACCCAAACCCATTCTGTGTCCTAATATAAAGTCCATTTGGGCAGCAAGCGATGCAGCCTCCTCCTCTCATGTGGGCTTGTAAAATGCAGGTCTACACGGGGGGATGGAGGAACACTTGTCCTCCACTTTCGAATAAGATGAAACAGACCAAGGCAATGCATCAGATTAGACATTCACAGCAGCCATAAGTGGTTGCAAGCAGGGGAATCTCCACAGAAATCACATGAAATACAACGTTAAACAGGACAGGCTGCAGGGGAAAAGCACAGGCCCTGGAGGTGAATTTATGTCCTCGACAGCAGAAGTTTATCTATGTTGGTCAAAAATGGACAAACAATACAATCTAAATTTCATATGATGCTGTGGCACTACCAACGACTATAAAAAAGCAGTAATGGATCACATGATGCTTATTCTGCTTCAAGGCCTAATATATCTATGGCTACTTCAGCAGTAATAGACTCATGGGAAATAAACTCAGCAGCTCCAGAACATTTCGACTCCACCCATGGCAGTTTGTTGGAATTACTCTCCATTTTGAAATAAGGTCATTATGGCCTGTGCTTTTCGGGGCAGGATGGAGCATGTAGGGTATGTGTGGGTGTTGTCTTTGCCTTTAAAAGTCTTTAATTGTGCTTTACAGTGTGTTTTTATTAGTGGGCTCAGACTACAAATGCAAGACATCTCCTGTATTTCAACATATATACTGTGTTGATTATTAGACATGCCATAGCTGCAGTGTTTGAGGAATAGCATTGTCTTTCTTATGATCGACCGATGTGATCCAGACTGAATTATCACAACCATCAGAAGGACTGCTTTTCAATTTCTTACAGAGATTCAAGGTCTTTTATCCATCATGAGGCTGACATTTGGATTTCGAGAGAAATATCTGAACAGCTTCTTGATGGATTGCTACACAGTTTTAGACACATTCATGGTCCTCAGAAGATGTACTGTGTTTGCAATGGCATATTTCGTTCAATACTTGGTTTTATCAACAGATAAAACAAGTACATTCCCTTCAGTCTCAGCTTTCCTTCGCAAATAGAGCTAATTTGCTAATATGTGCATGCTAACTGGCTAAACTAAAATGGCAAAACTGGTTAACATTATCATGTTACAATTGCCCCTGTAAGCATATTAGCATGCTGATGCTAGCATTTAGCTCTCACAGCAGAGAGTAGAGATGTTGCCAGCTCTTCTGCTCAATCAGGAGGATGACACAGGTAAATAGCACCAAGCTGCAAAACTCCTGTTTACTCTTTGCAGCCGGAAAGGCTCTTCGGGAGGGATTCATGGGTCCTGATTCTTGTTGTAAATATGAAAAATGGGTAAAATGTAAGTAGCAGAGGAAATAAAATTAGAATCCTTCAATGCTGCAGGATGTAGTGTGCAGATTGTCACACCAACTGACCTATACTTGGCCAAAATCGGTCCTATACATTTTCACATCCAAACCTGCCTTAAGCCATTTAACAGATTACTATAACAGCACCCTTCAAATGTTTTGCTCTGTATAATAGTTCAACAGCTTTGACAAATCAGCACATAATTTGAAGGCCAACATATCTGCAAATCCATCAATTGTGTGCCCAAGGAAATAGAAGTTGCTACATTTCAATCAATGACCGATTTTGAAATGTAGTAGCTTTGATTTTCCTGAACACACTAACAACAACATATTTATACAATGAGAGAATATGCACTGTATATTTTACTCAAATGATCCTCTCCCCTGCTCACCGGTGAGAATTTTATAGTGGCTTTTCATTTCTTACTTCCCTGGCAACTTAGAAATCAATGAATTCACATTTCTCCATCCCACCTTTTTGTGTGTATTTTGTGTTGAAATCAATACGCCCTTAGTGGGCTTTGAAAGGTTGATGATGCAGAAGCACAATTGATCCATAAAACATTCGAGTCCAATCCATACCGAACAAGAGAAATGAACATTGGGCTTCATACACTCACACACACACGAGGCACACAATCTATTTTTTCGAATCTGGTTAGCCAAGCAAATGCTTGAATAATATATAAAAGGTCAAGGATAATAAGATGTTTTGTCGATGTACGTTTATTGAAGTAATTGCACTTGTTCCATCCCTCCAGCAGAGTATTCCCTCACCTGCTTCATCGACCCTTTTCTGTTTCGGTTTTGTATCTCTGTCTGTCTCCTACATGGTCCGGGTCACACACGCTGCTAAACATGATCCCTTTGCCTCTTGTCATGATTAAATGTTATAATAACAGTTTTTAAAGAAAAATTGAAACAACTGGAGCCAGTTACTCTTTGGTCTTTTTGGTCTTATTGCGGTTAAAGCATGAAAGTGACTAAAACACATTTTCAATAGAAACCTACAGTACACTGCCATGTAGTGCACTGTTTACAATAAGGGCTATACATGATGCTAACATAGCTAACATTCAGGCGCACGCTATCTCTGCTACAATGGCTAATTGCTCAGTATTTTTGTCATAGGCCGACTTAGTTTGAGGCTAACTTCCTGGGGGAGAAATCATAAGCTAATGTAAGGTGTTATACAAGCTAATGTTTGAGATGAAAGCAAGTTAAGCTATACGTCAAGCTTGCTAGGTTAGTTAGGCTAGCTTGCGATTAAACTTTAGGTAGTAGGCCTGCTTATAAATGATGCAACTATTACCCTGGAAGACATTTTTTTGCCCTCTCTTTGACCATTGTTTTCTGCATAACGTATGCTAATGTTGGTGATAAGCAAAAACACTATTTAGAAGACAACTTGCAAGCTATCAAGCGGTCAAGCTTCCTTCCAGCTTGCTAATTATGTTGCTAGCTTGCAATTGCATTTTTCGGTTATAAGCTTACTTAAAGTTGATGTAAACATTATCCTAAGGGGTCGTTTTTTCCTTTTTTTTTTACCATTGATTTTACAATTAGCTACATAACTGCAAGCAGACTTTTAAAATGATAGCTAGCAAACTATCAAGCAGTCTAAGTTGTTAAGAATAGCTTGCGATTACATTTTTATGTCAAATGCCTACTTAGAGTTGACACTATTATCCCTGGGGATAGTTTTTACTGTAGGTTATTAGCTTATATTTGATAGCTGATAGCTAGCAAGCAGTCAAACTACTACCCAACGTGTTAGGTATGTTGCCAACTAAGGGCTAAAAACTGATGAAGAGGATAGAAAACCAACTCTTTATCCAAATGTTAGCACTGTAATAATAAAGGTAAAAATACAAATATGTAATAGTGTAAATTACTGTGTTAGATTGCATCAGCCAGACTTCTGTGTCTTAATGATAAAACAGGCGAAATAAGCTTTTAACAGCACCACTAGAAAGGCCCACGTTATGTTTGAATAAGTAATGAAGCATTCGTATCATAATGAAAATATCTGACGACAGTCGTAGCGCTTGTTCAATTTTCTCTCAGCATCACCTAAGTGCTCTTACTGCTGAGGTATGTGACATGAACAGCGTGTCTCGCTTCTGCCTGAAAATAAAAAATCTCAGGCGTAGGAGGTCTCTTAAACCGGGAGCAGAGAAGCTACATTCTGAGAGGCTTCAGCCCTCTTAAGACACGGTGGGAGGTCTATTTTCTCTCAATCTTCCCTCTCTCCACAGGGAGGGTGCATTTGTGTGTGTGTTGGCTGTGTGTTGTAGGTTGAGTTGTAGGTCAGAGGCGGGTGGTAGAGTCACCTCACACTGTCAGATCCCCCCACAGATTAAAAGAGAGATCTTCCGCATTTGCATTTTACAACAGCAGACAGTGATCAAATAGTTGGAGCTTCCTTTAAAGCGTGTGTCCAAGTGAATGTAAAATAAGTACCATGTTTCTCAGAGCAAAGTTAATTCTGAAAAGAATCTCTTGCCAGAGACATGTAAGCACACATGGTAACCAGAGACAAACATTTTTAAAGAAATAATCTGAAACTGACAAAAAGTGTAAATGAAAGAAGGTGGTGGTGGAGGCTCGATAAAGGTAATTAATATACCAACATGAATCTTTTATCAAGTGAAATGATAACATAGTTCAGTTTATAAAGTTAGGAAAGCTTCCCTCTGCAGCTAAAAGACAAGTACAGAGAGTGCTGAAGAGATGGCATATTTTTTGTGGAAATTAGCATCGCCCTGGTTCCCTCAACAAAAAGCTATTTTCCATTGGATTGTGGATTATGCTGAAAATGAGCTATGTGGCAAAACAAGCATGTTTTGTACAGAAGGATCATATTAACGAATGCGCTGAACTTTTATGGTTTTTGAAGCTTAGATGCATCTGACAGAAGTATAAAGCTAACGTTAGACTTTAAATGAGAGTTGCATGACTTCACTGTCTCCATCTGTGAACTTCAACTTGTTCCTGTTTGGTGTGATGATGTTTTATGCCCCCACAACCACTGTGGTCACATGTAGCCGCCTGTTTTAAGCCTTTTTCTGCACTGCGGTTCCGCCTCAGCGCCGTAACGAAGCTCCATCCTCTTGCCTCCTTTGTCATTCTACATTGGACCACGCACCGCCGGCGTAAAGCCGCCCCAGCGTGTGTTTCTAAATAGCGCTCCGGCGTTGCGGAAGCAAAACATGTGCTAGGTGTAAACAGAATAGCACGTGCCTCAAATACACACACAAAGGACTGTTCCACCCTACAGATGCCGTCTCGCCTCTGTTACTACCTCCAAGCTGGCGAAACGACTTCGCCCTACCATTCAGCCTGCGTTCTACATAGAATATGGAATGTAACAGAGGCGTAATAATCCCACCTTGAACTTGCTGTGTAAAAAGCCCTTTAGAAACATACAAGCTTGAAAATTCACAAGTGAGGTATTTACTTTCATATTTTATGTTGTTGAGCAATATCTAAAAATCTCTGAAGGCGGGGTACACACTAAAAGATCATCGAGCAGATTTTGTACCTGATTTGGTTCTTAAGATTATCTTGCCCGACTCTCCTGTGGTGTGAGGGATGGCAAAATTGTACTTCCCTTGATCTGCTCAAAGAATGCATGGCCGCACCCATTTCAAATTGTAAATAATAAAATGGTTCAGTATTTTCAATCCGATATTCTGTTGAACCCGGAGGACAGCCAAGCACGCAACTCTGTGGATTGTCACGTGGAACGCATTAATAGCCAAGAAGCAATTCTTCCAGCTCGTAATCGACCATGTATGGTTACTCTAAAGTCGTGTTTGACTGCGAGAGGTTTTGGACTCTGGTTGTTGGTGAATTAATCTGTTAGTTTGTGTTTTGGTCATATTGTTTCTCTCCGCACACCGCAGGAACAAAACTGTTAAATTTGTCGTCATGTGTGGGGTCCCTCATATTTTCAACATCTGTTAAGATTTTAAACATCTTCAGCCTTAACACAGATTTTATTTCAAGATGTCTGACCTAAAACCCAAAACAAACACTGACTCTGAGACAGAGAACGGGAAGCAAACATGCTGATTCCTGCAGTACTTTCTGTAGACACAGTATAGTGCAGAAACATCCATACAGATAGAAAAACAACCTCAAGCTTATTGAACTCTTCAGTCAGAGTCTCACTCCTGGAAGATGACATGTTGGAGAAACTAGATTTTCAAGTGACAGCAGTCAGATGTGAGGACAGAGCATCATTACACAACCCTGAAGTCAACATTATGAAGTGTGCTCCGTGTGTGTGTGTGTGTGTGTCTGTGTGGGGGGATTGCAGGCTATCACAGTGAACCAAATATAGAAGTGCCTTGGTCTCTGGAGAGGCCATCAAGAGTCTCCTTTCTCCTTTTGCTCTGCCCACTCCAGTTGATGAACCAGACACAGAGGGGACGGCTTTGTTCCTTCACTGCCTCCGAGGCAACATGGGATGAATTTTAAGTGTTTACGCCGCTGTCAGAGACGGTGATGGTGAAAGGAAATAATTTACAGAGCCATCCAGTTTTCATAAGAAAAAGATGATTTTCCTCATGATTGATTTGGCCTGACTTTAACCGTGTCTACTCTGACACCCTGTGTTTTGTGTTAACTTCAACCCAGTCAATACTCAGTGGAGCTCCTCACAGGTGCCTTCGTTTCCACTGACAAAAAAATTAACTTTTGTGGTTTAAGGTTAAAAAAAATGTCTGGTTCATTTATGCTTTTTCACCTCCCCTCAAAGTGCTTCCTTTGTAGACTGACTTGACAAAATGACATCACAAGTTTTGAATGCCTACATGGCCTTTGTTTACAGCTACCTGTTCGGATTTTGCTGCTGGCATCTCATATCCTGCCAAGAATTTAATTGGTTTCTTTTAACTTTTAGGGAATGATAATGTTGCTGCTTATCTGCAAGAAATATGAAGGTTGCTTATAAAAAAAATATGTCAGTTTTTATGATTACAGCTCATTTCTGTTGCCACCAAGTGGAAGAAAATCAATGCAACTTCAACAAAGCAGTTTCAATTAAAAAATGTAAACAAAAGCATACTTGGCTTTTTCCAGAGAGCTTTTTTGCCCCGTTAACAGAAGGCTTTGTGGCTCATTTGCAATGAGGGTAACTCAATTTAATTCAAGTATTTTATTAAAGCCAAACCACTTTATGTTCCCCTACCTCAGTCCCAAATAATTTTGTACCTATTCCTAACCAAACTGCTGCCAGATCACAAAGAAGCCATATGGATCATATTTAATGCAAAGACATTGGACCAGGAAATAGTTATGTTGTTTGTGGACTGCAATGATGAGCAATGTCTTAATATGTCATTCAATTTGGCAGGCACGACCCTTATTAATTGATTAAAATACCAACATGAATCTTGTATCAAGTGATGGATAAAAAAGTTAGGAAAGCTTCCCTCTGCAGCTAAAAGAAAAGTACAGAGAGGGCTGAAGGGATGGCATGTTTCTGTGGAAATTAGCATCGCCCTGGTTCCCTCAACAAAAAGCCATTTTCCATTGGATTGTGGATCATGCTGATAATGAGCTATGCGGCAAAACAAGTATGTTTTGTACAGCAGGATACATCAGTCCTAATCATGCCTCACTTTATGCCTTACACGATCAGCCATAACACTATGACTGGCACCAAGACATTAGCAGCAGATCCTTTACGTCCTGTAAGTTGTGAGGTGGGGACTTTTTTGTCCAGCACATCGCACAGATGCTGGATTAGATTGAGATCTGGGGAATTTGGAGGCCAAATCAACACCTTGAAGGGCGCATTATCCTGCTGAAAGAGGCTACTGACGTTAGGGAATACCATAACCATGAAGTGGCTGTACTTGGTCTGCAACAAACCCAAGGTTTCCCAGCAGAACATTGCCCAAAGCATCACACTGCTTTCTTCCCATCGTGCATCCTGGTGCCATGTCTTCCCCTGGTAAATGACGCACACGCACCCGGCCACCTTCTTCCATTGCTCTGTGGTCTAGCTCTGATGCTCTCGTGCCCATTGAAGGTGCTTTCAGCGGTGCACAGGGGTCAGCATGGGCACCCTGACCCGGTCGTCCAGCCATCACAGTCTGGCCACTGTCAAAGTCGCTCACATCCTTGCCCATGTTTCCCGCTTGCAACACCTCGAGGACAAAATATTCACTTGCTGCCTAACATATCCGTCCCACTGACAGGTGCTATTGTAACGAGATAATCAATGTTACTCACTCGACCTGTCAGTGGTCATAATGTTATGGCTAATCAGGGTAATTAAAAAAACCAACCCCTGAAAAGTGTTTGTACCAGGCTGTAAACATGTTGCTGCTGTAGAGTTGGGGATTTCACTATGGGGGTCAATGGGGACTGAGTTGCTTTGGGAGCCAGCATAATAATGCCATTCAAGGAACTGCAGCTTTTAGCTCTTCTGCATTGGCCTAACAATTTTTTATTCTGCATTTTATCAAATATGTGGACGTACGACAGACAGAATATCACCCTTAGTCTGTGAAATGATGTAAATCAACACGGTTAAAGCATTCCAACAAGAATCCAGCAAACTGCTCATACTGTCAAACCTCTGCTTTAAGTGTATTATACATGATATAATGTAGCAGCGCACACACACAAAGATGAGTGTAACATTCTCTGCATAGCTTCAACAGTCTCTAATACTGAAGAGGTTTCTGTCTCTGTGCTGATATGATCCTGGTGAATAGCTGGCCATAAGTTCCCAGCAGTTCCATGTGGGGTGTTTGGGTATGAAGGCCGGGCCTTTGTGCAGAGGGCCCGAGGGCAGTGGAGCATTGGCTCTTTTAGAGTTTGATTTATAATTGAAAGCTGTGTTTACATCAGCGCTCCGGCTCCAGCCTCCGCAGCACAGAGAGCGGTTCATAGCCTGATGAAGGAGGAACTCGGAAATTGGACCCATTAAAAAAGGAATTTTTGAGGGAACTTTGGAGGAAGGGGCGAAGGGCTGGGGCGGTCACAGAACATGGTGTTTACATTTGCTTGTACATCATTGTGCAGACCAGTGGTGCTCCGCAAGAAAGCCGAGGAAATGTTAAATCACATTTGACAGCTGGGAAATTGACCACGTCTTGGCTCTAACAGTTGTGTTGTGGGAAGTTAGGGGGACTATCCGGGCGGAGATGGCGGTGGAAGCTAACGAGCAATCATTACAGTGGGTCTACTTTGTGTAATTACATATCACATACTGGCCATTTGAGGACAAGCTGGGTACGACTGGAAGTGTCTCTGAAATTCCTGCTAGAACAAAAAGCCATTATGTTTTAGTAAAGCCTGCTGAGGACAAATGTAGCAACATTATAATAGTTGTCATTTACATCATGTTGTTTTTCTTTATTAAAATAATAATCTCTGAGTTTTTAATTTAAATAAATGTCTGTTAAGTCACTATCTATCGCCGAATGAGGTAACACAATGGTGACTGAGCCTATGGCCCACTGATGAAAGCCTTTGCATTTGCAGTATTACAGACTGGGTGTCTGTGGCGACATTTGTGGAAAAAATCACAAGCGGCGCCCAGTTAGTGACACGTTTTCCATCATCCAGCAGTGGTTGGTCTGTCAGAGAAGGTAGGAGGAGCTAAGCGGCTGCTTTTCCGCTCTCTGCAAGTGTTGCGAGTAAACAGTAATCTACTAAACAAAAAAAAGATGGATGACTACAGATACAACTTTTAGACAACAGTCTAAAAAGGAAAGCGACCATCAGCGAGGAAAATCAAGAGTTACAACCGGAGCCAACCGTGGACGTCACACATGCAACACTGTCTGGATATCTGGGAAGTGTGCTCCCACAATTATCGTTTATCGCCACAGGTGCCGCCAAAGAGAACAAGATCTTCGAGATTACCACTTTAAATACCAGTTCATCTCTCAAAAACTTGATGCTGGTTCAGAAACTTGCAGTTAATATTTATAAAGCCAACAAACTCAGCTAGAAAACAGAATCCAGAGACTCGAATCTTTGTTCCAAAACACAAACTCCTTTAAACTGCTGAAAAATAATCCTCACAGATGATTACAACCAGCCTGCATGTTGCTATTTTCTGAATGAAATGCTCCAAACTGCTAATTAAAAATATTCACTGCTTTGACTTTCATGCAGGCAGTCGCTTCCTCTGAGTGGGCGTTTCCTTATTTTAAAATGTTGACATATGAGACTTACTTTGTATACCAATCAGTTGGTTGTGTTTGCTTCTGCATTGAAACACCATCAGTACTATATATTTGGGGAGCTTCTAATGATAAATATGCTTGTAGCCTTTGTCCATTAAGTCCAGCAACTGCAATCTCCACTCACCCCGCAGGCCGACTAATGATCCATGTGTAAGATTATAAAGTATTCTTGCAGCTTGCCTGATTTTCCAGCCTTATTACTTGTTTTACTCGGTGGAGACTGAACTGTTAAACTAGATGGATTTACACAGCTCTCATCCCTGACCATGTATTACATAACCTCCATGTCTAATTCATAGTAGTTGACAATTTACACCACTTCCCCTGACTCTCTTTTATATCCATCTCTCTTTTACTGCAGCGAGTTTTCGTACATTTCCTTATTACAGCTTTTATCACTCTGTTGTGTAACATTCGTGAACTCCACTCCAGACCCTCCCGCGGGCTCCTGGAAATATTGCATTTAATTAAATCGTGTTTTTGCACAGATATTATTTATTTAAATTCTGCACTAAATTGTCTCTAAACCATGTAATGGCTCTCCAGCTGCTCCGAACGCCCCAGCAGTGCCATTAGAGGCAAATTCGAAAAACTCCATCTGAGTTCTACCCACAGGACAACCCTCATGATTCTCCTCATTTTAGATGCGCTGCCTGCTTGGAATCTGAGCCATTCATTACGGCCAGTTAGGGAAGGAATACTGATGTTTGTAAAAGATTTTCCCTTGTAAAACGTTATTTTTTATTGTAAACATTGACACTGAGGTCTGAGAGTAAATATCACAACATGCTCCAAAGGGAGGGTGTGACAAAATAAGACAGCAGTGAAATCATCAGGTATAAATCGGGACATACAGACTTTTTACATCACAAGCTCAAAGGATAAAAAGTGTTATGCAAACATTCGAAGAGTTGTCCTCTGGTGCAGGAATAACATGTAAGTTGTAAAAATATGTGTCATTTCCCTTTAAAGGCTGTCTCTGTCAAACTCAGTTTGATGCCTGAGATTCTACTCTTTTACAAAGGATTGAGCGCCATCAAGTGGTGACTCTGTGGACTACGTGTATTTTTTTCTCTTTGTTTCTTTTGTTGTCGAGAGGTGATTGTGTAACAGCAGTAAGTAGTATATTGGATCTCCTCTGCCTGTGTGGTATTGTTTTTATCTGGCTTAATTGTTTTTGTCTGACGTCTGGGGGCTGAGTATGATACAGATGCACTGAAAGTATTAAATTATATTTCTTTTCTCTCTCCTAAATTATTTTAGGCCACACCATCTGATATGTTAAATTACTAAGAGTCATTATAGCATGGATATTGTTTTACATACCTATGATTTAATATATATTACTACTGATAACAACTTTGAATCAAAAGAGAAAAATAAAATACATCTTTAAGTCGTCCAAGAACAAAAAGTAGATTTTTGTAGAGAATAATTTATTCAGCACAAATTTTTAATACGCAAAATCTTTCACACGTGTAATACCTGAGATCATGAAGTATGTAACACTCTTGGTTAGTCCACACAAACTGACCCACATCTTCACCTGTCTCCCTTTGTGCTTTCCTGTCGGTAGAACACCTCCGTCATGGACCGAAGCTCAGACTTGATGCAGTAGCAGTCCGGCCTCGCTCTGATGTGCTCCAGGATTCCTCTAATGTCGTCAGCTCTTTGCTTCCTGTGGATCAGAATGACAGAGCAGCCGGAGGGGCTGAGGAGTTCCTCTCTCTCCAGAGCCAGAAGGTCTGGGAGGTACTGCTGGGGGTCATGGTCCATCAGAACCAGATTGAGCCCCTCACTGGTCGCTTGATCAATCTCAAGAAAAGGATGTAATGTTGGGATGGCTTCAGCTGAGCTACATGTCAACACCTGGAACTGCAAAGACACAGGAGAGTACAGAAAAGGTGTTGGAATCTCTGAGTTAATATATTCTGGTTTTCTGCTCCTTTAACTTCCTTCTTTCATATGAATGTAGTGAAGAAGAAACTAATCTTCCCTTGAAGTACCTGTGAGTGTTTGAAGCCAGCTACAAGTATGACCTCCTCCCCGAGATCTGCTGTGAGGGGGTCCAGCTCCACTGTGATCAGCCTGCCAGCAGGGGGCAGCAGACGCAGCAGGCGGACAGAAGTGTAGCCACAGTGCATCCCTAGCTCCAACGCGCGGGAGGGACAGACGCGTCTCATCACTTCATCCACTGCCTCGCCTACAGGAAGCAGAGAGGACAGGAACAGGGTGGTGCTACATCAAGTACATGACATCACGCATCTGACACTTAAACACTAGCGGTATATCTTTTAATTTCTGTGAACAAAAACCAATTTTTTTATATAAACTGAAACACTATGTACATGAAGCAAGAAGAGAGTGCAGGTTTCCAGAAATAATGTTATTTGTGGGCTGAATATAATGATAAAAACTGGCCTGGTGTGTTTTTATTAACATGCTGTGAGAAACTTATGGCTTAAAGTTCTGCAGTTAAATGTAAAATAGTAAAATTCCCCTGAGAGTAACGCAGGAACGTCTGCAGTTTAAAAATGATGATGATGATGATCTGAGTGCCACCCAGCACTAATGTAGGTCTAACCAGTCTGTCTGTCTCTGCAGTGTTACTCCTCTGTTGTTTGTTCATGTCTGTGTAGCAGATGGGCTGCACACTTGGGTAACGTTAAAGTCGCAAATAAATTAAATTTAAAGCTGCCTTGCAACTCTTTTAACTGATTCCAGATTTGCCTGGGACTCCTTAAAATGACTTACAGATAACGGAGTAGATCAAAGATTGGTAATTGCCCTGTGAATACTTGCGGTACACATTTTACTCCATCGGTTCACAGTGTGCACCTGCCCACCAAAAATGTGTGACAGTGATTTAAAACAAAATAAACTTATCTGATATCAGTAGCTTCTAGAGGGTTCTCTACTCCAAGACTTTTGATAAAGGGACTTCATCCATCCAACCATTATCTATACCGCTTATCTTGTTCAATGGTCGTGGGGGGCTGGAGCCTATCCAAGCTGTCATTGGGCGAGAGGCAGGGTACATCCTGGACTCATCACAGGCTGATGTGTCAATCACAGGGCTGACACATAGAGACAGACTACCTTTCACGCTCACACCCACACTTACGGGTAATTTAGGGTCACCAATGAACCTAACGAACATGTGTTTGAACTGCGGGAGGAAGCCGGAGCACCCGGAGGGAACCCACGCTTGCATGGGGAGAACATGCAAACTCCACACAGAAAGGCCCACTACGTATGAACCGGGATTCGAAATAGGAACCTTCTGGCTGTGAGGGAACAGTGCTAACCACTGCACCACTGTGCAGCCCTAAAGGGACTTCAAAAGACCTATAATCTACACCAAAATATTACGGCCTTTAACTTTACTTTAATGATTAATTTAACTTTAACTTAAGACGTGAGGTTTCACTGGGATTCCAGATTTAAGTCTTACGACTACAAATTGTAACACCTCCAGCTTTTAATCTTTCTCTCCTCTACACTGATTTACTAACATAATTGTATCTTAATGAACTTGATAAATAAAGTAATACCGCTGCGTACTGACCAGTCTGTGGGCTGATGCAGAGGGAAGGGTGTGTCTCACTGTAAAGGTCAAAGGTCTCCAGGACGCTGTCCGCTTTGCCATGAGTGCATGTGGAGAACACGAAGGCGTGTGTGCTCTTTACACACACTCTCCCCCTCACCAGCCTCAGCGTCCAGGCCAGAGCTCGATGGCACAGCGCCGCAACTTTGACACGATAACGACTAGACACCATGAGGATGGCAGGAAGCAGCGGGACAGAGACGACCACCAGCCACATTTCAAATCTTCAATGAAGAGAGTAAGAACCATTTAAAACCTGTGGGTAAAAGGAAGAGAAAAACACACCTTTATTTTCAGCAGATATTTTAACCCGTCCTGAACACGAGTCTGCCATAAATGTGTCTGAGGTAATTTTTGATCCTAACCCGAAAGTCAAAATATTTCCCCCCCAAAAATAAATACAACTGTTTCACTGTGTTTCTAACAATATTGCATTAAGTGCAACTAATTTATGGTTATGTTGTTAAAAACTGGAAGAATGTGGATTTATGATATTCCACTAGTAGCTTCTTAACACATTCTTCACACAGAAAAGGTTATTTTTTAACAAAGAACACTGAACTGAACTCAAACAGTTAAAAACAGAAGTAATAACATATTAGCCGTAGATGTGTAATACTTGCCAAACTGCTCTGTCAACCGTCCAGGTTAGAAGTGCCTCCTATCAAACACAGATGGGACTGTCACTCCTGCAAGTCAAGACGCTGAGCAGCAAAAACAAAAGAGGCAGTCTGCAGAAATAAACAAACCAAGATTTTCCTATTAGACACAGATATCATGGGACAAAGTTCTCATGGTAGAAGTCATACTACTCTATTTTTTGAATCCAGGAAATAGTTGCCTTGGAGAGTGGGAAACACACAGCATGCCTGCCTGGGAAGCTCCTCCTCCCGCTTTTCAGCACTGCTGCATTCATCCACACGAGGTCAGCAAAGATGTAAGAATATCAACGAGGCTGTTGACACTACCATGGGTGTCTAGATAACTCATCTCAGGGGCACCTATGGAAAAAGATACAGTTCATACATTTATGAAGCTATCAGTGTTTGCATTGTGCTTGAAAAGGTTGAAATTATGTATCTGTGTTTTATCTGAGAAATGTCCCTGATTGTGCTGATTTATGTAGGCTGTTTATTTAGACCAAAGTGGGATTTCATGTTCTCTAAATGCTGTTTTAATTGTCTTTAAGAATTAATTTCCTTTAACAAGAGTTTTGTTATAATTGACTGAGCGATTTGCATATGAATATACCATTAAGCAATAGGGGAATGCTCAAATTCAGTATGGGGTTTAGGGCCGTCTCTTGAACAAAACACTGTCAAAATGGACACAGCCACAAAAAGTTTCCCCAACATAGTCATGGCAAACATTTCGTTATACGTTTTTGTATAGTTTATCAAACTAAAGAGATATCTGACTAGATGTTCTAATTATCATAATTTTTATTTTCCTCCAATGATCAGTGACTGAGGGTAAGAGCTGACCCTTAATATAGATACTTTTGCTCTTATTCAGTGAACTCTGCTCTCTCTCAGTTGCTCCATATAGTGAAAGTGGGTGTGAGGTCCCCTGTGTGTTGCTGCCCTCGTTGGCTGGTGGTGGGGCGGCACTGTTCTGTGTATTTTTGGCCATTGGAGCGAATCATACTGCGGTGTGCAACTCCTGTCAGTCCAGTTCAGTCAAGTTAGCCAGTAGCAACGAGATCACTACCGGAAACAACGCGGTTTTGCAACGAAAAATAAGAGCTTCAACAAAAAGCTCATAGGGGTGAACGCCAATGAGCAGTACTAACAATAACAGGCAACATCAACACGAGATGTTACTAATAACATTAGTTCTCATGCGTTTACAAAAGGAGGCGTTTAAGTAGGTCAGTAGGTATGTGGTATGATATAAGAATTTGAAAAACACTTACAAGGCATTTGAAAACAGTGAAGACAATGCACCAAGTTCAAACACAAAATATTAGTCTACACATTGACACATTTTTCTTTATCACTCCATTGTTCTTAATGTTTTGCGCAGTATATGTGTATAAATCCATTCTTGTATTTACTGCTGGTTAACTTAACCTTAATATGGTTTTACGTATCACTATTATTTTCACGTTCTTTGCTCATCCAAAACTAGCAAAAAAATAAATGAATAAATAATTTTTTTTTAAAAAGCGTTCCTTCTTCTTCTTTTGGTTTAATGGTGGGTTGCAATCATTACCTCTTAGCATACCGCCACCTTCTGTATTGGAGTATGTAGCATGGAAGTTGTCTGAGGATTACTTTACATCTGATAAATTCATATAATAATAACACTACTACTACTACTACTACTAATAATAATAATTTTAAAATAACTCTACAAAAAAAGCAAACAAACAAAAAAAACATTTAATTTCCGGCGGTTAGTTTTCCTGTCATGTTACGATTGTACCGCCAAAACAAAACCCCATGACTACTTCCGGTTGCCATTCGCGTTTTCACTCGGCTACCGAGGGAGATAACTTAACTCGGCAATCAAAACACCGTAATAAAAAGTACAACATTGGAATATTTTTTTTCCATTTCGGTTGGATTAAGAAGTGTTCTAGGATTCAGAAAATCTCTTCAAATCGGCGATATGTTAACTATAAGTATTTCTAAACGACTTGCACGTAAGATTACCTGCCCTTGTGATGTTTTTTTCAGTTGGTTTCAACCGCCATTCAGTTTAAATTTACAGGTAAAACATTAGCCATTTCTCACTTCTCTTTAAGTTTTCAAGGTGTAACTTTACTTTTTTCATTGTGGCATGTAGTCTTTCGTCCTGACACATTCAGTGGTAATATTTGTAACATTGAGCTAACGCTACTAAAGCTAGCGTTAATCATGAAAGTAACCGACTAACTGACGTTAGCTAGCATGCTAGTGGTCAATTTTCAGTCAAGTTGCTTCCGTCAAATTGTTAGAAATGCTAAAAGGATATGGAGAAATTGATATCTAAAGAGTGACCAGTGATTCTAGAATGTTATTTGTATTTTAATTTTGCTCTATGTTAATCGACCAAAGCTTTATTTTGCGACGTCACACCGGAAGTCCTGTAAGTGCCTCTGGCTGACTTGACGCTTGTCATCTACCACACAGACTCCAACAGGAGCGATACCGGGGAGCAGGAACTGGTTCGTTCGCCTCGCCGGTGCTGCTGCTGCTGCAACACCTACAACCGACGGAGGAGAACCGACTGACCGACACGGCTCACGACTTCTTTTGGTGGAATAACGCGGCACTGGGCTGCTTTTGCAAAATTTGAAGGGCTTTAACACTTGGAGAGCAGAGCCTCTTCGCCAATGGCAAGTCCGGTTGCAGACATAGGACCGTCTCATCAGCATCACCCTGTGACCGAGTCGGCCGCAGACTCCGCGTTTCGGGAGGCGCAGAAATGGATAGAGGTGAGTACAAACACAGACTTCTATACTGTTATTAACTCCTCCGCACTTTACCCCCCTCTTGCACAGGTGTTTTGTTGTCATTGTGTGGCCTTAGTAACTGTTTTGCAGCCTGTATCAACAGAGACTTCTCCTTTAAATGGCAGTTTGATTTTATTGCTTCGTCACCTGTTGAAAGGTGACTTAAGCTGATATACGTTGAATCAAAATCTGTGAAGAAATCCTCATTATGTCCATATGAATTTTATATGGATGGTTACATGCCTGCTGCTCACTAATGAATATGTTAAATTTATTGTTGTATTAATCTTCTGCAATTTAATATCTATTAAATAGCTTGCTTCTGAATGAATGAAATAACCACCTGAATACCTTCCAAATAGAAACGTATGCTTTTAACATGCTTACCAGCATTAATAACATAATATCCCTGATAGGATATTGCTTATATTTATACTACAGCCTTTTATATGTTGCAGTTTTCTCTCACTTGTTTTTGGTGTGGTCCATTGTACAGTAGCTGTGGCAGACGTGGGGCCTGCTGCGTGTTTGGCTCAAAACAATGAATGCATCATGTGGAATGGATTTTTGCCTCATTGCGAGCCTGCCGAACAATAATCACACAAACGAGGTTTTGTTCTGGGAGAATTTCAATCACGACACTTGCCTGCCCCCATTGCATTTGACTTTGTCATCCTGCAGTGGGCTGTGCTCCCTGTGAGCCTTCAAAACACTGTTGACTGGCTGATTATCTGTTGCATGTTGTTGGAATGCAGTCTAAGCTTTGCAGGTTTACATAAAGGTTTTAAAATCTCATGTGAGGCCCTCTCTGCACGAAGTGTTTAATATAGAGAGTGTTTCAGTGTAGCAGGGGCGTTAGTAAGGATTATGGGGCCTCTTCATGTGAGATGACTGAGAGCCCCCCACACTCTCCCCTCATTTACATAGATTAGTTTTTTTGTTGGCCGTGTGAAATTGTGATTGGCCTTTTTTTAGCCATTTATTTCCGATGGTTTATCGACTAAATGATTAATGGAGAAAGAAATGAAAATAACTCTTCGTTGCAGCCTACGTCCAGGATTATTTATGTACTCTTAACAGTGAAACCTGAGCACAGTTTATTTCCAGCCTTTTCTTTTTTCTGTTTGTTTGTAGTTTGTAGCTGTTGTAAAGAAATTATTAAGTAGAAAATAGGAATACAATCGATAGTCTTTTTACCTACTGTCTCTCTTCATTGATACAGCTTTCTTATTCCAAATGTAGAGTTGATGTTAAAAGTGAATGTTTGGTATTACTGCATGAGAGGAGAAAAAACTATGTTGAAATATTATTTATAACCAACATCTGTTAGCTTTAAAGTCATATTGGACCTGTATTATTTCTATTGATAACAAAAGTAAACAACACATCAGTATTAGGCTAGATCAGGGGTCTCCGACCCTGCTCCTGGAGAGCTACCTTCCTGCCTGTTTTGGGTTTCTCCGTACTCTGAAGCAACTGAAGCATCTCAGGGGGGTGATAATGAGCAAAACATTCGAATCAGGTGTGTTAGAGTACAGAGTATACAGAAACCTAGAACATGCAGGAAGGTAGCTCTCCAGGAGCAGGGTTGGAGACCCCTGGGTTAGATAGTCCCTATGTTTGTCTCTTAATTTGAATATCAGATGAACAGCCTGACTAACAGGTTTTTCAGCTTCTGCACCTGCATGCAGACTTTTAATAATAATGCCAGTGTCAATATTGGTCAGTGGGAACAAGAGATATATTAGGTTGAATTACCCAGAAGACAATAAGAGTCATTTTTATAAACTTTAAAGACTGTATTCATATTTGGAACTAGTGTTTTTTGGATGTTTCAACTCTTGATATCTTTCTATCAACCTGACTTGCATTCATGCAATCATACTGTGTTAAAACTCATCCTGGTGTATCACATCTCAAAGTCTTAGTGAAAATGACAGAACCTATTTAAGAGTGTCAGGCTCCATCACAGGCCTACTTAGCAGCACCAAACTCCTCAGAGGCCCATATCAAGTCTTAAAAAAGCCACTACTGACCTAGAATCTCTGAGGCAGATCAGGGCTGAGAGCTGAAAAAAGAGTGAACTGATACCTCTCCTCTGTTGTTGTTCCTCTATCACCCTCTCCCCCGCGGGGACTGATTTCATTACCCATACACACCTGGTGACAGGCCTTCAGTCGCCTTGGGGAACCGGAGACAGGACCCTGGTTCCTGAATGAATAGAACAACATAAAGCGTCAGTCAGAATCCCAACGGTCTAATGTCTGACTTCTTACATTCAGCTGCTGTCATATATGAGGTCAGGACTTGAGGCTAGAGGTTATAACAACCGGTTCCCTGTTTGCCATGCATTGTTAGTTTCTGGAAAATCAAAACTCGAGAGAAACTCAAGGCAGCAGCGTCACTGTGGACTTGTCTGCCTTTGTGTTTTTGTCACTGTCTTTGACGTCCTTTGTCCTCTTTGTTTCATTTTAATTGAGTATTCTGTGCTTTTTATAGCGTTCATAACTGTTTATAATATGTCAAAGATCCAGAAGTGAAACTTTTATTTCCAGATTAAAAAAGGCACACATCTTTATCTTCTCTGAGATGAATGCTTTTAAACAAGGCCGTTCATGCTTCATATAAAAAAAACAATCAGATAGTAAAGACACGTCTTACTGGCCTCTTTCATTTTTCAAAAACCTGGAGCAGTTAGCTTCTGGTTTTAGTTTGTTTTGGCAGGTGAGAATAATTTTAACTCTGCAGTGCGCTAGCTAACCACAGAGAGAATTTTGACTGCTGTTGAAAACCAGATTTATGCCTCTCTGTCAACATGTTCTGGTGGCTGTAGAACCCAAGTTGCATCTGAATTAGAAACTGATTAATAGTTTTGCAAGTTTTGTTATTTTTTAGAAAGCAAGTAACCTTTTTTATCCCCTTTGAATTCCAAAAAAATCCTTTCCCACCAGTCACCATGGGAACTGAGCTCAGACAAACGGCATCAAACAGCCCTGTCTGTAAAACCCAACACCCTGATCAAGCATTCGCACCTGTACCGATTACATCCATGCGAGCCACTCCCTCTCTCATCTCATCAGTAACACTGTCGCTAATGACGGTGTTTAGGCTCCCCTGAACTTCAGAGCAGACCCGCTGGTCCTTTGATGAGGGTGGAAATCTTCAGTTGGTTACATTGATTGATTTGTGTCTGACAGCCACAGGGTGTTTGTATGAACGGAAACCGATGAAATTATCTGTCGGCTCTGTTTCCCAGCACACATCTTAGTGGTGTGATGAATAGGCTTTGTCTGAATGGTTGTTGAGGACTGTTTAGCTGTTGGCTGATTCACATAAAGCACAGTTGGAGTTGCATAGTTTCATCACCCGCCTTGTTTATGATTTAAGACCAAGAAAAGACGTCCTGCGGATAAATTAAGGACAGTTGGGACAGGAAGAAACATTTCATTTATGTAACCAAAAACTTGCAAAGAAAAATAAACCCAGTTGTGCATGTGGAGTATAATAAGTTATCGTGTCAGTTTTGAACAAAGCAAGTATGAGAGATTAGCTCACTGAAGTATTTCTATGTTGGTTGCTTTCCTTGGACAGTCAATCATATTCAGTAAAAGCAGACAGTGTGAAATAATGATTTAAAGTCTGTAGAGAGAGGCAGTTAAGCTGCATAGCCAGACAGGCTGACTTGCAAAGCTTAGAACACAATACATGATTTAAAATCTGCTTAAAACTGAGACATGTCAGCTGAGTCTGCACTGATGTCTGCACAAAATGGCAGCTCATCATGGACTCTCTCTGCACATTAACTCAAATGTAGTTTATTCATATTTCTTGCAAGGAATAGTTATTTTGGACTGACCAATCTATTATTTTCTTGATTTATCGATTAGTTGTTTGGTTTATAAAATGGCATATCATGTTGAAAAAGTTGAAAAATCATTGTTTCCAAAAGCCCAGGATTGCGTCCCACAATGTCTGGTCTTATCCATAACCCAAAGATGGTCAGAAACAATCATAAAGGGGTTAAGAAATCAGAAAATATTCACATTTGTAACTGGATAATTTTGCCTTTTAAAAAACATGCTCAAAAGCAAGAAATTATCAAAATAGTTGTCGAAAAATATTTATTTCAGCTCTGGTTTATTAAGAGTCAAATGTAATATTTACATTATATTTCTTGGCACCACGTCTTTTCCAGAGCTTGCCTCAACTTGTTGTGTCTCTTCTTTATTAGTTCTGTATTGTGTGAGTATCTTCTCTTCCTCTGTAGCCCCCCCGCCCCCCCACTATTCTATCCAAGTCATGGCATGTTCAGGGGGCTGTGAGTGATACAAAGTTCCATTGTGATTTGCCTGAAAGGGAAGGTGATATCATCTACATTTCAATGGCTGATGTAATTCCAGTGATATCGTGGCACCCAACAGGCAAATAACCAGAGTGCTACATGTTATCAGCGTGTCAGTTCAGCCCAGCTGTTACTGTGACGGGAGAATTGATCCTCATTCTTTGAAGTTTGTGTGCAGTATTGTAAAGTGTGTGTAGAAGTCAACACAAAATATCTAAACTTTTTACTTTTTTATTTTCGTAAAAATTGTAGCTGAATTAAAAAAAAACGCATAAATGATGTATATAGTCCCATATAAAGAAATTCAATAGACACTCACGCTTCTAAACAAATGGATTTCTATCAGAGCAAAATCCAACTAGAATGAGGTTCAGGATGAGGTTTAAGTGTCAAACAGGACTTGACTTGATGACAGCTCCTGGTGTTTGCTACAGAGAGTTTGAGTTACGGAGACAATGAACGAACCAAGCGAATGAGGGGGTAAGAGGGTAATAGTGGTCAGGAACAGAGAGTTTTTAACACAATTTGTGATCCTCATGCAATGTAACAACGTGTCGTCTAACCACACTTCCATAAGCCTGGTTTGTCAATGAACGTGCACATTCGAAAACCATCAATATCTCCCGTCTTATTTTCAAAGTGCGTCCAGAGAGCCTGGTGAAAACAGGCACCTCACTAACTAAAAGGTCACATGGTCAATCTTACAGACACAAATGAACGTCCATCAGCCATGCTTTTTTCTGAAAAAGAGATTACCTTTATGTTTCTGCAACAAATTTCAATGTTTTCATTTTGCTCTAATAACTGTTTTTTCATTGTCTTGACAGCAACAGAAAATGAAAAATGCAATGCAGCACTGTGTTTGGCCTTAGGCCCTTTTACAAAGCCCAGCACCACGTGCACAGAAAGATCTGTAGTCGCTCCTGAATTCATGATGTCATTCACAGTTTGGGGG
This sequence comes from Semicossyphus pulcher, assembly GCF_022749685.1. Taxonomy (NCBI): domain Eukaryota; kingdom Metazoa; phylum Chordata; class Actinopteri; order Labriformes; family Labridae; genus Semicossyphus; species Semicossyphus pulcher. Next base: position 8,418,047 of record NW_027211693.1, read on the forward strand.
TATTGTCATCCCTTCCTACAGAACACACTGATGTGCTCAGCCTTCTTGTCAGTTTGCCTCAAACTACATGAGATGAACTGCTATAACAACAAGGCGCGGAAGAATGTTATTTAAGAAGGAAGTGATTGTCAGAGAAGGGTTAAGGCTAGATTGAGGATGTCCCCTTCATCACTCACCTTAATGCTTTGATGAACTGGAAATCCATGGTGTACCACACCTTCCAACCCCCATCCCCTCTTTTCGCTGTGCAGCGTGAATGATAAGGTTAGAGTTCACAGTTAAGTGCATTATTACAGAATAAAAATTAAGTAGAAACACGGACATGATTTGAATCAGCCGCCCAAATCTTACTATTGTTTTTCTGCATTCAAAGTTACATTTATGAACTCGGTGTCTCTGTGTTTCTAGTCATGGTCATATTAAAGCACTTTGGGCAGAATGGATGATGAATCGGTGAAAGAGTCATTACAAATTGTTTTTAAAGGAAGAGGTTGCAACATACATGCTGGAAGTTAAAATCAGATAATTTTAACTAGTAAAATGATCTTGATACAGGATTGTATTGTGATAAAATCTATATGTAGACAATGTTAAAAAAAACGCACCCTTTTCACTAAATATTAATCCAACACGCTTTCAAATATCCTGCAGTATTTAGCTTGAACTTCAGACAATTCAATATTTCCAGCCAACCGCTTACTTACTGTTCCTATCATGTCACCCCATTTTTTTTAAACCTAGGCGTTTTCAACAACATAATTTAACCGGGTAAAGGATTTGAGTCATGTTAAGTCTGGAAGTTATGAAGGAATCAAGATAAATTTAAATTAGCAGCAGGTCGGCTCAAAGACTCCAAGTCCCTGCCAACAAGCTTCAGAGAGACACTGGTCTCGTCTATTGGTTGTATTATCGGGTCTGTTTATTTTTACGAGATGGAAACCTACGTATACTATTCAGCTCCTGATTGAATCCTTGAGAACAATGAACCTTAAAACTAACACCTAGACACAAGCTGAGATCCAATTAGCGGCAATTTGGCTTGCTTCCCTACTTGACGTCCTGTTTCTGCCAAAAAGGTTGGGACAAAGAGAATTTAAACATAAAAATTTAGACAAGACATAAAATTAAGATAAAATAAAAAAGCATGTACATACTATGTAAACTACAGTGCTTTTTACAAATACATTGATTCACCTTCTTTGTCAGTAGATAAATTGACAACACACAGTTTCAGTCACTCACACAGATGAGAAATCTCTGAAAGTAAGATGCTAATCACTAATCCTGTGGTTATGATCTTCTTAATCTCAGCAGAAGCCTTCTGTCCTCTCCTGGTGGAGCAGAAAAGAGCTGGCGTGTTGACACAGTGGATTTAGTGAAATAGCAAAAACAAGGGATTAGACATTTCAGGGAAGCAGATTTCTTCTAATATACTTACTTTTTATTTTGTAGTTATATATTTTGTGTTGCAACATTTCATCCGATTCAGACAGTTTTGAAACGGTATACAAGCTAAAATGTAGTATAAAGATAAAGATGCAGTTGTCAGCGAATGCTTGCCAGTCTGGGTCCAGATGGGTCTTTATGAACACGAGCACGTTTGGGGTGAGAGGTGATCATGTGGTGGATTACTAAAGTAGATGGGAGATTAGCCCCCTCCTCCTACACTATGTGTGCAGGTTTGTACATTTGTGTTCTCGCAGTCATTAAAGCTTAAGCATCCACTCAAGGTTAGTCTGCATTCTGTGGTTTCTGGAAAGCTGGTAATCTTCTGATATAAAGTCAGTGAAACATTCTCCAATGTTAACCAGGGTTTCACTGTTTCCTCATGTACTGTAGCTGATCTTGATGGCAACATCACTAATCATTAGCCTTTCTCTTGTCCATGTGTGTCCTGCCTGCAGCTGATTTGTGTAATGCCCTTCATCAAGGAGCTTCCATGTAAAGCAGTGGGTTCCTTGGCTGCTGTTTACTTCCAATAAGGGCAAATTGGATATTTGAAGTCTGTATCTGTAAGCAGATAGCACAGCTGTCAGGAAACTTCATAAAATGTGCTCTTTTGAAGCAGCAGAAAGGTCCAGCTTATCTAGTTAAATCCGCAAGTACTTAATTTCACAACCAAATACATTCAAATATAGTAGGCCACTTGACTAGGTGACTATCATGATGGTATGAAAATAAGAATAAATGCGTACATTTTCAGCAGACGTTCATATTGTAACGGTCAGTTGTTCACATGAAAATTGATATCTTAATATTTTATATTGACATTACACACAAAGAAGCCACCAAGAACATGGCACAGAGAATATCAGCTGCTCAGTCAAGATGTCCCTTTGACTTGCTGGCTTTGCTTGCGTGCTCTGAGAGTCTGTCGGTGACAAGGTGAACATATTCATCCTGTTCAACTGTCAGGTCTGTGTGTTCATGCACTGAAAGAGAAAGAGAGCTGTCAAGGAGGAGAGAGCAACACTGCCTGGCACTCAACCTGACACCCTCACACACATGCACACACAGACTCCAAGCAGCAGTGTAAAGGAGGTAGAGCTGACTGTGTGCCAGGGCTGCACAGCCACTCTCTGCAGGAAAGCTGTTAACAGTCGTTGTTACTTGCCACTTTAGCCAGTGCACCTAATACTCACTCTGAAAAGAAACGCAACTGACACACGCTGACAGCATGTTTGTGAGGACTGGGGAGTTAGGCATTTTGAAAATCCTGAGCATGTAGAGAATGCTTACATCCAAAATTACTTGCTATGCAAAACGTTCTGTCCTTTCCCATACTGTACATAGTTCAGACTTTTTGCTAGGAAGTGCCTTTTTTTGTTAATGTAAACTTTTTACTATGTGTCTCAAACAGTGCATTGGGTGTTGGCAAGCATAAGTCAGACTATTTGGAGATTAAAATCTATTTCTAGTAAACTGATGAGACATTAAGGGGGGAAAAAAAGCTAATGAGCCAGAGAAACTATATTTCTTTTAAAGACGCAAAGCATTCTTAAAGCAGAATCTATTACGAGGTCTACTTGCAATGTGCTGCTACTTCCTCATGAAAGCCACAGCATGTCTGAATAAGCATTTGAATTGTTTTTAGCAATAATATTCCTTTGGACTAACCGTAAAATGAAAGCTTTACCTAAAGGACCTGCTTTCCTTGTCATTAAAGAGCAGCCACAAACCAAAGATGGCTTTGACACAGTCACACAGACCTCTGTGGAGGGGTTCTCTGACCTGTCTTTCTTAATTTAAGTAAGTCAACATTAAATATTGAACATCGGCTTGGATTAGATACAGGGAGAAATCAACCGTACTTGATATCTGCTCTGTACACTCTCCACAACCATCACTAAAGCTCTGTTACTGTTCAGACTCCGAAAAAAGACTAGGCCTACTTCCTCCAAAAAGATTTTCTCGACCCATTAGGTACTCAAACTGTTCACTCACAAGCCTGTTCTCTAATCTGTGCCCATAATTATAGGCTGTAACTCCTCTCTCGTGTAATCTGCCATCACTCTATTGATTGCCCCTATTCGGGAATGTGGGTCACTTTGCAAGCCTCCCAAATAAACTCTGATTTTCAACTCTGTTTTCAGGGCTTTTGACTGAGAGGTCGCAGGTAAAAATTTTTAGACGAACCTCTGCAGTCCAACCAGCAAATATGTTAAGTATATATTGTATTGTCCTTTTCCCAAATCCGCAGGAATATTCTTAGCTGCAGTTGTGGATGGAGTTTGTGATAGGCAGCTTTCTAGTGTGGATGTTTAACTTAATTCTGCTGGAAAAGATCAGAAGCAAGCTTAAAAACATAATGAACATGAGGTGTTACTCATACTTGCAATATTTGGAGCTGTTCTCAGAGGGCATATGGAACTGTTTGATGGATTGCTCAGAAACCGACATTTGTCCACCGTCCAGGGGATGTTTCTAATTGGGTCATGCAGGCTGGGCTGGTTTCCTAGTTTTCTGAGTTGGGGCACTTGGGAGCTGGACTCTTTCTGACTATCGAGGGAGCAGGCTGACTGACGGTCTTTTAGCAGCAGTGTAAAGCTGTGTTCACACCAATAGTGAAGCAAAGTTTCACCTGGTGTTACTGGTATAAGTTTGACTGTGGGATCATTTGTATTTGTATTCACAGCCAGCCCATTTTTGCCCTGCAAGATACTGTATGTACACAGAGAGAACAATCAAACAATGTCATGTCTGAGTACGACAAACACAGCTACAACCTGAATTGATGAACTGTTAGCTAGGTCAGGCTCAGCTCGGGACCAGTGTTTCTAGTATGGACATCAACTTTCGGTGTTCTGTTACAGTTGTGAAGAAACTGTCCATTTAAATACAGATAACAAACACATCTTGCTGTGATTTCATTGTGATAAATGGGTCGATAGGATGCTTGTCTAACTGTTTCAGATTTGTAAAAGGTCTGAATTCACGTTTTGTCAGGTCTGTCTGCAAGCCGAGGCAAACAACTTTAAAAATGTTTGGTTTTGTATTCGAGGTCGGATTTACAATTTCTGTTACAACTTCAGGATGTCTGGAGAATCTCGCTGATTTGCTTTTGCAAATTGGACCAATATTTTTTACAATTTGCTTAAATTGCAAATATGACTGGTAAATTTTAGCAGAACTCCAAATTTCTCGTGCTTTTTGGAGTCCCTAACAAAGTTATAGTCTGTTCAGCTTTTAATCAGTGTAATCCAATTGGTATAATTTGAAGACGAAGAGTGCCAGAATCATGAGTCAGATAAATTTACCTCAGGTCTTTCCTTGTTTCATAAAAAAAATTCTTATTTTGCTCCTGAAGCAAAAAGTTAAAGTGCTGGGCACAATTAGTGACAAAATAACATTGAGGGTTTTTTTTTTTTGCACTGCACAGAACCAGATGACTCAGGTCAGTCATGAATGGAGGCTTTTAGAGCCGAGTGGGATGGCTTTCATTGTCTCATACACACACAGTCTCATGCACATGATTCTGTGCCCACTTAGCCCAGCATTCCTGAGCCCCTCAATCCCCATTCTAACGCATGCATACACACATGCACACACGCACACGCACACGCACACGCACACGCACACACACACACACACACACGCTAATGGAGCTCCCCAGCTGGTCGCCCCCCACCAACAATGCATGCTGTCACCACACTCTGGAAAGTGACACAATCGTCCCTCAGCTGACTGGCATTTGTCTGGACAGGATTGCATGATGCAGCACTGCTGTCTTTACAGTAGTGAATTTCTTTCATTAGAGGTGAATTTCTGCACAGTCAGTGGGGCATTTTTGCTGTACAGCTACACTCTTCACTATTTAATCCATAGTGCTCTAGATTTTAAATAAATCATAGATGAGTCTAAATTATTTGACATAAATCTGTCTTTAAATGTCGTGCTACTTTTTTGTTTAAGTTAATGGGAGAAGGGTTTTAAGAAAGGGTATCTGTAGGTGTTGGAAAGGAAAATCTAATTGAAGATGGATGGACTTGGATGTTCGGGTCCTTTGTGCTGCCTCTCCAGTATTAGTATTCAGCTAAAACCATTAGCTGTTATTTGCATGAGAATAAGTGTCCGCTTTCTGTCTTTTTCTCACGTTTTTTGTGCTTCCTCCTGTGTCAGACTTGCCGGTCATAGTGTCACATTTTTGCACTTCCTTAGAATTAAAACTACATGCTAAACACAATAGATATGATAGTTGGAGAGAGAGAACTACCATCCTTTTTTGACTTGGATGCACAAATATGTCTCCATCATGTTTAGCTTTCACCCATTTTTTGGTGTATTTTTTTATTTATTTATTTCACAAAAAAGAGTAAAATTTAAAATCCAGCTAACACTAACATGCTCTGTTGGTTCCTTATAATCCATCTAAACTTGCCAAAAAGTTCACTACTGAGCGTGAAATGTTTCTGATAGGGTTGGAAGCTGAACCAGGTCTTCATACATAAAGTTTGAGCAGGTGTTGCATAGTAAACCTGTCTGCTGAAGTAATCTGACAGTCTTCCTTTGCACCCAAACTCGCTGCTTGGATGAGTGTGAAATGGAGGGGAGTTAACACAAAATTGACTGTCCTGCCTTTTATTGCTTTTCTCTTTTCTTGAGCAAGGGAACATGAAACAGCTTGTTAACTTTATAGCAACAAAGTACTACTGCATTTAAATCTGATTTGCTTGAGCTTGAACCGTCAGAATGTTTGACAAAAGAACATGTTTTACTGTAATGTTCATAGACTTTAGGCATGGACGAAGCGACGAGAACAGAAGTTATCAGTAAAAAAACACCATGACTTAGGCTAATCCATAAACAGCTCCTAATCCATAAACAGCTCCACCTGCTGCCCAGAAACTTAAACACTATTATAAGAAAATTATGAGGAAATGAAAACAATCATCTTGGCTGTTTGAATTACAGTACAATTTACTAGAAGACAGAACCATACAATATCAATAATATGAATAACTTAACACACAAATGCCATGACATAAGATCATTTTGCAGATTACTATTTTAAGAAAGGAAATTGTCATATCCATCTGTGATGGTCAAACATCCCACCCTCATTCGTTTTTACATCTAAGGTCTAAATCTAAAGGTTCCTTTTAGGCAACTGTTGTAATTTACTTGATCAGAAATCTAGAGGTAATATGAAGCCGTTGCATCTTAGAATGAATCCCGAATACAGTAGTAGATTAGTAGAACAGACATTTTAGGACTGCAGGTATGATCAGACTTGAGGCTATTTATCTGTCCACTACAATGTTTGTAAATTCTAAATTTGATATGCTAATGTTTGTGAGCGAGAGAAGAAGAACCAAACACAAGGATTCTTCTTGTTATGTTAGTTCAGAGAACCATCATGGCACTAGTTTCAAATAGTTAAAATATAGCAACCATTCTGTAAACTTTGGCAGCAAAAAGGTGATGGCTGGTTACAAGTCTGGCACCAGTTATAAACTCACTTTCAGTTTGATTGTTTGTATCTCAGTGGAGGCAGCCTGGCACTGTCACTGCCAGGGTGACAGTTCAGATTTCAACTGGGCCCAACCATGCTGAAAATAAAAGCACTCACTGAAGTGAAGGGGATAAAAGCATCCGCTAAATGGCAAATGTTTGACTTGTACAGTAGGAGTCCTGTTCTCTGCGACGGCAGCAGGTCAGCTTCTCTATTAACAGCAGCAGGCAGAGGTCTACTCAGGCTCATTGATGCTTGGACCAATGCCAGTCTGCAGATCTGTGAGGCTGCTTGTTAGCAATTTAATTGTTACAGGGCATTTAATAAGTCTCATTGTAGAACAAACCCAATATACAAAACTTTACAAGAATGCATTTCAGATTTGTGAGAAGCATTGACAACAGCATGGACTAATAACTGTAAATCTCATATTTCACATTTCAGTTGTAGTACAGTTGGATCATGTACTGTAGCTGGTATTGCATATTGCATTTTCTGTATAGTTCTTATACAACAGGATATCCATGATAAATATTCATTTCAAACACCTATATGTTTTTCTTAGCCTTGTTTACTTTATAAGCTTGACAAAAGGAATTATAATGTAACTGTACAGCGTACTGTGGTACTGTTTCCTAATTGGGTCTGTAAAGAATGCAGCATAGCCTATTAGAGGCTATGCTTGCTCACCAATTGAACTTTGTTTGATCCAGTACTGGAGCTGTTATATCTCTGGCATGTGTCTTGATCAAAACACCAGCAGTTCACTCACTGCATGTCTCCCTAGTTAAGAGTGTCAACTAAATACCAACAATGGAATGGCTTAGTTTACAGTACTGGCCTCTTGAGTGCTGTTATCCCCATCAGCTTGCTGGTAGCAGGGGATAAACTCTAATCCTGACTAATCTAGCCTGCTGCACCTCCCTCTTTTGGGGGCGAGCTTTTCCGCTCCCCCTGGGTGACCCAAGTCCAGTTTTGACAGTATCAGTAAAGAGATATACGGGAGGTTTAACTGCATGTATTGTCTTGACATTGTGATCTCTACCTTTGGGGATAAGATATCTTCTTAAAAGCAGCTAAATGTTATTAATTAATTAATTTATTCTTCCAGGCAGCCAAGAGACATGCTGCTTTTTTTTTAGACAGAAAAATACCTTTCCTGTACCATTATTATGGTGTTGCTATCCCTTTCCCCATCTTTACATGTAGCCCCAGAGCTTAAAGCAAGAAGTTCATGACCCCTCTTTGGGGGTTTTTCAAAGCCTTTCGAGGAATTCACTAATCTTGAGTTGGAGTTGAAGGAGACAAGTTGGGGATCACAAAAACGAAAGCTAAAATATATTTTTGCGAGATATCAAAGTTTGATCAACTTTATCAGCTCCACTAGAAACTCCGCTGAGATCAAGGTTGCAAGCTAAATGCAATCAAAGTGTTGAACACAGTGATTAAATCAAAGGCTTTGTTTTGTGTGGTTGATCTAATCTAACTCACATTGCTGTGAGGGGCTCAAACATTATACTTTCACTGATAATAAATCTCCTCTTTATTGACAACTTGCATATTATCTGTCAACTTGTTTGTTGCACTTTAAAACCACAATGTGTTAGCTCAAACATGAAACATTTTTATCTTTCAAAATGTGCACTTACTTAGCAAGAGACTGTTTATGTTCTCAGTAATATAATCAGTTATTCAAACAGTTACTAAGCAACTTATGTAATGTGAGGAAAGCCTAAGCCTCAGTCAGTGAGCCTTCCTAGATTATAGTTGTAACAGCTGTTGTGAAACTATTCAAACTTTGCAAATAAACTCAAGGAAGATCATTTCTTGGGGCTCAATTTGAAATGATTCTTACTGCCTTACCTGATCATTCAGTTCATCCTAGATTCCCATACAGTCTGAAGTGCTGCAGTCAAGTAAGTGCTGCTATGTAAAAGAGTGGAGGCTATAGAGCTCCTGCAAAGGAAATTAGAGCTTATTCTAATAACTAAATTCCTTTTAAAATCTTCTTAAAGAAGTATTTAATATTATCGCATTTGCACATTTTTAGGGGTTAGCTCCTAAACACACTGTTATGCTCGTTGGTCATGCTTTTTTCACATTTGTCACATGGATTATTACAGGACTTGACCCTGCCCTGTACATGACCCTCAGCGCAGTACTATTACACAGTGCAGGCGTTTTGTCCATATCGTAGGGTTCCTGCATGTACAAAAAAAATCTTAAAAAACATCTTATTTTTACCTGTGAGAGGTCTTGAATGTCTCAAGGTATCGTTATGCTACGTTATTTATAATTTTATGTTCATGACACATATTTTTCAGAACTTTCAATCAAACTTTCCCTCTGATATTAGTCACACAAGGTTAAAACATCTTCAATTTGGAAGGGCAAAGCATTCAATATATGATGGGATAATAGAACTCTTTATTTCAGCTGAGTATGCCCAATCAGTACATTAATCAATACTTTGGTAACTGGATCACGTCTTACGTGTTTTACCTATACCACAACTTTTTAAAGAATTTAAGAAGTGCGGCCTGTATTGGTCCTGGGATTCTTTCCTAAAATCCCTTTACCCCCGTGGAGAGGCACAATAGCAGGATTCCTGTGCATTTGGTGTAAGGAAAGCCGGCTCCAGTGCTTCCTTTTGCTAATAGGAGGTCACTTTTAACTTGGACTGACAGACGTCCATGTTCCCAGGGGTTACTGAGGAGCTTAGCCCTGGGAAACTGTAGGGGAACAGGGATTCCATTACCTTCTACTTATAGAATTGTGTCCATAATATGAGATATAGGGGCTACTTCCAGCCTCTTAAGGTATTAAAGTTAGTTTCAATGGCCACTTGCCCTGTCCTGTCACAGCATTAATGCAAGACAATCCTCTTGAAATGACCCACCTTTAGTTGTCAAACACATTTTTTGTGCAAAATGGTATTTGTCCAGTGTTGCAAAGACAGGGCATTTATGCATTTAAGAAAACAGTTTTCACATTCTGACGTTTGTTATGAACAATGTAATTCAAACGTGCTAATTAATGCAATAAAATATGTTAAAGACTTGAAAATGTCTTTGTAAGTCTGTAAAATGTATTGAAGACTAAATTAATCTGAACCATTTGTCTCTTTATTAAGAATTATTGTTTATATTTTATTATCCTCCATATTTCTGAACATTATATCCTGGCTACCTTTCCAGTAGGTTTGTAGTTTGGGAATGCCAATAGGCTGTTTTGTTGAAGCTACAGTGGAAACCAGATTGTAATGGAATCATTGTTGAGTTGGCTGTCAAGTGGATATTTCAGCATGATTACTCCATTGGCCAAGGAGTGTCTGAAACGACGTCCAACACTTGTGAGAGCAGAAGCCATTGTAAATGCTGATTAACCCCTATCGTGCTCCTGTGTTGACACAGTATGTCACTGAAGCTCCTGATTAGTTAAAGCCTCCTGAAGACAGAGCTTTGTAATGAGAAGAGGGGAGAGCATGTCTGAGCGTGTAACCAAAGAAGAACAGAATCTTATCACGTTGGAAGTATAGAGGGGGTTTTGTTTGTTTTGGCTGGTGTACAGACCTCCCTTTCTTAAAATGACATCATGAAGATGAATCTAATTCTTATCATTCTTGTATTTACAAAGATTCAAGGTCTGTTGCCTGGATACTGTACTGAGCAGAGTGCACTTCACAGGCACAGTGCCAAATCTTTATATTGCTCAGTCTTCTAGAAAATAACACTTAGGTTACACTCCACTAATTTCACTGAAAAAAATCCACAAGTGAGAACTCTTTGCTTGAAGCTTAGGCCCTGTTTCCATGGGATTTTTATTAGCTGGGGACATGTAGTGATTTGAAATAATTGCAGGAACTGTCAGTGATACTAATCTGGTACCTGCCGTAATTAGGTGATGACAAAGGTCCTGTGATAATACTCATGAATATACTACTCCCTTCAAATGCAGCTGAGTGGGTGTATATTTCTGTCTAACTCGATGGTTTGTTCCAATTGTAAAGAAAGTTCAAGAAATTGTTCAGTATTGACCCCAAGTATATACACTGTGAAGCCACTTTCCCACTGGTCCAAAAACCTGCTAACACCCGGCTTAATGGGAAAGGTTACAATCGGCATTCAGACCCGGGTCAAATGACCCTCTGCAGTAGACCCGGTTAATTATTGCCTCGGCTCCAATCGGCATTGATGGGAACACAAAACCCGGATTGACACACTAATCTCCGGCCCCTTTCCCCGACGATGCTATGCTCCGTCGGTTACTTCTGCAACTCCTTGTCATCTCAGCTACAGATTCTGCCCGTCTCCGTCAAAGCAGCAGACTGAATGAGTAATGGATACAATAAAGACCTAACCACTGTAACATCCTCACTGTTTACTAACCCTGTTTCAGGCGCATTTGTGAGGCGCAAAAAAGTAAAATGACGTTGGCAACATTTGCTGGTTCTAGTTTCTTAAATGTAAGTATTTGAGGCTTTTCTTTGTCATCTATGATAGTAAATGCGGTAAACTGGGTTGGATTTGGGATTTTTTTTTTTTTTTTTACCAAGAATATTATTTGATTATTATTTCCCAATTCTTTGTGTAAACAATCCACAGATGATCGATAATGTGAATTATCTCTATCAGCCGTAGCCGTACTCTTTAGCACTTGTTAAACCACTGTCAAATAATTCACATGTTCATTAGTGAACCCTAAGTGACCAACAGTGTTGAATTAAAATCCTGATTAAAACCTGGCTACTCTAACACTGGCGTCAAGATCTCCACACCAGCAGGTCAAGGCTCGGGCGTCTGTCTGTCTGTCAGACTGTACTCTCAGTGTGGCCGAGGGCTAGATGTTGCCCCCGGCCACACTGAGACTGTGGCAGGCAGGATATTGGAGACTAGCGGAGGCCCCTGGAAAAGCCCCACTGCTTAGGAAGCTTAAAAACTGGTTTCGACATGAAGGCCCTTTGTTTCTGATCTTGCAGAGCTGTGGGGGGGTTGCCACTAAATTCCTGGTAAATATAGAATTTATGGTGAGGTAGGATACTCTGTGCTCTGAAGGGGTTGATTTATGTGTAACATTGGTTGTTGGATGTTTTTGATCTACGTAGATATACCTAAGGGCCTTTGGTCCCACCCAAATGGTCTCACTTCTAAATCACATCACTTCACATCTAAAGATTTGTTGGCGATATTACAGTTTTTCTTCCACCAAACTTTTTTTCTCGACAGCTTTACCTGGTGAATGATTAGTTCCAAGGAGAAGGAGTGTGACCCAATCTGTGATGCAGATCTACAGTATACAAATTGTCACACTACAACCAAAAACAAAACAGAACTTCTTCTACACCTGTCACAATGACAGGCTATTTAGTTTAGGTAGACAACAATTTATTCTTGTTATTAATGTTGACACAGCTGTGATAAAGGTCAAATTTTCTTTCATGATCATTAGAAACACACACAACTTTATTTGCATTTCTAACTCAAAGGGAAATTTGGCAGTTTGGTGGCATCAAATGGCAGCAAGCAAACCTATTGTGTTGTGAACCTGTGTTTGCCCCCAGCACCTTCCTACAGCACAGTAGGGGAACTATTTGAACGTTCGTTTACAGATATCAGATGTCAGCTAACTGCGCACAGTGCACCCATTCATATCAACCTGCATGGGCACTGTGTTGTTTAACACTATAGGAAACTGCAGCGAGGTAACAGATACCTGACTTTGGGAAGTTTTTTTAATCTAGATGTTGTAATTAAGAAACTTGCTCTACTATTTTTGGACTCATGTTTGAAACCTTCTACCCAACAGTGACTTTACTTCATGCAAGAAATGTCTTTGCTGCAGCAACACTTTACTACTTAGACTTAGATTTTATACAGACTTGTATTTGTGTGTAAAAAAAAAGAGCTGTTGCCTCACACTGCATTTTTCAAGTTTCAGCTGGGATCCTGAATGAATGAGAGGGATGAATTTTTTTAAGCAGGACTATTGTTAGTTATAACTCAACCTTAGGAGTGAATTACAACTGTAGATTGTTTTTGTTTGCACAGAAAATGCTGTCCCTGACCTATGTTCATATCAACAATAAAGTGTTGACATTGTAGTGCGAAGCCTTGCCTTAAAAATGTCTGTGCTCCCTCATCTGTAAGACCCTTGTAGAAAGGCATTGCTGAATCACATAGCCATTACTGTGTGTTGTGTCAGCATGCGCATACAAATGTTTTGATCTTGTAATGTATTAGCTTATAAAATAAGTGACTGAATCTGTTCTAACCTTAGTCCTATTCATACACACACCCGCATGCGAATTAATTTAATGGTAAATGATTTGGCAGGCAAGTCATAACTGTCAGCATCACCTCGCAGCGAAAACAGGACGAAGTAATCAACTTAAACCTTCCTCTCACCTCGCACATTATTTCACGTGACCCCAGTCAGAGTTTCCTTCGTCCTTTTTGCACAGGTCCTCTTCCCTATCCTTTATCTCTAACAACTGCCAAGTCGTCCTCAAGCCAAGTAGGCCTTCCTTTACCCCCCCCATGTGGGCTCAAGGCCCTGCGAAGCCTGGAAGAGAATGGGGGGGGAGAAAAACATGGGAGGGAATGGGGGTGGAAGTGAGTAGCAGCATTGGGGGCCAGGAGTGGGGTTAATCCACAAGCCAAACATTGTTCCATCATCTAATCAGGGTGGAAATGGGAAGGACTGGTTGGAATACTAACATTTAGCTTAGGGCTAGGCCATTTTAGTTGCAGGAAATTTGGCTTGTTTAATCAGAGGGGCTTATCAAGAGTTGAGGGGAACGGGAGGCATAGAGAAGAAAACCGGGCGTTGGAATTCAGACTGTTAAAGCTCTTAGGAAAACAAGTTTGTCTCCTCTGCCTGAATACCACGTTTTAAGGTTTGAATGCAAAGAACACTGTATGTGATCTGGTCTTTGTTTAAGCTTATTGCTTGTAAGCAATTTAGAAATTTGAATTTTGAATTTAAGAGATTCAAACACTTTCTGCTCTAAATTGGTGCTTCCGACAGCCCAGCATGTTCTCATTCACGACTCAATAAAAGCACTGGACAAGGAGTAGAAATGGCGCTGTCTGGCATGTGAATGGTGGCTGTGCTGGAGTTTGTGGCACACTTGCTAAGCTGTTTTGGCCCCACTGAGTAGAAATCACTGCTGAATCTACACTGATGTAGATTCATTTGCTGGAATAATTTAGGTAAAGCATCACAAAGCATATGCAGGCAACCACTTCTGCAGCATAAACGTCTTATTGGCAATAGAAAAAAAACTGTCTGGGCTGGACCAGAGAAGTCTGGAGGGTGAACTGGGTCAGGGCTGTTAATCACTGCAGCAGGGTGGCAGTGTTTTTCTTGGGAGGGATGTAAGTTTCCAGTACGTGACAACAGCTAGAAGCAATGGAAATGAAAGTGTCAGATAATATAATGTTATCCTGTCAGCAAAGCAATAAAGTTCATACTAATCATACGATTTGTGGAATGTTGTGAGGATAAACTTTATTTTTATGAATTATTTCATCTCTATCTTATCTTAACCATCTGCACATGAGATAGATTTCTCTACACTAAAAAAGCAACAAGTGTTTTGGATGGATTTATAAATAATTAATTGGTGGATGACTCCATTTCCCCTTCACATACAATTGCAAAAGATCTGTACTTGATTCTTTACATCTGTGTTTCACTTGGAATAGCATATTCCCCATTGTCCTCAGTGTTACATAACACATTTTCATGCATCTATGGAGCTGCCACTCTTCGACATGCAGGATGTTCAACATGGGAGTGTGCAGACAAAAATATGTATGCAGCTCGCCATAAAACAGCCATGTTTCATTCTGGAGACATGTGAAAGTTGACCTTCCTGTTGAGCTTCCTCAAACAGTGAGTTTATGTGAACATTGGCATGAGGCCATTCAACTTCCATCTTTGATTTTTAAAGGATGCAGAGATCAAGAAGCACTTTGAAAGGCAAACCTAGAAATCTAACAAGGGACAAAGACTGTTCTGAAATCAAATGAGAAGCACTGTGAAACAATGGAGAACAAAGCTTTTGTCTCACTCAAGCGTGAAAGGATTGCTGGTGCCTAAAATTAACTTTTTTTTGCAAAGATATGTATATGGCATAATTCCTGGTTTTGAAATTCAGTCATGTTCTAACAGCTTCCTCTAAAAGAAGAACTAATAAACATTTTCAGGTTATATATCAACTACTGAGCATGGCAGAGTGATTGGAATAATAGTTGAATAGTTCTCTGTGGATGTCAAATAGTATTTTTGCTTGGAATGCCCGTGCATATAGGAATGCAATTGCAGTACAAGACATTTTTAAGGTCAATCACAACATACTTATAAGACGTGTGTCACTATGAAATTAACAGTAGCTCGTACATGGGTGTCTATTCCCTTACTCTGCTTTTTTTTAGACCTTTGTGTCTTTTCATCCTTCAGAGTTGTATTTTGACCTTTGAACTTGTGTGTCGTTGATGGATTGTTAATATCAATATGTCAGTTGGTTCTCTTCTCGTTTGAGAAGTGTTTGATTAAATGCTCTGTTGAAGACAGATGCGAAAGTTGAGCCAACCCTGGAAACTTCTTGCACTCCAGGTTCCTAACATGTCTTTGGGAATTACTGTCACGGAGTGTTTAGTTAAATATGACAGCCTCTGCGTGCGTGTGGAACTGTGTGCATGGTCTGCACGTTTCCCTGTAATCATGTGCAGGTGACGGACTGTTTTACTTGCTGGTATGTTTGTCTGCAGAGGTTGATAAAGAGGTATGGTTAGTATTAAAGTAGAAATAAAGAATAGTATTATCTTGATCTTTGTTATGACAGCCTATACTTCTAAAGAACAGAACATGCATTGTATCAGCAATGAGGCCTTACAACACTAGAGACACTGGAAAGCCAGTAGTCCCACACAGAGAACTTAAGGAAACCCTCAGGGATACATTATTAAGGCAGCTTTTATGTCCAAGGCTGCCAGCCCTCCTGTGGTATTTTGGCTTTAAGTGATGGGGTCACTTTCTCGTCACTGAAAAGAAAAATCATAATGTCCTTGCCCACATACTGTAAGTTAAGAAAGAGGTCGGCTTCATGAGTTTGAATTTGTCCTTGATGCAACACAGGTACATGTCAGAAAGCCATGTGAAAGCAACATGAGACAGAGCAGGGATCACATCAGCTGTGCACTGGTTACCACAGGATGACATTGCACTGCACTATAATAAATTGTCCAATATTATAATGTTCTATTTTTATATTGCTCCCATTCTTTGGTGACATATTAAAGCCAGAGAATTCAGCCACATATGGACAAAACTTCCAGGTGGTCTCCAGATTTACAGTGTGAATACAAACAGCAGACAGTCATTCATTCACAGCTCATCATTTCATCATGACAGACAGTGGGCCAGTCTCCAGAGATGAAGGTGTGACATTAAAAACAGCTCGGCTGTGGGGAAGTGTGTTTCTGCAGGCTGCTGCAGCTGACAGATGAGTAGTCCCCTAGGTGCTGTTATTTTCATCTTTCTAATTTAGCATGCGACTTACTATCATTTTTAGTTGGTTTAAATGCTGGTGCCATTACAGTGAGTTTACTTAGTAGTTGTCCATTGTCAGGAATTAATGGACACCCTCTGGCCAGTCTGGGAATTGAGTATTTACCCAGATAGTGATATAAACAGAATAAGGCATTTCGAGGTGTCCATTATCAGGAATTGATTGTTTTTTACAGTATATCCTGATAATGGACACCTTACAGACTTGTCCATATGCCAAAGGATTCTTGTGGTTTTGGTATTGTAGGCCATAAACTTTGAGGCTATTTTCTGATGTATCTCATGTAACCTAGGATGGTGTAGTTCTAGTGGAACTTTCCCATAAACTGGTCACACATCTGTCTGTGTGTTCTCTGTCCAACCTGGTGTCATATTAAAGTATTAAAGTAAAAAAAAAAACTGACTACCTGCCATAATGATTAAATACATTATAATTTGCTCCCATCAAGTGTTAGCTGATTACTACAGCCTAACATGTAAAAATAAAGTAGCTTCTGATCAGATGAAACTAGTGCATCTTGCTGAGTAGGAGAAATACATGAGTAATCAAGAGTTGTGTAAGGTTTCCCACGCCAGATGACTCTCGCAGGATTCACAGTGTGCCTGGGAACATTTGTGCTTTTCTGACTAAAATGAGAAAGAAGCAACAATAGAGAGTGTGTTTGTGTTTTACATGAAAAGCAGTGAGGAGCCGAGCTGAGCTATTTCTCTCCTAACATTCCTCAAAATGTGTTATGAAGAAGTACTCTTGGTATGCTAAAAATATACTCTTGTAACACTTGTTTAAAGTGTAAACTCTGACAAAAATTCTGGTCATCTGTCAGTGTTTATTATAGCTGGCATTATTTTATGAAAAATATTTTAGTCTGCAATTCTGTTTAACTGATTTAGGCTTGGAAGGATTTTTCCCTCTGGAACTGGAACAACATTCTTATTTATGTCTTCCTTTCCTCTTTATTTTGCTCTCCATGACTACAAATCAACATAATTCATTGCCACTGCCTGCGGCGTGTGGTGGGCACATGTGAATGTTAAACTTGCAGGAATCCAGTACAAAGGTCTTTCATAACGTTTTGTCGAACTTAATCTTTCTCATGTCTACCTGTTTCAAAATGATGTGATCAGTGTGTCGCTGAAGGCTTTTTAAATCAATGTTTGAGTTGACCTCCGACAGAGGTGATTTTATTCTCCAAGGTGGTCTTCCAAGATGTTAGCCATTACAAGTTTTAGTCTAAGAAACATCTATCACAACAGATTGAGCCTAAGTTTTCAGCTGTCATCAGATCAGCCTACTGTATAAATATTCCCCTCCGAAGCTGTGGTCCAACTCTGGGTTTGGACTGATGCGGTCCACTGCTGATTCCACTGTATAGCCTAATACCAATGCAATTATGGTCTATTAACTGTCATTACCTGTGATGATCCCTGTATTATAATACTCTCTTGTTCATTGTCTCTGGCCTGTGCAGTGGCTCGACTGTGGCTCCAGTCAGGCTAGATTGATTTAGTTGCTTTTTTTAGAGCTTTCTGTCTCAACTCCCGCCAAAAAGAAAAAAACAAGCTGCAGCCTCCTGTAAACACATGCTGATACCAAATGTCTGTGATGATGGGTTTAAAGGCGTGGGAAAGTGAGTGAATACATTTCATATGTGTGACCCAATGAAGGTCCATGAATCTTTGTGTGTGTCAATTGATAAATTATCACAGTGATGATCATCGGTGAATGTGCTTGTCCGATCATCCCCCCCTACTCTTGCCAGTAATGCTCATCTGTATCAGATGGCGTCACTGTCTCCAGATAAGTCTGACATAGTGAACCGTTAGATCTGCAACTGATTCTGTTGATTTAGTGGTGATCTGCCACACATGCTTTGGATGCATGGCCCAAAATTAGCCCAAATCTTATAAAACCTCTTCCAGTTCAAGGAAAACCTCATGAATCATGATGCTAAAATTATCCAACGAGGAAAAGATACACTAGCTATTCTGTTTTCCAGGCCCACATTGGCCCCAGATGTATCAAGTCACTTGGGAAAGCATCACTTTTAGCACATCTCTAATGATAAGCTATATCACACAGGATAAAAGATAGAACATATCTATTATGTAACATGCTGTGTTATGTTACATATTATTCCTCCAGATATTGCTTTATTTTTTTGTTGATTCCTAGCTGGTAATCACCCCTCTTGTGGATTGCCTTGCTCAGGGGCATTTGTAAAGAATAGATAGAAAATATTTAATGTAGAACTACAACTAATGGTTACCTAATCACGTACTAAAGAGTGATGCCAGTTTTCCAAAGCACAAGGTACTGCTTTCAAATAGAATATTTTGCAAACAACAGTCTAAAACCCAAATATACTCAATTTACAAATCCTTAAATTAGAATCTGGAACCAGAGACTGTTTTTGCTTGAAAAACAACTTATCGGTTTCCAAATAATCTCCCATGGACTGAATAATGGATTAACCGACTAATCGTTTCAGATCTAGTTTTATGTGGTGTCCCTGCCACTTATACCTGTTATTGCCTCAATACTAATGCTTAATTATTTTTTGGGGGGTAAAAGTGGATAAAACATGTTAAAATATATTGTAATATTTATTAATTTATTGTTCTACAACTGCATGAATTATACTCAGCCCTTTCACCAACATACCAGCACAGTGAGCACAGAGCAGACTGTCTATAGTCACAACAGGGGATTCCTGCAGTGGTGGCAGCTTGTGAAAAGGTCCAGATGATAGACTGTAGGCGGATACCACTCCTGGCCTTTGGCTGAACTTGTTAAAGCTCCATGAGTTGAGGGGACCCCCAAACAGATGGTCCCCCCCCCAAAAAAATGAAGAGTCAGATGGTACCAATTTCTAGAAAGTTGTTTGTCTTTCGGACATTTTTTTTTTATCAAATCCTATTTCTCCTGAAGCCATGGGGAAGATTTTTTTTATCTTTTTCATGAGGATATAAACTTTGCAGTTGACTCTGTCTTGGAACAGATGATTTAGGTTCTTGAAAAATGAACAAATGGAATGTTAGCATTGTACTGGTTTTTGATGTTATAACTCATGCTTGAAGAAGACACCAGAGTTGTTTGTTTCTCAGGTTGTAAAGTTTGCATAACTGAATGTTTTTACCCTGTTGTTTTCGTACTGTTAATCAGAACCAGGAGCATGTACAGATTAAGCACTTGCCAAATTGAATTAACTAGATTATTGGCCCAAGACCAGAAGACGTGTTTACGTGTGTTCTTGGACCTGGACGCATAGTGTTGGATTCGGTAAGGATTATGCAACACACTTAAGACAACATCCTGTAACGCAGAATGCCTTTGACTACATAGAAGGGGTGTGACTGTAAAGTAAAGCAGGCGTGTGGCTTAGGAGCACATGTCTCTGTTGATGTTTCACCAGTCCTCGAGCTAACAGCTGTCAACTCTTTAACAGGCTGATCGCACTTCGCCTCGGGCCTCGAAGTAAGTAGTGTTTTACTTCCTAAAGTCACGGAAACCAGCCTGTCTCAAGCCTTGAATTATTGGTTGTTAATTTAGGACAGGTAGCCGTCCAGTGCGGGGCCTCTGGGATTACTGCGGTGCTGCAATAGATCTGTTTTCATTGGATAGCCCTCAGGCTGGAGGGATTGCAGTTGGCTTGTTCAGACGGTAAAATGTTAAAGAAGTGATGCACGGCCGTGTTTGATGAAAAGATCTTCATTTGGCTGTTCTGTTGTCTGAAACTAAAACACCAATTTTTTATCTGTATGTTCCCAAAGATTTTCTTGGCGAGATTGTTTTGGTAAATTGTCTTTGGTCCACAACCAGACATGATTTAACTGTCGAGGAGTCTCTTCTTCACATTAATCTCTCAGAGCATGAAAGTGTAATCTCCTGGGAATTTGAATTCTAAAACTTCATTGGCTTTTCTGTTTAATAATTCATCAGAGCACAAAAATTCACACACCACTTTTCCCTCAGGAAACAGTTTTTTTGCATAAGCTAAGTTTGCTTCTGCTAAGTTCATTCATGTGTTTCTAAACCAATAGAGACTTCCTTTCACCTTGGATACCTAAGTGATAATGACCGCCGCTTTGGACGTGGATCCATGAGCTTGACTTCTGTTTGGACATGAAGGGTTTCCAAAGGGGAAGGAAGTGAAAAGGGCGAAAAAAGCCAACAAGCATCGTTTGATTGTTTGTGAAACAATGCAGGCAACATTCCACTGAAAATAACAGAGGCGACACATTCCTCCTTTTAATTGAGTCCCCTCGTATGACCATGGCCTGTGGCGGTTTGAAAGCACTGCAGAGATCCAGAAGTTTCTGGCATTTTGAGCATGCATATTTCAATATTTTGTTTCAAGTCCAAATTACATTATATTACACATTTGTTGTCTTGCACATCATTTTGTGTGCTCTATAAATAACTTGTCCTCAGTTGTCCTTTACTAAAAAAATCTAAAATTAGAAGGAAGAAATTAATATATTTGTTTTACCATGGCCTTTGTTAGTTTTTTTGTGTTTTTTTTTAAAGATTATTTTCCTTGGCCTTTTATGCCTTCACTGAGAGGAGACAGAAACAGAGGAATAGAGAGTGGGACAGACATGTGGCAAAGGGCCGAGGGTGGGAGTTGAACCCGGGGCCGCCGCCTCGAGGACTGAGCCTCTGCACGATCTGGTCGCTGAGCCAAACGGGCGCCCCCATCTCTTAGTTTTGCATGATTTCGACTGAATACTGTAACATTCATTTAGGTATCACTTTACTTGATGGAAACCTTATCTTTATTCAGCCAATCAAATCTTGCATAAAGCACTAACATAATAGTTAAGCTTTCCTGTCAAAATCTCTTTCTTATCTGATTCACAAACATGAACACACGTCTTGTCCTGCTCCTAAATTTGTTCAAAAGGGAAGTACTATTAACAGTTGGAAGGTTGGATAGCTAATTTGCTGCTCAGCTTCAGCACATTAAACAGCATGTAAGCCTATTTGCAAATGTCACCTAGGTCTGATAAGATTCTGGTTTCTGACTCTTCACTGACACTACTAACATACAGATATTATTTATTACAAGGTAGGATGAGAAATGTGACTTTAATTATATATTACATATATTTTTCTGTAACGTATGTTTAATTACTTTGTAAAATCCTCCCAAAGCATCTCATCCTTCTCCCTCATTCAAAATTCCAGAATCTGCATAGTCCCCGCCCACTATGCAAATTTTCAACAAAAAACGTCTCTGCCATTGTTTAGTGGCAACTTGTTGAAACTTAGCTCGCTTGAAATATAGTAATTAGTAGTAGTAACATTAATGTGAGTAGTCAGTAGTGAGTTTGCAAAAATTACGATGACGGTTACAGCTGGGTCGCACATCGCCGAAGGGTTGCCATAGGTTACACATAATGATATGCATAGCGTCACCCCGTCCATTTACGGGATTGGCTCCTTAGGTTTGTGACGTCTCAAACCTGCCAATCTGAAAACGTGTTGTTCAGCCTGTCCTTGGTACACTGCAGTTTAAAAGCAGACAGACCCAGCCATGGAGATGACTGCTGATGTTGTCCCTGATATGTCTTGTAGCACATGAAGATGGAGATGTTTACAAGGTTAAACACTTGATTTTCACTGGAGGGGGGCTTTAAAAGATGCAAACAACAGTATCGTATTTATCATACTTGGTGAGATGGTTCCTATCTGAATATTTGGTTTTGTGATGATGAACAGTAATACATTAGCTTGGGTGGTCTTCTGCAGGCGTTTTATAATTTCCTTTTACTAAACTGGATGCAGATGGGGTTTTTGTTTCAGCGTTTAATGGCCACTTTAAGTAACGTTTAATGTTTCTCTGCACACCATGCCTTACACCAACAATAAGCAACACTTACATGTGAAAGGAATATGGCACTTAAACTTTTATAGCAAAGTTACTGTAGCTGTAACTCGGGGGATGTTTCATAGGCCCGGAAGGTAAATCTCTCCACCAAGGTGCTAAGACGACCAGCAGATCTGCTCATATTGTATTCTCTTACAGTCTAGTACAGCCAGAGCATGTTTGTGTAACCCCTCCACCCAACATATGTTCGTACAAAAACGTGTGGATTCTGTGTTTTATGTTGCCCAAATGTGTGTTGTGTTAATTTAAGTGTTCCCTCTGGTCTCTCTCATAGTTTCATATGCGTTCCAGCTCAGGATGACTCTTATGGGAGCAGCAGATGTACATGAATCAAGGTCCTGGGTAGCTTTGCTCTTACTGCCAGACTGAGAAGAAAGATAATGAGAAAAACTGAATCCCTGCTGTTTTTTGCAGTTCAGACCTTTGTCATAGCCAAGAGAGAAAAGTGCAATTCATGTTAATGTGTTTGAACCCCATAGGACAGAATATTAATTGACCTAACCTTTGAGACACTGGTGTTCACCTGGAGGTATAACCCCACCAGAGGCCCATTCAATTATTTTTGGAAAATGATATGCCTCATTAATCTGCATAAGTGCATTTTCCTTAAATGTTGTACTAAAATGATAGAAGATGTTTTTGTCTCATCTTGCCTTTTTGTAGCGTTTTCTTGAATCTTTGTAAAGGTAGTGACACTGTAATCTCTCCTGTTGAAGGTGGTGTGACACTTTAATCTCCCTGTGTACTCACACTGAATGGCAAGGTTAGCAGAGAGCTGACCTAGTTATTAAAGACACTGCTCTGTAACTGAGGGAACACAAGTTTAACTCCTGAAATACCAGCATGTTTCCTTTTATAGCAAGAAACCAAGATCAGACCTCTTTCACTGGATGACAAGGGACGATGAAAGCTGCATATCAAAGCAAAAGGGTTATTCATCTTAAGCAAGCAGAACACCAACATGCATGTGACACATTTTTTAATCAAGGTCATCTACTGAGCTGCAGATATAAAAGTATCTAGGCCATTGAACCTTAACTGAGATCAGAGCATGAAATGTCTCTTTAAAAAAACTGGTATGCTATCCCATAATGTGCAACACCTTGGATTTCTGTGTCCTGAAAACTAATCAACTGAACAATATCCGATCAATGTAAATGTTTGATATTGGAATGTGCTGACTGGCAGCGATTGATGCAGCAGGATGCATTGCCACTTTTAGCAGAACTTAAGTTGGATGCCCTGTTTCTATTTATTCATGTCACTCGATGAAATTTGCGCACAGAGATTTATGATGTTAAAATGAGGTTTATCTACATGATACTCCTCATTTTATAACAAAAAACTGCATAAGGTGGCGTCTTCCTGAGGGGAAATCACTATCACTTATAACAGCCTTCTCTCTGTTTGCTATATTCTGTCATTTTCAGTTAAGACATATCTAAATATCACAATATAAATGTTCGTTTACATGACACAACAGAAGTGCATATTTATGCTTTCATTGTGGACAAAGGGCGTCCACAGGGCTTATAATAAAGTTCAATGTGTTACAGTGAAGACTCAGAAGTATTATTCCCACAAGACCACTCAATGTTCCTCTAACTAACTTTCATACTGATGTTGCACAGCTGCCCGGAAAGGATGTAATTATTTGTCTCACATTTCGCATTTCACTGGGGCAGATCTGGAGACTTAATTAATCACATTGATTAAGTTAAACGTACAATAAGCAGAGCCAAAGAAGTTGGTCTGGCAGAGTACCTTAAGCCCATTGAAGAAGACAGGCTGTCTCTAACTGAGGACATGCAGTCTAGCAACATTAGGCTGTCTTTGTTAACAAGCTTGTTTCACAGTGAGCTAACACTAGCTCTACAAGCCTATTAGATGCTTCAAAGAATAATTTGTCATTCTGGGAAACATGCTTTTTACCTAGAGTTAGATGAAAACATTGATATTAGTCTTAAATCTTTAGGTACATATGAAGCAGCATGAATACTTTAGACAGTAGGGAAACCTCTATAGCATGGCTCCACCCAAAGCTCCCTGTAAAACTACAAACTGTCTTTGTTGCAGTTAGATTTTTGGTTTGGACAATTAATGTTCATTTTTAATATAATAGCTGCTTGTTCGGCAGATTGTTTTAGGATGTCAAACGTGTCATTCAAAACTGTTGTTGACCTTCAGAGGTCATGAACACGTTGTCGGGAATAAATGGAATAAAAAAAAAAAAAACTCTAATTGACAAGTAATTGACATATATATATTTATTTATTTTTTTGTCCGCTTTTATCGGCCTTTGTTACGTCTTACTGCAATTATAGCATATGGGTTTTGTGGACCATGTGTTTGTACTGTGACGCAGATTTTTAGGCCTCATTCATCACTTTAGTACTGTCAACACCAGGCACACATTGCCCTGCTAACAAATGGTGCCGCAGTAGGGAATAGTGGTAGTGAATAGCTAAATGTCAGCATATACCGTGAAATCTGTGCTACTTTCTTTGATCCTGTAGTCTGTCTTCATCTGCCCCTCAGTCTAACTCCTGAGCATCCAACCAGACGTGACGTCTGCTGCCCCCAACCCCCAGCAGCAGAAATTAGGCCTACTGTTGTCCCTCTCACTGAGATACAGCAGTCCACTTCTTTTGTACCAGGTCCAGGCTCCCAGACGAGCCAAGAAGCTGACAGAAACACACAGCCAGGCCAGACACTCTACATCTCCACACTTTCTTTCCACAGCTGTGCAAATAAATGTGAAAGGAACTCTCAGGAAATTTAATCTTGTAATTGTTTTGGCTTCCAAACCAGCAGTCCAAACGGGTCCCCCCTTTTTTATGATCAAACCCTGCCAGTGTTTGTGAGAATGAATGGATTTTAAGTAGGCTTGGTCCTAAAAATGTCCTGCAGCAGCAGATATTCTGGAGTGGGAGGAAATGATTTCGCTGTTTGTCTGTTTTCATTTGGGAAATCAAAAATATTTTTAAAGTGTCCTGTGTCCTTTTTAAAGTGTCCTGTTAACTCTGATGAATAACAGTGAAAGATTAAAATTCAGCTAAAGGTTTAAAGTCAGAAGTAGAAAATAGCGATTTCGAATAAATTTAGGCTATAAAAGTTGCTGCAAATATACCTTACACACATTTGGAACATGAACAGGTTTAATGCCAGGGAAATTTTGTGAAATTAAACGTCTTACAACAACTGAAAAGCCTTTACATGTGTGCAAGAAGAGCATGCCTACCTGATGATGCACCGTAGTCATGCAGATTCATGCAAAGAGGCAGCTTCTCCTCCTCAGAGGGTCTGAGCAACTATTACCCAATAAATCCCCTGTCACAACATATTAGCTTGCCAGAGCCATTTGGTCGGGATGATTGCGGCTTATGTCAAGCTTGTTAGTGTTTAGCGCTGCTACCCAGAGAGGGACTTGATATATGGCCGGCAGCCCTTTATACGACTCTCTACACCATTCCCAGGATTTACTGTGAAGGAAAGACGTGAAAGGAGTGTTGACAAAGGTTGTTTGGCTTATTTCTTGGTTTCCAAGTGGACCATGTGTGTCTAGACTTCAGATTCAGAGACTGACTTGATCGTTTGATGTTTTGTTTTTGCTCCTGAGCCGTCTTGTCATCTTTTGCTAACTCACTGCTTTTATTCTCTCTGTAGGCTGTGACAGGAAGATGCTTTGGTGACAAGGATTTCAGAGGAGGTTTGGAGAACGGGATTCTGCTATGCGAGTAAGTTCTCACACAATTTTAATTCTTATCTGTCTCTCTTGACTGTCTGCAGTAATTTAATAGTCCACAAGCTGTCGTTATGCTTTTATCTTTGTTGCTGTCATTCTCTTTCTGAAAATCAAGCTTTCTCATTGTTGTCAGAGTCACCGTGGAATATTGGTTCTTATTCAATGCCTTGAGATGAGATTGTGTTTCAGTGACTTAAAATGTGTGCAAGAATACTCCTGTCCTAAGAGTAGGAGTGCAACCTCAGAATTTATGTCCACAAATAGGTCCCGTAAAAGTTCCCTCTTGCAGAGTTGTTATTAACTGAATTAATGACAACTATCCATTTGAAAACAGAACGTTTTTATGCTCTTGCCTTTCTCAGCATCTGCCTGTTTCTGAATCATAATGTAATGACTATAGTCTATATGGTATAAAAACATTATGCTGACCTACAATAACCACATATGATTCATAATTAATAGGAGGAACATCAGCAGTGAATCTTGTTATTCTTGGTCTTTGGTCCAGTGATCAGAGAGACTGCCGTCCTGTTAAATTGTCTTCCTGTGTGACACTTGAACTCTCGTCTTCCCACTCTTAATGAGGCATGGTGCTGAAATGAGACTGAAAACAGACTCAGAGACTTGCTCTTTCTCTCCTCCACATTCCTGTGTGACAAGTTAATTTACACAAGACCAATGTTTACACCATCTTTATTGTGAATACAGACATCACATCCAATTTAAGCGGATACCCACTGGGTTTGGAATGTCTGGAATATCATGAAACATCTTAAGATATAGAGGTACTCCAGGCCCTGAAAGTCAGGGTATGATGCTGCTTTTTAGTGTAATTTACTAGATACCACTAGAAGCAAAACAACAAAGGTTAAACAATATGTGGTTTAAACTGACAATCTTGATGATTTAGTTTCGGTCTCTTGGGCGCCACCTAATGGCAATAATTTGAAGGACGACACCCTTTGTCGTGGTTTTAACTCTTGATTTTCCTCACTGACAAACGCTTTCCTTTTTAGACTGTTAGCCTTCATCTGAGTGGATTTTCACTTATTTTTTAAGTTGTATTTGTAGGCATCCATCTTTTCTTTGTTTGTTCAGCAATAGTAGATTAATTCTACAAAATACTGCAAATGCAAAGGCTTTCATCAGTGGGCCATAGGCTCAATCACCATTGTGTTACCTCATTCGGCGATAGATAGTGACTTAACAGACATTTATTTAAATGAAAATCTTTGGGATTATCACTTTACTACTTTTGCTGTTCTCCCGTCTGTTGTAGTTTGACATAGAATAACTAAGTTTTGGCCTGTTGATGTTAATGGCAACAAACTTTATTCATGTCCACACTTAACTTATGCTTGCATCCAGAGAGGGCAGATGCACTACAAGTAAACTGAATATTTGAGGAGTTCATTGACATATTTTGGAAACTGTGCAAAGATCAATGATATGATCACCAAAAATGCCAAATATTCAGTTTAGTGATGTAATTTAAAAACTAAACTCCCATCCTCCTGTAGTAAGGTCATTGATGTGATTCAAATAATGCACTTGAATTGTATCAAAGCAGCAGAGAGTAGACTAAACTTCACGAGCAAGATTTGTTTTAAGCCAAACCATCTCAACCACTCTTCTTCTTTTCCCTAATAAACAAATCTTCAGGAAACACGTTCCTGTACATACTCATCAAGATCATGTATTTATGTTGCTTGTCCTTTGTTTGTTTTTAATGATGTCTATGTTTTAAAATCCTCAAAAGCACTCAACTTTGTAGCTATTCCAACTTCTTCTTAATGTTGAAACATGTTTGAACTGCAACAGTCTTTAGGGAACACAAATGGGCTCATATTCCTACAAAAACCTGGCAGATAATCTGATATCATGATTTCAATCATGGGCACATTGGAGGGAAAAAAATGTTGGAGTCAAAATAAACAAAAGAAAAACGCAGAATCCAACATAATTTTTAGTCTAGGCAATTTTTCAAGAGTGGAAATCTTCACTGTGTCCATTGCTCACTGTCCCCACCTACATATATTCTATGAAGCACTGAGAACACCCTTCTCTTGGCCTTGTTGAAAGTTATTCTGGGAAACATACAGCAGGAAATCTCTGACTGAAGTTTAGGTAGACAAGGCAGGCTGAGGGAGAGAGAGCTCACTAAAAAGGTTTAGTTACAGCATTTCATCCCAAATACCTGCTGAAATGCCATCAACACAACAGGTTCGGATATCTAAGACTGTAACAAGATCCACGGGTGGGTTTTCCCTTTACAGGGCAGAATCATTACAGTGCTTCCTCTGATGAAAACACCCACAACAGAAGAAACTAGATACAAAGAGTGGGAGAGGCGGGAACTCTGCGACTGCTTGGTCATGACAGACGAGCTGTCCCAGGTTGCAGGAATATACTGTAAATTTCCTTTTGGAAATAGGACATACCTTCTCACATGTGTTCTTCACTCTGATAAGAAGTGTACTGGAACCAGTTAACAGCTCCCAGTGGGATGGAAGTAGAAGCGCTGATTTCCACACTGATTTAGGATCTGTCTTGTCAAAAACCATACAGGCACCACTCTGGGACCCTGAAAAATGTGTCTTTCTCCCTTTTTGTTCCCCCTCTTTTCTCTGAAGAGACACACACAGTTTCACACATGCTTGATCTCTTTTTGCCTGCAGTTATTTCACTCTGCTGGGTTTTGTCGTATGAAATATTTATCTCAGCTTATCATAAAGACGAGGTTTTAAGGCATGACTGTGCTTCTCTTTTTGATAAAATCCAGTGTGTGATGGTTTCTTCTCCATGTTTCTTTTGTTAGGCTGCTGAGCTCGATTAAACCTGGCCTGGTGAAGAAAATTAACAGACTTCCTACACCCATAGCTGGCCTGGTAAGTCCTCTACCCTCACCATTTTCTGCATTCCCACCAGTGACAATCCTTTGATCCTCTTGGATCTTTTCCCCATGCTATCTCTTGCTGTTTTCCTTCCTTGTCACTTTGCTTTATGTCTTCAACTCTTCCTCCCCTTTCTTTTTCCAACCATGTCTGTTTCCCTCTCCAGGGATGCTTTAGACAGATGCTTTAACCAGTTATTTCCACTGAATAAAGTGCAAGACTTTATACTTGACATGGCATAGTGCTTTCACAAACAGATGTAGGTTTAGGGGCTTGGAAAGGCTTTACCTCGTACAGTGCAAGGGGTGTTGCCTGTGTTTGATTACATATACCTGCAGCTGAATTATCTCATTTTCCGTCCTCGCAGGCAAGGTGTCCATCAGCAACTGTGTGTGACACTGAGCCCTTAATGGCTCAATTACTGCACAGTGTCTGTGAAAACACTATTGATCCCAACATCAAGCAGAGGTGTATATTAATTTTGATGTACCTCCAGTATATATATTTTTTTGACTAACAGATTAGTTAGGCTCAATAAAACCACCAAAAAGTATTTTTTCTTTTCAGTAGGAAGAAGTTTTATCTGGATCCCAAAACCTGAACTGAATACTGTACATTGTAATGTTGGTTTTATTTAAGAGTCTTACTTGCCCCTCCTCATCCTGCTTTGAATTGGAGTCTGTGAATTTCAGTTGACCTTAACACTGATACATTTCAGTAGAGTACAGTGCAATACAGTGGAGGCCTTTCATGACCACCTACGACCTTGATGTAGATGATGTGACCTTTCAGGACCAGGACTGACACGTAAACAGCGGCACATTATATGTACTTTCATTTTGTTTTCCTTTCTAATTTGCTCTCAGTTGTATTCATATCTGCTGCCTTTTAGACCACTCATGTATAAAAACTACTTCAGTCCTTAATAGAGCTGCACAATATATCGTTTAACAATCACAATTGCATTGCAAGAGTGAGGCAAATTAAGTAAAACACGTCGAGCTGCCACTTTTTTGTTGCTTGGTGCAAAAGGAAAACTCACCAGCTTCTCATATTTAATGACTAATCCACAGGAAAAGTCTGTCTATCACATTTGTGCAGCTCTTCAACGAGCACACAGAGAACTGACCGCTGAGCCGCAGTCTGTGTGTCACCTGCCTGTAAGCAAAGACAAAACACACTCCTTATTCCAGCACACAACCTCATGCCTTGTGTGCGCTGCTGGTGTAGCCGCTCAAAGGAACAGATACCATCACAGAAGATGTCAGCCAGATGACTGAGCTGATAACGCTGATTAGCCCAAACGTCTTTGTATATATTTTGTGAAGAACGTGTCGCTCTACCTGAACTCTCTCTACTTTGTATAAGGGTGTCCAACCAAGAGTGATAAAAGTAGGAGCGGGTTTTTGTTTTGTTGTAGAAGCAAAGACACTAGCACACACCAGGTCACTGTACAAAATGACACAATCTCTTCTCTGATGCTCAACCTGAGGCTCCAGAATAGTAGTCTACAAACCAATGGGTCTTGGTGGATGCATGCACTTCTTGCACACTGTGGGGTGAAAAAAGAAATGAAACTGCACTTACAGGTTGTTTTATTTCATTAATGACTCTGATGGAGGGTGAAGTCTAGATTGCATGCATTCATGGTGGAATGAGTCCAAGTGATGACAGACAAAGGGATTAAAAAGCCATAATGGTATCCACGTGGTGTACAGGCGTTAAGACAGAAGATGTACTTTGAGAAAAAAAAAGTGTAAGAGGAGCGGGGTATTCTTTGATCACAGCAAGAACAGACCAGGAAGTCTGAGTTGGGCTGAAATGCCTTTTCTTATCTCTTGGCGTCACTAATGGCTGCAAGTGGTATAACTGATAGAATAAGTGATCCTGTAAGAGCTTTTTAACTGAAGGGCCTTTGTGCTCACTCCTTCTTTGGTAAATATGCTTCTTGCTTAACTATGTAATCTGTGCATAAACATCAATATTAAGTTTCTGGTGAAGCTTTGTTCTTGGTTTTGTTTGTGTGTTTTTTCATCTAGTTGTACTAAATTGCACTATTCATTTGATTAATGCACTCTAATCAGTTCATCTGTTGTGCTTGTGCCTTTTAAGGGCCATGAGAGATCCATCAGTGCACTTCAATTTGTCTCCCATGCTCCAAAAAACTCGTAAAAAGATAATCATATTTACCAAAATAATGAATTAATGCAATTCACTTTTCTCCATAATGATGTTGAAGGCAGGTGTACACAGTAATGCCAACACCTTGTATAAAATAAAATGCATTCCGTGATGTTGATGTAACTCTGTTTTAGGTTTATATTATAGGAGAAGTTATGCAATTTAACTAATTGGTTGTGTCACAGGATTGTATAGTAGGCTGTTTTAAATGTGACCTATGACAAATGTACAATAACGTTGAAAAACAACTGTCCTTATGTGCCCATGAAGTGTCAGTGCAGTTACATAATGCAAAACATTACATGACCAGTTCTAAGCCAGAATGCAACATGTTTACATTAGTGTCCTCAGGAAAGCCTATAAAAAAGTAAAGGACAAATCATACTGGGTGGTTTTATTCCAGTCTAAACAATACGACCCTCTGAACTCTGAAACGTCCATAGTTCTGTCTCTTATGCTTCCTGTGGCTTTGCAGGGATTTTTCTTGCTCTTGGCTGTGATTAGAGAGGTGAGAAACACATAAACAAGGGCTCTGCTGTTATCTGGCCCATCGTAATAAAACACAGGCTACTCCCCCTTCCTCTTCCTGTTTGGGGGCTAATGGGAAAATGAGTCTCTGAGGAGCTTTGACTGTTTTGTAATTAGAGCAGCTACCTCAGTGCTTTGGCAGCTCGGCCTGTATGGCTCAGTGTTCGTCTGAACAGGTTGGTTGTTGCGTGCTCTGTTCCCAGCCGTCTCTGGGTCGACTGGTATGCTCATGTTTTACAGTGTGTAAACAGACACGCTGTGGAGATCGGCCTGCAAGTTGAATGGTAGTAATTCACATGTTTAAAAAATATGTTGTTTCCGGACATTCACTTTAAGACGACAGGCATGTGTGTTGCTTTTCAGTGACACACATGTAAAAAAAACAACACTTAAGACTGGCAAGTAAAACGCTTTAAATTCCAGCTTTGGAGATTTTCAGTTTTGATATTCTTTTAAGGGTTTGAATGCTTCATTAGTATCTCGAGACACTTCAACAACATTTGTTGCATCGAGTGCTTTCCAAAATACATTAAACCAAACATTTTGTGGCACTATTTTCTCAGTACCACAAAGTCTTACATTTTCATTATAAGGAGGATTTACTTTGAACATTTTTTCTAAATTATACAATTATGAAATTATTATGGAATAATACAACATAAATATGTTCTATAACCCTACTGTAATACTGTTTTTTGATGTTTTATATTAGTGTTCATAAGTTGGTGTTATAATAAAAATTGCGTAATGAGAAAACTAAATCACAAGTTTTTTCTTTCTATGATTTGTGACATACTGAACAGGGACATTTTGTCATTGAAACTTAGTTAAGCTAAAGTTATTTGCCTCCTCTATTGCACAAACTATAATAGAAATATAGCTCCAAAATATCCTTTTTTACACTGCAACTTTTCCAACATATACACAGATAACTGCAGTTACCTAAAATTGGTTGATATACTGGTCAAACTATGACAACATAGAAATGCAAACTAACAGACATCATCACAGCATGTTAGCAGAGTGGATGGTGAGAATTTCCACTTCTTGCACACAAAAGGCCAGAGCAGTAGCCTTCCCTGGCATCTTAAAAAACAATTGATTAATACAACTCTTGCATTGCACAGGTGCATTTTGAATATATAAGTACATTAAATGACTACTATAAATGGCAGTCTAAGGTATATTTGACAGTGAAACTTTTAAGGTACAGCTGCATGGTTGAGCTTTTCACCTTCATCTTGCGTTTGTCTTATCAGGAGAGTCAGGAAGAATCAGTACTGACACACAAGTGGCTCCTCCTGGGCAGTTTTCATCTGGATTCTGTCTTGAGCTAAAATCAGGGCGTGAATGCTGATCCTTCTCCCTGAGAACACCTGGTTGGTCTAATCTAATCTTGGCAGACATATTGATTAAAGTGAGGGTTGTGTTCAAAGGAAAAAAAGGTTTACGCTTTTTTTATTTTATTTTATTTTTTTTAAACACTCACATGTAGGTACATTACACACATAGTAATTTGCATCATATGCACAGTCACTGATACATTTATGACAATATTACAAGTAGAAAAGGCCCTGGTGTCGGAGTCAACCTCCTACCTTCCAATCCTTCTACAAGCATTCAGCTGTCAGTCATTTATTTGCGGTTGACACCCAGTTTCCTGTGGCGGTGACCTGCAAAACACCACAAAGTAATGCTCACTTCTTAAGACACACACACACACACACACACACACACACACACACACACACTCCTTTCACCCTGTAAATTATCCAGTTTGTCATTACGCAATGCTGTTACTGAATGAGCCTGTTTAATCTTCTGTTGCCTTGTTGTTTATTTCAGTGTTTGTTATTCCAGGCTGTGTGAAATACCAGCTAATTGGAAATGAAAAAAATGTGGGATGATGTTGTTTAGCTTCTAAAGTTATACAGTTAAAATTTCTGTGTGATAGCTGAAATTGTTTTTGTCAACACCACCAGATTCTGATTCAGCTCCTGGCTACAGCTTTTCAAGTACTTCCTCCTTCTCTTAGAAATGTGTTTCTCTGGTGGTTCTGTATGACACAGTCTCTAAGGCCCGTCTCCTCACACTATCCCTTTACAGTACAGGTAAAGATTGCACGGCATGTTGAAGGTATAGATGAGGGGTTTATGTTTATAGCCCCAGTAATTACATTTTTTTTGTTCTGATTTTGTTGCTTAATACTGGCATGTGTCTTGTTCTCATGGTGGAACTTGCATGTATATTTTTGTGCTAACTTTTTCTCTCTAGATCTGACTGCAGCCTTTTGATTTTTTACTTATTGAGTCAGTATCATTTCTTGCTCTCTGTCTTTAAATTAAAGCCGGGAAGCTCACACAATTAGAGCTATTAATGGATTAAAGGTTCAGACCAGCTCTTCTAATAACATTTCCTGTATACTTTTAATGAAAGTTGACTGAGAACACGCATTAAAAGCTGAGAGCTGTCCAATGTGTCTGCCGTCTCCCACTGTTATCCAGCGTATTTGGTAAGCTTGTCCAGCTCTTTAAAAAGGATTTAAGCACTCTGAGTTTACAGAAGCTTCCCAACATGTGTCTGCTCAAGTGTTTGCACAAAGTTTGATAAGCAAAGTGTATATATCACAGTTGTCTGTTTATTGACATGTATGACCACTATAAATTCTGCCTTAAACAATGTTCGGAATTTTGAGTTTTTGTCCTTAAAAATGTAATAACACTCATTATTCAAGTGTTAGATAGCTTGGAATTTATTCAATAGTTGACAACTACTTAATCTTTGCAGCTCTAGAGGGTTAATATAGGAGAAGCACTGAGGTGTAGCCACGTATGTAGTAGTGGTACAGTATGTGTAGTGCGCATGTGGAGAGTTGATTCTATGGCTTTGTTTATAGGTCTGCATGGTGAACAATAAGGGACCCCTAGGGAGTCCATGTTGTTCCAAATGACTGTTTATTCCTGATATGTGGAAAATGAAACTGAATTGAAAGCCCTTTATTTGAAAGCAAAATATGACCTTGATCCGCAGTAAGCTTGAGTGTGAGACCCAGTAAATCCCACCGTAGGTGTGTCTTGTGTCCCTGGAGTAAAACTGTCAAAAGAAGAGATAGCAGTGTCCTTTTTCAAAGAGTTGGCCTTGTGTGTGTGCGTGTGTGTGTATGGGCGGGTGAGGTTGCCTCACCAGGAGCGCACAGACGGCTCTGTCCCAAAAACACAGGAAGCTGCAGGGTGGGTTCAGAGGGGGTGTTTTGCAACAAATTGGAAGGGATCGTGAGAACAAGTGTTTCCAAGTTGAGTGTGTTTATGTGTTTACAGGCACGCATGTGATCATACACCAATGTGTGTGTGTACATATAAATAAGTCTCTAGTTATGTTGAGCAATTGAAAGGATGATTATATAGAACAGCAATTTGTTTAAAGGGGCGCATGTTGTATGTTGATATAAATGCATTGTACTTATGTTTTGGCTTGTTAGAGATGTAGAGAAAGAGTGCTTGGGACAATCAGGGTGGAGACAAAATGTTAAGAGAGAGAGAGAGGGAAAGAGAGAGAGAGGGAAGGGCTTTAGCTGTGGCCCTCTGAAGCATGGAAAGACGTAGAAACAAAGAGTGAGAGAGAACCTGGGAACAGGAGAGGAGAGCATAGCTCAGGTTGCATCCCACAAAGAGTTGTCTGAGAGCAGACGGGAGAGAGGAAGCAAGTCTGAAAAGATGGGGAGAGTGTGAAAGGCAAAGAAAGAGCTGAAGAAGAAACAATTGAGGAAATATAGATGAAGAAGAAGAGGTAAGAAGGAAGCAGGAGACACTTAAAGGAAGGAAAAGGTGAAGAGTGAAAGTTGGAGTAATCTGAGAGAGGAGAGGCACGAGGAGCCGGCCACAGAATCTTGTTGGTGTCACGTTTCTGTCGAGCAGGTATCCTGATTTTCATGTTGTCTGTTTGTATGCATGCAAAATAATTAGTCGTCCAATAAGTTGCCTGGACTCTGGTCTTTCGTGCAGTTATTCTTCTGTATCTCTGGCCAACATGAGTCTGTGTGTGTGTGTTTGCTTGAGACGTGAAAGAGTTGTTTAGAGGTGTGTCTGTGTACTGTAAATAAGAAGCATCTTGACCATATCTCCTATTATCTCAGAGTGTGTGTTCTTGTAGATCACGTTTATCCTTGTGATTTGAATTCTTATTTCTTAAGAATGAGGACAGTTTTGGACTATTAGGACTAATAGGTCTATTTCACGTGTATGTGAATGGCTGTGTAAGGGAAGGGATTCATGATTACATCATCGCATCATAAACACTTAGAAATTGAATATCGACATTGCAGTATTTATTTTCTACAATATTGTATGACTTAAAGTGATTAGGAAAAAGGGTGTGTGTCTTTGTCGTGTTTGAGTTGAGACCTTGAGCAGCACTTATACGACCTGACCTCACTTTGCCCCGTGTCTCTGCCAACATCTATATATCCTGATGAAAATGTGTGTGTGTTCTGTGCAGGACAACCTCAGTGTGTTTCTGCGTGGCTGTGAGGAGTTGGGACTGAAAGGCTCTCAGCTGTTTGACCCTGGAGACCTGCAGGACACGTCGACACGCCCCAACGCCAAGTAAGACTCAAAGCTTCACTGTTCTTTTACTGCTCAATGGATTTTTGTGTTCATGCATGTGTGTGTATTTCATTCAGTTTTTTATTATCATTATCCTCATCATTAGAAAGAGGTGAAGAAAGTATCTTGCCTTTAAGTGCATTTACTTTTGACTCCTTCATGCTGAAATGCAGCTTATTTTAAGGTCCAACATAACCACTGCGTGACATTTAAGGCTTTTAAATTGTTTAAAAAAGTGGAGTTTTCTTGTCATTTTTATGGAAATGTAGTTGCTATTCCAGAACTTGAAATCATACTGTAGAATAAAGGCTTGTCTATTATTAAGTGGATGGGCCGAGTGTTGATGATGAGCACTTGAATTGTGTGTTAATAGATAGCTTGTCTGTATCACTGACTGTGTCGTTCATGAAGTGTCACTCTCTGTCAGTCACCCTGTCTGTCATCCTCTGGGTCCAACAATCAGCCAGTTCACTGCCAACATAAATAAATAACTGAGATTCAGTGGAAGTTTGTAGAGCCTCTGTCAGTGAGGCAACAATACCTTATCTGTTAGACACAACTGCTCTCTGTCCAAACATAACACAAGGGTTTGCATCACTCACTGAACCATGACTCCTTCTTTGTTGCTTGGTAACAAAGCCAAGTGCATGTTTTTATATATACAGTACTGCATGTGTTTTGTGTGAAAGTGTGGGTGTGTCACTGTGTGTGTTTGCATGTGCTGTCCTCGTGCTGGCTGTGCATCCACAAGGTTTCATTCACACAAGGTTTTAGAAAGGTGCTGCAGGAGATGAGGGGAGAGAGAGAGAGGGGACAGCGCTAATCTTAGCTGGTCTCAGGAGGAGCTGCCAGACTGGTTCTGTCAGGACAAGGATTCTTTGAAAGCAGTGTGCTGTGTGTGTTTGTGTGCATGTTTGCTTTTGTCGTGTGTGCTTATGTACACACTTTGTTTCTCTGCATGTGAGCAAGTTTGCAAATAGTAAATATTATTCATTTGCACCTTTTTTGTTAGATGCTGGTGTCATTTTTAGTAATAATCTATTTTAGGGCTACAATTAATAGTTCATTTCTATAATGGTTACTCCATCAATTGTTTATTTGATTAAATGCCTTTATCTATCTATAGTCAAAAACATGGCCATTCTAGTTTCATGAAGTGAAAAGTGATCCCTTTAAATGTCTTGTTCTGTCATTCCAAAGCCTAAAAATATTCAGTTTTATATAAAACCAGAGAAAAGCAGTAAAATCACAGTATGTGAGAAGCTGACGTCTGCATTTCCTGCTGTTTTTACAAATAAATTGCAGATGGCTTATGGCAGAATATTTGTCTTATTTTCTGTCAACAGGATACAGCATAAACAATACAAGGATGTGAGAAAAGTGATACGTTTTTGATGGATAATTTTCCTGCTGGCTAATAGAAACACCAAAGTAAATATTTGTGTGTTAAGGCTAAAGGCTGCTGTCTTGTATATGTCTTGTATAATGTATAGCCACTTTGATAGAAGGATGCCAGATAAAATTATTGTCTAAGTGTTCATTGTTTGTAATCTTGTTTATGTAGGGACGCATGTAGGGACATTGATAGCAGGTTATGACAACAAAGTGTTTAATAAAAACCTATGAGTGCTGTTGTTCGACTGGTAGCTATTGCAGCACCCAGTTAATTCTCCTTTCCTCTAATACCTGCAGTTTGCTTGCTTCAGAACAGGAGTAAATTTTGCAATTTGAAATCTTTTCAGAGATTATTCTTTGGCCTTTTTTGCCTTTGTTGAAAATACAGTGGATAGAGATGGAAATGTGGGAAGAAGGGGGAAGGCCTGCAGCAAAGGGCCGAGGGTCGGAGTGCACTGAGAACTGTACATGGGGCACACGCTTTAAGCACTATGCCCAGGACAGGATTTTGTTCATTTCCAGTGCCTTCACAGCCTCCTTTCAGACATACATTGTTACAATGTCAAAGCCAGATCTGCAAACAGATTAAGAACGCCATCACTTAAATACAAGGCACCGCCTGTTGCACTTATGTTCTAAATATTACAGAACCTTGAATTTGACCATAATTATTACAGATTGTAAATATCCGGCTACAACTTTTTGCATGGAAGGTCATTCTCATATCTACTCGCTCTAGAGATATCCATCTGAAAACTGAAAAGGAAACTTTGGTGTCATTGTCTTGGCAGCCTTCTGCTCTTTCCAGTTGTTATGTAACCCTCTGTCGTGCAGGATGCTTGTACCCTGTGCAGGAAGCCGTTTCGGTGCTCTCTCCCCCCTGACTCTCTGGACAGGTGTTTACTCATCTAGGAAACAGCTTTTGACAGGGAGGCGTAGAGACAGGCATGTTCTGGTACACTATGAGCTCAGGCCTGAAATATCTCCTGTTCTCCTCTGCGTGTTGATGGAAACAGATCGATCCAAAGATAGGTGACAGCTTGCCAGGCAGAGTCAATGAGAGAAGCTGTGTATACATTCAGCTGTCTGGCAAATTTCACTAAAAGTTTTGAAATTAAATGCTGCAAAAAATAAAATACTGTCAACTGAGTGTCCCTCAGTGGCTCCACAAGAAAACACAGATCCTTCAGGATTTCATTATTTATTAATTATTGATACTGCTCTTTACTGTCACAAAAAAAGTGCAAAATATTTAATTATTTCATCTAAAAAAAATCAAATCAATCAATCAAACAACAATGATATATTTTATTTCAGGGGGAATCATTAAATAAAGTAAAAACAAACCCTTTAACTGTAGAAGTGTAGAGAAATAAAAAAAAAGTAGAATATGCCGCTCGTTATGATCTAATACCTTGTGGAATCTGTTGTGTTTTTCCTTCAGGTTTGTTTCCACAAGGTAACAGTAGATAGAGGCAACCTGTCTCTCTGTTTATTTAGTCAGAATGAGGATGAGAAGGGAGGGAGGGAGGGTGGGGGGTAACAGATAATTCCCTCCAGCTACTTTCACCTTGCTTTTCTTCTCTTCTTTCACTCCCCTCTTTGTCAGGTCGCTGGTGTCATGGAAAACTCACGCAACTGTAATTTGGTCGTCACTTGTGTGTTGATTGAGTGAGGCTTTGGGGCCCTCAGGCTTTGGAAACTAGTTATAAACAGTTTCATTGTGTATACTTTGAATGAAGAAATAAGATAATGCTCTATATTTCATTTATTCTTGAAATGAGGAACTTTCATAATACAGATGTTGTAACTATTGACTATTATTCTGTCATGTTACTCAGACATTAAAGCCCCCCTCCAGTAAAAACCAAGTGTTTAACCTTGTAAACATCTCCATGTGGGTTTCTTCATGTGCATATCAAGACATATCAGGGACAACATCAGCAGTCATCTCCATGGCTGGGCCTGTCTGCTTTTAAACTGCAGTTTACCAAGGACAGGCTGAACAACACGTTTTCAGATTAGCAGGTTTGAGACGTCACAAACCTAAGGAGCCAATCCCATTAATGTACGGGGGGATGCTATGCATATCATTACGTGTAACCTATGGCAACCACTTTGGCGATGCGCAAGCCAGCTGTATCAGACATATACACCGAATTTCCCCTCTTGGAATCAATAAAGTACGATCTTATCATATGAAACTTGACCTCTTAGTTGCTTAAAGTTTATATTGGGCATACACAAAGGTGCACTACATATTCCAAATAACCTCTTTTTTATCCATACAAGATGATCTGTTATCCAAGAACAGTTAGTGTGTTTTCTTGGATCTCCAGTAGATATAGCAACAGTGCAGTGTATATATAGCCAGGACCTGTTAAGCTGGAATTACTCTTCTCTGAATATAACCTACACAGATAAAGGTGTTTGGGAGAACCTGTATACCATGCCAAGGAAATCCTAACCAATGTGTGGCAATGGGCTTTTCCTAGATGATTGGTTTTCTACATATGTAATGTAGACTTCACATTCAAAAAAGAGAGTTTGATGATGAAATATGGTTAATTTAAAAAGATAATGTAGGAAACACATCCAAACCATCATGTTTAACTTGAGAAACCTTGAGAATGACATCCCTCATATTCTGTCTTCTCTCCATTGGCTTCATTTTAAACTAGCGTACATTTTGAGGATAATTTGATCTCATGTAAGTCTTGTATCGGACATGCACTTTGTTACATTGCAGAGTTATTTTTTTCACCTACCAGCTGAAGCCTGAGAATGACCCGGTTCTCTATGAGGGTGCTTTGACTCTGGCAGGAAGACTTTGGCCGCTCCTTTAGACTTTACATTAAGAGAGACTTTCAACTTTTCTTTTGTTGTGGTGAATGCTGGTTGATTATTAGTCCTTTTTTTTTTTTTTACACCACATACAATTTAAATTTTGACTTAATACCGTTTCTGTGTTCTGCTTTTCTGCTTTTCGTGTATCTTGCAGTTCCACACACTGCTTCCACTTTGCTGCTGGATTACATTTATGGTGCTGCTACTTTTAGTTGCAACAGTCTTTGGACAAACTTTACAGCGGACAGAGGTTTGCTTGAGGTCTGACGCTGCAAAAAGCCAAACCACTTCCAGACGCCTGAGGGGACTTTTTGAGAAAGAACTCCTCACTTATGATAGCACTGGCCACATGTTGACATTTTACCTGTGTCTGAAGAGAACTGTTGCTTTACTATGAACAGCTTTGGTATCCAAGGGAAGCTTTGGTGTTTCTACTTTAGATTTTTAAACATCTTCATAAACCACGAGTTCAAATTATTGATAAAATGTATTTATCACCCAGCTCTAGTATATGTAATTCTTTAATTACTGAATAGCTTTATATGTATAGTAAAAGTAGAAGTTGTGTTATTTTTCACCTTTTGGAAGTCTGACCAGATGTTTTTGGCCAACAGTCAACATAAAGGAAAGAGGTGTTAGATTTAGTCAAGTCTCTAGTGATGACATGTCTAACTCTCTTAGCCTATAGGTTTGTAGATCCACAACACAAGTGTGCATTGGGGTCAGTT
Source organism: Semicossyphus pulcher (assembly GCF_022749685.1). Lineage (NCBI taxonomy): Eukaryota > Metazoa > Chordata > Actinopteri > Labriformes > Labridae > Semicossyphus > Semicossyphus pulcher. Next base: position 8,459,382 of record NW_027211693.1, read on the forward strand.
TTACAACTGCTTCATTCCACTTCCCATTTATAGCTTCAAGTGGTGATCCGCAAGATCCACATCTTTTCATTTTGGCAACATCTGTGGCTCTAAGTGGCCGCTGCTGTGGTCTTTCTGCACTGCATCTCCCAGAGATCACTTGGCAGACATCTGGCCACAACTGTGACTTGTGTCTCTTCTGACTTTTGTCTTTTTGTGGAAGAAAGTGTGAATGATGAAAGCTGGTGCAAAATTGCAGATAAATGGGCGCTCCCACACAAATATTCCATAATGCAGTTTATATTTAAGATTTCACACAGCAGCCATGGAGCACAACTTCTGTAAATATGGAATAGATGGATCACCACACAACGAACTGGATTCAGAGGTGCAAGACAGGAGCCTGATAGTTCTCTCCTATGTATTCAATACATTTATTGCTGCATGAACCTGTGGGAGTCGGCTTGTTTTAAATGTGTCTGCTGTTATTTTTATGTAAGATGTTTCATTAGATGTCTCACTCTCTCTCCATCTCTCTCTCTGTCTCTCTTCCAGGGGAAGTGACTGCAGCCGAAAGCTAAAGAATGTAAGTGATACTTCTGGATCACAGACGGATCATTTGTTTGTGTGTTTGGATGAAACTTGTTATTATGGTCTGGTGTTTCTGTTTGTGCAGTGCCTGTCACTCTCTTTTCCTTCAGCTGCTCTTATCATGACTGTTGCAGCTCTACTGGTTCTGTTCACCCTATACAGTCAGCTCTATGTCATACAGTATATTAGCTTCTACAGTACTAACTACTCTAATGATTTCTATTAGAGTAACGGGCGATTACGGATGATGGCATCACCTGATGTTCCTACTTTTAGTACAGAACTACAGTACTGTCTATAGGTCCTCTTGTTCTGTTTTTTTATTTGTTACAAATATTTAACACCCATGCCCTTCTGTTCTGCTCTATCCTCCTTTTCTGCATGTTCTCTGTAGTTTTAGGCCTTTTTATTCTCCCTGGTTAAGTTCTCTGTCTATTTGTTGTTCTGTCTCCCTTCTAATTATTTGTTTTTACAGTCCTAGTGTTGTCTATTGTTGTTTAAATATACCTCAGCATCCTTTTCTCTTTTTCTAATAATGGCTGCTTTAAGAAGTAGAACAAAATACTAGCCCTGCCCCCTCTGCAGTCAAAGCTCTCTCTCTCTCCCTCTGTCTCTCTCTCTCTGATGCTGCTGTACACTGTACAACTTAACGTGTCGAGCTGCAGAGCCGGCCTCGGCTGCTAGCTCATTTAGCTGACCGCACACAGGGACTCTCAGCCACATTAGCCAGCATTTGCAGCAACAGCAAACAGCTCATAAACTCCCAGCATCCAGCGCATAAGCCAGGACCTGCTGCTACGGTTTGCTACCACACTATGGATTTGCCCTGCAGACTCTCAGGCTGAGGATTGGGATTTGATAGCAGCTGTCTCTGCAGCACATCACATATTGAGAGGTGAAGGAACTGGGCTGAGTACAATTTGGTTATAAAGGTGTTTTTTGGTAAACAGACTGGATGTTAAAGTAAAAAGAAGGTGTTGCATGGATGGTTTGAATGTTGCTGGAGTCAGATATGATTGTTTAGCAGGTGCTGGTGTGAACAAGAAGGGTTAAATGTGCATTTGTGTATTGTGATGACTTGTATACGGAATTTGTGTCTACATTTACCAATACAGACCTGCAGATAATGAAACGTACTGAAATGGATGCATGTTTGGGCTTGTGTGAATGTGTTTAGATTGTATGTTTTTGGTGTCTAGTCATGCTCTTATTTGTGCATCACTTAGATGTGTGCACATGAAACAAAGAGATGATTCTGTTTTTTTTGGAGAAACCTCTTTGAAAGGTCTTTCCACATCTGCCAGATCAGACAGCTGCTGAACTGAAAGAGAAAAAGTGAGCGTGACGCTGTGCATCACTTCTTTGTCGGGCCCATTGATTATGTCTCTGTCAGTCAAAACTCGTATGACATGTTTTGTTTGGACGACTGTAGCTCGGTGCTTCTGTCCAAGTTTCTGTTTTTGCACGGTTGTTTGCTGTAGCTTTAGTGCTGCATGTCTGAATCATGCAGGCGCAGTTGTGGCTTGTATTCCCATTGCACTGTGCAGTTGGGATCAATATGGCTGCGTTTAAATCACACTAGTAAGCAACTGAAACGCATTGGGTGCTGACCCACTTCCAAGGGGAGCTTGCAGGGATAGTTGTCATTAAATTGGTGACACAGAAGCAATACACACTGCTGATCAGGGTGTTAAAGTTAGCAGATAATGAATCATAACCACAGCTGCTGCAATATTATTTTAGCACAGTACTTGTGTATTTTTGACATTCTTTGTAGTCGCAAGATGAAACGCCGTGTGCACGACTAATGCCAAAACTGCAAATCTATCACCAGGATCTTTGATCTAAATTTGACAAGTTCTCATTTGATCAAGGACTGCACCCGACTAAGAAAGAGCGTCAACTTTTTCTTTCTTTTTTCCATTAAGCACAAAAGCAAACTTCAGCCTACATTATGTTTGAGCTTTAAGACACATATTCAGAAATTGAAATAAGCACTGTCAGCTGGACTTTAAACATTTCCAGCTGACTGCTTTCTCAGTGTTCCAAATAACATCCCCATCATTGACTATATTACTTAATCAGATGAAAGATTTTTTAACCTTGTGAGCTAAAGTTAGATGCAGCTCAGCTTGCGGCCCTCAAAGTGCATCAGATAAACTCTGATTTATCATGTTATGTTACTCAGTGTTTTTTTCTGGTTTTACTTATCTGGTCGGTTCGTTTTGTGATCCTCTGTGGATAATTTGGCTAACAGTAGAGCACCAAAACATTATATGAAAAACAAGTTTAGCACTTACAAACAAGCTAGTGGAAGCACATGCTTTAATGTTTTAGTGAAAAATGCAGATAATTGAATGACTAAATGTGAGTCAACTCCAGGTAGTCTGGTGTCCACTCTTTTTGAAGTGTCCTTGAGCAAAACAGTAATCTAATTAATGCCATTGCTCTACTTTGGCCTAAAACACAAGTATCCCTTCAGGAATCTATGCAGTATCACTCAGAATCATCCTGTGCTTTTTCGTAGCAACAGGCCCGTGTCTTTGCTCTTCCTTCGAGCGTGTTTGATCGGCAGAGGGTGTTGCCACCGACAGTATGACTGAAATAAACACATTAAGCCACGCTGAGCTTTCCTATCAATGCAATCCCTATGGAGTGCCTGTTGACATGGACACAGTAAATATAGCAGGGAGCACCTGGCCGACGCTGCTAGAGGTGCAGCTCTCTGTGATCTCCCTGTGATATGTACATGCTGCATTTTAGACATTTAGCTGACTCCAAAGAGAGCTACACTGAAGGCGGAAAGATTCTGCTCCTCAGTCACATCCAGGATCACTTCAGGACGTCAGGTTACAAGCAAGAGTCAGAAGTGCAGCCTCCTTCTGCCTCCTTCTACTGATTTCACAGGGTTACTGTGTTGGCAGGAAATGAGATTGACTTGGTTATTTATGCACTCGGGGCTAAGCTAGCTAACTATAAATCACTGTGCTGTGTTTTAGCAGGAGAAATGCTGTGACTGGTTGCAGAGTCAGAACAATGGCTCAGTCTTGTCGTGTTTGTGCAGCATGTTTGAGCTAACATGCAACTTCTTTGGAGGAGACCGGACTGTAATGTACAGAAAATCAGCTTTTAGTTCCTTGTAGCGAGAAATGATAAAGGAGCAGAGAGGAAAAGTGCTTGCATTGTGCACTTTTACCCTCCGTCTTAAAAACAATGAGCTGGTAAAATATTATTTCTGTACATTTTACCTGTGAAAAAAGACTAGTTGAAGGTTGTATGTGTTGGCCTGCATTGCCACATGTACACCTTGCACGTAAGCCTGATTGAACTGCACAATTTCTCCTCTGAAATTACAATACCCTGATGTTTGTGGTCATGATTGTTTTGGAACAGACCACTCAGGCTTCAAACAAATGGTTTCTATGTACCTTGATTGACATGCTTTGTCTTCACACTCTGATGGACAGTGTGTCTGGATCCAAAGTATCATTATAAAGACGTATGACTGCTGTCAGGGACCAGATCACTGTCTGACCTTTGTTGCTATTGTGTTACACAACTGTAACCAGTTCTCTTTCTGTTAGTGCTATGGCAAATGGTGGTCACACCAGATACTGACTGGTTTTCTGACCCCCCCGGACCCCCTCAATACACTAAAACTGCACATTTTAGAGTGGCCTATTATTGCGGCCAGCCTAAGGTACACCTGTGCAATAATCATGCTGTCTAATCAGCATCTTGATATGCCACACCTGTGAGGTGGATGGATTATCTTGGCAAAGGAGAAGTGCTCACTAACACAGATTTAGACAAATTTGTGAACAATATTTGAGAGAAATAGGCCTTTTGTGTACATAGAAAAAGTCTTAGATCTTTGAGTTCAGCTCATGAAAAATGGAAGCAAAAACAAAAGTGTTGCATTTATATTTTTGTTCAGTGTATGTTGGAAAAAACTAAGATGCATCCAAGAAAAGAGTCTTATGATCCAGATTAAAAAAGAAACTAAGCCTTCAGAGGTAGGACTTTAATTTAAAAAAAGAGGCGATTACTGGCAAGGACAAACAGGGATAAATAATTCTGTAGTTGAAAGAAGGAATAATAAGTCATGAGCAAGTGTTCCCCACTGTCAGTTTAAGTTGGATAGCCTTATTATCTTTTATAATTCACACACTGATAAACAATTGCATCACCATATGGGTTACTTCACTACTTAAATTTAAGCCTGTTAATAAGGTATAATAAAAGGCAATGTAATGACTAGCAAATGAAACCAAACTCTTACGGGGAATCTACAATGGGAATGTATTTGAAGCATATTTTTGACACGTGTGCTGGGACAGAATCGCTCCAATGTTACTCAATGCTGCAATCTCCACCAGCCGCGTAAGCTGCATGGGAGGCGGGCTTAATACGCAATAAATGTTCTGCTGTTCCGTTTGTTTTACGTGTCAAGTCTATTTTTTCCCGCTGCTGTGCAGTGAAGCATAGAAAGCCATTGACTGCTATGTAAATACATACCCACAACCATGGAATCCATGTTAAACGATGTGATCTCTTCATTTTGGCCAATCTCAATCTTCAATCTCAGTTTCCTACTGAAGTTATTGCTAGATGCTAGATGAGCAGGCAAGATTTATTTGAAAGAGCAATGTACATGTATATGTATATTTCCTCAACATCTGGGTATACCAATCCTATTATTCATTCTCATTTGACTTCTACATCCTACATAAATCCAGAATTTCCCCCCAGGGATAAATAAAGTATTTCTGATTCTGAAATACAAAATCTGTGCACAAGTAAAAAATAAGTCTCCAAGTCAGTAGACTTCTTCTACTGCTTCCGGCAGACTGCACACTTTTTGGCGTCACTGCCACCCCGTTTATGGCCAGGAATCGCAACTACCATTGGCTAACATTGAGACTCATCTTTGCTGTAGGCACAGCTGGTGTAGATGGCAAAATAGATGCTGCTGTGACGCTTACGTGTTGCGCACGTTCGTCTGACGCAACAGTGTCGGTGTAGATGCACAGTTATCGTCTCTTGTTATTATAATGTCTGACTGACTGTATTTTTGTCTTCTTTAGGTTTTAATCACCATCTACTGGTTGGGTCGTGCTGCCAACGGCTGTACCTCCTACAACGGGCCCACGCTGGACCTAAAAGAGTTTGAGGGTCTTCTGTCACAGATGCGAAAGGTTTGCTAACTCATGTAAAGTAGTTTCCAGGGTGCTAAAAATATCATGAAAATCTTAATCTTGAGTACAGGAACAATGCAGTCGGTACTTGCTCTTGCAAATCTCCTAGCAACCACAGCTGCTGGAGGACGAAGTGGAGAGGAGAGGAGAGAAAACATGTCAGATCCAATAAGCAGAAAATCACAGACTTTATCTCTGCAAGGATCAAATGTAATAACAAACCACTTACAAGCACATTATCCTGAATCATTCATTCAAGGGTAAACTGAATAGGTATCTAGTTAAATATACACCCACCACCCAGAAATAATGACCTCTGTTGAGTCAAGCATTTCGACCTGTTCCCACCCCAGAGTGAAAAGTTAGCACTAGCAAACCCCCGGGACACACATAAACACTCAAACACACTGTCTATGTCAACCACTCATAACCATGATGTCATCCCCATGCGATTTATTCCACAATGTGACGTCCCTTTGCTGTTAAATAAATCTGAGAAATCACTGCCAATTCAGCAGAATTACTTTACCAGATGTTCACACGTTGCAGGCGACCAAAACAAAGCAGCGTTACTATGAAACAAAAGGACATTAAAAATCACATCAGATATGAAATCATGGAAAGCACATCAGGTGCAGCAGTCTTTCAAAATTAAATTGGCACTTGTCTGCTCACTTCTAATGTGTATACTGTAAAATGGGAGCTAGAGCTTAAAGATGATGATTGAAACGATAGAAGCAGGTGAATGTTTGGCTCAGTTGCAGTTTTATCTGCTCGTCTATTGTTAGTAGTTTAGTAAAAGTGCCTCAGTTTAAAGGGGAGTTCGGTCGAAATAGGAAAACAATATACCACCTCACTTAGCACTGGTGATATCTTAACATCTTGGCTTTATACTGCCAGGTTTTGAGGTATCCACCTCGCCAGATAAAGCCAAAACACTTTTTGTGTAACTTGAGTTAACAATATGGTTTTAGATTAAGCCTACAAGAAAAATGTGGTTAAAGTTGGGACAATCTCGGATCCTGTCGGCTATAGTCTGACAACGATGTAGTCTCTGGGGACAACGGTGAACTTGCCAGGCGTGCAGCCAGCAGTTAGCGAAAAACGACTTCCAGTCGAGACTTCCTTTTCTGTGTGCTGCGTTGTTTACGCTGAACGGCTTTTGTGACACAGCGTCAGGGAATTCATCTCTAGTTGAATTTTAGGTCTCAAACAGATTGTAAGTTGTTGCATGCAGATGTCTGTTTATAGAGATTAATAAGAAGCTAAATCCTCTCAGATAGCCGCTGATGGGAGCCGGGATGTCATTACGGCTCATTACGTTCCGCCTGCTTTTGCTCTGATACGTGATTGGTCAACATTACTCGGACTACATGTGTACTACAAACGGAAACCAGAACACTTGCCAGCCTCTAAATCCACGTCACTGCCTAAATGGAGATTAAAGTTGGGATAATATTCAGTGTTAAAATTAATGTTTGAAATAATCGTTTATCATTTTAAAGGTAAAAGTTTAAAAATCTGACCTTGGGTTTTAAAGCAAAGCATCCACCTATCTGACCAATGCACCTTTAGTGTGCAATGTCACTGCTTTGCTGAAGAAAGTTAAATGTAACACATAAGTTCTCTGGCAGTACAGCCTGGATAAAAACATAGAGTTTCAGAGGTCTGGAAGTTGCATAACAGATGGTCCAGGGGTCAGGAACAGGAAGTCTTTTGGTAGACAGGAAAGGCCTTTCTCCACCCTCCATTAGCTACATAGGCATGTTGCAACTGTAGACAGACAAAGGGAGAGGTCACTGAGGTGAAGATAGAGTTATTGAGTTTTTATAGGATTTACAGTGAGTTTGTATGTGAAAGGACATGAACAAATTCCTATGCTGTTTGCCAGCTTAAACTTTAAAATCTCTTCAGTTTTCAGAGGAAAGTAGGACACACAGGTTTCCACAGAGTAAACTAAATGTTATGTATCTTTACAGTTGTTTGCATGCATTTTAAGCTAATTTGTGCATTTGATATAACCTGTGTTTCTAAATATTCAGGAGGCGGAGGAGGCAGAGAGCCCTAAACGTAGCATCCGGGACAGTGGCTACATCGACTGCTGGGACTCTGAGCGCAGCGACTCTCTCTCCCCGCCACGGCACGGCCGCGAGGACTCGTTCGACAGTCTGGACTCCTTCGGCTCACGATCACGACAGACCCCGTCACCGGACGTCCTGGTCCCCCGCGGCAGCAGTGATGGTAGGAAATACTTTACTTTTTACACTATTAATTTCAATTTCAATTTAGAATCACGCTTTAAAAAAAAAGGTTGCAGGATGAATGTGTTTATAAGCCATTGTGCCATTTTATCCACGGCTGTACTGCAAGCTTTGAAAGGGGAGTTATTCAATGTTGGCTGTTTTTGTGCGAGTCAATTGTGGCGTATAGATACAGTATATAGATAAATGAGGTGCATTGTCCTTCTGGTGCTACTATAGTAGAGCAAGTTGTTCTCCTCTCTGTGTTTTTGCAGGACAACGCCCAGTGTTTGTCAAAAGCTATTTAAAAGAATAAAGTGAATGATCTCAGTGCAATGCCTGTTTTGAAGTCAAGTTATGGCCATTGTTTCATTTCAACTAAAGCTTTATGTCTTGTGAAAGGGCAGGAATTTAGTACAGACAATTTTAGAATGTAGACACAGTGTTCATATGTTAGTGAGGTAGTTAGTGTTTATGTCAGTGTGTATGTCTGTTGAGATAAATATGTTAAAATTAGGAATCTAGTATAATTTATTCAAGAAAGGGTTAAATGCACAGGAGTCTTCGTATTCCTCTCTGTAAATCTGCTTACATACTCCCTTTGTGTGTCTGAGATCAGTTCTCATATCACCCAAATCTGAGATCAATCTACAATGTTAAAAAACATGCACAAGCCAAGCTACAATAACAAACACTGGCACATCTGTTATTGTTTTAAACACATTTAGTTATGTAATGTTAACAGAGGCTCCTCCAACATGACCTCCAAGGACAGTTGTGTGAAAGTGATGTAAAACATAAGACATCCGATTTACTTGTCCTCATGGAAACCCTTACAAATTCAGATATATTTGATTAAACTAAAATGCTACAAGTAAAAGGTTAGCTTCCACTTAAATGTTATTTGCTTTTGACATCAGATTCCTTTCAGCTCTTTAATAGAAATACAGTTTAGAAGCTTAGAGCTGTTGTTTTAAAGCTGTGAGGCACTGAACCCCTGCTTGGTCTGTGGTAGCTCTGTTTAAGAGACTATAGTAGTTGTGATTGATTGATTCCTTTTTTCCCTAAAACATTTCTTGTTGCAGTAACTCTGTTTTACTCTTACAATAACTTCTGTAAGAGTAAAGCCTGCTTTTGTTTTGGTTCATATATTCATGAATAGTCCACACAGAGCCTTTGTGCTTGTCCAATCTTGCAGTCTCATGGTTATTGTGACACCTTTCAGTGAGGATTTCCAGCTCTGTCATTGAATTCCACACAAAAGTGGCTCTGTGCTGAGTGTTTGAGCCTGTTGTCCTGAGATACACATGTTTGATGACTCTCATAAAGTGTGGAATGAGATGAGTGACAGCGAGAAAGAGGAAGATATGAACCATGCTGTTATAGTGAGACAAAGAAGAGAGAGATGTGTGTTGTATGAACGGTGGCTTTCAGTGGTTTCTGATCTGACACTTGACTGATGTTTCACAGATACTCTCAGGCAGCTTTCTGTTGAAGAACAAATGACACAATTCTATATAATGATACTTCCTCATCTTAAAATAAAAAGCCTGCCTGACACCTAGACTTACTCATCTCATGAAGTGTAAGAAACATAAAACGTTAAAATATCTATCTACAAAATGTGCAGTTTATCATTATCCCCCCCTGACTAGGACTGTCACGGTAACCGCACGACTGCAATACCGCGGTTATGTGAGGCCAGCCGCGGGGTGGACCCAATGACCATCTTCACCGCTCTTTTTTTTCATATAGACCCAGTGAGGTTGCGAGGTACACGTCCCTGCATCTCTGACACATTAAAATCTAAAGGGATGCAGTAAACTGACTATCCATGCGTCCCATGGGAGCACCTCATCTTTCCCATACAGAAAGATGCAGAGCAGCCTCCCGACATGCTTGTTTAGCCGCTACGACAACAACTAGCCCGTCACCACAGATTTCTTTTCAGCAATTAAGGATACGAACTTAGTAGTGGTTAATAATGTTTCCTCTGCTCTTCTATGATGTGTTCACTCATGTCGAGGATGTTTTACCGTCTCGGGGATGTGCTGTAGTTAATAAACAAAACATACTCCGGCAGCAGGCTGGGGCGGCGGTTAACAGCCGAACTGCAAGTGTTTCACCGCGGTTTGAAAAATGTACTACGGCCATAGCCCTACCCCTGACAACTATTGCTGTCCACACAGCTATAATGGTGGATAGAACAATTAAAAGATCACAGGTACTAAAGCTAACAGAAGAGACGAGACATAAAGCTCTGTCTGCATACATGAGTATTAGTGTATAATACAGTTTTAATTAGATAACCATATATAAGGAGTATAATGCATCCAACTCGGTAGCATTAAAAAATGTACATAAAGTTAAGCTTACCAGAATGAACAAACTTCAAACAGCTGTGATCTTGTTTTATGCTTCTTGCTGAAGTCAAAAAATGAAGTCAAAAATAGAATTTGGCTTCATATATGCACTTTATTATGCCAAGCCGACCATATGCTGTCAATGAAAGCTGTTGATTGGCACACTTTATTTGAATTTGTTCCTTTTTAAACGTTAATGACAGCCTATAAAAGGTTACAGCAGTCGTCAAAAATCTTTATGAACGCTTCATCTCTGAACTGCTTGTGGGAAAACCGAGCAAGACCAGGCATCCTGTCAGACTGTGTTTTGTTTTGAGGAAAGTGCAGAGGAAGCTGCTGTCTCCAAAGCCTAAGCTGCTGTCAGCAGCATTCACATTGACTTGTGAAAACCCTTGTTGCATGTCTGCTCTCAGAAATAAATCCAACAGAAAGATCACTGTTAGAAAATAAGTAATGACCATTTTATCCCCCAGATAGAAAAAAAACAACTTAAGTTCTATATCTTTGGCAAACTTAAGATTTCAATGTCCAAAACAGGGCACATTAAAAAGTCACATTTATGACTGACAATCTAAAATCATGTAAGAAGTCCATCACAGCACTGAGATACATTTTCCTCTCAGTACTCAATAGAATTAGAATAAAGCTTTCGCAAGACATTTTTAAAACCCTCTAGCTTTTACTAGAAAAGAATTACCACAATCAATCTGTTCTCCAACACTCAACCCACAGCTGATTAGTCACATCATCGGGCGTCTTTAATGCCAGTATACACACTCAAAGTAACATGCTGTGTAATATAGGAGAAATTAACAACATTTCTAACTGATTAAAAAAAAAAGAGAATAGGGTTAAGAAAAAACGAATTTTCACAAACATCAATGATTAACTGCATAACAACCAATGACTGTAGATGAACGTCACGTCCCCATCTGTTTTCATTGTACGAAATTGATGCCACAATAGCCCCCGTGACCGGCTCTGTCATCTTGCGTTGGTGACGTCATTTGCAGCCAGAGTTGCGGTGTAGAGATCGGCGGGTGGACCTGCCGTAGCCACTGCCGCTAACCAAAACACGCACATGAATTGGCTTAAAAAAAACAGCAAGGATCCCGCACATCGGCGTATTTAACAGCTTCTTTGTGTTGGTCTGAAGCAGATATGAACTTCAATGCCTGTAGTGATTGTTTTATTTACGTCTCCTCTCACTGTTCCTCCTCTACTCTGCTAATCCGGAAAAATGTATTTGACATGTATTTGATTTTATAATTTGACTCATGTCCCATCTGTTAACATGGAGGAGGCGGGCTTTATGACCTATACTGTCAGCAGGGGGCGCTCAAAATGTTTTGGCTTCACTTTCAGGGAGCTGTCATGTCGTCCATTTTTTTAATACAGTCTCTGGTAACAACATCATCCAAAAATGGGAATCTCTTTTAGTTTTTATTCCTATTTCTGTGTTTCAGTTTTGCATAATTAATAGTTTAGTAATAATGGCCAAGATCTACATACAACTCCAGTATCGTGGTATCTTTTTTGTGGAATGACTCTTTTCCACTGCATGATACTGCTTGGCTTGACTCGATTTTCATGCATATTGATGCATTTTGTTTACTACTGCAGATATAACCACCACAGTGAGGGCCGGATTCTTACATGTCATAGTAACGCTTTATGAAACTGCTGTGATGTTATCACCAACACAACACAAACAACTGAATCTTGTTTGCACCTCGTCAGCTGACCACAAAGTAGTTTTGATGGCTGCCATTGATTAAAATCTTGGTTAAGTGATGAAATAGTTGCAGTCGCTTTAGTAGTTTTATAGCTTTTTAAAGTGGCAGGTTTGTGCAGGATGTCCAATTAACATTCTTGGGATCGTTTTCACTGACTAATCATTGGGCTTAACTCCACTGTTTAGGATCAACTAAGTTTGCCTGAAACTTCAACCCATGTGATACCAAAAAAGGAAACGGGTACTTCCCTCAAGTCAAAACCAAACAATATGTCTCTGAGTGAGTTGAGTTGTGCAGTACCCTGTGGTGGAAATAAGGCATAATAATATTCATAAGCCCTTGCCTATATTGTGGGTGTCATACTATCACTGTTCAGATCAGACCCAGGAGGCACATACTAGAGAAGTGAGACAGAAGAACAATGCAGTTCTCACCCAATCATCGGGAGCTTTGAGTACGCTCAGAACAAGAGCATCTATTATCAACATGCACACCAGCTCCCCTCAGCCAGGTTTTCCCTGCCCTGACCTTTAGACAAAGCCCTTCCTCTATTCAGCTCAGTAAACTGACTTCACCCTGACAGTAATTAGGGGACAGGGAGAAGAGTTTAATTCAATCTCTGAAAGATTAGATAATGGCTGTGTTCTTTTGTTTAGGCAGAGTTTGGTAGATGGATAAAGTGTTGATAAATGAGACCCTGAGCCTGCCCGCCTCCACACCCGCTTTTACTTAAAAGTCTTTCTGATGTTTTTCAGAGTGTTTTTAATAATGATTGCCCTGATCGGCATACAAGTTTTCTAAAATATCAAACTATTTCTAATACCACTGCTCTTACATCACATGCCTTTTTGCTCAGGTCCAAATCCCTGCTCAGATCTGACATGTTTAGATCTTTTTTTTGTCATGGGCCATGATTCAAATCCAACATAAACAAGGCTTCTGTTGGCTTTACTTTTAGTTTAATTGCTTTGTTGTCCTCTGTGTTCTATTGCTTCTATTATTTGCAACAAAATGATGATGTATCTGTTTACAAAGCATGTGGTTTATCGCATTTTATAATATCTGGTATCGATTCTGGAGGTAAAATCTGAATCCTCTCAAATCCCTTATTAAATCTAATAAGCTTAAGCTTTCAACATTTCCAATTAAATTGTTGGTAACTAAAAGCAGATATCTCTATTTTTCCTTAGGCGGAAAGAAAAGAAAGAAAACAGTTTTTTGTTTTGCTGTAATTAACGTTTCCTGTAGCTGCTTCTGGAAATACCCTCTTAGTTTAAACTTTATCTTCAGAAGCTACTGGCTACAGATTCCGGAGATGCTGATTCAGCAATACTTAGTTGATAAGCTTAACTCTCACTTTAATCTCCATTTACAGATTCTACAAAAAAATGTAGAATCTGTAGGCAGTGACATGGATTTTAGGGATCGCAAGTGTTCTGGTTTCCATTTGAGCTACGCTTGTAGTCCGAGTAATATTGACGACTCTCGTATCAGCAGGCTGCAGTGTATGCAGGAAAAACAGTCCGTGTAGAGAGCAAACACAGGCGAAACATAATCCGCTGAAATGACATCCCGGCTCCCATCGGCGGCTATCTGACGACAATTTACCTCGTTATAAAAAGACACCTGCATGCTAATAGCTAACAATCCGTTCTAGAGCTAAAGTTCTGCTTGAGATACATTCACTTGACGCTGTGTCACAAAAGCCGTTCAGCATTCAGATTTCCTGACTTCCTCGAATGCATTAACAATGAGCGATCTGACTTCTGTTCAACAAACAAGCATTTTAAAAGCTTTTCTTCTCCTCTTTAAGACAGACGCCATCATGATGTTGAAATTTCGGCAAACTTAAGACCCTTTAATTACAGTACATCACAAGAAAAATTGGTTATTTTTCCGTAGACAATGCAGCACGCGGGAAAGGAAGTCTTTTTGCTAACCGCTGGTTACACACCCGACATGTTCATCATTGCCCCCAGTGGCTATATCGTCGTCAGTATAGCCGACGGGATCCCAGATTACTCTCACTTTAACATTTACCAGACAGCAGCCAAAAGCTACAGCTGTTGCTGAATCAGCAACAATAAAAATTGATAACCATACTAGACAGTGTCATCATTTATTTCTCTTTAATGCTATTCGAAACATCAAGTGTATCACTATCAATCCTCATTGGTACATCGGAACTGGACCCCATGGATTTAACATTTCTCTTACTATTACTGTATCTTGATGATTTCTGATGTAAATAGGTTTGTATGAAGCTCTGGTACAGTATGGCACTGACCCGTGATAAACGTTCCCTCAAGCTTCAGTGTTTCCATATGTGCAGAGAGAGTGCATCACCCCAAAGAGACATATGTTGTTCCTTAAGGATGGGTGGATAGACTCGGATGGTACAGTCACTCATGTTTCCAATTGATGGGTTAAGAGCTGGAATATAACCATTCATTGTTGGGAAGTGCAGATACCTCAAGGCCTCTTTTGGACCTTGATCTGTCAATCTTTGAGGCCACATGAAAACGAAGAAGTCTATTGATAGAAAGGAGAGTTTCACAAGTTCAGAATATGATGTTTGTTTCCACTGAGCGCTGTGGCTACATCCACATGTGTCTGTTTAGAGCTAAGAGAAGATTTTACGCTTTGGATCTGGTTGAAATTGTGGGTTTATACTTGGAAAATATATACATTGAGTCATCAGATTTAGCGCACATGCATCCAAAGGGAGGGGAACTTCAGTAGCACATGTGCTGAACATCTTGGAGAGGAATTTTGAGAGACCTTGAGCAAAGCAAGACTGCAGGTATCCATTACCTCCTGTTTCCAAATGTTGGGATTTACATTAACAATAAAAACAGCTTAATGAAAGTGGAAATTACTGGTAAGCTGACAGTTAATCAGTCACCGTTATACTCAATTCCCTCTCCTTAGGATTGCACAATAACATCTTGCAGAGGAATTTAAGACGCCAAGCAGGGAAAGTCCTTGAGCGATGCACTTCTGCAAGGCCAGGTGTTGCCACTGACATTAAAGAGCTAACAATGTGTTTCAAACGTGATAACAGACACAGGGGCATCCTAAGTGAATTCTTCCGAACTGTAGGTTAGAATTTAGTCAGCACAAAATGCACAATACAAATTTAGAGATGATTTATGTTACTTGCTTTGTTTCATAAAAACAGCCCATCAACCTGCTCGGGGGTTGATTTATGTTCAGCAGCTGGAATGCACTGCATATAAAACACTGTAACAGCACTTTTATGTTTTGCCAAAACAGTATGATGTAATGACTTAGAGAGAAATTCTGTAGATTTACAGGTTTTTCTTTTCCCCAGAATAGAAATGTAGGGTATCCCCAATGAAACTCAATCATTTGTTTCTGTGCTCGACCTATTTTTGGATTCACTGACTCTCTGTCTGACAATGACTTAGCAAGTAAGGTGACTCTTACTCTCACAGATACATAAAGGGGAATCGTGTTTAGAATATATTAATTTACTAAAGCTTAATAGAACACATCAGAGACTTTACCAAAAGTGCAGGAAAACTGAAGCCCTTATTACACTGCGGTTCCGCCACAGCGCCGTAACGAAGCTGTGCCCGTCATGCTGCCTTTGCCATTTTACATAGGACCAAGCAACACGGGCGTAATGGCGGCCAGTGTGTGTTTTTACATAGCGTTCCGGCATTGTGGAAGCAAAATGTGTGCGAGGTGTAAACAAACAGCACGTGCTTCAAATACACACACACGGCGCTGTTCAGCCCTGTCATCTCCGCTGTTTAGACAGACGCAGTTTCGCTTCTCACTACCTCCGAAGCCGGCTCGCAGGCGGAACAACTTCGCCCCACCACTCTGCCTCCGTGCGTTTTACATAGAAGACAAAACATAACAGAGGCGTAATAATCCCGCCTTGAACTGGCATAGTAAAAGGGGCTTGACAGCATTTAAAGTTAATGGAGTAAAAAATTACAAGTTATGTTGTTTTCCAGTAAGAAAGTTTTAGACCGTGTAGGCGGCAAAGTCCCTGCTGTATCTTAAATTTTCCTCCTCAATATTTTTTACGTGTATTGAATGAAGCTTTTAGTCAGTGACCTTCATCAGAGCATGTTTATTTAATAGAAGGAAGTGTATTGTTCTAATGAAAACACTTCAGCAGTTACTTACCATGACACCCTCTCTTGAATACATTTTCTAAAAATGGCTGTTTTCTTCTAAACAGCACACATTATAATTGTGCCATCAGTCTGTTCTCAAATGCATCTGTGAACCTGAACTTGCAAACAAATTAGCCCCAGAATGAATTCCTCGTCTCTTCTCCTCTGTCATCAGGCCGCGGCAGTGACTCAGAGTCCGACGGTCCCCCCCACAGGAAGATGCCAGATGTTCGTAAAGACGACATGTTGGCGCGGCGGACATCCATCAGCGAGCCGCGAACTGCCATGCCTTTCAACCAGTACCTGCCTAACAAGGCCAACCAGAGTGGATACGTACCCGCACCACTCCGCAAAAAGAGGAACGATAAGGAGGAGGGAGGTCGGAAGAGTTGGAGTACTGCAACTTCACCTGTAGGGGGAGAGAGACCGCTCAGGTGAGTTTGACTTTGAGAGTGATGTGAAGAAATAGAAGCACTGTGACGTAGAGGAAATGCTAGCATGTCATGTATGAAAGAAATGTCAATCATTATAGTGCATTTCTACAAGAAGCTGATCTTTTACCTGAAAAATTACCTAAAAATATGTTTTGTGAGGCTGAATTTATTTGATAGCTTGATAGCATTACTAAAAAACTACAAATGGTTAAAACATTTAAGATGATGGAATATTGCTGCTATAGTACAACATTCAACAGCAATTTATATTTGATATTTGAGTGGCGGTGCAGCTGTGTTTTTGTTTGAGATGATGGATTTGAAGCTAGACGGGACCAATATCGTGCTGAGCCATTCAGTGTTGTGAATGCTGCTTGTGACGGTCGAGTCAGAAGTGTGACAATCCGGTCATTTAAGGACAAGTTGTACAACTGTGACCCTGTTTAGCTTGAAAATATTGATCAAATCAATTAAGTAGACATGACTATAGTCATTGAGAAAAAATAATCATATGTTGCTCATTTACTGTTTCTCATACCCAACAACATCCTGTTGGGATGATTTAATTCTATCAAGCACTGTACATAAGGGGGTGGTTGATGGAGGCCAGATGTGTTTATTCATTGGCTCTGACTCTGTTAAAACAAAAGTGTGAAGTATTCTGCATTGAGATACAGTGAGGCAGATTAAAGTCAGGAGGCTTTATTGGCATGTAATGGTTAGGCATTTTCTGGGACCGCAGCAGGAGGTCGAATATATTGAATTAAAAGCAAAATATCTGCCCCTCATTAGTTTTGCCCAACTGGCTTTACATTTGGAAGTGCTGCAAATGTGTGTGTGTGTGTGTGTGTGTGTGTGTGTGTGTGTGTGTGTGTGTGTGTGTGTGTGTGTGTGTGTGTGTGTGTGTGTGTGTGTGTGTGTGTGTGTGTGTGTGTGTGTGTGTGTGTGTTGTGCCTCCATATATCACCCAGTGTGTGTTCCTAATCTGTCTTTCATTACCCTAATGTTAACTTCATCCATTGTGTCATGTGTTACATCAAAAGGCATGCATTGATTGAATTTGCATTATTGTTTTTTTTTTTCTCCATCTCCTTCCATTCATCTGTCCTGGTGTTTTCCTTCCTGCCTCCTTTTATCTCTCGTGTGTGTGTGTGAACCTCTACATTGTCTTATGACCATCATGTCATCCTCGTTTCGTTGTTCCTAATTTTGCTCCAATATGATTATGTCTCCCCTTCCTGTGCGTGGTGTACGAATGGTTGACATAACAGTCTAAATGTTGTCCCTAACTTAGACGCCCCACCTGGAGACTCCCCCATCCCTTCCCCCACTTCGCCCCTTAAACCCCAGACACAGATTCAGAAGGAGAACCAGACTAATAAGGACGAGGAGAAAGGGGAGTTACCTGTCTCCCTACCTTGCGTTGAGGTCCATGCCGCAGGCGTGAGGAGGAGCAGTGAGCCTCTGCCCTCTAGCCTCCCCCAGCCCCATGCAGAGCCCCCAGAGGAGACTCACCTGATGGTCACCTCAGATCAAAGGTTTTTTGCCTTGATTTATGTTTTTCTTTAAACCCCAAATCAGCAGCCAAATTCCCTCTTTTTTTGATTCATAGTTTCTCTAAATTAACCAATTATAGAAGTTTATTTTGTAAACAAAGATACTGTATATTATTTTTTACATGTTCTCCTGAAAGGGGACCATAACTGATTTAACAAAGTCTGTTTCCATGTGTATAAAAAGGTTGTATAAAGCCTTTTGTGGCTTCAGAGGAAGCTGTGAGGAATTACCTCATGTGCAGTCTTGGATACCATCGGCTATAGTCTGACGACGTGATAGCTTCTGGGGACATCGGTGAACATGCCGGGCGTGGAGCCAGCGGTTAGCGATAAGCGACTTCCAGTCAAGACTTCCTTTTCCGCGTGCTGCATTAATCATCATCAGATAGCCGCTGATGGGAGCCAGGATGTCATTACAGCATATTACGTTCTGCCTGCTTTTGCTCTCCACATGGACAGTTTTTCCTGCATACGCCACAGCCTGCTGATATGTGATTGGTCAACATTACTCAGACTACAAGTGTAGTTCAAACTGAAACCCCTAAAAAAAAAATCCCTAAAATCCACGTCTCTTCTACATTTCTATGTAGAATCTGTAAATAGAGATTACCTCTTGTGGTGTCACTCGAGGTTATGTTGGTTGTAGGTGAGGACTACAAGTTTCAGAGTGTGGAGTCTGAAAGAAGTGAGCTTACCTGACTTCTGTAGCGCACGACTTTTGTCTGCTCGAAGCTAGCTGATTGAGCCTTCATTAGCCCCTGCTAGCATAACACACCAAATGTCTGATTGAACTGTCAGTGGTTCTGTTGCATTGTGGGTAATGTCGGAGCCAGGTTTTGACAATGAAAAATATTGTGAGGAATAAAAATGTCCCTTGTTCAACTGAAATGTTGAACATTTGGAGACATATTTAAAGCAGGGCTTAATTTCCCTGTCATAAGAAAAAAAACACAAGAGACATCTAGCTATGCAGATCATTTTCAAATTTTGAGATATCTGACCCTGAGTCTCCTGCCAGCAATACCATACAGAGGAGGTGAATGGAATATTATTTGTGCCCTGCAAAACACTAAAGAATTACCCTCGAAAACCTCAGCAACAACATGTCTGTCCAAAAACAAGGTCCCAGTTATTTAGGGTAATCCCTACTCTTGTGAGCATCCAGTTTCATCAGGGCTGTTTCTTTGATAGAATGTAGTTGTAGTTTTCACAGCTGGTGTTTCCATCCATTGAGCCCTCCTTATTTTTGGCACTACCATTACCAGATCACTGTTTCTAATGCTGTTCTTATCCAGAGCAACATAACAGTGAGTCAGCAGGAGGTGTCCAGCTTAATGAAACTAAGCCTCACGTAGATCAGACCTAGAAGGCCAGCCAGGGGTCACAAATCTGGTGTCAGGTAAGAAGGTGAGGATTGTGAGCTGTCAAGAAGACCCAATACGGTTGTATATTTAACTGTGCAGACGTCCATTATCATGCATGACTACATTGTTGCTCTTCTGAAACATGTCAGTTCAGGCCTCTGTTGTTATTTCACAATCCAGCCCTATCCTGTGTGTTTTTTCCCAGTCCAGCAGAAGTCTCATTCACAGCCCGGTTGGAGAGTTATTAGAGACACACCCCCAGTTTCCAGCTTTTGGCACAGACATTATGGCATTGATTGGATTGTCAGCGGTTCAAGGGAGTGAAAAGAATCCTCAGTAGACATCTGACTTGTTTATATGTGCGTTCCAAGGGAAAGGGGATTTCAAGGATGTTTGTAAAAAGGCTTTGATAGGGGTGGTTTAGTAACAGCTTGCTTTTTCCAAAAGAAAACTAAGGCAGGAATTTGGGCTTTTTAGTGTAAGCAGGAGTTGATACTTTGAAAACAGTTGTATAACATCAACATAAAGATGTTTGATGATGCCTTTAAAAGTTCAGTGTGTTGTGATATTGTTGTTTCTATCAGTATATTTGGATGAAAGAAGGGATGAGCTGACATCCAGTATTGTGGTGTTGTACTTTCACTGTACTGTGTTACTTAGCTTGAGAAGATATTCCAAATTGCATGTAACATTTGGAAGGGTGGGTATTACTTGTTTGTGATACACCTGGTTGGCAAAACCATCCATCCAGAATCTATTTCTAAAACTTTAACAAGCATAAATCAAGAAATTACAATTGCATGCGATCTAATCCAATGATATGCCACTTGATGTTTCCCATAAAAGTCTAGGAACAAACCTGCACACACCTATAAATGCAAAGCCAAACAGAGAGCAGGTACACACAAGTGTTCTGTGTGTATCCACACGCAAACACACTCGTAGGGAACACGAACATGCGACCCACCCTCAGGATGTAAGGAAATGAGGCTTTCTTCCTTCCCTGCCCCTGAGCAGGCTGGGGCTGAAGCCTGGCCTTTTCACAGCCTCTCCCTCCCTGCCATGAAAACTGGGAATTTACATTCCAATAATAAGCCTTTCAGAAAGTAGCCATTCATCTCAGGATGACAACAACAGAGTGTCCAGTGACTGCAGTTTGTTTGTTTTTACATGCAGTCTGCTCTGTAGGGATTTGTGACCTTGCTATGTTATTTTCTTTGATTTATGTCTTTAAAAAAACTCAATTTTGGCTCCTTCAGAGGAAAGCTGTCTGCTGATATAGGATGATAATCAGGCAGCAGTGCGTTTTAGTTTGCTTTGCTTTCTGCAGTACTCCAGCTCGCTCATGCTCAGAGGAGCTCTTCCACCAAATGACGACTCTCCCAGCAAACGCGATGGCAGCTAACACCGCTATCACGTCCGGGAAACATCCACCTGTGAAGGGAGACATCGCTGCCCTATCAAGTGCAGATGTTGAGCAGCAAGCAACGACCTCTCCTAAAAACATCACCACCTCAAGCCCGTCCCACTTCCTTCCTGTGCCTGCTGCCATGGCAACGGCTACAACAGCAACAACTGATGCAGGACGACGAAAGGGGAGGGCGCTGAGTGAAAGTGACGACCCACAAGGATCTTGGGTGGACAGCGACCTTCCTGCAACGTGAGCAACGTCCAGCAACTACACCACATTTTGTGAAATGAACTACAGCCACATAATTCAACTTTAAAAATCAAGGGATATAATCATGTGGTGCTTTTGAGCACTCAATCTCAGCATGTCACCTTGACCTCAGGCTGTAGTGCTCCTATATGAATGACTTAACTACCTCATACTTGCATGACCTTTTTACATGAATGCAAGTTGTTCTCTTAAAATGCGTTTTTTGGTACGGTAAAGGTACAGAAACTCTGACAATGTGTATTTCTTCTCGTTCCTGTCTTTTTTCTGTTAAGAAATTTGGAGAAAAGAAAAAGTTGGAGAGTGTTGTCTTTCATTAACTTTGCATGACTCTGGTTGGCAACATTTCATCTATTCAGGAAACCGAATTAGGGGATGACTGCAGTGGGCACTAAATTGAATTTTATCCGATTTAAACTGAAATAATTTGGAAATTCTTGGATGCTTGCACATCTTCAAATTTGTAAATCAGTCCGGCTGTCATATTATTTATACTTTTATTAATTTAACATTGGCAGTTATGTAATATGCGAATACAATTCTGGCATTTGCTCTCGTGCTAGCCCCACTGTATCACAGGCATCTTCAAAAAACCATATGGCAATTTACTACTCTGTACCATATGGCAAATATCCATCTAAGACAACGATCTTTCTGATCTTGATTCAGTGAGGCTTTTCTTGTTGTCCTGTGGCAAGAAACCACAGGCCACACACTCTCTCTCACACCCCTCCAACATCACAGAGGAGGCTCCTTTAAAAAAAAGACTGTACGACCTCTGTGGTTTAGGTTAAACCTTCAACTGGTGGTCACAGACGGAAAGAGAGACACATCCTTCATGCTGCTGTACTGCTGTCTAATAAAAGATGCATGTGCTTTATTTGTTATTAAAGTGTCAGCTGCATTCTAGGACCATTGCCATATGCATCTGTTGAATGCTAGCAGTGTTTCTGGTTTGCAGTGATGCAGTAAACTTGACTTCTGTTCTGGCTGTGTTATGGATAAGACTGCCCCCTTGTGCTTGGTTTGAAGATCAGCCTTAAACTAAGAAACTGACAAATGCACCTGTGCACAGACAACAACCTCCAGGCATGCTTGTTTAAAGCATTACTAGCCAACCTTAGCTGTTACATGTTCTGCATTTAAACTCACAACTAACTCATAGTCAGCTGTGACCACAACACACCATGTTGCCCAATATTTAACAATTTCCCCATCACTGTTTTAATAGTGACATGAATGACATGTTCCTCTGTTGTGTATTCATTTGTGATTGTGCTCTCTCTCCATGCTCTCTGCCTTCTGTAGATTCAGCAGCACACATAGTGTGTCAGATGACCCACAGTAAGTTTTCCTTTTACCACTCACAGGCTCGGCTGTCTGCCTCAGCGCTGCTCAGCACTTCAAAGAAAAGCTTGCTCAAAAAGTCATTTAATCATTCATCTGGCTTTAGAATTGGATTTTTCTTTTCAACAAGCGGGGGAAATCTTCAAACGGCTAAAGTAATTTAAAAAACTTCATTTAAGCCATTGACAACAAACTATTCTGTGCAAGTTTTCAATGTCTTTCTGTTGACAATCTTGTAATGGTGGAAAAGAAAATTAAAAGAATGTAGAGTCTCCACAGATGTGTACTCTTGCTTGAGTATGATCATCTGAAATGGGCCCACATGTGATACTGAAATTATCTACTGAATGTCTTTAATTACAGCTTTGTATTATTATGTAAGCTCCCACATAAGGAAGAGTTGTATGAGATTAATTGTGTATAAAATAATTAATCCAAAATGTTCTTTGTAGAAACAGCAATATCTGCAGATTCCTTTTTTATTGAGTAGGGCTTAATGTCTGTGGATTCAGCAGATGTTTCCTTCTTCAAATGATAAATTAAATGACTTGGCAGGGTAGACATTTTTGACAGTTTGCTGTAAAAGTGTCAAACAATGTCCCTCATCCTTAAATTTTTAATATCATCTTAACATGTACCAAAAAATGTGATCAAAATGCTTTTTTGCTGGCATCCATCCATCCCTCTTAGATTTATTCAAAGTGCCTGCAATTTTGGCTGTAGAGAGAACTTACTCAACTGTACTTATTTAACATCACCTCAGTGCTTCTGTCAACTGCATGTTTCACATGACAACCCTTTAAACATCCCATCCCTTAGAAAACCTTAAAATACATCATCATGGTAATTGTCATTGGCTGCTAATGCAGAAAAATGCAGCTTTTATTGAAGCAGGTGAGAGGATTCATAAGCAGGTGATGACTAAAATGCATGTTTGGTTAAAAGTTCCTATTTAGCGTAGCAGGTTGTCTCCACAGAGTGCACTTTACCTGTCCCACTGGCTCCAACCTTCAAATACAATAACACATAAGTCATCCCTGAGGCTGCAAACTCTCTCCTGCTTTAAAATTATTTTAATATGTGTGTAACCTACACTATAAGGTTATTCTGCTCCTAACTATAAGGCTGCACTTCATTCTCTTGTCTGTTATTATGGAGGCTTTAACATTACTGACTGTATTAGACCAATGTAAACTTTGTGTAACAAGTATTTGAATGTATGAAGAACTTAACTGTTTGTTACTCCTGGGGCGCTGGTTTAGCTCAGTTGGTGGAGCAGGCGCCTCTGAAATGTACAGAGGCTACAGTCCTTGCACACTGATGGCAGTTTCTCTTCAGCTATCCTATAAATGAATGCAGAGGCCAAATACATAATCTGTTTGCTACTCCTCCCATGCACATATAGCTGATATTTTCCAAGGTCCCTAAGTGGCATCTGAACTGACACATGAATCTTTGATGCGTGTGATGCATTTCCTTAACAACAAATGTTGGAATGTGACATGAAACAATGTGAGATTATTTTAAAGAAAAAGGCAAATTGCTTACAGGGGAAATGCTCAATAACTTTGTTGGGGGGGGCAGAGGGTTGTTTTGGTTCTAGTTATGCCTAATGCGTGTTTTTCCATTCATGGGTCTTTGAAGGAAACATATTTTGTTGTATCTGTTTTGAGCAATTAGTTACAGTTTATTATATTTTCCTGTTCATCAATAATTGGTCCAGAATTGTTTTTTTGTTTTTCATGTGTGTGTTTTTTATACCACTTTGTGTGCCAAGATTTTGGGTGGGGCAACATGAATTCTTATTGTGTTTTTCACATGAACTGTAAAGCCACTGCTGAGTTTTGGACAAGTTTATGGGCACAGTGTTTCCACTGTTCCTCACGACTATGAAAAGAAAACATATGTACAAACAGACGGTATTTGCACTGCGATAAACCGGGGAAAATGTATCGACTCACTGAAAATAACTTTTCACTGACGTTTTATTGTTTTTCATGATGTTTCTTCTCTGTCTCTCTCTCCCTGCTCCCTCTCTAGGAGTGTGAGTATGATCGACATGCGTGGTGAGGAAGAGGCCATGTTGCAGCCCCACAGTCAGGTGCGTCATGAACTAATGCACAACCAGTACAACAAGTTGAAGGAAGAGGAGGATCACTGGCAGGACGTGAGTGTCACACACAGTTTGTCAGATTTTTTTAAACTGTTTTTCTTTTCTTTCTAGTATGATTAGATTTTTTAATTTTGGAGAGATTAGGATCCTTATTTTTTGTGTGTATCGTAACAGAATTATGATAATATACTGTATGTCGTCTCCTCTGCACAGTTTGTGTTTCCTTTCTGCATTGTGTCTGTTAATCGGGGATTTCAGTGCTTTGAGATCTAAGTGCAAACCTCAGTAACTTTTTGCTGTGCCCCAGTTTAAACATCTTAGTCAGGGCCACAGCAGTTCAAGTCACACCATGCTGCTGTGCCAAGCTCTTTTACCTTGTTTCACTTGGAACTGAAGCACTTCCAATATGTTTGCCTTTCAGGACCTGGCTCGATGGAAAAATCGGAGGAGGAGTATTTCCCAGGACCTGATCAAGAAGGAAGAGGAGAGGAAAATGATGGAACGGGTGATGTCAGGAGACACCTGTATTACTGAGAGGAGGAGAAGCATCAAGACATACAGAGAGATAGTGCAAGACAAGTATGTGAAACACACACAATCAGGATGTTTAAATTATATTGTATTCACATATTGTTATACGTGGCTGTTTTGATTCATCGCTCCTGCACATCCTTTCATCCTCCACAGGGAGCGACGTGAGGAGGAGCTGCGGGGTGCGTACCGGAGAGCTAGAACCCCAGAGGAGGCATCAGCCATTCTCCAACGTTACGCCCAGCGTTTCTCCATCAGCGAATCGGTGCTGGAACGCCTACAGCTGCCAAAGCTGCTGGACCGCAGCATATCAGCGGACCCCTCCTATCCCTGCTCGCCCTTCCCTCTCTCCCTCTCCCCCTCCCCAACAGCACCAGACCCCTTCGACATGGACCCAAATGGGCCCATGAAATATCTGCGTCAACAGTCCGCCCCGGCTCCCAAGTTCACGTCCACACTGGAGGCGCGAATCGAGGAGTTTCCCAAAGACTCGTCACACCAGCGGCCACAGATTCGCTCTCGCTCGTCTGAGCCGCCTTCTACCCGAGGCCTGTCGCCAAAACCGGTGCCTTTGCTGACACCCAAGCCTTACTTCCAGTCCCGACCCACAGCGGCTGAACAGTGGCCTAGCAAGGTAAGACTGCCTCTAAATCACCTGTTAGTATGTCATCATCAACAAAATGGTGGCAGTCCATAAGGGAAAAATATTCCCTCTACAGAAATATGCTAAAAACTGCAACATAAATTCAACCACTGTCAGGCTCGTCAGGTTTTAAGAATGTAACTGTAGCTGAGATTACCCAGTCAGTGAATAGGCCTACATGGAGTACCTACGCTACTACTGCATGCACGTCACAGGAAACCCTGTCCTTCAAAATAAAAGCGCAGCATAGACTTTTTGACTTTCCAAGCACACATCTGCAACCCACTTTTGGGTCACAACCCACCAGTTGAGAACCACTGCTCCAGACTACACCATCCTTCTTATTAAGGTTAAATGAAATAGTTAATATTTAGTTAGTGTTACCACAACAGTTCTTGAAGCTTGAGATCTTTACCAGTTTACATGTGGATACTTCCCAGTGTTGGCTGCCCTCCCCACAGGCTGGTGGGTAAATCCCCTCTGGCTCTCTTGGCAGACACATTAGCATGCCAGAGATCGGCCATGGTGATGAGCCGGCTGGTTTCTAGGAAAACACAAGACTTCCCCTACCAGAACAAGCATGTAATGTTTCAATTTAGCTCAAAGCACTCTCAACATGATCCATTTCCTTTTCTTCTGGAAAAATTGCCAAATGGGAATATTCAAAATGAGATCTTGTGTTTTGGTGTGGCGGGGAGGGAGGGGCAGGTTATTACCAGACCTAATGGAGCACAGCGCTTTTCTGGAATGTCTTGTCAGGAGTCTGAGCAGAGCCCGGCTTTGAATGGAGCCCTCTGTTCCCTACTGACTTAAGAAGTTGACGAGTAGGGTCCTCTCAATGTGAAGTGGGCTTCCAGCAGACAAAGAGCGCCCACACAGGCTGCGCTGAGAGGGATGAGAAGATGGAGGCGGAGGGGGTGCAGACTGAGAGCCTGCATTCACCCAACTCCACCACAGTGTCTTAAGTTACCGCTCACCAGGAGCTCCTCACACATACATTAGTGCCTCTTTGTCATAGAGGCCAGCATGGTGTTGTGAGCGGGATGAATAGCTAATAACGAACATAGATGAGAGGCGGATAATGACCACCAAATGAGGGCACTGGGTTTGTAGGCATGGGGTTTATCTTAATTTTCAGTTTATGTGTTTTATATTGAAAACAGCATATTCAGACAGATGCAAATGTGCTCATTTAGAATACCTAAATAATCCAGAATCCCACTGCATTTAAAAAAAACAAAAAAACAGCAATATCCTTTCTGATATATATATTCAACTACTCATATTGTAATTAATCAATACAAACACACAAGACAGGGCTGGGTACATTTATATATACAGTCTTAAACTCATCCTCCTTCAACTTAGGCGGATGGTTTACTCCGAGTCAACGGCGACATAGGAAGTGTTCCAACCTCGCCTGAGAGTCAAGGAAGGGAATCTCCTCCTCAATTCCAGGCGTCGCCTTCCAATACCAGCAACAGCACTGTGGATGCTCCCTCGTCAGCAGCCTCACCAACGCACAGTCCACCAGCCTCAACTGGGGCACCGTCAACACCAATGTCAACAGAGGCCACGGAGGCACCAGGTTGCAAAGAACCTGTTTCTAAGGAAATCCAGGAAGAGAAACCTGTCAAGCATTCGTCACCCAGCCGGCCCACCTCACTCCCATCGGTCAGGATTACAATCTTTGATAGTTAATAAAGATAAGGTGATAGGTGTGCATGAAAGATCATTCTTGCTACTTCTTTTAGCCGACAGCTCAAAGACTAGCATATGTGCTGCCCCACCCTTGTTAAGGTGTTTGTTTTGTTTAGTTTACTTACAGGTAAAGTCTTGTTGAGTCCATTTAGGGTATATTTAATCAATAAAAAAACAAATGGGTAATTGGTCAGTGTAGGTTGGTCCCGATAAGTTTTCCTCAGGGCACAGAATTTAAGTCTCGCAACACTTCAACAGAAAGTCCTGAATTAGATAGTGTGGAAGTGAAACACCCTGCTGTTTTATATACATGCATGTTTGAATGCCTAAAGCTATTTAATCTACATCACATTCCTTTCCTTATATGATTAGTAAAACATTAGATATTAGTTGAAAGAAACAACTTGTGTGTCATGTATGCACATATTTACCCAACACAAGATCTTTGCGTTAAGCTTTATATTTACCACCTACTAAGGCTTTTGGCATGTTTTTCTATATATTGGAATTGGACTCCTAAAGACTGAAATCTATTTTATATTTGGAAACCATCTGTGACACCTATAGGAGCTGCAGAAGCCAGAAGATAGCTTTGTGAAGCCTGGAAACCAGCCCGTAGCCGCTCCAGAGGAGGAGAAGTCTAAAGCTGCGGCTCAGACAACAACACCTGCAGGTCTGAACAGCATGTTGCTATACTGACCCCTTGTGGTCGCTTCTAGACTTGTGCCACTACAGGTCATTATTATGAGTATTTTAATTTGACCTGAAAGTTTGTTATTCATGTAATCTTAAGAGAAGTGTTGTCTATGTGTTTTCAGAAGCCAAAAAACAAGAACAAACTGAAATATCTCATCAAAACATCTCCAGCGTTGTCCAGTCAGGCGTCAGCAAACAGCAAAGTCAGCCAGTAACTTTACAGGTGAGGTTGCTAACCAAACTGATATCAACTTTAACAACAAACAAGCAAAGATCCAACAGATAATTCAATCTCTCAGCAGGCAATTTTTCCCATTCCCCTGGAGTCGACACAGAGGAGAGAGGATTTACCAAGCTTAGCTGCACCAGATTCGTTTGGGCATCACCCACCAAAGGAAACAACAGCAGGTCAGTGAACTCCTCACATCCAGATGTCAGGCCAGCAGCTTCTTTTCCATACATCTCCTGGTTTTCTGAGTTTGATTAGCATACCCTCCTTGCTGGCTTTCTTTCCCTTTTGCCTCTCACCCTGTTTTATTACACAGCAAGATGTTTCAGTCAGAGTTATATGGGCCTTCATTTTGACTATCATCAACCTATTTTGAAAACCTGCACACACTCCTGCTTTAGCTTTCTTACCTGTTCAAGACAGTATAACAAAAACCTTCACACAGTTCTCTTGATGTCCATACCAACCCCTGGTTTTGACATCTCTCTACCTCTTATCGCTTCCTTCCCTCCCTCCTTTCCTTCCCTCATTCCCTCCTCTCCTTCCACCCACATTTTTTTTATTTCGCTTTAGAGTTTGAAAACAGTGTCAGGTCTCCGCTGGCAACCAGCAACCCTAAGTTACGTTGGGAGTTCTTCGCTCCGCCAGGTAAACCCCCTTCTTTCATCGGTGAAGATCATGTTTCCGTCCCTGGGGCTGCTGAATGCAAAGGGTTTCCCTTCTGTTTCTTCAGGGGCTAGACAACGGCCCCTTCAGTCACATCGCCTCTTCTTTACTCATCTCCAGAGTCTTGTGTTTAATCACTAATCCTCTCTCTGTTTTAAATGTGTTTGGAAGTTTCTCTTCTACTCCAACTACGTACAATGAAACAGTAGCTCCAGGTCTAACTCATCAGTGCTTTCATTGTTTAAGAGTGTTCTCCATTTTGACTCATATTAGTCATCATGTTGATCATGGAGTTGCAACGGTATTTTCATGGTGAGATAACTGTTTCAGAAAATAACACAGTTCTAAGGTATCATTAATTGTTGAGTTGAATAAACACTGATTTAAAATATCTTACAAATATTATTAGACTATATAATTTAATACTCCAGAAATGCAAATTATATTAATGTCAATTTTCCAACCATAAAATCATTTCAGCATAAAACAGTTTACCGCTGCAACACTAGTTCATACAGATGCTAATTCCGAAGTCATTTTTTTCCAAAATCACCAATAATACAGGTCACCTATGACATTTTTCGAATATAACAAAGATGACCTTCTAATCAATGAACTTTTTAACTCGATATATGATCCTTTTTCCTCAGTGCTCATTTCATTGCTAGCTTTTCCACCAAAAGCTACATCATTTAAGTCTACCTCAAAACCTGGATCAATTCTACCTAGAGGGATTTCTTTCAATTCAAAGTGCTAATCTCGAAGATTTCAGTTTTGTTCTCTTTAGAGGCACCTATGGCAATGAACGGTAATCGCGGGAGCACACTTCCCAGATATCAAGACAGTGCTGCATGTGTGACGTCCACGGTTGGCTCCGGTTGTAACTCTTAATTTTCCTCGCTGACGGTCGCTTTCCTTTTCAGACTGTTTGCTTCATCTGAGCGTCGAGTTTGTTTCTTTTTCTTTGGATTTTCACTTATTTTTGAAGTTGTATCTGTAGTCATCCATCTTTTCTTTGTTTGTTCAGCCATAGTAGATTACTGTTTACTCGCAACGGAAACCGGAAAAGCAGCCGCTTAGCTCCGCCTACCCTCTCTGGCAGACCAACCACTGCTGGGTGATGGAAAACACGTCACTAACTTGGCGCCGCCACAGACACCCAGTCTGTAATACTGCAAATGCAAAGGCTTTCATCAGTGGGCCATAGGCTCAATCACCATTGTGTTACCTCATTCAGCGATAGATAGTGACTTAACAGACATTTATTTAAATGAAAATCTTCAAGATTATTTCTTTAAAGCTGAATCCTTTAAAAACATGGAGATAAAAGTTGAAGGGCAAAGAAATGCCTTTTAGTTATCTAAAGATAAAGTATGTTGCTCTTGGTGGACTGGTTTACTTCAGGTCTCTGTCTTTGTTTACGTCATCTGCATCTTTTCTCATTGGGTTGTCAAACCTGCCTTGTGTGTCGTCTGTCTCTTCAAGTTTGATCACATCTATAAAAATGGTTTGCTCATAATTGTCTTTTAACTAAGTTTCTCTTTCACTCTTCCTCTGCAGAAGGGATGGAGAAAGATTGCCGTGGAAACGTGAGTAAAAAGCATCATCTGACCTCGTATTGTTTTGAGATCAGACTCTGAAAACCCTTTTTTCTGCTTCCCATCTGGCTTATTATCTCCAGGGTTAGATTTAGTTTTGATAGAAAGATAGAAGAAAAGACAAATGCTAAAACAGTAGTAAAATCAGGTAAAACAAAAAATAAATTATATAAGTTTAAAGGTAAGATTAAGAAAATATTCTATTAGGGACCTTTCATTTATAAGGAAACATAACCTAAACCAAGTAAAATATGCAAACTCTGCCTGAATCTAAACCCTTCTCTAGCATCTCAAGTATGAGGATCATCATATCTCAAAATCCCATTAAGTTAATAATTTCAGGTTTTGTTATTAGCGCAGTTTATTTCTAATTGTGAACCTGCTATGTCTTGTGGCAAGGCTGTATATACTACATAACATAGGACACACGCAGAGCTGTTTGTGTAGCATGCCAGATGAGGATGCTGTAGTAAACGGCCGAGACTGCTTCCGTTTTTCCTTTGAGCTCATCCGTCTCTCTCTCTGTCTTCTC
Source organism: Semicossyphus pulcher (assembly GCF_022749685.1). Lineage (NCBI taxonomy): Eukaryota > Metazoa > Chordata > Actinopteri > Labriformes > Labridae > Semicossyphus > Semicossyphus pulcher. The sequence goes on from NW_027211693.1 coordinate 8,490,731, forward strand.
TCTCCTTAGTAGGAGTCCTTTGGCTAGCATTGGAGTAGTGCTGTTGTGGTAGACCAACTATTTCTGTCTCCTCCCTTCCCTTCTTCTTTTCCTGTGGTGGATGTGTGTGCACACTGGTGTTGAAATGTGTGTGTGGGGGACCATATATTGGCTCCATGGTTGGGTGAGAGTGTGTACATTTGTGTATGAATGTGTGCATGAAAATCTGTGTGTTTGTGCATGTTGATGTGTGTGTGTTTGGATGTGTTTCTGTGTGTTGGGGTCTATCAGGTGTCAGTCCCGGTGTTGCCCCAGGCCAGGCGGGCTGACCGCTGGTCTTGGGACCCGGATGAGGAGCGAAAGCGTCAGGAAAGGTGGCAGCAAGAGCAGGAGCGCATGCTGCAGGTACACAGTTTACCTCAAAGGGTAAAGCATGGCGCATGAGTCTGCAACGTTAGGGGTTAAGATCCTTATGGAGCCGAGTGGGTAGAGCAAGGCACCAGAACTATGAGGAATAGGTGCAAAACTGACTCTAAGCAATAAACATATTATGTAATTCAGGAACATGTGCACAAATAAGTTTAAGGACGTTTAGGTATACCATCGATCGTTCAAATATACATGTGAGACTGGCCTCAAACTCTTGCTACAGACTAAGACATTTTTTAAACTTGCCTGTGTGTTATTCAAAAACATAGCTAAACCTACGAGTTCAGCTATGGAGTTTTGCAATCAGCAGCTACAGCTTTAAATGCCTAATTATAGGTAGGTTACATCTTAAACGCATTTGAGTATTTCCGTGCGAAGCAGGTCCTGGCTAGATGTTGATTTATAATCAATCAGTTACTTCAAAATAAAAATATACGTAGCCCAAATGTCTGAAAATTTTTCCCTTAATCAAACATTCCCCAGTTTTAACCATAAACTTGGCTAATTACTGTTTCCCAAACCTTTCAGTTCAAACCATGAAGGGGGGCAGTAACATGCTGTCTGTTATTGCTCAGAATCAGATGCATTAACCACATTTCATAGCTACTCGCAAAGCTTGATTCCATGTTTGTTTTTATATTAAGCTGATCCTCCTCCAAAGGCACACCCCAACTACTCCTGTGCACACTTTGACCACTAGAGGGCGATTTTGTGCAGCAGACGAATCCTTACTCTGGTCTTGTGTTACTGTCTCCTTCTCACACGTGCACACACTTACACACACACACACATACAAGGACTTTGTCCGAGGTTGCTGCTGTTGCTGCTGCCCAAATCACCCTCTCTCTCCTCAGCCAATCAGAGGTACATCTCAGGTCCATGTGTTTTTAAACACTTTAAGGATTCATTGGTATCCATGATACACTTTGCGTATCTTCAGTTTAATCTCGATAATTGAATCTCAAAAACAAGAGTAATGAGAACAGATTGCTCTGCTTTCTGGTTGTTGCAGGAATGTTTGAGATGAGATGCGCTGAAATGGATGAAAGTTTGGTGCTTCAATGTGCTTGTTACCTCCCTGATGATTCTGTGTTGTCTTTTTGCCTTGATCTTGGACTGTCATCTGTCTTCCTCAAGTTGCTTTTTGCTGGAAATATTGCCTTCTTTTTGGGCTCCTACACAAGTCTCATCAGAGTGAAAAAGTACTCTTGTAAGGTTTGGTTATTTGGATGAATCTTAAATGATGCCCAGTCACTGTTATGCTAACATACATGAAGGAAAATCTTACATTATGAAACATTTGAGATGGTTTTTGAAATGAAAGTTGTGTAGGAACCCTGTGCTTCACAGGCTCTGCATGCTCTACTTTTACCCTTTGTGCACAGTGCCTGCTTCTGGTTGCTTTTGTTTGCTTTATACCCCTAACACACACATATCTGAGCAAGTGTTTAGGCTCAAAGGAGGAATAGCAAGATACATTTGCATTTATCTATTTCTCTTGAAGCCAAGCCTTATGTTAAAAGCATGTACTGAGAGCAACCAACATGGACATTTTAGGTAGTTTACCATTATTTAAAGTAGGATTTAAAGTCCTTATTTGGATAAGGTAAAACAGGATATACTAGGAGATAATTTTTTATCGACTGCAGCCTTTTGAAAATCCTCTCAGAGCCCTTTTGATGCAAGATGTGTCTCTGCATCATCTCTCTCTTCCTGCCAAAATATCCACTTGCAGGCAGTTTAGTCTTTCCTCTCGTTTGAGGCTCTGTGCTGTATGTCATGTGTCTGTTGCCATGGTGACAGGAGAAGTACCGGCGCGAGCAGGAGAAGCTGAAGGAGGAGTGGGAGAAAGCACAGAGGGAGGTGGCAGAGGAAGAGAGGAAGTATCACGAGGAGGTGTGTGCTTGTTTATGCTTGAGGGCACATGTTGCACCTGTTATGTTTCTTTGGTGTGATTTGACCTTGTTTTCATACAGTTAAGATCCATAATCTATAATTGGGAGAATTTTGGAATATATATATAAGGAGGTTTATTATATGTGTGAATTCTGTGTTTTTTAAATCTAAGTGTATTTTCTGTCTGATAATCTTATCCATAATAGTGCTTATGTGTTGTTAACTCACCCAGCTCTCCCTTTATAACAGGAGCGTAGGATACTGGAGGAAACTGTGACACCTCTGACCCCTCGCTCCTCAGCCTTGCCATCCCCCAGCCGAGGGGAGCTCTCCTCCATCTCGGCGCCCCAGGACACCATCGTCCGCTCGCTGGCCGACTGGGAACGCAAGCAGGAGCTGCTGGAGAAGCAGTCGGTAAATGACTCATTGACTTATTATAGATAGTTTGTTTGATGCATGAAGTTTGTAACAATTCAGGAGGGGAATCTGTGTGACAATTGGTTAGTATAACATTCATCTGTACTGTTGTTTTATGATTGGTCAGTCAGCTAACTGTTCCCTGTTGTTGATTGGCCGGCACAGAAGGGAAGCACAGAGAGTGTGGAGTGGAAACGGCGAGAAAACGACAGGACCAGTGACATCAGCACCGCTGACGACAGCATGAAAACAGCCAGAAGGTTTGTGAACCATGGGAGACTATATGTTAATCACTTTAGCTGACATTATGAGCAACAATGGCTAAAATTATACCTCATGTGGCTTTAATGTACGAAGGTTGTTACCAGTCATGATACAGGAACAGGGAGACACATTGTGGAAAAGATGAAAGGATTTGAAGGAACTGCCCCCAAAGAGCCTAAAAAAGGATGTTGTTCTAGTTTAATGGCCCCCTCATATACTCAATAATGGGTCAGAGCTTCATGTGTTTCCTCTATTATTTGTTTAGATTGTTGTGTTTCTGCAACTTTTATCTAAGCTCTGTTTTCTAGTAAGAATACCATCAAGATGAAATATAAGCCCTTTTTACACTGCGGTTCCGCCTCACCATCGAAGTGAAGCTCTGCAGTCATGCAGCCTTTGCAATTTTACATTGGACCAAGCCGCCCCAGTGTGTTTTTTTACTCAGTGTTCCGGCGTTGCAGAAGCAAAACGTGTGCGAGGTGTGAACAAACAAACATACACACAACGCTGTTCTGCCCTGCCGGCTCCGCTGTTTAGACAGACGCCGTTTCGCCTCTTTTACTACCTCCGATGCCGGCTCAGAGACAGAACAACTTCGCCCCACCATTACCATATGATTTCAACATGTTTCTGATCCTCAGCTCGGGGAGTCAGAGCATCAGTCAGGCAGAGACTCTCGGTCACAGTCTGCAAAATGGCCAAAAACTCCCCCCGATGTCTACCAAAACCTCGACTCCAGTGAAGAAACAACAGCAGCCCACAGCAGACAGCAGCAAGCCCGGCCGGCCTGCAGGAGACAGGAGGTGGGTGATTGTGTGTGTTGTAGTCTGAGTGGGATGTTTCTTTTAATCTAGAGATCTCTACCTTTCAAATTTTACATCCATTAATCTCTTATGGTTGCATAAGAGACTTGTTTTCATTGGTTGCATGACATGTTTTTTATTTATTTTCTCACATTTATTTTTTGTTAAATCCCTTTACATGTCTGTGCTGGCCCTAAGGTCTCATAACACTGCCTGTTAAATCCAAATATAGTACAACTACATTTTATCCCCACTCTTACTGGCACTGTTTGTTTTTTATTTTTAGCAGCACCTTACAGTTAACCTGTTTGACCAGCAGGTGGCATCTTGTAGCTGTATTTTCTACCATATAAAGCTACTGTAGTCCATGACAAGAAAGGTGTTTACTGAATCACATACTATAGAAATGTATAACACTGTGTTTTAAAGAATAAAGCAATCATCGGTTTGGTCTGAACATTACTGAGTAGATTTCAGTCGTTCTTGCTCGGATTGGTTCGTGTCAGACTCTGGCAGCCAATAGAGAGTCGCTGTACCTGTGAGTCATCATCATGTTGCATGTTGCTGTCCATTTCCAGGATCGGTCCCATTGATAATAACAAGGGACGCAGCTCATCAAAACCCCCCACAGCATGTCCACCACCTCCAGACACACTGCCTCCAGCACCCAACAGGTACTGCATCACAAACAGCCCACATGAAAGGAGGAGGAGGGGGGAGTCATTTCTGCATTGTCATTCTGCTTTACTGCCTTCATTTCTCGATCCATCTCATGACATGGACCACTGCAGCCAGGAACCTTGAATGCAGGGGGGGGTTTACTTATTTCTTTGTTAACAGTGAAGTGTACATTTGAATCATAACAGAAAAAATCAATCAGTTACTGCACATTTCCCATGGGTGTGCAGAAATGCAACTGCTCACCTTAACTAGGTGTTTCTCTTCCATATTAAATGAAAAAAGAGTCTCACTGGTCTCAGATAAAGGCACCTACGGGACCTTCTAGTATCATGGGTCTTCTGTCTCACTGTGTATGTTCCTGTCTCTTCTTTTCTCCTGTAGGTCTGTCAGTGGGAAGAAGCTGTGTTCCAGCTGTGGGCAGCCCTTAGGGAAGGGGGCGGCCATGATCATAGAGACGCTCAGTCTCTACTTTCACATTCAATGCTTTAAGGTCGGTAACAGAAAGAGCACTTGTCTTCTCAAAACTACTTCTAATGTCAAGATTCAGTATTGTATTATTCCTTTATTTTTAATCTGGCGTCTGACATGTGAAGGCGTTTATCTGTACTTTTTATGTGATCAATAAAGGACAAAAAACAACAATGGAGTGATCTAAATAATGCCGCAGGTGAAATTGAAGCCAGATGCAGCTCACTCCTCTGTTCCATAAAGCTCCACTGTTAGAACAAAAAATATTTTAAACATATCATCGAGCCACTGGATGTTCTTTTCTTGCCATGAAAAATTGCGACCATCTTGAATTAATCCCACAAACACCATCTTGCTGCCTGACATACCAAGCAGAGCACCAAATCCAAGTTAGCTAAAATCTACTCTGCTGTTTCAGAAATTACTGAGTCTTTAAAAATATTTTTAAATATCTGTAAATCTCTCTCTGTATCTCTCTCTCTCTGTGTCTTCAGTGTGGGGTGTGTAAGGGACAGTTAGGCGACACGACCACGGGGACAGATGTCAGGATCAGAAACGGCCTCCTCAACTGCCACCAGTGCTACATCCGCTCCCGCTGTAAGTCCCTACAATCACTCCCATTTCTTTCTCACCCTCTTCATCTCTCTCTCTCTCTCTCTCTCTCTCTCTCTCTCTCACTGTCTTCTGTCTCTATGGCAGTTTCCATACATCTAAAATGTAAATGAATTATGAATGTCGTCTGGTTCTGTCAGCTGATTTCAAGCAAATCAACCGTAAAAAACAGAAATAAAAAGTTTTCTGTGACATAATGCTCATAAAGAGAGTTTAATCTAACATTATATATAGGCTAAAGCGTTCTTATCTTATTCACACAGAAATAAGTGCAGTTTTCAATAAGGTGATGGTAGTAAATATCAAGCTCATAAACCGGTTAGAAAACCAGAGAAAGGTTTGTTTGATTTATTGTTATCAAAGTGAACGTGACACTATTTTATGATAAAGATTTAAGGCGTATATCAGAGGTTTCATTCTTTATTGCAGCCCCACTGTGCAGCTCATGAGATGAGTGTGTTTTAATATTAAACTTCGACCCAGTGCAGCTTTAATAAAGAAGTGTCACAGTGAGGCTAGGCTGCACGGAGGGATGGCTCTGAAGCTGCATCAGAGGAAAAAGAAACTGGTGACGGTAACTTTCCGTCCCTTTCACCTTGCCTGCAGAGGAATAAAGTTCATGCTTTCCTAAAGACACAGCTCACGTAACCTCTCAGAAGCTGTTGTCATTTGAGTATCAGAAAACCACAAATTCAAATAAGAGACTCAATTAAAGGACTAGTAAAGCTTTTATCATGATTAAAGAGGTTTTCTTTCATTACAGTTGAATTAACTTGACCTTAAAAAACCCTAAAACAAATAAATTGTGGGTTTCCTTCTCTTTCTTCTTCCTTTCAAGCGGCCGGACAGCCGACCACATTGTGACGCCCGACAGAAAAGCACAAGGTTCATGGAAGAAACCTCCATCCCTGTTATAACCCGATTATCTGCAAATCATGTCCTTCACAGCGTGTCGGGATCTTTGCATCCTCTGCAGTTCAATAACCAATGAAGATTCATCATGGTGGGGGGCAAACAGGGATCCGGGGACAGTCTTAAGGAAAAAATATCTATTCTTCGTGTTTATGTCATCTGATATGTGAGTGAAATCTGGATTTGATTGGTCCACGTACCACCATAGACTCTGTTTCATCATGCAGCCAGAGAAAGAGGGAGGGAGACTGTTCTGGGGTGGCGGCCATGTTGAAAAGAAAACACAATAACAGACAATAAGAGATGCTTCGAACACAGGTAGGCGGTGCAGAGTGAAGAGACTGACGCAGAAAGAAAATGTGCCGACAAGTCTCGGCTAAGTAGAATCAGATTCTACTTTCCCGGTTGGAACAAATATTACCATAAATTCCATTTAATGGAAATGCAGTATATCACATAATCACTTTTTTATCACGTAGGAAAGATTTGATTCGGAGTGATCAAAACACGGTAAACTGGAGTGAAAACTGAACATGTGGTGAGGCAGCTCAGACTGGACTTTTTAACTTTTCTTAACAGGCTGGATCTGAAAACTATTCATTTTACATCCCTTTAAGAGAAGTACTGCAGAATCTTAAATAAGAAAGTGCAATAAAGGTCACTGTAAACCCTCTATTTAGATCCAAAAACACATTATATACAATACGTTATATACAATAAGTCCCTATTTCTGATCCTTTGGCCCTCACAGTGACCTCCCGTGTCTCTTCTTCTGTGCTCCTAAATAAAATTAGCTTCTAAAGACATATTATGGATGTAGTTTCATCACTAGGGCAATAACACGACTTGTGAGCTGTGTCTGTGCTTTTTGGGTCACAGCAGGTTGCTCCTCGGTCAGCTTGGAAAGTCAGGACTTCAATGTGCCTTAAAGGGGAAAGCAAGGTGATGCAGGAATAAAACACACCAGCTATTTGGTGTTATTATTTCTCCTTTTTTTCTTTTCTTTTTTCGAGGGTGTAGGGAGGGACTTTGGCCAAATTTAAACCCTTAAAAGTGCAGACACGAAGGCTGCAGCCCTCCTTGACATCACGCTTTACTTAGGTTGATAAGTACTCTTTTATTTACTTAACACTTAATTTTACATTTCCCCGCCTGTATTTTGCAGTGATAAAAAAACAGTGCAAAGGAACACATCTGTTGTCTATTTGGAAAACTACACAGTATAGCGTCTTTTTACTGCAGGGGAAACTATTGATTTAAGTTTGAATGTTTTATTTTAGACAATATAGATTCTGTATGCTATTAATTGAGGTAATTTTGATAATTGCTCAGTGGTAGGATTCATTTATAAAAATTAAAAAAGATAAAAATCACGTTACATCTAGAGAAACCGCAGAGGTTATACGAACACGTACCAGCAGCAGTTGCACCTGTGCAATATTTGGTTGGATGAAAACTAAAGATCTGTGCCGCCAGCTGCACTTTTAAGTCACTTGCTTCATAATTTTTTTCTTTCTTTTTGAACTTGTATGAGAAGAGCTCGGTTATGTATCGTGGATGTAAAAAAAAATGCACGTTTAAGCCTAAAACCAAATGATTTGCTGTATGAAAGCAAACTAGCAGCGTCCTCCCCCTTTAGCAAAGCTTCTCCTCCGGGTTCATCTCTCTGATCTACAGTATTTTTAAGCTTCTGTTCCGATTGTGTATTTTTATTTTTTATCCTCATTTAGTTCATGAATAAATCTCGGCTGAGTCTCTTATAGCGGGATCTTTGAGACGGAGCTCTATATCCAGACGGTCTTCTTAACAGGATAGTTGGGGAATGAAACCTTTTACGTCTGTTCTGTATTTATTGTAATATTCACCTGAACACTATCCGAAATATAGATTAATTTGATGTTTAAATGCAATGGCATTTATAGCATACTGTATGTTTATAAATAAAATGTTATACATTAAAACCTCGCTTTGTCTCTTATTTCTTTGCAGACAGTAACGAATGAACTAAATGATTTAAACCTACTACGGATGATAAAGGAAACAAAAGGTTAGGTCTTTGATTGGATGTTGTATCGACTTCTGTTTCTACTCTAATAGTGTAAACTGCAGCACTGCCCTCCTGGTGTATTTTATTTAATTTCATATCTTTTATTTAACAAGATATTGTAGAAAACAGCTATATTAGATTGTTTTAGCTATGTGCTTTTGTCTGTTATATTTTGCAGAAAAACAATCCACAAGCTGCACATTTATCAAACTGAGGTAGCAAGTCTAATGATTTAACACATTTGATCCTGCAGATTAAATCACAAAGTCTGTTTCCACTTCAGTTGCTTACTTCAATACTACCTCCCTGTTTTATTATATTAAACTACATAACCAGGTCTGTATAAAACAATAATATTGAACTGTTCTAAAATAAGGCTACAAACACACGATTAAAAGTGATGTCCAGTAAAACAGACTGGTTTGAGGCACCTGAACAAATAATTCACAGAATTCTGTCACCTTAATAGAAATTTCAAGTTCTGCTGATCGGAAACTGGGACCCTCCCCACACTATTCAAAGCGAAAGCGGTTGTCAAAGACCAAAAGAAAAAACACATCTCGCCTGTGTTTGATCGTTATTTGATTTTAGTTTATCCTCTAGCGACACACAATCTGACAGGTCCCAGATTTTAATGTAACACCTCCTTCAAAATGTCCTCCTAAGAAAGCCAACCAGTCCGATGCTTAGCTTTAAAAATACTTTTCTTTTCCATTTCATTGGTTTGACTGAATGCCATTTGATTCAAATTCAGATCAAATTGTTTCAATCTTTTCTCCATTATAGCTTCAATTTTCTTACATCACTGGAGCGGTCCTTTCTTATTCTGCCGGATAAGGTTAAATTATTTTAATCTAAAGGCAAAACGTGTCACCATTTAGATAAAATGTTTGTAAAAATGAATCTTCAATACGCGATGAGTTGCGAAGCAGTGCGGCGCTGTCCGTGGTGCTGAAACTTCCGGCCTTTTCAAACGACCATGACAGAAAGCGGAACAACCATGAAGCAGCTTGTTTAGTGTAATCAAACACACGTTGTTGAGCTACCAAAAGAAAACATGACAAAGCAACTTGGACTATTATTTGTTTTTTATCATCAACAACCATTTCAATGGTACACCTGGAAAACTATGTGCACATGTAGAAATATTTCCTTCTTAAATATAAGCATTCATTACCTACATATAAATAACTTTCAGATCCGGGACAAAACATGTTACATAATGCTCACAAAATGGAAGAGAACGCATCGAAAAATCAGACAAAGAGACAACATGCAAATTATATCGAAATAAATACGTTTGCATCCATTCCCTTTTTTATACCCAAAATAAATTCTTCCGAGGGAACTTTGAAAAACATCAAAAAGACTTGTATGATCGATCTACGAGGGAGTATGGCCTATGGTTCAACTATAGGAGACAAGAATACGTATTAACACTATACAATTTGAGCCACAAAAACACTGCCGTAGAAAGACACACAAAACATACAGATTTCCTGTCAGAGGTGAACATTGCAGTAGTTTGTGCCTTTTTTTCTTCGAGGAAATAATTGTGTTTATATCGATAATTTAAAGAAACTAAACTCTCAGCAGCCCTGGAAAGAAAAACACAGCTGTAAGAGGCAGATTGTGTCTACAGAGAACAGAAAAGCGTGATGCGTCAGCGTCTCGTTGGATATTTAGATGTGTCACAGCGTGGGTTTGTGAGAGAGCATCCTCAGTCATGGATATTAAACGTCTCTCTCTGCCAGACAAAGCAGCTGTTGAACTTTGACATTAAATGTTGCTTAACGAGGCTCCTTTACGCACTGATGGCACGACGCGTCCCCAGTGCGCAGACGAATGTGTTTGCTCTGAGATTTGGCGCAAAAAAACCTTCATCTTAACAAGTCACTGCATCAAATATTCAGTCTTAAATGCGGTTTTTTTTTCTTAACACAAGAGGAACTTTTTGCTTTGGATGAGATGTGTAATGGTCTGAATTTACGCATCAACATCAGTTTCTTTTTGTTGATATTAGTACAGTGAATTTCATTTTTTTTTCAGGTTTCTGTTTTGACAAATGACTGGAAACATTTCACCCAACTTGCACTTGTTTTAAGAAAATACAGCATTATTATTATAAGACAATATGACTTGTCAAGATGGATATTTTTACAGCAAAATGTCCACTGACCACAAGAAACGGCGCAAGGCTTAAAAATAAAATAAGAGAGTTTTCATCTTCTTTTAACTGCGTTTCATTGTCCTTAAGTCTGTCTCGGGGAATTGCTTTTCAGTCTCCGGAGGAGGAGGAAGCATCTCTCTTCCTTTGCTCTGCTCTTCTTCCTCCGCTGTGAAGCCTCATTAGAACATGCTGGTCTTTACTAACGTGGCTTTGGCTCCGTTCTGTCTTTGCAAAGACGACAGTACGCTGGCGAACGGCCCGCCCAATGAGTCCGGGATAGAGGTGATGGTCCCCGGGGCGGTGGCCCAGCCTTGGCTCGGTGCTGTCACGCCCATGCCGGTGGACACGGAGTTCTTCACTTGGTCCACCTGTCCGTTCCCGGTAGTGTTGACCTGGCCTCCGGTGGGGCTCGGTCCGCCGCAGTTGGAGGTGGGGATGGGGTTCGGACCCGGTCCTCCTGTGCTGTCTGGATCGGTAGATTTGGTGTCTTTGCTGTCGTCATCTCTGGAGTCGGATTTCTTTCCAGAATTGGACTTGGCGGCTGCTGCGGCCGCTGCAGCTGCGCGCTCCTGCTTGCGGAATTTGGCACGTCGGTTTTGGAACCACACCTGGAAAATTCAGAAAGGGAGCAAGAACCAAAAGTTAAACCACCATGGATGGTTGTTTTGCGCCAAAAAAAAAAGATCAATTACACCTCATCATAAACTTTGAATCTTTCTCAGTTATTTAAAAATGTCATGACCTTAAGGCACATTATCACACTGCAAATCTTTAAGCTTATAAATGCATTTGAAGTTTTAATGTCTTAAAGTGTCCCTAAAGACACAGCAGCTATTTATTTTGTGCATTAATGTAGTAGAGATTGTACTAGCAGTTGTAGGCCAGTATTTCATCATTTCAATATTTTATTTCACTAAAATCTATTAAAAATGTGTGATTAGTAATATGATACTCAGTTTCTTATTTGGATCATAAATCCAGCTGTGCGTAATTGTGCGTAAAAGGAGCGCGTTGGCGCTGTGTTTGGGAGCCGGTGTCTGTGTACCTGCACTCTAGCTTCAGTCAGATCGATTTTGAGTGCCAGCTCCTCTCTGGTGTAGATGTCCGGGTAGTGCGTTTCAGCAAAAACCCGCTCGAGCTCCTTCAGCTGGGCGCTGGTGAACGTGGTCCGGATGCGCCTCTGCTTCCTCTTCTCGTTCAGTCCGCCGTGATCCGTGAAGAGTTTGTAGGGAACTGTAAAGGAGATAAAAGCCACCGTTAGCCGTGCAGTGGTCTCATCTGTGCAGCAGCAGATATGAGTGTGTGTAACTGTGATGTTGTCAGATGGAAGTGAAGTCAAATTCGATATTTTGTATAAAATCCGGTTAAGGATGCTGGGCGAAAGCTTTCAATCGTATTAAGCCTCTGATTACCTGTGAATTACTTCTGAATTGATAACGCTGCTGACCTGTGATGCGGTTAATTGTAATGTTAAACTAATTGTTGCTCCTCAGATTGAGGCTCAAGTTTGAAAACTTGTCATAATGTTCCCATCCGCCCCGCGTGTTGCTACTGTAACTCCAATTCGGTGTCAATAATGAGCTTTAGTCTTTGGTTATCTAATTATTTTCGAAGCTTTATGTCTCATCGCAAAGTAAATAAATTATGCCGATCATTTTGGCAGCTTAAGATAATTCTGTTGGCGGTTTTGGGTGTGACTGGGATAGTATAACCCCGTAACCGAATTACCGCTTGCCTGCAATCGCTTCTAACGTGATAAATTCTTTCATTTGTGTAAGCAAATTTCGTTTGGTAAATACTAAACACATTTCCATTTTCAAATGCAATCAAGACGTCCTATAATACGGCGGGTTGAGGCTCCGGAGCCGCTGCTTACCTGCGGCGTACGGGCTGCTCTGGTGGTCCCGCAGGGTCCCCAGGCTGCAGGACCCCGGCGTGAGGGACGGACAGCCGGAGGTGGCCCCGAACGTGGTCCTGATGGGATTGTACTGAAACCCGCTGGCTTGACTGCACGAACTGAAGTCCGCATAGGCCGATGCCAAGCTCGAGGTGTCCATCCCGGCCATACATGACTCGTAGGCAGAGGAATTTAGGTAAGAATACTCCATTTTATACATTTGAGAAGGCTCGGTGGAGTTAGAAAGCTGCACTTCCCGGGAAAAAAAGATGTCAAACAAAAACTACCACCCAAAAAATTGGGTTAGAAGTAAAAAGTAATGAAAACCAAACTGAGGAGGACGCGCGGTCTGAACTGGGGGGGAGAGAGGACTGGTTTGGTTTGAACTGGTTGGAAAGAGGCTGGACGGTGGGTAGATGTTCACTGCTCAGCGCCTGCTCCAAAACTGGCCTCCTTTATAGGAACCTAGCCCTGTTTTATGAAAAGCCCCCTAAGAGCCGCCTAGCCCGAGGTCTCTAGAGCATATAGTCCTCATAATAAACTTGGCTCTTTCCGCTTGGACAATAGCAAAGCGTTTGGTCTTATTGCTAGCGCTTTTTTACATGACAATAACTCATCAGTCTATTGGGCTGGCACTGGGGGCCCGGGCTGTCCAACCTCCCTATCATTGATCCCCTGCATCTCTAATTAGAATTTAATACCACGCCATTACGCAGCCCTCCACCACCACCACCACCCCTCCACCCATCCACCCCACTCCTCTCCAACCACCATCTTGCCCTTTAATTCAATCACACCACTTGGAAATAATGAAAGTTGGGTGACGATTCTCCCTGATCCAATTTTCTCCAAGCTTTTAAGCCTTTTAAGCGACCGTATACCTTGGGCAGGATTTCACATAGTATTCCCCCTCTGCCTCTGCTCTCTGCCCGTCTGCTCCGGCTCTTTTCTCTCTGTTTTGTACTCTGATCTCCTGCACTGAGGCAGAAAGAACATCCACGTTTATATCAGGCGGAACGAACACTTTTGTCCTTAACACATGACGACTATTGCTATTCAAGAACTCAATTAAGGACAAATATAAATAAGAAAAAAACGCCTGTTTCACCTGGTTTAATGACGTTTTTCAACCAAGTATGACCCACAATATTCAGTGTTGTTTGGCTACACTGCGATGTAAAAATACTGAATCAAGCACATGTGCTGTGAGGTGATTTATCTCCCTAACTGCCGGATTTTTCACCAATATTTTTACAGAAAAATATAGTTTTTATGCTTCACGTGGCTCCAGAATATAAAATGCTTGTCCAGGTATTTCTTTTTTTCTCCCCCCAATGTAATAACACCAATCACATCTATAACACCAGAGCTTTAGACTCTTTGTTTTGAATTTCTTCTTTTATTTTCGTATATTTCACATTTCTTTACGCGAGTTGTTACATTTTTATAGAATTTATTGAATAATTTCGACCTTTACAGCATTTTTTTGCCATTTCTGACTAAGGGTTGTGCAGTAGACATAGATAAACGAATGTCTCTTTGCATTAAAACCTCAACATGTTGCAATTTACGCGCAGTAATGAGCGAATTCACCAGCTTTGATTTAATATTTTGTATCATACAATCACTCCTTATTCCCGATTCTCCTGCTCTGCTGCAGCAACATCTCTGCTAAACTTCCGGGTGTGTTTTTATGATTCAAATGAGTTTGTAATTGTCTTTATTACTTTCATTATTCCGTTTATTTGGCAAATAACATCTTTCTAATGAAAGTAACGAACTGGCGAGGCAGTCATCGGACCTCTTAGGCTCACAATATTGGCTCAGTGCTTAATTCGGTTTGTGTAATAAGGTGAACCGTTTTGTTTGGCGCTTACACACTCTGTGTGTGTCTCTTTTTTTCACTGGACAGAGTTCAAGTCCTCGGCTGAAGCTGCGGCTTTATTTCTCCTCCAAATTACAGAAACGCACAAAAAGACGCAGCAGCAGTTCTGGTGCAACAATTAAATTTAGCAGATGAGTGTTTGACGTTTGAATTTGTTCATCACTGTTGCAGTTATTGATCTGTGAGACTCTGCGCTGAAAAATCACTATAATATTACTCTAATAATACAACAGGGACTGGGTATCTGTGTTTCTCAATAGTGAGTTTATATCATCACACGAGGCTGCAGAATCATTTTGGCGGCTGATAATATAAACTTTAGTCTCACAACCTATTAAATGTTATTATAAGATTATTATAGATCTTTAGCTTTCACTTTTTTCGTTTGATTAGATTTTATTCTTCACAACATTGATCTTATTTTTCATCATGTTTAAAGAAGAATGGACAAATAGGAACTAAACATATATGTGTTGAAATCAGGAGATATTAGGGAAAGGAGGAATTCTGAACTACAGTTTTGTATAAAATTGTAAAAAAGAAAAAAAGAAGAAGAAATATATTTTATTTATTTGTCTAAACTTGGAGAAACGAACTGCCTTTCTTTCCACAGTGGCTCCAAATGTCTGTAAAACATATGAGAAGGAACGCTTTTATAAATTGAACATTTTGACCTTAATTCTTCAGGCCGCAAGGTGCAGCTCTATTATCTGTTAAAATAAGAGAAGACCCGCTCCCTTTTGCCATCAATTATTTTTCTGCACAATTGCTGACGTGTTGCTGTGTGTTTCTGCCTTTTCTTCCGCGTGCACGTTTTCTTTTCAGAGATCAACAAGAGCCAGAAAAAGAAAAGTTAATTCTTTCTTGACACAACCCGGTGCCTATTATGTAAATGTTTTCTTTTTTTATTTCCCCTTCTCTACACACGAGCTGGGACCCAAAAGTTGTACCAAATGGTTAATTTGATTATTGAAACCAAAGAGCCAAATGGTTCACCGTCCTCCCTCCACGCGTCTGGCAGCGAGAAAAGAAACCATCTCTGGGAATTAATCTAATAACGCTCAAAGAAACGAGAAGTCTTTTCTGATATTTCGCCGAGGCAAATACAATTATAGCTTTTAGCCATCGGTTTCTTTCACTGAAGCAGCTCTTTATTCTTGCGGTCTATAGTCCCTCCACCAGCGCCCACCAGCTATTGAAACGCCTCCGCTTTGATAGTTTCAACATCTTTTAATTCTTTCAGCTGGTTCGGCTGCAAAAGAGGCCACAGTTTGATATTTTGATTTGAGGAAAATTAAATCAAAACGCCGGAACTCTGCAGTCTGACTTATTTAAATGATGTTTTTAAAGCTTTTGCATGATGCAAACCGTGCAGACAGTCCTGCACAGGGGGGGCTGGTGGCTGCAGGTTGCATCAAACGGTGCACACAGTGATTTACAGTAACACAATGAGCCTTTAACTCACGTAAAGCGGTAGTTAATTCGTAATTATGAGGCAAATGAAGGGCTTCAACCATATGCCTTCACTTAAATAAATCAGCAAAATGCGATGTGTGCGAGACCCTAAACTCCCCTGGCAAGTGCCGGACAATAGGCGGGATGCGGGAGGAACTCCTCTCCATTTAGTGCGCACTATCGTTGCTCAGCAATATAGGAATGCGGGTCGACAGGGGGGACAAAAAGAGGAACAAAATGCCATTGTCTCTGGATAGATTGGATGGATCCACTCCCCCGAAAAGGCAAAGAAACAGAGGAGGATAAAGAGAGGGAGAGGGCGCGATGGGAGGGTCCCGCTGTCACATTTCACCTACAATGTCTCACTCCTCCGCCCGAGGAAATCCTGTGCTTATCAAAACGCTTATTAATAAGGCCGCGTGTTGCAGGGGAGGGGCGCGCGAGCAGATATAAAATTCATTTTGGGGGATGCTCTCGTGGCAATTTAGTATGATGTCTCAATTTGACAGACAGGCTGGATAAAGGTGAGGGTCGAAATTTCACCTGCAAAATGCGTTAAAAATGTTAGTAATAAGCCATAAAGGGATTTCTGCTCCGTTCCCACAATTCAACTTTTATTACAAGACAAATATGATGTTCTAGAATAAATCATAACACATTTTATATGTTGTTTCTTAATTTTAAGACTTGGAACTGAACCCGAGAAAAACATGTTAACACAAGAAAGGAGGGGAGAGGAAACATCTGACTTAAAGGTGTTCCGAGCCAGTGCGTAAAAAGCGCATCGCGTTTCCAAGTGCACAGATGGAAAGTGACATCTGGAGAAGAGGCTAAATTCAATTAGAAGCTGGTGTCTTCTCTCTGTGTCTGCAGCAAAAAAACGTGCACCACAAAAGACTTCCGTGTCAGGCTGCTTCGTGCACACTCATGTTATTATTTGAGGATGTTTGACGTTTTCACCTGATGCGTCTTTATTCTGTCTCTGGCGCACATGTGAGGACGTTGTGCGCCTTGGTGACGGTGACGGTGACGGAACAGGGATAAGGGGGAAGATGATCCTGCCTGGTCGCATTTTATCCCAGAAATAGACTGATTGCATCTTTGAGCTTATTATAAATTCAAACATTTTTATATCTGGGGTCAAACATCACAGTGTTATGAAAATAAAATGGAGAGGAAACCAAATGTATAACCTTTATCAACCCCTTATTTGGCCTATATTGAAACAAAATGATACATTTACAGGTTCATATGTTCTTCTCGTATACTGCAGGTTCTTCTGTGTGTGATATCTCCCCCTTATCTCCCACTAACTCCTCTCTTTGTCTTCCAGATGCTGCAGCCAGCTCCTGCACAGCACGGCTCGTCTCTGCTGGCCTCTCCGGCCCCTCTGAGCCTTCATCTGCGCTTCCCGAGTGACCAAGAGACCAGCCAGTGGATTAACATAAAAATCTTATTCCGGGGGATAAGATTAGGAAACATATTACCCTCAAACGCGGCCTTGGCACGAGCGCGAGCCAGGCAAGGAATCAATTACTAAATTACTCCAACCTCTAAGTCGACATTAACGCAGAGAAATGCCATCGACCGGTTCTGAAATAAGATTTCGCAAAGATGTGATCATTAAATCTCTTGCCAGTGTTCAAGAATTTGATTCATAAAATCGTCTGAAATGAGATGGAATTAAATTCTTATCGGAGCTCTTGTCATCGTTTCATCCCGCGCTGTTTAACGTTGGTCAATGGCCTTCATGAGATTTTCCCTGTAAATAAACTTAGTAATTGAATCCGCCTCTCCACGACACATTGTTTGCTTGTTATTAATTTATTGCAGGCGAGTGGAGGGGGCACGAGCGCCTGAGTCTGGCCTGGATGTTGCTGCAGATTCTCCCCGAACGTTTTGACGCACAGACACCAAACCAACGTTGTGTTTTAGACGCAGTTAAGCTGCAACATGCTGTAGAGGAGGGGGGGTATCTGAAAAATCATCTGTCATTTTTTTCTTTTTCTGGCCTCCTGCTTTTCACCCCCCAGTGGGGTCAAGGCATATTTTATTTAGCATAGTCTACTGGCAATGCCCCCCTCCCCACTCCCGCATTAGCAATTGACAATTATTAGCCTCAGCCTCATAAATCAGCTGCGTGACCCGTTATTATTGTTGAATTGAATAGCTGTTGGGGAAGTGAGGGTCAGTGTCATTAACTTGCCCCTCTCCCTCTCTGCACACCCACCCTCGGGCCCCCTGAAGGCATTTGGCCCTCTATACAAGGACCTGCTGGCTAATAATGCCGTGTGTGCGGCCCTAGAAGCTTAATCACACATGCATTAAGCGGCAGACAGCGCTCTTTTGTGCGCACGTAGGTTTACTGGAATTAAGCGATTAATGGTCATCTGAGCGGCAGGCGACAAGGCGGCGCACCGAGGATGATGGAGCGCTTTTTAATGTCAGGAAGAAAAAAAGCAGAGACTGGCCTGTTGGAGCGGAGGCGTTAAAGGAAGCAGGGAGGGAGGAGTGGGCAGCAATTACAGTAGGCCGTGTCTCCCAATCCATCATAAAACGTCAAGGTCATTGTGAATTATATTGATTATTATACAGCGCTTTGTAGCTTTATTACACCCCCCCCCTGCCCCCACATTATAATATGCAAAAGACAGAACATGTAAACACCTGCTATCAATTTCTAAAGCTGCTAATTTGTCTCGCCTCGTGCACCCCCCCTCTCTCATCTCATATTCTTTTGATGTGTTATGACTGAGCACGTGGCCTCACTTGTACATTAAACTCTGTGTTTTTGGCCCCCAGCAGCCATCTGCATAAACCATCAGGCCTCATATGAATTATTATTTCCATATAGTCAAAAGAGGCCCAACAAAGCAAGGTCTCACAACAGGACACTCTGCACAATGTTGTTTCACATAGCCAAACACAATCAATCAATAACTGAACACATCCTTAAGTGAGAGATTTGGGTGCCTTTGTCCTCATGAATAATTTGATAATATGTACCAGGACAAACATCTCTATCTGTTATTTTTTACTCCCGTTCTGCTGCGTTACCTTTGTTCCACCTGTGCGGGTGCAAAAGCTTATAATTATTGTTTAGAGCCCAATACGAGATCATCCTCACAGGTGTTTTTAGTTGTGCTGATTAGACCTCTTCTCGGCAGCTGTTATCCTGTGCAGACGTTTACTTCCTGTTAGTTGGTCGAACCTGTTATGGCAGGAAAACATACACCTGTATCCTTCTTAGGATTTGATGATATCTTGCATGTTCCAAATTGGCACCACCAAACTTCAACCTCAGCAGAAGACTATTTTTAATTCTATTTTTTTATAATTGTTGAACTTTATTTAACCATGTCAGTCTCAGTTAGATGACAAGATCTCTTCTCAGGGGAGCTTTAAGTTTAAAAATCACAATGAAACAACAAAATCTCATAAAACCCCACATACACTAGCACACAACTCATATCAGCTCAGAGTACCCTCATCAGTTGATGTCATTCCTGTAGTTTACAACATAACTCATTATAGGAAATAGTGAAGGGTCCTAAATCTTTAAAATAAGGATATAGTCAGGAGTATGAGCAGCTTGTTGTTTAACCGATAACGCCTTTAGGTTGTTTGTTCCTTACATATCCATTACATACTATAATTACACACTCATCAACATCTTAATAGTGTTTTAAATGCACAGTATGTGTAATTTCTGCAGCTAGGGGTCTCTATCAAAACAATAACAAAAGCTATAATTTGATGACATTGTGAAGTAGCGTGGGATCATGGGAGTTGTTGTCCTCGCTGTTTAACCATCAGCAATTAAGACGTGAGAGCTCACTGACTTCTTCCTCACTCTCTGACGCATCATCAGGTGTTCTTCCTGAAGACAGCCGGACAAAAGAAATGCACCTTTACCTTTAAAATATGTGCAGAATTTTAATGCCAAAATGTTGCATATTTGACATTTTAAATATATTTTAGGATAAATTAACTTTCCAAATAATTGGCTTGTTTGTGTTTTTATGCGTAGTTTTGTTTTGGTGTCAGTGTTTCGACTTAAACATCTGTTTAAAGGACAAACAGAGCCAAATCACAATATTGATTTCGCACACTTTTCACTTTTCTATACACCTTATCTTACATGTTTCTATGCAAACAATGATGTAACCAAGTTGTTGTCAAAAGTCAGTAGAAAGAGCTCAACAACAGCCACTTATGTCAATTATAGTGAACAGGTTTGCATTAGAGCAGTGGGCTTATTGTTAATGTATTTATCTCTGTACTTCCTGTTTGTTTATCAGGAGTTTGATGTAAAACATCCATCTTTGAGCACAATAATCTAACTTCATCATCTCTCTCCTCACAAGCACAAACTCTGATTAGTAAACTGTATATTGGCCACGAGGAAGTCAACTTCCCTGGATTTCATGTTCACTCTGTCACCATTACTCCTCCTCAGGACAGCCATCCATACAGACGGCAGAGGGTGATTTATATTGCCATGACCACCGTCCAATGGCGGCTCCTGTTGATCAATCAAACCTAATTTGATTGGAAGGAATCCTTAAAGAACAGCCAGATGGGAGCCATCAGAGTCAGTCTGTCCACTGCCGGCTCTGATTCACTTCCTGTTCCCAGAAGGCCGCTCTCTGGGCTCTGAAGGATGATGCTGCAGCACAGAGCTGGAAGAGATAGATTGGGTATTCCCGCTGAAATCAATATATGTGGATGGTGAGTTGGCCGGTGCACAAATTGGGTGTCCTAGAATGTTTTATAATGCTGTCACAAAATAATGCAAAGCACACAGTTTAGAGAACAGATATGTTGTTTGTTAGAGGATGTTAACATAATTTTCAGCAGCATTAGTGCTGGATAACGTTTTAGAGTGTCCAGTCAGCCAAGTGAAGCAATGGCAACATTATTAAAGGATCAGTTTGTAATATTTAAATTTCTTATTGATAAAGAATCCAATGAAAATACCTAAACCAACAATACATTTTCTCTTAATCCAAACCCTGATACATCTTTTTCCTCCATGCCATAGACCTCATGAACCTTGGCACTTGTTTTGAGTTGATCCTGCGTGCGTTTTCTTGCTGCTGTTAAAGTGATAATCTCGAAGATCTCAGTTTCATTCTCTTTGGCGGCACCGATTGTGATAAACAGTAATTGCAGGAGCAAACTTCCCAGATATCCAGACAGTGCTGCATGTGTGACGTCCACGGTTGGCTCCGGTTGTAACTCCTGATTTTCCTGGCTGACAGTCACTTTCCTTTTCAGACTGTTTGCTTCATCTGAGCATCAAGTTTGTTTCTTTTTCTTTGGATTTTCACTTATTTTTGAAGTTGTATCTGTAGTCATCCATCTTTTCTTTATTTGTTCAACCTTGGAGATTACTGTTTACTCGCATCACTTGCAGAGAGCAGAAAAGCAGCTGCTTAGCTCCGCCTACCCTCTCTGGCAGACCAACCACTGCTGGCTGATGGAAAACGTGTCATTAACTGGGCGCCGCTTGTGATTTTTTCCGCGAAAGTCGCCACAGACACCCAGTCTGTAATGCAAATGGAAAGGCTTTCATCAGTGGGCCATAGGCTCAATCACCATTGTGTTACCTCATTCGGCGATAGATAGAAACTTAACAGACATTTATTTAAATGAAAATCTTATCTTAAAAGATTATTACTTTAATACTTTCAAGTTTAGTCTGCTACCAAAGACAATCCCCAAACTTGTTTGCTTATGTATAAGTATGTTGTATGCGACTCAGACTATTATTTTATTTTACATGAGATTTATAAGATTAATTAAAAAACAACAACATAGAATAACACCCGCCTTATCGTTTTAAAGTGGTTTGCAGCAGCAAAGCTCTCTAAACATCCCTCTTGTTATCAGTACACTGAGTTTCTATTCTATCTCTTCTATTTCTATACCCTGAATCTCTCCTCCTCTGCCTCCCCTGTTGAAGCTTGACGTGACAAATAGCTGGATCTGCACTTTTCTGCATCAAAACCAACATGCCCCTCATCATCGCTGTGTGCAAATTCAATCAGAACACACCCAGAATCCCCCGGCTGCCCGATGATGAATTGGCATATTAGGGACGATGTTTATGCATCAGGCCGGCACTCTCTCGGCAAATGACAGTAAATTGCTCCTCAGACAAATCTCTGGTCTGGGATTCCACTGACTGCGGATGAATTGAAGCCTCCTCGTGGATCCCATGGGTTCCAGGAAACCTTGTCAAAGAGAGATGTTGATGACTCGTGCTTAATCAGCTGGGATTTGCAGATACTTTTCTGTGCTCATTTGGCAAAAGCAAAGGTGAGCCTAAACAAAACCAAACTACAGCAGGTCTTTTAAGTGCTACCATCAGTGATTTAAATAAAGATGGAGGTAAAGCTACTCTGAAAACAACCACCTTTCATCTTCAGAGTATTATGTGCATGTATTTTAATTCATGTTGGTGTATTTGGTAAATGTGAATATGGCGTCCAGCAAACCAAAATGCGTATAAGAACTTCAGGAAGAACATTGATTTGCCCTTAAAGGTGCTAATTTTCAATAAAACCATTATAAAAAACACACATGGGTGTTATGGGAGCGGCACTTTGCTCACTCTGTGAAGATGCTAACAAGCTACCTGTTCATCGGCCAAAGCAGTGGCTAGACATGAAGACTGACAGACCTGCATCACATTAGTTTTACACCTTTGCATCGTGCATTTAGCAACATAATTTATTGTTGGCTTAAAGAATAGATAAAATAGAATATTCTTTATTATATAAGTTATTAACATGTTAGCACACTAGCGTCAGAAAGTCTTTTTCTATTTTGCTTGCTAGCTAATCTTAGCCGGTAAGCAAGTTAAGGTTAGCTAGCTAGCTGTAATGTAGCTAAACGTATTATACGTGGATCTGGCATTGGTTGCTTTGTAACGTTAGCTGATTGTTATTTACAAACTAGTTAGATCATCCCCTGGAGTTTGGATAACTTAGATAAAATGAAATGAAATGAAATTATTCAACACAGTATTTTGTTTGCTAGCTAGCAAGTCATCTGTGCTAGCAAACAAGCTAATGTTGGCTAATAAAACGAAATAACAGCCCTGCTGATGTTGACCCTAGTTTTCCTCCTTCAGTTTCCTGTTTGCACACAGGCTTGACTTGATGAAACATTTTGTGCTGAGTGTTTGACTTTGTTGTGGTTGGAGCTGTTTGTTGATGTTAGCTCGTCTCTTACACAGTTTTCACCAGGTTAGCACTGTAGTGGAGCTGAAGAGAGGTTAGACAAAATAAAATCAAATAAAGATCTCATTATTTAAAGTCACATCACAACCAGTGCACACCTCGGCGATTTAAAGTGATTAATACGTGTGAATTCCTTTACATAGTGCCACTAAATTACTGTAACTGTAAATGCAGCTTGAAATACACTCAGGAAAATGTAACGTCACATTGATGGAGTGAGTTTATGAAGTTGAACTTGGCTGTTCATATAGCTTTTATATGAATTAACGTCAGTGTTAGCTGGCCTGGCTCAGCCTGGTCCGGGTCCAGATTGAAGCCACAGAATGAAAACCAATAGCCCAGGGCTGATATAGAGTATCAGTGAGAAGACGGAGGGAACCGTAAGAGGAGCAATAAAGCTAATGTGATCAAAGAAAATGGCTCTCTGAATAGAGGTGGGATGAAAGCCATACCCCTGAAATCTGGGTTTGCAGGCCCTGGCCGAGGTGACAGCATGATGAAGTTTCTATTGGATTTCCTGAGAGTGGAGGCAAAGTAGCTCTTAAGCAACACAGCTCACGTGTAGGATGTGAAATTGATAGGCAGTAAGTGTTCATTGTTGGTCGGCCTCTTTAAAAACATCACAGAGTTGCAAAAATGTGACTTCTACTTTGATTCAATCCATTCATGATTGTAGCATTTCATGTTGTACGGCCGTCAAACCAGAAATCTAATTATTGGTAGTGACAGTTGAGAATTAGTGTTAGCAGAAGGGTTATAAACTACCTGCGTTTATTCTACTTAATGTTAAAATATGTACAGATAGTTTGTGGTCATGCCACTTGATCAAAACAACAGAAATGTGTGAGCAAATTGGCTCAAAAGATGCCAAAGCTTACTTTCAAAGTACGTAAAGTTAGAGAACATGAACTTCATGGAGTCTTTTTATCATCGAAAGGTTACCAGTAAATCAGAGAGAAATCTGGGTATATATACGTACGTAAATAGATGTATCAATAAATGTGCCTGCATGTAACTTTCCCCTAAATTCACATATCGTAATTTTTACATCCATTTTAGATTGTTAGTTTGTGAGATTTACATCTAGGCTCGATGTTCCCCATGCTTCAAGTCTTTCTGTGAAGCTAATCACTTCCTAGCGCAAGCTTCATACTTAAAGCCCCCCTCCAGTGAAAATCAAGTGTTTAACCTTGCAAACATCTCCATGTGGTGTTCTTCATGTGCTACAAGACATATCAGGGACAACATCAGCAGTCATCACCATGGCTGGGCCTGTCTGCTTTTAAACTGCAGTGTACCAAGGACAGGCTGAACAACATGTTTTCAGATTGGCAGGTTTGAGACGTCACAAACCTAAGGAGCCAATCCTGTAAAAGGATGGGGTGACGCAAATGATGCAAATCATTATGTGCAACCTATGGCAACCATTACAGTGATGTGCGAGCCAGCTGTAAGCGTCATCGTCATTTTTGCAAATTCTACTGACTACTAACGTTAATGTTACTACTACTAATTACTACATTTCAGGCTAGCAAAGTTTCAACAAGTTGCCGCTAAACGATGGCAGAGACGTGTTTTGTTTTCACGACAGAGCGGGCGGTTGGGAATTTGCATAGTGGGCGGGGCCTATGCTTTGGGAGGATTTTTACAAGGTAATTAAACATATTTTGCAGAAGAAACATATCACACACAATTTATTATTTCAAACAGAACATTTTATATGTCTTAAAACATGACTGGAGCTGGTCTGTAATCTGTAACACTGATATGATTGTCGTTTACGCTTTTAATCTAAATCTCTGGTAAGAAAGTGAATACATTATATCCTAAATTGTGGACGTATTTCTTTTAAATGTGATGTGTAAAGTGTTCAGTGATCACACAAGTAG
This sequence comes from Semicossyphus pulcher, assembly GCF_022749685.1. Taxonomy (NCBI): domain Eukaryota; kingdom Metazoa; phylum Chordata; class Actinopteri; order Labriformes; family Labridae; genus Semicossyphus; species Semicossyphus pulcher. The sequence continues at coordinate 8,515,785 of NW_027211693.1, forward strand.
AAATTTTGACCTGTATGTGGCACAAGATGAAAAGTAATCTCAGAGGTCATGGCCTTAAATTACAATTAATCCAATAACTCTCAGTGCCATACCGAGAGCCATTTCCTGGAGTGGCTCATCCTTCTTTGCTGGTTCTGGTTACACAATTTAGAGAAATTCACATAACTACAAGTTACCAGGTTGTTTCATGTTGTGACTGGGTTAGTTTAACTTAGATGAACCCAGTTTAATGGGCTATTGTAATATTGTAGCAAGACAACATCTGATATATGGTTGATGATAACCCAATATGCAGCACACACAGTATTTTTTTTCTCATCATTTATGAAACTATCTGTGCATCTTTACTGGAATAACATCAGATAAAGTCGAGACTAATATTCCGTCAGGTGTTTTCATAAGGTATGGCCGAATGTGAATCGCCCAAACACAACACAACTTTGAGCTTCTCGGTACCTCTTGATTCTTGTTTGGATGTTTTACCATCAAATCAATAAACTAATAAGGCAACAGCCATTATCATTTAGGGTAACTAGTATTTACTAACTATTGGCAGCATGTTGAACCCGAAGGCAACAAGCGGGGTGTGTCGAGCGCTTGTTTAGCTTCCATTCAAAAGCAATCACAAAATGCCCACCAGTTTGCAACCAGCGTTCGACCGCCCTCTCCTTCCCCGGGCTGTGTTTGCAGGTTTGCATCTGAATCAGGGGGCTGGCGGGGGCCCGAGCGCTCGGCCACGTGGACCAGATTGATGTCATTGTCTCGGCACACTGACCTTTGCTGTAATACCCACGGCAGACATCACAAACTCTCACATCAATTTAGCCCAATTGGATGTGGCATGTCTTGGCTAACTCAATTTGTGGAGAAATGCACCTGTCTCTGCCTTCCCTCCCTATAGATTTAGTCGAGGGGAGGGGGTGGTGCAGGGAAGAGAAAGGGAGAGTGAGGGAGGGGTTTTGGAGTGGAGTTGGCTGCTGATACACCACTACCCTCCCCCCTCTTCCTCACCCCCCAAAAACACTCACCCACATGCATATAAACACCACACACCCACTTCTCCCTCGTTCTCTTTCTCTCAGCTCTTTTCCCTCGGCCTTACTTTGCAGATGTAGCTCTTCTGCAGCAGCACACACCCCGAACACTCTGCATGTGTGTGTGTGTTTGTCTGTGTGTGTGTGTGTGTGTGTGTGTGTGTGTGTGTGTGTGTGTGTGTGTGTGTGTGTGTGTGTGTGTGTGTGTGTGTGTGTGTGTGTGTGTGTGTGTGTGTGTTTTCCAAGGTCTGGGCAGAGCGTCTGGGAGGAGCAGAAGGAGAGCCATTAGCCCGGCGGTAATCAGATTAGAGCGACGTTAAAGGGGGATGTGAATTTAAACAGCCAGCAGAGAGAAGAAGAGGAAAAGTTGGAGGTGTTATTAAGGTTGTTCATTACTCATGTGCTCTCAGTGTGTGTGTGTGTGTGTGTGTGTGTGTGTGTGTGTGTGTGTGTGTGTGTGTGTGTGTGTAGCATATGCTGTATGGTGGGCAAGGTCACATTTCTGCAACATATGTGTGCAGATACAGTACATAGGATTGTGTGGCTTTACGATATGTATGCATTATAGTTAGCTCACCTGCATGTGTGTGTGTGTGTGTTTGTTTTTGTGTGTGTGTGTTTGTTTAATGCAGAGCCGGCGAGCTGTCAGAGATGAATAATACGTGTTGGGATCTGAGCATTAGGTAATGAGCAGCGTGCTGCGAGGTGAGGCAGAAGCCCTCCATCTGCACTCACACTGTCTACTCGTGAACACACACCTTTGTCGTACTATCCTTATGAGGACTTTTGTTTGTTCTTTCATCAACAATATTTTAATGAGTCCAAATTTAAAGCCACACTTTAACAGTTAGTCAATTAAATAAGATTAGTTGTTTATAATACAAAATCCACAGGTAATAATCTCACATCTTCAAAGCTCTGTGCTGCTTTTTAGCCCCCTTTAGAGAAATGTTTTGGATATACTGCATGTTTACTCTACAGCTCAGTCTTAGTACTCCCTTTAACTTTGTTTTAGCAGAAAAGCTCTTACTGAAGCCAAAGATATATTTGCTTTTAACAATGCATTCCCTGCATCTCTTTGGAGTGTCGGCTGTGCATGTTCTCAAAAATTGTGCATACGCAAGATGCAGTATGCACATGAACAGTTGGGCAGTGTAGAGGCAAAGGGGATGTAACCTGGTCAACACAGCAGCAGGGACAACAATCGCAGAAAGTTTTAAACCCACACTGATAGACCAAGCGAGCAATTATCCACATCTGTACGAGGTGTCATTGCCACTGCACAGCAACAAACATGTCTGTCAAAACATCTGGAGACAGATTAGTTACATTTTGGTCGACATGGAAACAAGTCTGGGATCGTTACGTCCGTGCATGGGGGGACATGTTGCAGAAACGGAGTGGGGACGGTGCTGACGGGGTGTTCTGTCCACTGAACACACAAAATCTGACGGTTTTTCTGCTGTGATCTCAGAATTAACAGTAACCTCCTTGAGTGTCGCCATGTCTGTTGTTAACATCCCGCACATACAGTTGTTAGTTTGGCCTCAGCTCTCTGGTGTGCCTCTACAGGTATCCTCCAGTTACAAATGAAGTGCATAGCCAAGTATGTGAACAATTACGTTCATGATGCAGATGGTTGTGTATGTGAACACGAAGTTATAAAGCAGGTATATCTCCAGCTTTATGCTACCTGCCCTTCACCATATGGTTTGTATATAAAGTTAGCATTTAGCAGCTAAAGAGCCAGGTATTTTCTGAGGAGTAGAGAACACAAAATAGCTGCTGGTCCTATAAGTAATAAATAAATGTTTACCTATTATCCCTACGAATGACATCCATCTTTGACAATTTTGCACAAGGCAAATGCTTCGAGTCAGTGCAGGAAGTTCTGTTTCCTTTTGCAGAGAATGCTACAGAGAGCTTTTACAAGACCTTTTTTATTACACTAAACATAACATTTCACAAATTTGTGCTAATTGCAATAATCACACCTTAATCACAGTTTATTTGCATTAGTTAAAAATGTCCCTTACTTCAAATGTTCAAGTTATTTCCATGCAGAGTGCCAAGGCTAACTATTTGATGTAGCGTGCCAAACAACTTCACAAGCTTACATGGTACATGATACATGTTAAGGCAAGAACCTAACTTAAAAACCTTTCGCTTAGCATTGTCCAATATCTAGTGAAAAAGTGTAGTCCAAATGCATGTATATTATAGCCCCAAATTACAGGCAAAAATCCTAAATGCCATACCATTACAACAACAAAAATGGTTGCAATAAAATAGCAACCTTCTTGTCTTGGGCTTACTCCCTTAAACGTTTCCCCTATCTGCTCCAAAAGGTCTTAACATGACAAAAGAAAGTGTCTGTCAGCTTATTGTGGAGCTCTTAAAAAATTTCAGCCACAATCAGAGAGAGACAGAAACACATTTATTTCACTAAAACATTTTCCTGTCCTTGCAGCAGAAGGTCTTCATGTAAAGGATGTAACATTGTAGTACTAGACCTTTAAATCCTCCATGCATGAGCGAGCGCGCCCCCACAAGCGGATGTTGTGATAACATTTGCAGGCTTTATGGATTTTCCCTGCAGTGGTATTGACAGGCGAGTCAATAAGCCGGCAGGGTAAAGACAAACCCAACCTTACTATTCACTTAACATTGACTTTAGCTGAATCTCCTGGACAACCCAGTGAAAAGAGCTCAGCTCTGTCAAAACACCAGAATGTCAAAATGTTAGTGATGGTCATGTGATGAGAGTCGAAACATTTAACATTTCAACTTGGATGATAGTGTGGATGTTACACAGGACAGAAACATGACCGGCTTTTTGTTTTATTTGATCTATGCTCATCCACCGAGCCATTTATACTCTTTAAGGAAGCCTTTCCTTTCAGTGTGGTGATATAACTAATCTATAACACACAATGAGACTTCCTGACGAATGAAAATCTGGAGGAAATAATGTGGCATCCCCTCTCTTCTGTCATTTTAAATTAAGTGCTTGTCTGTCTGAATCCTACTTGATGCTGTGATGGCCATGTGTGCAAAGATGAGAAAGCATGCAGGATTTGAATTCCTCTCCCAACCTTTGTTTTAGTTTCTCGGCTCAACTACGTCTGTCAGTGTTCATGTAAACTGCAGAGTGCAACATGCCTTTGAGCAGAGGCCTGACCAAAGGTGTGGGTCGTTATCCAATCTTTATGATGGACGCCTTTGAGTAGTAGTCATGTGTCAGAAGATGTCGTTTCTCTGTTATTTTGCCTTTACATGTTCTGCTTTGCATTAAATCCTTGCCAGCAAGTGAAGCCAAGCAGCTGTGTTCTCACAATTTAACAACATGCACACCAAGCATATTGTGTAGCTATACCATTATCATAAGTGTCTAAAATCTGACTTTATGTACCCCAAACTTCAACTTCAAATCATAAATGATCTACTTGATATTACAACATGAATTTTGTGTCTCTTTATGCCTGTTTCTGTTGAGATTCTAGGTGTTAAAGATCAGCTCCAGTCTTGTTTTCAGAGATATAAAATGTTCTGCTTGCTCTGTTTCTTTCTGCAAAATACGGTTAATTACTTTGTAAAAATCCTCGCAAGGCGTGTCCTTCTCCTCCCTCATTAAAAATTCCTGAATCTGCATAGTCCCGCCCACTATGCAAATTTCCAACCGCGAACTCCGTCACAACATCAAAACACGTCTCTGCCATCGTTTAGTGGCAACTTGTTGAAACTTAGCTAGCTTAAAATGTAGTAATCAGTAGTAGTAACGTTAGTAAGTTCCCAAAAATTACGATGACGGTTACAGCTGGCTCGTGCATCGCTGAAGTGGTCGCCATAGGTTACACATAATGATATGCATAGCATCGCCCCGTCCAGTAACGGGATTGGCTCCTTAGGTTTGTGACGTCTCAAACCTGCCAATCTGAAAACGTGTTGTTCAGCCTGTCCTTGGTACACTGCAGTTTAAAAGCAGACAGGCCCAGCCATGGAGACGACTGCTGATGTTGTCCCTGATATGTCTTGTAGCACATGAAGAACACCACATGGAGATGTTTACAAGGTTAAACACTTGATTTTCACTGGAGGGGGGCTTTAAGTAGTGGCATTGGAAGTCCCTCCAGATGTCCTCCAGCAGAAGTCGTGCAATCGATAAATGTTTTAAAATAGAGCATATGGAGTACATAATGTACAAGTAGTAGAATAAGTACACAATGCTGTGAACATTTGCTTCCATTTCTCCTGCATGAAACATAAATCATCAGTCAGTCACAACTGGAATCCACTTTAACTAAACTTACTATCTATAACTGAGAAACTTGAAGCAGCCGTGTTTAAAGCCTACAGAGGGAGAGAGTTTATTGTTTAAACTGAATGCACCAAGTTCATTCTCCATTCCAAGTCATGTCATAGAATGTCACAAGGCATTCTGGGAAATGTAGGAAATTAAGCAAAGAAAGCTTAGGAAAGTGAGTTACAACCCTTAATTGTTAAATTGAATATACTTCATAAGACCTGACAGTCTCAGGGCAGATATTTATGTTTATGAACACCTGAACATAAAACAAACGCACGTTATAAACACACACACACACACACACACACACACACACACACACACACAGTCACACATACAAACATGTTTCTCCCCCTCCTTTTCCCAGCCAGAGGTCCAGTCAGTGACCTGTTACAGCCAGGCTGCACAGAGTGACCCCCACTGCCCCCTCACACCACCACAACCACCCGTCTCTTTGCCCCACTCCCCACCCGAATGCTGAGGCATCACTGCTCCTGAGCACACAGTCCTGTAGCACCCCCTGACCCCGCGCTGTCCCCCATTATAGAGCAGTCAGAAAGCTTTTAGGGGCTCCGGTAACGCTGAAAGATTGATGGCGTAAAATGGGGTGGAGGAGGGGGGAAGAGCAGGTGGTTAAGAAGAGAATGTCCTGCTTAATGGGTTGCCAGGAATGTAATTCAATAATTATGAAAAGTGACTCAGGAGAGCTGGCTGGATGGATGGATGGCCGGACCGTCGAGCACTGAGGGAGGCAGCAGAGAGGCAGCGGGGCCTGTGAGCATCCTCTTCCTCTTCTTCCTGTCTGGGCGGAAACAGGTGAGCAGATTTCTCCTTCAATAACTCAGCCTTCATTTGGAAGAACCATAATTAATAATTATAGAAACACTAAGAGCCAAATTCACCTGCTTTAACCTGCTGTCCTTAGAAAATGTTTGACTGATGAGGTGTGTCTTATTTGTCCAAGTGAGTATTAACATCTCGCAGTGATTTGAGGACACTGGGTCACATGACATGGAAGCTATTGAAAAAAAAAACGTAATATTTTATCTACAAATATTAATCTAAAACAGCGGGCTCAGACTCAATCAGAGAGGGGGCGAAATTAAAAACTGGGTCTAAGACGAGGACATAAATAAACAACAGACATAAATAAACCACATTTTCATCAGAGGTATTATGACAAATTAGTCATACAGAAACATTACTGGTCCAAAGACATGTTAAACTTTTAGATTAGATTCTATAAATTAAAGCTCCTGTGAGGAACTGTCGGTTTGTGTTGATTTTGGCGCCACCTGTGGACAAAGCCGTACCTCTTATCTCTTTGATGATTTTGTCTTGTACAAAGCATAAGTGGTGGGTTTTTGGCTTTTCATGCCTTTATTTTAGAGAGAGGACGGTGGATGGTGGCAGAGAGAGTGGGGGTGACACGCGACAGGGGGCCGAGGATGGGAGTTGAGCCCGGGGCAGCCGCATCGAGGACTATAGCCTCTGTACGTGGTCGCCGATTTAACCTCTGAGCTAAACCGGCGTCCTCATCCTGCTTTCTTTAACAGTCATATGAATCATTCACTTTAAATTACTGTCCTGCAAAAGGTAAACAAAGGCAGCGTGCAGTTAATCGCTTCATCTGACAGAAATGATCAATCCTGTCACTGATGGTCTGGTTCACTTTTGTAGGTCATATAGAATCATCAGAATTAATTTCAATCTGTTTCATAACCAGCGAAAAACTCCTCACAGGGGCTTTAAAGGTACAATTTTGAATATTTCAGGTTTGAGCTCTTGAGTGCCACCCACTGGCGATAATTAATAGACATAGAAGCACACTTCCCAGTTTAACCAGATGTCTACAGCTGTCACGGTTGTAATTCTTGATTTTCCTGTCTGACGGTCGCTTTCCTTTTCAGACTGTTTGCTTCATCTGAGCGTCGAGTTTGTTTCTTTTTCTTTGGATTTTCACTTATTGTTGAAGTTGTATCTGTAGTCATCCATCTTGTCTTTGTTTGTTCAGCCATAGTAGATTACTGTTTACTCGCAACACTTGCAGAGACCGGAAAAGCAGCCGCTTAGCTCCGCCTACCCTCTCTGGCAGACCAACCACTGCTGGGTGATGGAAAACACGCCACTAACTGGGCGCCGCTTGTGATTTTCTCGGCGAAAGCCTTCACAGACACCCAGTCTGTAACACTGCAAATGCAAAGGCTTTCATCAGCGGGCTATAGGCTCAATCATTGTGTTATCTCATTTGATAGATAGTGACTGAACAGACATTTATTTAAATAAAAAAGTTTGAGATTATACATTTAACAGCTTTAATCCAATGTAATGAAGTAAGTGTTAATATCTGACAGTAGTTAGAGGACACTGGGTCACATGACATGGAAGCTACTGAAAACAAACTATAAGTGTTTCTATAATTAGATGAAAACTTGATGCAACTTAAAAAGGTTAAGGTAATCAGTTTCCTCAATTGAAACGAGTCGACACAGGAGAGTTTTAATTTGAGATAAGCTACTTAACTAAGTTCATCGTACTTAATTGATTAGTTCAAAATAATAATCATTTTAATTTCTATACACTGTAAGGAAAGTGTGCTGTTGACGTACCTTGACAGTAAATATAAGATTTTGGTTTCCTCAGCTGGTTTGAGTTGAACTAACTGATCAGGTTTTACAGTGTACTTGTAGACATTAAGTGCTCACATCTTTAAAAAAGTTCAGCTTACTCAAATAACGTTCTTATACTTTTCCCACGGTAATCGGTTTCCTAGTTTTGTTGAAGTAAACTTAACTTGTTAGACTTTACAGTGAATACAAACAGACTTTTTTGCTTTGCTATTCAATCTTTTTCCAATCTTTTTCCTTCAATGAGCCGCACACAGTTTGTAGTTTAGGTGTCAAACTGCAACATTTCCACACAAGAAAAGAAACCAAAGTTTGCAGTGAACTTTTACTAGCCAGTCACACATGATTAAAGCAAAGTACTTAAAAGCAGTACTGTTCCTCATGCAATTGTGGAAAATGTATGTATATTTAAACTTTTATTGTCCATAATATCATACAAAGAATCCCGGCTGCTCTGTTGCTGTCTGAAATCACATTTCTGTAGCTGTCCATGTTTACTGTCTCAGTCTGCAGATTTAATTAAAGGTATTGGTTTGCCTCAAACTGCGTGTGTCATCAATTTTGCAGCAGACCAGATGCAAAACTCTGCAGACCTGCTGCATTGCTGCGAAGCCTGTGAGTATAATTTCACTTTTTTTATTTTGGGATGTCAGAATCATTTACGCTGCAAAAGAAAACACAAGAGCCAAATTTTATATCGTTTTTATGTTTTGTGCAGCTGATGTTGTGTTTAGTTTAAGAGTGGAAACAGGAGAATGTCAACTTTTCTAATTGTAATATTGTTTTTGTTCTTGAGTTTAAAAGTTTGTCGGAGCAAGTAAAGTAACTTCCAGACAAACACTCACAGAGGAAATTGGCTTTATTTTCTCCCAGAAGATGCTATTTTTGCTTTACTTTCATACTTTGCAACAGTGTTTTTATGCACGTCCAAAATTGTAATGCTCCCAGTTTACTTACAGGATTTAACAGCCGCACAATAAAGTCTCTTCCGTGCAGGAGCCAGCAGTATTTTGATGTGATTTACACACTGTAGCATATACATCTGACCCCAGCATGTCAATAAATCCTTTTTCCAGTTGCTGAAAGTCTTCCCATCAACTCTTCCTCATCTTTCATCCCTTCCATCCTCCCTCGCTCCACCCAGGGTCTACTTTTGCTCTGTGTCTTCTTACTTTCGCTCTCGGAGATGTATTGATAATTTCCAGCAAAAATACGATTTCAGTTTATTCTACAGAGCAAAAAATCTAATAGCTGAGGCCTCAATTGGATTGTGTTTTACCGGAGTGGAGAACAATAAACAGGGAGGAGGGCTCCGCTGCAGACGTTCACCACGAGATTATTGTTCAAAAGAGATCTGATACGATTACAGGAAGCAATAGATGATAATTACATCAGAACATGACTTTTCCTCAGCGAACACTTATATTCATCTGGGTTATGCATCGGCCCAAAACTGAAATGTGGCAATGCATGAGCTGACATGGTCTGCTGTAGTGCCGGAGACTGTGGGAGGAGGGGGCACGGAGGCGGTGTTCGCAGTCATCACAGGGTCACGAGTCTGTTTGTGAAGTTTGGTGGGCTGGTTTATCCAAAGTCGGACGCTGTGGCATCACACTGGATATTTAATAGATGGCAGAAGTACTTTATGTACATAAGTTTACCTGATTATCTATTAATCCATAAATCAATCTGCAATTTGTAAGGAACAAGCAGCAAACATTTCAGTTTTTACTACTTTACTTTTGCTCCGATAAAGGAAGCGACCTTTTAATGAAATATTTTAGACCAAAGAATAAATCAAGAATATAAAAGTCACATTAATCAGTAATGAAAGTTATTTTTAGTTGCAGACCTTTGTATTTATAGAAGTGGTGTAAAATATATCGCAAACTAGAAACTTTTACTTTGACAGAATCACAGTTAGAGATTTTAAAGTTTTACTATAAAAGATTCAAAAACTAACCATGACAGTCCACATTAAAGTTGGGTTTAAAGGCCAAATGTGACCATGTCTTTGACATCATCAAGTGAAGAGTTTGAGATCAGAATTTAAAATCTGCATTTTGTATCTCTTGACCAATCATTGTTCAAAATATCAGCCAGTTTACTAACTGATGTAAACAAACATTTTTCACCATCCTCGAACATTACAGACTGAATTAGTTATTTAGTTAATAAGTGACATTAATAAAAGTAGATTCAACATACATGCACTTAAGTTAAATATCACAAAACAACTTTTAAAAAAAGTACACATGTATCAGGAAAACATTTAAAGTTTCAAAAGCAAAACTGCATATAAGTCAAAATGCAGGTAAAATCATCTGCTGCAGTAAAAATATCTTAGTTATAATGCAAAAAGTTTACATAGATTAACATGTATATTAACAATAGAGAAGCCCACACAGACATTAAAGAGTCAAGGTGGTAGTGAAGATTTATAATATAGATGAGATAAGTAATTTGTTGGAATCATTATACACAACTATTTTTAGCCTGGAATACACCAAACATATACGACAATATGTTCATGAAGCACGGAGGATAATCGAGTTTTGAAAGATAAATACAAAACTGCTCTCGTGAAGAGAAACTGGTCAGTGACTCTGATCCCTGCTCTTATATTCCACCTGCAGGCCTCGTGTCTCTGTGTCTCTCACTGTAGAGCCGCTCATTCTGTAAGTCGGCCACACAGTCGCTGAAGAACAAAAACCTGTGGAGAAAAAAAGCAAAACAAACAGAAAACACAACACAGTGGGAGTAATGAGGCTCGCAGTTTGCCAGTCGGCTGTTTGGTAAAGAACGAGCGGTGGTGAGCGCCAGGCGGTGAAAGATGGCCGCTTTTACAAGGCGAGACAATGCAAAAGAAAAATAACAAAACTGGCCAACTTTGATGGCCCCTGAATATATTGGGCACTCTGCCTCTGCTGTGTGTGTGTGTGTGTGTGTGTGTGTGTGTGCGCGCCTGCAGCAGCGGGTGGGGGGCAGAAGGGTTAAGTAGGATAGAAGGCACCCATACTTCAGATTGGCAGCAAGCTGCCGCAAGGATAATCTAATCAGGGGATGCAATTCAATTAGCCGAGGGTCTCTGGGGCCACGGAGCCCGGCAGCCGGTGGCAGCGCTGCGACCGAGGGGGCCGCTGCCTCTACAGCCTGACACCCCGACGCTGCCTCCGCCGGGGCCCTGCCCGCTCCGCATGAATGCAGATGAAATTTGAAATATGAAAATCTCCAATAATTTATGGAAGTTGTCAGGAACACAGAGCCAAGCTGCTGCTGCTGCTGCAGGCTGGGGGAGACAGAGGGGGGAGGAGGGGGAGAGAGGGAGAAGAGGGTGTTATTTTTCTATGGAGGGAAAATTGTCTTACAGCTGCTGCTGCTGCTGCTGTGTGAATGTTGCCTTTATAACACATTTTACAGCGTGCAGTATCAGTGATGTGATGAGAAAAACATCCAGGTTATTATCATTTTGGTGTTTTTCATTTTCACTGTATATTGTTAATGTGTTTCTGGACCTTTAAGAACATTTAAAATCTAGTTAAACAACATCCAGGATCATTTACAGAAAGACTATTTTAAAAAACAATCAAAGGCAAAGCTTAAGTTTCGTGTCATGGTTCTTGTTTGACATCAGAGATCTCTAATGTGATGCACCAGAGCAAACAGCTTTAATTGCTCACGACTTAACAATCAAACAGTAACTGGCATCATCGTTATGGTTAAGTCTGATGGCCGGCTCCTTACCTGTGCTTTAAACTGTAAAAATAATCTTACTTTTGTCTATCAATTAGCCCCACATTCAGCCGGTTCATTCAGAACACCTAATTCAACACAGCAGGCCTGCAATATCACTAAGTTCTGTGTCCATTTATATCAATGAGAGAAGACTAAATAAATCAACACCTGTATAGAAAAATCTATGTATGAAGCGCCAACAGCACCATAAGTCACAGCTCCCTCTAAAACACTTTAAACAAACACTCATAATTGATATATTTTTCACAGGACTCTTGTTTAAAGTCGAGCCTAAACGGCATTTCGAGAGTATCTAGCTTCCGTATCGTGACGTATTTCCGAGTGAAACAGGAAGTGCAGGCGGGACATATCATTAGAAGGGATATGATTTGATCGTTGAGAAGTGGGCGTAGACAGATGTTCTCCACAGCACAGTAGCTAGCTAACTGACCGAGCCTTCTTGGTGCTCTGCGGCTAAATGTTGCAGATCGATTGGTTGAAATTGTTTGGTGCTAGCTTACGTAAGCACACGGGAAATTTAGTTTTACCGGAAGAAAAAATGATCGGATTTTGATATAAGAATACAAAGAAATGGATTTTCTGTATTTTTTTTAGCTTATATTGTCAAATAGATGCACAATATTACCGGGGATGTGATCTAAAAGGATTAAAATGACATTTTTCATTTCACCTCGACTTTAAGACTGCACCAATTTTAGCTAACATGTATTATGACACGTTTGTTCAAAGTCATGTGACTGAGTTTAAAGCTCTGCCCTTTCATCTTGAAATGGTCAACAATGATTTCTTTCTGGTTTGATTAAGTTACTTAATGCTTGTTAATGACCTCTCTAAATGGGTACGTTTATTATATAACACATAGAATTTAACCCACACCATTATTTTTTTAGCTAACTTAATAAAGTAGTGTTGCTGAGACCGTATGACACCATTAACCTGACTCAGGTCAGCTGACTGTTTTCCTTTCCTGTATGTTTGAAACAACAAACTAAAATGTGTGTGATGCTCAAGGAGGTTGGATAACGACCAAGCCTCCCTCTTCGACTTGTTGTCAGTGGAGACGTGTTGACATGAGAGGCTGCTATCGTATTTATTTCTTCACACTAATGAGAAATCGGCCATGCTGTGGGAATAATTCCAATTTTTTAGACTCTTTAAGAGTTTATTAGAAATGTGTGTCAAACTCGACAGAATAAGGCTCATTGTGGAACCCTTTTTATTCAAAACAAGTTACAAATTTTCTCTCTACATGAGAAATATTTCATCTTTTAAACAGAAAATAAGACTTTAAAAGCTGCTTATATTGATTATTTTTGCAGTATACATTTTATATGTATATTTATATGTTTGTATATTTTGCCTATGTTGCCTCGTATTTCTCAAATATCCTTATTTCTATTTGTATTGTTTAATTACTGCATCCTTTTTTTGTTGATATTTGATATGTCTCTTATATCTAATATTAACACTTTTCATTGGAGCATCCCAGCATAAGAATTTCACACAGTTGTACTTGTATAACCGGAGTGACATCTTGAATCTTACATCCTGGTGATGAACCTTCATTAAATGCATCAGTCCTTAGCTTACCCTGTAGACACAGACTTTACTCCTCCTCTGTGTCACAGAGCTGTGACATGCACCTCCTCAGAGGGAAAGAAGCTGATGAGAGCTGGAGTGGTGGGGGAGGGAGGGAGGGAGGAGGGTGAGACAGGATGAGATAGAAGATGGAGGGAGAAACCAAAGAGAGAGGGAGAAGCTCTTAGACAGATTATTGCTCATTAGACGCTGCCTTGCACTGTACCATTATGTCAGGAGGAATCCTTTTTCATTTGCACAAATTTGCCTGGAATTTTTCTTATTTAGCTCGGCCTCCATTATCAGAGCCTGAAATCAGATTAGCCTATGATTATTCTCCGGCTCGCCTGCCAACGTTTCCCCATGCGGCCAACGCCGGTGGCTTGGATTGGTCTTGGCCTTTTGTTAACCTCTGCCCACCGACAACGCACACAACAACGGGCCGATATGAAATCATTCAGTGCTGGATGATGGCTGCAGCCTCAGAGCACACGCGCGATTAGATTTGTCCTGATGCACATAAACACATGATTTCCATGTCAGTCATGAAGGGAACATCACAAATCAGATCCACTTCAAAGGCATTAATCTTGATGTGCAAAAATCTGACTTGATTTTAACCTAATGTATTTTTTTTTAAAAAGGGGAACAAAAAATGTAGTGAAGTAAAAATTATAAAGGGATTTTATATGTCAAAGTCTGTCTTGGAGAGTCGGGTTGCATGCATGAAAAGTTGTCTAAAGCCTTTTGTGTCTCCACAGGGAGCTGCAAGAAATCAGATTTAAATTAAAAATGTTGGATTTTGACTAAAATCTGCAGTAAAAAAAAGTCAGAAAGAAGTTAGCTTAGATGACTTCTGTAGCCTGCTCCTCATCTAGGCTAACAGGCTAAGGCTAACAATTCAAGGCTACATTAGCTGCTCCTGGCATATCGCACCTACAGCTTAAGCTCTTTCTTACTTACTTGTGTCTCCATTCAGGCTGCAGGATTTGTAGCCTGTGTAGACGCTAAAGCCGAACTGAAAAGAGACGGTCTGGTCTACGGAGGATTTCCTGTTTGCGTCACCAGCTGTTCCCACCCTTAAGCCTGTGTCACCAAACGCCACTCCTGTCACCTAGCAGCAGGTAGCTAGCAGGCTAACTAACTAGCATAACTAATGTGACATAACTTATGCCTATTATTTTAAAGATAATTTGTTTCAAGGCCCCTTTCATTATTTTTAACATGTGTATCGCGAGCTATTTGATTGAGTTGAAACCAAAATTTTTTACATTTAAAGTGTATTCCTCGGCCGTTTAAAAGTCACCATCTCATTTGAATTGCCGCGCAATGAATCTCTGGATTAGTTGGGCTGCGAAAAATGCACCTGTTGGATCCTTTGTGGCCCAGGAAGAGGAGGACGCATTTGTCGGCCGCATCTGAAGGAGCCTTCAAATTAGGACAGCCTTCGACGCGCCGTTGTGACGCAACCGGCCTAATGCTGATTTCATCTGCATCGATATTGATCCTAGATGCTAGGATGCTGGGGGATTTGATGTTGCGTGTTGTCATAGCAAGGAGTTTGACTGACAGCCAGCCATCCAGTCATGACAATCACATACCAAGGAGCTCTCTGAGTCGTCCAGTCATGGTTCCAGATTTGCGCTGCACACATACATGATAGTTAGACAGAAACTTGACAACACTGAATTTTATCATTTTATATTTAACAGCTAACATTTAAACTTATGAACACACGCAAGTCATCCGAGTCATCATGCCTCAAGTCAAGTCTCAAGTCATCAAAACAGTGACTCGAGTCCAAGTCACCAAATCTCAAGTCCACATCTCTGGTTTTAGTGACCTTATCCTGCGTGTGTGGATCCCCTTTGTTCTGCACAAACTCGTAATAACGCTCCCATACTTTCTGAAGGAGGACTTTTACTTCACTGTTTTTATATCTTTCAGTTTCTACTTAAATAAAGGTACACGTGTTAACATGAATTCAAACCCTGTCGACACTTCCAGAAGAACAGAGGAGAACAGGTGGAATGGTTTCCCATTGCTAAATAATCACTCCAATTATGCAATTAAAACGTGAGGCAGAATCAGGTTACAGATACCCCACGAACACGCCCCCCAGCTCTAATCACAAATCAATACAGACACGTTTGACTGTTACACTTTCATTATTCACCTATTGCTTTAAAACTGCTCACACAGATTTTGTGCTGCTTTAATTGGCGCTAAAGCAATCAGCTGTAATTTGTTGTTAGTTAGACAGTTTTAGGTTCATTAGTAAATAGTGTGAGTCGTTGATTATAATCATGAGAAGATTGTTTGACTTGATAACAAGTCAGATATCAGCAGGAGGGAGAGTGAACAACACGTGGCTCCAGAGGAGAACAGGTACGTTTAAAGACACATTCTGAGATTTACTGGTCAATCCGTCGTTAAACCAGAACGTACGTCCATGTTTCTTTAACTGTTTTGGTTTTTCTGTCTCCTGCTGAGGTTTGCTCATAAGTCCTCGTTGTAGGTCTGTCGTTCCTCGTCGTTTCCTGTTCATCAAAACAGCCTCATGCTCTTCAACCCTCAGAAAAACCATGTCGTTTTTAGGTAAGTCGTTTTTGGTTTTTGGATGTACAGCGTGTGGGATGTCACTGAATACATCTTATTGCGTACTGCTCTTAAGAATAAACTATGAAACTTTTTCATGCATCTCAAAGGCTGTTATTGTTCTTAACAACATCATGTGATAGCTGAAATGTGGTGTGTTGAATGTTTATGACAAGACATCAGTAAGAATCAAATGTCTTGGTGTCTCCTATTTCTTAAGATGACTGAACTATTAATGGATTGATTGATGTCTTTATTTCCAGCATGTTAATAAAATAACAGTCAATCAAAAACGAAACAAGAGAAGCAATAGAAATTATGAAAGAGTAAACCAAAACAAGGGGCAGAAGAAGGTTCCTGGTTTGGACGTAGTTGGCCTTTCTGTGTGGAGTTTGCATGTTCTCCCCGTGCATGCGTGGGTTCCCTTCAGGTGCTCCGGCTTCCGCCCACAGTCCAAACACATGCTCGTTAGGTTCATAGGTGACTCTAAAATTGCCTGTAGGTGTGAGAGAGAAAGGTTGTCTGTCTCTGTGCGTCAGCCCTGTGATTGACTGACGATCAGTTCAGGGTGTACCCCACCTCTCACCCAGTGACAGCTGAGATAGGCTCCAGCCCCCCGCGACCCCGAACAGGATAAGTGGTATAGATGATGGGTGGATTGATTGATGGATGGATGGATCCAAAAGACTTTTTTTTGACTTTTTATTATGTTTTATTGTATTTATTTTACTGTACAGCACTTTGGAAACCTTTGCGTTTATTTAAAATTGTGCTTTATAAATAAAATGGATTGGATTGGATGGATGGATGGATGGATTGATAAACCTTAACAACAAAATTGACCGTCATATTCACACAAAGCAAACAGTTCATGTTCAAAAAGTTTACACTTATTATTTCACACCCCTTATACCTACCTCTTAGACAACTAGCACAAATATCCACCCAGTGTCAACAATAGAGAAAAATAACACTTTCTTTGTACAATTTCTTAGACAGTTTTAAAGCGCCTGTGAGTAACCTTTGGTTTGTGTTGATTTTGGCGCCCCCTGTGGACAAAGCCGTACCTCTTATCTCTTTGCTAATTTTGTCCTCTACATGCTTAAGTGGTGGTTTCTAACAAACATCTCATCCTGCTTTCTTTAACAGTCACATGTATCACTCACTTTAATTTCTGCCCCAGAAAATGTAAACAAAGGCAGCGTGCAGTTAACTGCTTCGTCGACACCTACCGCCCTCCAGCAGTTTCAGGCATTAAAAAAAAGTGTCCATTTGCACCCACAAAATAAACACATTTGCACACAGGTGAAAATAGTCTCACAGCAACTATTTGACTATCTACACTCGGCCCTCTCAACCCCGCCCACCCAGCTGAATATAGTGCTCCTTTGCCAAGTCTATGCAAACTGATAGTGGTATATTATTCTGTGTGTTTTTAGTATTATTGACACACATACACACAGAGGCTATAGCAATAAACCTGAAACTTCTAGATGAATAATGTTGTTACCTTGCCCAAATCAAAGCGTGTAATAGTCAAAAGTAAATATAGATGGATTCCAATTGGATTGGGGTGTGATAAGCTTAAGAGCCTATTTACATTCAGATGCACATATACAATTCAGTTAAGGCACTTTATTATACACTTATTAAAATACACATAGCTACAGTAAATACACTATCTAATGTGTGCCTGGGTGCAAATAGCATTGTTGGCTATGGATACTGGGGTGCAAATAGCGTCTGAAAAATGTAAACAAAGGCAGCGTGCAGTCAATCGCTTCGTTTGACACCTACCCTCCTCCTGCAGTTTCAGGCAGTAAAAATAACTATATAGAAATAATTAATCTTGTCTCTGATGGTCTGGTTTGCTTTTGTAGGTCAGAGTAATCAGAGTAATAGAGTAATCAGGATTAATTTCAGTCTGTTTTATAACCATCGAAAAACTTGTAACCCATCTCTCAGCTGAAAAACATCTTTAAATATATGTTGGAAGTGATTAATTTCTTGCTTCATACATAATTTGTGCTGTGTTAAATTCTATAAGACCCATAAACTTCAAAACATGTGATTTTTGCAGTATCCCACATTGTTCACTCTCCTTACTGCTCACTTTTGTAGTGTGCATGATGGCTGTAGGGTGCTTTTGCAGGTTTTACCACCCATTAAATAACAAGTGAAATGTGTTTTAGGTATAGACATTAATGTGACCTCTACATCCTAACTACTTTATTAGTAGAGTATTAGTATTAGACTGAGGACATTTGGGACACCCGCTGAGACTTGCTGAGAGTTCACTTATCCTTTATAACTTGTGCCTTCAAATGGACTTTTGCATGGAAGAGCTGTAATAAAAAAAACAAAACAACTATTTTGTTGAAATGTTGGTTTATTTATTTTCATTCAGGACATGAAAATACAAGTAATTATGACAGAAACACACAAGACAACAGATCATGTTTTACAGCTCATTTTAGTACAATAACACAAAATCCCAGAGTGTTTGTTTACTGTTGTCCTAAAGTAAAGTCTGTCTCAGTCAGGCTTATGCTTAAAAAATCTAATGTAAGTGCAACATCTGCAGGGTCTCAGCGGTCTCAGCTGTGCTAGATGCATGATAAAGTCTCATCAAAAAACCACCACCAGGCCATCCGTCTCCGGCCCTGCTGCTCCTCTCAGACTATCATCCTGCCAACTCCAGCGTGGACGGTCTGCAGGACATCGTGTATCCACGCTGGAGTCTCTGAAAGCTGGCTTGGTGGGAGCAGATTGCTGCCTAATTGTGCTTTTCAGAGCTGCTGTGCTGCTGGGGGTTACAACAGGGCCGCATGCGGTCTGCGGACGCTGCACCGATGGAATCCAACCAGGCAGGCTCTCATTGATCTGCAGAAGCAAAGGTCAGCAGAGTTATGCATCTGTAGGCTGAAGGACGGCCACCAGAGAGGAAGAAGAGAGGATTCAGACATATTCATTAAGGTTTTTAAACACTTTTTTCTTAACCTTTCTTGCCTTATGCTCATGTCTAGTGTATGTGAAAAGCAGCTTTGCAGATCTCATCTACAGGTTTGTTTATCTGCTTCCCTTTTTCCCACAATGCACCCTGTGAATCCATCTTTTTCTCTCTTCATATCCTTCATCCCCCCTCCAGCTCTCCACCAGCCAACCCCTGCTATTTTCACCCCACACACATCCGTCGCTGCACTTATCCAGCCTCAGACGGCTGCTGGCTCGATAGCTAAACGGATTATCCAACAACAGAGCACCTCTCCTCCTCTCTCCCTCCCTCTCTCCCTCTTCTCTCTCTCTCTCTCTCCTTGCACTCCTCTAGCCGTGGGTCCTCGGAGGCGGAGGGGGCCCTATTGAGCGGGGCCCAGGCTCTCCACTAGCCCAGGCTCTTTATTGAGGCGTCTATGGGGCTTTATGCTGCCAGCGCTCGGCCTTGCCCTCGCCATCATCAATCATCCTCGGCTCCAGGGCTGCTATCACAGCCCCGGACAGGCGGCCAATCAGAGCCTTCCAGGAAGCTCTATAGGAGATGGAGAGAGAAGCAGAGGAGAGGGGAAAAGTAGAGAATCACTGTTTCTGTTGCTGCCAGTCTGACGTCTGATGTGATTGACATGTTGTGGGTGAATGACAACACTGGTATGAAGCAGGACTGGCCTGAGAGTTTGGGTCATGAAAGCACATATAACCATGTTAAAATAATAGCTATAGAAGACATTTGGCAGCAATAACAAAGCCTCTTATGAAGGATCTATATTAATCCTATAAGTCTGAATTTTACATGAGGAATGCGGTGTAGAAATATTGCACTAAAACTATAAATCCCCAAAGGAATAAAGGAATATTCTGCTGGATAAATCGATATAAGATCTCACTTATGAGTGCCACAAGTTTCTATAAGAAAACACAGTATTTTAAAGAAAAAATCTCAGAGAAGAGAGTTTCTACGGTAAAGCTCACTTTCCTCTTTTTCATCACGCCTCACCAGTATGTCGAATTTCTACTCAAGTCTTAACTTGATTTTTTTGTTTCTTTTCTTTTTGCCCCATCTCTCTCTGCAGCCCTGAGCTCTCATCCTGCTCCAGGAGGAATAGTCCAAATCTGATTACAGACCTATTTTACAGCAGACGCCGGGGCGCAATAAAGGGAGAGAGAGCACGGAAACGGGACTCGGCCCATCAATTAGATCTCTATTAGCAGCCAATGCAGACCTCACCTCAGGAAACGCCGGGGCCCTGAAATTAAACAATTCTTCAAGCCCGACAAGCCAGTCAGCTCTGCTGTATGTTTGAGAGGAGGGAGGAAGGGTGGTGTCCTTACAGAGAAAACTATCCTGCAATACTTGTTATAGATCCATTAGAAATAAACAATATGGAGCATATGGAACGACCCAAACAACACAGGACAATAAAGAGGACATGACCTGTAAGATGAGGCCACTGCTAAGCACCAAACACTGACTATAAATCTTTGCTTTGGCAACATATATTGACATGATATAAACCATAGAGTACGATAAAGCAAATAACATCACTATTTGTATCACAAACACAATAAAAGCCGTACGACTGATTTAAAAAGCTAAGATATCTTAATAACAAAACACAATATAATGTATTACAGTGACTTCTTAGGGGTTGCTTGTCCTATAACCTCCTTTCAGTGCCATTAATCTCCAACTGTTGACCCTCTGACCTGAGGCGGGACAAAATGTCAATATTGGATAATTAGCTGCAGCATTAAAGCCGTTTAGAGAGGACATGTTCAGAGGTGTTTTTCATAATTGCTTTTCTGTTTTCTTACAAAAGTTAAAGTTTAAATCAGCTGTTTTATGATTTTGTCTGAGATTTGCTTCAACCAGAGCTGCTGCTGCAAGATGCCGATTAGTATTGTTTTGTTTTTTTAGGGGTTTACTGGTGGGAAAATGTGCAGGGATACTGGACCAGCTACCTTTAGTTTCAGACCAAAGACTCCTGTGTGTTCATGGGTTCTTACAGGGTTTGTTACACCAAGTAACCTGGTGGGAAATAGGATTTTAGCCTGCTGGGGGGATGTCTAGTACCAGTAGGGAGCTGGGCCTCAGCTGTCACTCACTCCAAGCCGGTGGCTGCTGTAAGTTTTGATATTTGTTTCCAAATAGCACACAAGACTAATTATTCTTCCTATTTAAATCCACTTAAGGTTTAATCTACTTATATGTCTCACAGATTTTATAAAACACAGTTGCTTTAAGGTTTCTTGTGTCTTTCTGTCTGGCATGTTCTGACGCAGGACTGTGCGTCACGAGTCTCTCAACAATCTTCGCCTGTTTCTCAGATTCTGTGGCCCGTGTTTCTCCACTTGCTCAATCAAAGGATGGCCATTTATCATCGAGAAGGACAGCTTCGTATTTTCTACCTTGCCCGCTCGGTTCCAGGACCAAATTCAGCATTTTTATGGAAAACTGCAGTCATTTTGATTGATGAAATCCAAAGATGTCCAAAACAATCCGGGGGATCCCCAACTGTGGCGCACCGGCGGGGTGCTCCACTGTTGTCATTGTTCCGCAGAAAGAAAGGAGCGCGTCCGGAGAACACCAGGGGAAAAAATCACGATTTTCAGTTCAAAAGGGGCCAGAAAGCAGCGTTTCTTTACAGGCAGTGGGAAAGTGCAGGAAAACCTTTTCCACTAGCAGACGGAAACAATACTTGCTTTGCTTTTTCCCTCTCGATGCATTCAGCTATAAAGACATGGGCTAATAGAAGCGGGCCAGAATAATGAATAGATTATTTTACTGTGAGGGCTTGATGTTATTGAGCCTCCTGAATAGCTTCTGCAACACATCCCCCTGCTTTCATCCGATTTGCGCATACAGCCTCATTGTGTGTCATGTTTCTGCGCAAAGTAAAATAACTTTTCCTTAAAGCTGATTTCAGCAGTGCTGCTCGTAGCTTGTCTTGTTTGCAGTGATTCATAATGTCACCACAAATGTCACCTGTCGGGCCTAATTGGCACCCTCTGTTATTAATACCCGGAGTGTGTCTCCCTCTTGCACCCGCGGAAATCAGCCTATATTGCGCTACTTAATACAGCGTCACCCAAAGGGAGATTCAATAAATCTCCCTTTAACGGCGTTTCCCCTCCAAACTCCTTCAGGCGAGTGGAGGCCGTGTCAAGATTGCGATTGTGCGCCAGTGTTTAGGACCAGCTGCTCCCAGGACAGACAAGCCCTTGTCAATTAGGCGGTGACAAGCAGGTCCTCCAACTGCCTGCAGGCGCTGCAGCAGCCAGCAGCGTTCAGGCCCCGCAATTAGTATCCATTTCTGTCCAGACCTCCTCGGAGCGCGCAGACACAGGCCGGGAAATGGCCAAACATTGTCCGAATAACACCGAGAGCCACACATGACAACGCGTAATGGGGCCAGCGTTAACTGCGCGGCGCTGCGGGGGAAGAAAAACGTTTGAGTTCAAGGAGG
Organism: Semicossyphus pulcher; assembly: GCF_022749685.1. NCBI lineage: Eukaryota > Metazoa > Chordata > Actinopteri > Labriformes > Labridae > Semicossyphus > Semicossyphus pulcher. The sequence continues at coordinate 8,538,142 of NW_027211693.1, forward strand.
AACAGGACATAAAGTCAGTAAACACACAGACCCTTAAACCCCTGACCGCGTAATGGACAACAACAACAACACATTAGCGCTCATATTCATTTTCAGTTCAACAAAAGCAGCGAGACAAAAATATAATTGTCACTTTAATTAACATTAAATTGGAATTTAATCTGTGAATAAACACAAATTATGACTTCCCCTTATAAATGGTTTATAGGTTGTAACTGGAGGATAAATGAAAGGTTGATAAATAATTTAACAATGTTTCATCGATCAATTAAGAATCATAAACAAGAACAAATCTGATCTTGACCAAAATCTATTGAAGGATGTTATTAACACAGCTGCAGATCTCCTTAATACAACTAATGACTTATAAACATAATGACCATGCATTTGTAGCTTATAAGAGAGTGAGACACTGGTGAGCTTTAATTAATCGATTAAGAACATTTACAATCAAAATATGTACCTTTAATTTTTTTTTTTTTTACAGTTGTGGATACCAAAACAAGGCTGCCGTTCTAACGCACTCGTGATTTATAAGCCATAAATATGGATATTTTGAGGATGTCAGGTTGTTTTATACATCAATTATAATAATAATTTCTTAACTAACTATTCTTAATTAATCAATAAATGCTTGTGGGTTTCTTAAGAGCAGATATTGCTGTTGAATGGTCATTAATAGAGGGTTTAAGCAGTCTGCAGTTGTAAGTGTTAATAAGAACTTTAAAGCTGGATTTTGGTTCAGATATTCAGCAGCTCTTTTATGAGAAAATATTGGTCAAACAGTTAAAGAGAGTTTTCTTATATGACTTTTAAATAATCAAACATTTCAATTACCGATATAAAGCCATATAAATGGTTTAGTCTGATGTACAGTAACAGCAGTTCAGATTTATTAGAAGCAAATCTAACTCTGTGGCTTCCTTCTTCAACCAAACCGCCGTTTTTGGTGCCATGAGAGAGTAAATAAATGTCAGTCCAGCTCTGTCACAGCTCTGACAGCCCATAGAAGGATTGCTCACCAAGCCCCCTTTGTACCCGGTGTCACCGCTAGCAGCTGGTGGTGGCATTCCCGGGCCTTGGTCGCTGCCCTTTGGCCCCTGGGGGGTTGGACTCCGGACAGGGCGGTCCAGCCGTCTCCACAGCGCCGTGATAGCTCGGGTCAGCGGGGCCAAGTTTCCAGCAGGAGAAGCCGGGGCAAAACCAGCGAACAAAAACCCCAGAGCTCACCAGGCCAGTGGGATCATTAGTATGAGCGTTTGTTTAACTAATTAGCAAGCTGGGCAGCAGAGGGAGGCTTGTATAGAAGACATGGACGTCATATATGGAAAAGGTGTGGGGATCCGTCATTGTGCGTCAACGCTGCATGAATGCGGATTGTGGCTGAGCCGCAGCTTAGAGGACATGAAGAGGAAACTAATCAAATACGATCTCCTATCACATATTACGCACAATCCAAATAGACCTAAAATGACTTTAAGCCCCCAAGTTGGGGAACAATGAGGCACTATTTTCTGTGGAATATTGTCCCGCAGGGTTCAAAGTACAGGATGGGGACAGGGCAGCACACTGAAGTTCAAGAACAGTGCAAACAGCACATGCCAACAAAAGAAGCCACACAGCATTGAGCTGAGGCAGAGCAGGAGAAGCCGGAGGGGGAGAGGCTGCAGCTCCCGCGTTAAATATGGGAAAGTTTGGGGAACGAGGTCGGCAGGTCAAGAAAAGTCAACAAGAGAGCAGTCTTGATGACAGAAGGAATTTAATATCAAAAATACATAAATCTTCAAGTGAGGGCAGCCGCACAATGGGCACAAAGGAGGCGAGTGTTAGAGTCAACACACATTTGTTGTTTGCGATTAAATGGATCAGGCCAAGTTGTTAACATTTAACACAAAACGTTGGCACTAGAATGGAGGTGGAGCAGAAAGACAGGGGGGTTTCCTGGATGGAGCGCTGGCTGTCATGACGCGCAGAAAGAGACAGTTCTTGCGCACGGCTTGGGATTGTGCTGCAAAGGATCATGCGGAGTATTTAAAATAAAAATCATCTTCAATCCTATTTAAGTTTGATTTGTGTCAATAAAAATAAGCTGTTAATCATTTTATACCCAGCGCCTTCGAGTTTCCTCTGTGGGTGTTGTCAGTGGACCACCCTTGGCGTTCTTGCGCATTTACGCACGGATTTTACGCATTTTCTGACTCCTCTTGGATGCACAGGCGGCTAAACCAACCTCAGCTTTGAATAACAGTGTCACTGCATAGACATCCTTCATTTGGTACAATGCATAGATTAATCTTCCCATCGTGTAGGAAACAGGCCTATTTGTCTCCACATCCCCTCTGACTGCTGCGCCACACTGGCCGCAGCGCTGAGAACTCTGTCTGACCTTCGCCCTCAACCCTGCGAAGCCCTGCAAGTTCCCCGGCCGTCGCAAACAACTCTGAATTCCATAATTCTTCGAGAAAAGGCACTATTAGGGAAAAATCCTTCCTTTTTGACAATTTAATAGTGCAAACTAATCATGTGGTTGACACGGGCCATTCATCTCCGCACAGGCAGACAAAGACAAGGCCTTTTCCATAGGTTCGTCTGGATCCTGCAGTCTGACCAGCCTCTATTTTGAGATCAAGTGCACAATAAAAGCATTGTGACTGCTTAATGGCTATGTTTGTGAAGCCACCCAAAACCCAGTGTATTAAATGCATTTTTCTTTTTTTGGCAAAGAAGAAAAAGAGGCCAGCGTGGACTAATGACCGCAGAGCTGAGAATAATCCGAGAAGCAGCTACAAAACTTAGTTTGGCCGCTTAAAGCAATCAAAACATGAAACAAAAGAAAATATAGCAGATAAAAAAAACCGTGCGCCACAAAATTGCTTAAACCCCCCAAGTTATGAATTCGTTTCTGAATCAATTTAGCGGTGCAGGCATTTTCCAAACATCCTCTTGCGGGAGTAACAAGACAGGGAAATTGATCCGGTGAGACCTCACCTCTCGGTGCGCCTCAATAAAAGAGACATCAGCCTCTCTCCACGACTGTATAATTTTTAATATATATGCAATAAATGTTCAATTTGTTTCCAGAAATGACGGGAAATAATAACGTCAAATTTTAAAGCCATCCATTACAGCCAAACAATGCTCGTGCATACGTGCTCTGACGCAGAGTGCTTTGATTAATTCACGTTTTGATTGTGTTTGATGAAGCAATAACGTTACAGCGCGCGACTTTGGAGCATTTTCAGTCCTGGAAAACAAATATAATGGTGGCTTTGATTTTTAAAATATGTATTTCTGTATATCAATATATTTTTAATCAAAACAAAGATCCTTTATTAGAGGCTTTCTGTTTGTTTGCTGTCCGCGAGGGTACATTTCAACACAATTATCAAATTATGAATGAGACTCAATTATTGCTGTCACACTATTTCCCACAGCAGCATTCATTTTAACAACTCAATTCTAAATCCCCCTACAGAATACAAACATTAATACCACCTATTGGGCTCTTATTGGTCACAAAACTTTTACCTTGTCTTAGAAATTAATCAGTTCCTTTAATACATTTAATAAGTTATTTGCACGCTTAAAATGCCACCATTTTTAAATGAATTCTGGTTTGCAATTTAAGAGCTCATATAGAGAATGAAAACTGGTCCTGTTGTAACAGGACATAAAATCACATACAGTAGGAGGTTAAAACCACATGTATTTAGGAGGATACTATATAGATGTAAGACATGTGATACAGATATTTGTCTCTAAACATACAAGAAGGCACTAAAAGTCCCTAAAGGATTTAAAAGTGAATATGTAGGTGATATTTTTAAAATGCATTGACTAAAAGGTCACAGTAAGTTGAGTTAATTGTCCCAAATAGAAAAGTGTCTGTGTTTTGAGTCTGGTTGCAGCTGAGCTTGTGCAGGTACAGAGGGAGGCCGGGCCGGGGTCTGCTGTAGACCTTGACACAAAGTGCATTAAGTTGGCTGATCTCTCTCAAACCGTTTGATTAATTCATTCCCATTCAGGCCCAAGCGAGCAAGGAGTGGAGGGACGTGACCAATGACATAATAGGCTCTGTCAAACAGCCGTGCAAAACGCCCAGACCATTTGTGGTGACAATCCTGATGCCATCAGAGCCATTATAAGCCCCCATTCAGCCCAGAAACAAACATCGCTTAGCTCCCAAAAAGGGAAAAGTCAGCTTTCTGGTGGATTCTCTTTGCTTTCTGTGTCAACAGTGTTTGGTTCAGGGCTCGCACTGGGCACCGGAGTCCCTCCAGGATTCATAGAGGAATGAGCAGAAAACAATGCAATGTTTTCATCATTAAAGACTAAAATCTAATTTGCATACTTATTTCCTGTCCCAATCGTGGTTTGGATTATATTTTAGTTATTTAACTTTAAAAATATTGAGGATTTAAGCAATGTTTATGCACAATTAAGTCTATTTAAGTTATTGCAATCCAAGCATGCAGTAAGCTCTTCTTCTTTGTCACAGTGATGTTACCTAAATCAAATCAAAACAAAGATTTCAGTGAAGGCTTTCTCTTTGCACACATGCAGAGGTAAGAAGGTGGTTTTAGAGATACTGACAGATTTATATAAAAGGGTTTCTGAGTCTATACAAGCAGGAGACGTGAGGTAATATTGGATGTCTTGCATGCAAGGAGAAAGCTCATACGGAAAGCTACGACACTGACAGCACAGGCTGACACATCATGCACATAACAGCCGTGTTAGAGGAAAAAATGACGCTCCTACATTCACGATCGCTCCAAAAAGTGTTGTGTTTTTCTCAAATCAAGGTGGAACAGTTCTTCGTCTCAAGGTGGCCAAATGCATTTTGTTTCTGTGTATAAATGACAGCAGAACACATGGGGCTAAATCAAGAGGACTGAGTGAGATCAATGCAACAGTTTAGGAAAATGGTGCATGACTGGTTAAATTCAAAGGAGCTTATTTGTTCAGATTAAAATGCAGGACCTTTGCAAATAACCTCATTTAGCCATAACATCTTTTTTTCTTTCCTGCAACAAATAATTTTAGATATTTACATGTTTTGATTTAAAAAAACTAATAATAGTAGTCTGCTACAAAAAAAAGCCAAAATTAGAAACATTTCTTTACTAGAGTACACTAGTGTGTTGACCACTTAGTTGCTGTAATAAAGCGAGCTGCAGAGTGCGAATCAGCTCCATTCTGCAGGAGTGTGAGTAACAGAGGCTCTCTTGCAATGTGAATGACTTTCAACTGTTTTAATACTTTTTTGCAGACAAAGGTCATTCTCTTGAGTCTCAGCTGAAAGGCATTAAACACAAATATTTAGTTATTTTTGCACACTATCAGAGAGGAGCTAAACATTTTTCATTATTTGTTTATCTCTTATTTAAATCCTTGCAAAGAAATAAAACTCATAAGAAAATGTAACTAATAAAGACTTCTTAAATTGCCTATAAATCACAGGGATTTTATTCCCACTGCAGCCCATCATGAAATAATAGTGAACATTCTTGTGACTCTTGTGAAACGCCTTCTCAGATCAGCCAACAAAGAGATAAAAGGCGGAGAAGTCTGTTTATAACTCGCTTTATTGTGATTTTAACCACTCCGAGGGAAATGCACCGTGTCCTTCTTTTCCTCCCCATCAAACCGACTCTTTCTTCCCGTCGTCTTCCTCGCTTGTCCTGATTTTCCTCCCTCGCCACTCCCTGTTTGTTTAACCGAATAGAGCCAGAGACTGAGATGGAGCGATTACAAGCGCATTCTTTGAGTATACAAGACGGTTTATTTCTTTGAGAAAGCTTCACTTTGGTCTGTCACTCACTCTGCTCTTTGTTTGTTTCTGTTTAAAACAGTCGATAAAGGAGCTTTAAAGGATCAAATGAAGTGAAGGAATAAAGTGCGCGCAGGTTGAGCGTGCGTTTGTTTACGCAGAGAAAACAAAGAATCAAATATTATTGGTATTATTTGGCCTCTTATTATAGTGATAGTCAGGGTATTTTTGCTGTTAGTTTTATTCGTAGCAGTAGTGAATAGGTCGTTAAAAATATGATGACAATAAAAGCTCAGTGTTATCAACGAAAAGTTCAACTTAATCTGCAGTCCACATAATTAAGAAATAAAAGCATCTGATTTCGATTTTTCTTAAAATAAATGAGCTTTTAATATTATAAAGAATTCGTCGTTATGTTGTTAGTTTTTCTTATTACGTCTTTATTTCTTATGTTTATAGTTATGTAGATGTAATCCTTTAAGCGGCAGTGATCTGTCTTTGTTGTACACCTTGACCGATACAGATCTTTGCACTAAATTCTCAGTGTCAGCGTCTGAAAGTGAGGTATGTTACCTCCAAAGAATGTCCCTCTTTGAGTAAAATAATCATTACTATAGCAGGTCATTCTATAGCTAATAATTATCTTACATACCGTACAAAAGAAATCTGCTTTTATTGTGCAAACAGCTCATTTTCAAAGGACTACAAAGCGAGATTTACCAACAAAAAAGTCATTAATGCTCCTTTACTATTCTTTTATTAATAGTTTGTTCGATTTTGTGACTCTTCGGCAAAACAGGTGCCCTTTTGGCATCACTATGGGCTAATAGGCTACTGAAAAAGTGTTATCAATGAGACAAAATCTACTTTCAATATAATAGTAGCGCAGGATATTTCTTTTGAAAAGGTAACAAATGCTCTCCTGTCATGAGCCAGCTCGATTTAAAAGTCGATCAGAAAATGTTCTCTCATTTAAATTCTCACCTTGAGCTCTCTGGTGACTGTAAATGGTCCGAGAGGAGCTGACGCTTAAAAAATCATCAAGGTCTATTCTCACTGCACGCGACCGTTTACTGAGTTTGGTCATGCCCCGTAAATTACACAACAATATAAAGAGAAAAAAAACAGATAATAGTAACAATGTTTCTGCAGCAGGAAAGCAGAATCATCAATTAAAGACAGAAAATGCATGCACGGCAGGACGCTGCAGCCTTACTTACTCTGTGCTGTGCTGAGTCTCCGCAGTTTAATTACGAGCCCTAATTTCCAAACGCACATAGTGTCAAAAACCTGCGACTATTTCTCAGAGATTCCCTTTAACAAGTGGAAACTTAGTGTCCTCCTGCACCATTTTATACATGATGAGCCGTCAGTAATGGGATTATTAAACAAAAACGTTTCAGGCGCTGGCGTTAACCTTTTTTAATGCCTAATTAGGTTTTGCAAAGAAATAATTAGATTCTACAGTGCTTACACTGCCTATATTTTCAAATGGCATCTCCAGCAAACACATCATCCTGCGACACTCGTGCCAATAATCTGCGGATATATGCGCTACAGTAGCAGTCAGATGTAAGATTTTAAAACATGTTGGGACCAAATAAGGTGCACTTAAAGCTAAAATAATTATCCAACACAGGCTATAGGCCAACCTGCAGGAGCATGGATAGTCTGGTCCAGTGCGCCCTCTTGTGGCAGCCTTTCAAATAACATTTAAATTAAACACTAAAGCAGGCTATTATTATTATAAACAAGACGCAATTTTTTGCAAAAAATTCTTAAGTTCATCTCTAACTGGAAAATAAGAAAGCCTGCTGATCACCACCTGAGATATTTTATGCTCGAATGGGGGTACATGTAACCCACTGTGCTCTAAACATGTGGGCGTTGACCTTTGCGCAGGCGCACTGCAGATTTTTCCTCCAGATGTACGTCCTCAGAGCAGCTGTTGATGTCTACAAAACCCTAAATACGTATTTCAATGTGTTATTTTATTTATTTTGGCAATGTTAATCAATTAATATCTGTTTCAGCTTAAACAAATCAACAGGCTAAATGTGTAACGCATCAACACATTAACCATATTTAAAATCAGCTTTGTTGACCAACTTTTCTTTGGTATACAAGGAATTTGACACTCTAAATGTACCCAAGGCAAAGCTATATCGTCTTGTATCTATACAGCATATAGGATATTCTGTCATAGGATATATATGCAACAATATTGCAAATGAAAGATTCATGTTATTTCCCAACTTCTGTATTAAGTTGTAGTTTGTAGAATCTTTACAGATGTCAGCAGAGATATTGCAGGCCTTTGTGCAATTCATTATAATTACCACTAGAGGGAAGTATTGCCTGTGATCCAGGAAGTAACGTTCTAAACTATCGCGAGAGAAATTTCCCTTCTTGCTTCAGAAGGTCAGCTGATCATTTACTTCACTGTAGTGACTCCAGCAGCCTGTCACTTTTAAATTAGCACGCACCGTATTACATCGACGCTGTAGCACTGGTAAGCTGTTTGCGCTATAACTGCTTTGTACCTTATCTCCCACGAGTGTTCATCCTGTAAGAGCTCATTTAAACAGCCGGTACACCAAACGTTGGCCAGCCTAACCAGGGAAACATAAATTCACGAGCTAGCGTAAGAGCTAACGTTAGCAGAGGCTTTAGCTCACATGCTAGTAACGATGGTAACAGAATATTCTAGACCCACCTGCTACTAGCATTAGCTAGCGTCACATTAGCATCAATAAACGCTAAAAGAGGACTCTCCTCAATGTTTCATTATTTTAGCATGGACTTCTATTCAGTAGTAACGCGTTAGGATTTTCCTTTTGCATCAGCCCTCCACTTAATAAAGGAGATATGTCTTACCTACCCAAACTAGCGGATGCTAACGGAGCTAATGTAGCTGCATCTTTCACATCAGCCGGAACACATGATGGAGGCAATAGTTCGCTGGTTATTGTGATGCTTTTCCTCTGAAGATGATTCTTAATAAGATAAACTAGTTCCCTAAAAAAAAATACCACAGTTTTATCCTGGTTTTCTGTGCTGCAATTGCTTTAATAGTTTCCTCAACATTTCAGTGATACATCAACAATGTCCTACTACATTAATACTATAAACATTAACAGGGATCAAAGTTTGCGAGGTGCAATTAACATTAAAAGCTGACTCGCGACCTAGAGGCTGGTGGAAACGTAGCGTGGAAATGTTTATATATGTTGCATTTCAGAAAAGTAATTATCAACTTTTATTGATGATTAATTTTTTCAGTGCTTGTTAGTTGCTGCTTTGGAAATGGTAGTTGGGCATTTTCCAATATTTCCTAACAAAAACAAAATACTTTGTTAGTTGCAGATTAGGGAAATGTTTGTAACAAAACAACAACTACAAATAGTTATTCATAATGCCTTTTGGTATGACTAGTCAATTTTGCTTCATGATGTAATTTTTTTCCCAATAGAGCAACCCACACTTCCAAAGATGGCTGACACAAACCAACAAAGTCCTCCTCCCCAGCTAGGGCCTGTGGTAAGTTGGCTATTTGACCAGCACAGTTACGTCTTCCAACTATTTCTCACATTGTAAAGTGCACTCTGCTGATCCTACTAACAAAGGTACTCATCACATGGAGAACTAATCTTCCTACTGAACATTCATAGGAAGTCTTCTGTGGCTTTAGAGGGAGATTTCTCAAGTCTGAGAAAATAGCGTTACATAAATCCAGAGTTGAATTCAAACAGACTCATAATAAATTAACAACTCAAGTTTCATTTTCATTTTTTGAAGGTGTGCCTCCTCAGGAAATTATCTGCAATCATTTTAATAGTTGCTCACTTGTTCATGGCATATTCACACATGAAGGGCAAAAATATATCAGTTCTTTCCACTATAATGTGAATATTTCCAAATGTTCTAAAATTGTTTAAGTCACAATTTGTTGAGAAAAAAATTGGTAGAAACTCATCATCGCTTGGAGCACAAATTTATTTAATCATTAGATGTTGAGCTACTGGTATGTATATAAACTAGTCAGTATATGTAGAATCATTTGGAAACTCAAGGATGAACTTACTATGGGGATGACAGCTGAAAGACCAGGGTCTTTCATGAGAAACAGCTGCAAGTTGTCTCCAGACTTTTGAAGAGATAGTGCCAAAATTAACTGCTAGATTCAATTAGGTTGTTTTTTAGTTTGGCCTGTTTATGTTGACTGTTGGGAGGACACGAGTGACAGTCTGAGCCCCAGTCAATTTGTTTTCAGTAAACATGAGAGGACAGAAGCAGAAACATCCTGTTATTTCTAATGCTAAAATAGTCAAGTTTACAGAGGTGTCTCAGCACTTTGTTTATAACTCTAGCACGATTAACACTGTACATCTTTCAAACACGATGTCATATCATAAACGATGGAGCAGGTACAACACTCATCACTTTTCCTTGTACTTTGTGCCTAAAATGCAAATTTTTATTCTTTTCTTTCTTCCACAGCAATTTTTAATGAGTAACAAGCTGGAAACTGCAATGTGGCTTTCTCGACTCTTCACCGTCTACTGCTCTGTAATGTTTATTCTACCAATTTTAGGGTGAGTTCACTCAGTGACACTAAAGTTTTATGAGTTAGAAATATGACAGTAACAGACTGCTTTCACCCTTTTCTCATTTCTTCCAGCAGTAACATAATTTAGAACATTTCTGACTTGTGTATTTCAGGCCCTATGCAGCAGCCAACTTCTATCAGAGAGCCTTGTTAGCGAACGCCCTCACCAGTGCCCTACGCCTGCATCAAAGGCTTCCACGCTTTCAGCTGAGCAGAGCTTTCTTGGCCCAGGCTCTTCAGGAAGACAGCTGTCATTACCTGCTCTACTCGCTCATCCTGGTCAACTCCTACCCCATCACAAGTATCCTTTCACCTTCAAATGTCTATCAAGGACTAATGCGTAGTGCTATACATCTGGTAAAATTTTTAAATCTCATATGGATTACAATATTTATTGTAATCCAAGTAGAAGTTCCATTGCATCGATCATATCAACGTAAAAATGCACTGCTAGGACCGCATGGCCATTATCCTCATTTCAGTCTTGGATCCCATCGGCTATAGTCTGACGACGATGTAGCCTCTGGGGACAGTGGTGAACATGCCGGGCGTGTAGCCAGCGGTTAGCGATAAACGACTTCCAGTCAAGACTGCTGCATTGATTACAGAAAATGACACCATTTTTCTTGTGATTTACTTTAATTAACGGGTCTTGCCTTTGCCGAAATTTCAACATCATGATACAGATTAGTAAAAAGTAAAAATGAAGCCTTGTCAGGTCTGTCCTCAAGAGGAGAAGAAAAGTACTTTTAAAATGCTAGTTTGTTGAACAGAGGTCTGATCGATCATTTCTGATGCGTTCGAGGAAGTCGGGAAATCCGAACGCTGAACTGCTTTCGTGACACGGCGGCAAGGAAATATATCTCAAGTTGAATTTTAGATCTAGAACAGATTGTTAGCTGAACTTACAAGCAGATGTCTGTTTAATAGAGATTAATAAGAAGCTAAATTGATGTGTCAGATGACACTGATGGTAGCCGGGATGTCATTACAGCGCATTACAGTCTGCCTGCTTTTGCTCTCTAAACGAACTGTTTTTCGTGCATCCAGCGCAGTCTGCTGATACGTGATTTGTCAATATTACTCAAACTACAAGCGCAGAAACCAGAACACTTGCCATCCCTAAAATCCACGTCCCTGCCTACAGATTCTGCATTTCTATGTAGAGTCTGTAAATAGAGAGATTAACCTAATTTAAAAGTTTATATTATAAAGAAGTACCACAATACGACATATCTGAAAATATTGACATTAACTTTTTGCATTCTGAATAACATTTTTTATAAACTTAAAGCTACTTTTCTCTCTTATGACCTGATTTTTCTTAAATTTCTATGTTGCTTATATTTTTTCCTGAAGACGGTCCATGTAGGGTTTCTGTGCAGACCTGTCTTTTTGATTGCGTGAGTGCACACTGCACATTCAGTGGATCTGATTAATATCACATGAAAGTGCTAATGTTCTGCAGTGGGGCTTTTAGGAGCATTCAGTATGTATCATATGCTCCAGTATGACCATATCCAATGATTTCATTTATATTAATGGGGTCCTAACTTTACCTGAGGTTTTTGTGTGTTGATCCTTAACACTTGTCCAGTGAGCATCTTCCCAGTCTTCCTCTTCTCCCTGCTTCATGCAACAACATACACAAAGAAAGTCCTTGATGTGAGTACAAGCAGCAGTCACCTGCTGTGACTTTTAATGCTGTTAGCTACAATGCATTACTGCAAAGCCTGTTGCTAAATATTGTTTAAGCCTCAGCTAGACTAACTGCCAACTGCCAAATTATGTTTTAATAGTCTACGCAGTCAATCAGCCATTGATGAGAGACCTAAATTCTACCTGAAAATCTAATAAAGCTCATGATTAAATATGTGATTACCTTTATTTTTGATGTATCTTTTCTTCTTCTCTAGTCAATGGGCCCCAGCAGCCTGATGTTCATCAGAAACCTCCTCGATAAACTTACAGCCAATCAGCAGAACATCCTGAAGTTCATCGCCTGCAATGAGATCTTCTTGATGCCAGCCACTGTTTTCATGCTTTTTAGGTAAACACACACGACTGTCAAAAGTGTTTGCCTTGTTATTGTCAAGACACTTTTTAGATCCTTACTATATTTTCTTTATCAGAATGTATTTACACTATTTACCAATTTGTATGCCATAATCAATGCCACTGTGGTGGAAGTACAGATAGTGTTCTTCGACATTTTTCTGTCATCTTAAATACTTGGGACAGATAATTAGCGACAGAGCAGGCCAGTTTACTGTATTGTCACACGACTAATATGTATTTATCTGTCTCAAGTACACAAAAGCACAATCCTGTAAAGTCCAGTAACCAAATTCACTTTCAAGATCAGTCTGAATGATTTGTATCAGAGAAGCCACCCAGGTACACTGAGGCAAAATAGTCATTGTTTTGGATTGTAAGTGTTTTTATAGATATTCTGTGTACTCAGTTATGCCCCTTTTTTTTTTATAATTTTTTTTTTCATCTTGTCATGTATGTTTCACAGCGGCCAGGGGAGTTTGCTGCTGCCTTTCATTTACTACAGATTCCTCACTCTGCGCTACACATCCAGAAGAAACCCATACTGCCGGTAAGATTTTAAATTATACAATAATGTTGTGAAGTGTAGCTGTTCACTATGTAAAGTATCTTACACTGCAAGCAAGTCATAATGGCCGCAAATGCATTAGTCAGACTCTACAGCATTTAGTATATTTATTATGAATGAATGCAGAAACATACTTGCATCCCGCATCCAGCATCATGTATCTAGACTCAAAATAGAAAGACCCTCTGAAAGGTTATATCAAAATATTTTTAAAAATATTCTTAACTGCTTGATATGTTACTGTACAGTGATTTTAGAATTTAACAAATTTAAGTGCCTTGGTCGAGAGCTTTGAATCGGCCGAGACCTAGACCTGTCTGACAGACAAAACTCCTTCAAATTGAGTGAAAAAGAAGTGGCGTTTGTAATAAGTTGACAATTCCATCTGATATTAGGCTACAAATGTACTAAACTTGTTGACTGCAGAGTAATGTCATCTGATGAAACGCTTATTAAACAAATCTGTTTCCACCGCAGCACCTTGTTCACAGAGCTGCGAATTCTTCTGGAGCACTTCATCATGAAGCCTGCCTGCCCCGCCTTCTTCAGGAGAATGTGCCTCAGCAGTATCGCCTTTATCAGCCGTCTTGCCCCCACGGGCGTCTGATCACACTACATAAGAAGTTTTGTTTTCTTTATGTTTTGTTTTTCCAGCATTTAGGATGTGACTTAAACTCTGATGGGGACAGACATTGCCATCAACAGAAGGAACTACCTTTTGAATGTCAACTTTACAGTCTGTGCTCTAACTTCTCTGTATATTTGAGTACAGATGAAGACCAGCCAGTAATGCACTGAAGTCTCACGGTGATAATTTCTTTTCCCATCTTCTTAATGTGACCTCATTGAAGCAGTGGACACTCCTCACTTTGTTACGTTCACTGAAAGGAGCACAGTAGACATCAGCTGTGTTCTGTTTGTATCGGCTGTTATTTTTTCCTTTTATGTCCTTATTTATTCATGAAATTGCTTATTCTATGATGAAACATTAACATTCTGAGATTAGTAACTTAAATGAAAATATGATTATATATAATTGTTATTCTTTTTTTAATAATGATCTTGTGCTTTGAAAGATGGAGGATGGGGTTTGTTTGCAGTTTCTACCTAGTCAAATTTCTTTTTTTATGTGCAAGCATCTGTTGCTCTGATTTGTCTAAATGCCTAACTTTCAATGTATTCAATCAATGCCATGAATTCACTCTTTTAACAACATGCACATTCTATGTAGGTATGATGTCAAAATGGGTGTATAAATGAGAAACAAGATATCTGCTGTATTTTATAGAATATTTTAAGGTACCAGACATTTTGCTGTAGGATTCATTTTGAAAATGAGTTGCATGTCATACTTCTGGATGCATTTTGACTTGTTTCTCAGTTTGAAAACTGTTTTGATATATTTGTTATTCATTTGTTGCTATGTAGCTACCCTGCTTAATGCATGCTTTCATTCTTTTTCAACTATGTTTAATGTGTTTGCCTACAAACAAACCACATTTTTATGACGAGAATAAAATGATCTCTTAATTAAACCAATAAAATAATAAAGAACAACTAAAGAAAGTAACGCACCACAGTATCTGCTTCCCTTAGATATATTATGCATGTATTTCTGCGCTGAGAATGTGTTTCAAATAAAATAACAGTCATGCCAAACAGCCGTTATTCAAAGTCAATTTACCAAAATAATATCAATTAGCTTTAACCTCTAACTTAAAGCCCTCTACATTTATAAAATGATTTATAGACTTTCTTAGCTAGAAGTATATTAATAGCTTACTGTAAAGCACAAGATGTGTATATTGTATATCTGGACGTTAAACACTCAGTGGCTACTGAATTGGATACACCTGTACAATCGATGCCAAAAATGCTACTTTTACTGTGCACATTATGGGTTTTAGAATAGAACTTAATAAATACCGAAGGAAATTCTTGTGCCAGGTTGCTCCAAAGTTACAGTACAAAAACGAGAAATACAAAATAACTAAAATATAAGTGAAATATACAACATAAAGTGTACAGAGGTTAAATGCAGAGACAGTGTCTAATAAAATAACAATAGTACAATAAATATTTATAAAATAAAGCTTAGTAAAATGCAATGGTGGCAGTTACATTGACAGTTGTATTTGTAGTGAAAATAAGAAGCTATGAAAACCTTATACTACATAAATATGTAACAGTGCATGGTAATTTTAAAAAGTTATATTGCACAGGATAGTGAAAGGTTAGTCATTTGCACCTAGCAATAAATAAGTGGCGATATTGCACATAAAAAGCACTCTGTAAATATAAATAAAGCCTTTGCTATCAAGGAAGATATTGCACATAATAATAAACATAATACAGTATAACCTGATATTAAAAAAGTGTTATTGATATTACAAGTTGTTATATAGCTGCTTTGACACTGTCAAGGGTGAGTCAGAGTTGTTAGTTCAATTATAAGTATCCCAATCCCCCTCATGTATATAAATAAAGGAAGATATACAAACACCAATCAATATCACAATGTATTTCGGTAAAACACCACCTTTAACTGTGAGCTCCGTAATAAACATTTCCGAGAATTTAACCACAAACTGAACACTATTCTGACAGAACTGTTGTATTAAATTCAGTTAGTATGTCTACGTGTAGGTAATAAAGTGGCCACTAAAGCTCCATCAGCACCAGTGAAAAACAAACATTACACAGCTATTGAGTTAGGGGAGTTGGTACCCTCTGTGTTAGCTTTGCGAGTCAACCAATCAGCACACTGCTTCAATTTCTGACGTTCGACATCTTCCAATGGTGTCACAGCTTGTTGCGACAGGGCAGCGTTGCCATTGGCGACGGGCACTGCGTTCAGTTGATTCTCAAGTGTAGCACAAAACGTTCATGTGTAATACTCGCGTTAAAACGGCTAACGAGGTTTGTTTCGCACTATAACACATACAAACACTGCCTTATTTTAGCTTTGTAAATGTCGCTCGGTAGATTTTTTTAGAGATGATATGTTAATGTTCAAAAAAAGTAGTAACAGTTGGCGTGAGAATAAATCGGGTTAGCTGATTAGCTTGCTAGCGAAAATTAGCACGTCGAGCTTATCTCCTTGCTTTAGATGGTTAATCTCTTTTCACTATCGTTGTCGTCTTGTAGTTTAGATGGAAATGTTAGCAACAAGCTGCGAATGGCATATGGTTAAGGTGGACTACAACTAAGGATCCCTGTAGTTTTATGACCAGATAATCTTCTGAGATTTGCAGCACACTTTTATTCCACCTTTTAAAGACAACCTGTGGAGAAAGAAGATGGACCTCCAACTAAATCGAGTGGATTATATCCAGGTATATTCTTTCAGGCGTCTTTTACTCTGACATTTGATTTAAAACGTTTGCTGTCTAATCAGGGTGTTTCTCTCAAGTTACTTTTTGTCCTCAGTCAATTTTAATAACACTTAACTCTGTTTTGTCCTAACAGGTTGGTGTGACATCCCAGAAAACTATGAGGCTGCTTCCAGCATTGGGGAAAAAGGCAACCCAGAAGGTATTTTAATCTGTCAGAAAAATACTTGCTTTCACTAACACAGACTAATTAGTTTTATTGTAGGTTGTTGCATTATATTTTAAAGATTTCATATTACAGCATCATGGTTTTGGTTGTCACCTCTTTTGTTTCAGGTTGCTATTGCTGATCATGATGGTATACTGACATGTTTTGGAATGAAGAAAGGAGAAGCAGTGGTGTGTGTCTTGCTTACTGGTTTTCTTTGCCTATCATACTAGTTGGATCTAAATGTGATGAATTTTAGGTTCTAATGGCAATGAAATGTAACTCTCTGTTTCAGCCCGTGTTTAAAACACTCCCAGGGCAGAAAATATCCAGGATGGACCTTGGAGGAGCTGCAGGAACACCTCAGGAGAAGATCTTTGTTTGTTCTGGTTCTCAGGTTCGAGGATTCACTAAGAAAGGCAAACAGTTCCTCACTTTTGAGGCCAACCTCACTGAGAGCATCAACGCCATGTAAGAGCCAATTAATTCATTTTTGACTGACTTAAACTGCTTAGTTGACTTTTTAGAACTGTGTGCATTGTAGTGTATTGAGTATGGTTAAGTATGTGGTTATCTCTTTTCCAGGCATGTTGCTGGCGCAGACCTTTTTGTCTGTGCAAGTTACATCTATAACCACTACTGTGACTGCAAGGACCAGGACTACTACCTCTCCGGAGACAAGATCAATGATATCACCTGTTTGTCCTCAGAAAACCTGGCTCGCATTGTCCCCATCCTGGCATGCCAAGATCGGGTTCTCAGAGTTTTGCAGGTAGATCAAGATTATATATTCTGTACCGTAAATTATTCTACTGTTGGATTAGATTTATTATTGTGTGCTTTAAATCCTGAAGGGATCGGAGCTTGCATATGAAATTGAAGTCCCTGGTCCTCCATCTGTCTTGGAACTGTACAACAAAGATGGAGGCAAGTTAACCCCATCATGTGCTGTGTACTACAACAATGTATATGAGATTGCATCATACAGAAATCATCTAACATAACATCAATGATTTCTCTACAGGAGAGGAAGTCCTCTATGGAACTACAGACGGCAAAATAGGATTGATCCAGATCGGTAAGGACTCAGCTGCGACTAAATGGGAGATTGACAATGACAAGAAGAAAGGAGGTATGTTGTTTAGATGACCAAAGCAGAGTTTGCATGTTTTAGCCAATTTAATACAAATCACTCATAAACTACATGAATAACTACCACTTTTTGCAACCCAATCAGTACACAATACATCTACTTTTGCAAACTGTCACTGTCTTAAAGAGCATCCAACATCCTAGATGAACACCTTTTTGTCTCCTATCAGGAATCCTGTGCATTGACACTTATGATATCATTGGGGACGGTGTGAATGACGTCCTGGTGGGCAGGGATGACGGGACAGTTGAGGTCTATGGTTTCGAAAGCACAAATGAGCCAACATTGCGCTTTGAGCATGTGAGTTTATGAGCTGCACAAATCACTAAATGTAGAGAATTTACTCCAATTCCAATCCCAGTTCACTCCTTTGATGTAGTTTGAAAATGCTGATAAAAAAACGATGTGGAAAAGCTTTGTCCATGCAGACTACTACTTCATATTGTATATTAAGCCACATATTAAATTATGATTTTTTTGCTCTTAATAGCCATACTATGCTTACTTCATACAGTTTGGCTTAACTTTAGAAAAGTCAAACCTGCATATCTCTTAATTTTTTATTATACCCCAACCCAAGTCAGCATGCCTTAAAAGTTACTTTTATATTTTACATTTTAGATTAAATGGTATTAATTGTATTTTTGCCTGGCAGTGTTAGATGCCCGAGTCCGTTGTAATTTTTTGGATGGCACTATTGATAGTGATCATTGTCCGCACTACTGTAATTTTAACTGCCACCATTACTTCCTGCCTACTTTTGTAGATAACTATTGTAATATTATGGGACTGTCTCTTTTGCTACAATCCATACACTTTATATTTTCACTTATATTTGAGTTGTTTTTTGTATTTCTAATTTTGTACTCTATTTTTGGAGCTATCTGGCACTGTAATTTCCTTTAGGATTAATACAGTTCTTATCTTATCTTATCTTGATGGCTAAAGTTTTCTTTCTTTCCTAACTTCAGGTGTTGTCTGAGAGTGTAACTTCTATCCAGGGAGGCTGCGTGGGGAAGGAGTCTTATGATGAGGTCTTGACTGCCACTTACACAGGTTAGATTAAAAAATCACTACTCAGTGCTCCTAGTTTTCCCAACTTTTCTTTCAGAGAGTTTTATGTGATTACCTGTCAAATAATCTGTGTAACTGATTAACTTCATTCTTGATCAGGGAGAGAGGAATTTCTTTCAATGCTTTCCTTCTCGTGAAAACATGGAGTAGTAGAAGGAGATCTGACATGTACAGCTCATTCTCTATTACTGTCATTACCTCTCTCAGGATGGGTGACTGGATTGACCACTGAGCCCCAGAAGACTGAGGCAGGCCCTGGAGACGAGGTCAGGATGAGTAAGGAGACCCAGTCCAAAGTAGAAGCACTCAGGTATCAGTAAAATAGTGCTTCATTTCTAATTATAAATACAGTCTTCTGCCTTTCATGTGTTGGACTTACTACTAGTGGATCAAGCACGTTATAAACCACATTCAGTTAGTCATCTTGTTGCTTTGCAGGGCAGAGCTGGAGCAGCTGCAGGTCAAAGTTCTGCAAGGCCGTGAGCAGTACCAGCAGACCTCCCAGTCCAGCACAGCTGTCTCTGCTGTGCCTATCTTCAGTATCAATGACAAGTTCACCCTCTGCCAGGACGATGCCAGCTACAGCCTCACTCTGGAGGTGCAGACTGCCATCGACAATCTGCTGCTCCAGGTCTGCTTGTCAACAAATTCCTGTGCTTTAAACATCTGCTGCAGGGTTGCCAGGTCCGCAGTTTTCCCGCTGAATTGGACTGCTTTTAAAGTGTTGCTGTGGGTGGAAATTTTTGTCCGCTGGTTGGGTAGACCTATTTTGTATCCAAATTACATGAATAACCGGCTGCGGTAGTGGCTGTGGTTTTTGGGCAGGTTTTGTCACACAGACCTGGCAACCCTGATCTGGTGACCCGTGCCTAAAGACTCTGCTATTAATGAATAAATAATACTCTTTAACATACAAAATGTAACTTAAAGATCAACCTCTTTTGCAGAGTGATGTCCCCATAGACCTGTTGGATGTGGATAAGAACTCGGCTGTTGTCAGTTTCAGTGAATGTGATTCAGAGGTGAGGCGTGTAAACTGTTTCTACACAAGAGAAAGAGTGTGTACAAATAAATCAGTAACCTGCTGCTGCTCCCAAAGGCCTGACTCTCTTAATCTGTTTCCAGCAACCTAATGGGAACTTCCTTCTGGCCACATATAGATGTCAGGCTAACACTACCAGACTTGAGCTTAAGGTAACACGTGCATCAAAACTTTTTCAAAAATACAGTTGTTGTATATTAAAAATAGGCACACACTGACTGCAGAAAAAATAATGTGTTTCATCCAAAGTATCTGTTTTCCTAGGTGAGGTCCATCGAGGGGCAGTATGGAACCCTGCAGGCTTACATTACCCCCAGACTGCAACCCAAGACATGCCAGGTCCGCAAGTACCAGATCAAACCTCTGTCCCTTCACCAGCGGACACACAGCATTGACCAAGAAAGGTAAAAATTTTAACTAAACAACTAAATTTGAATTGGTCTGGAAAATTTTATTTTTGGGTTTGCTTAGCCTGGTTTCAGACTTCTAAATGGCTCGACACATCAGATTTGTTTGGATTGAAATGAAAAACCATTCAAACGATGTCTCACACCAAATGCTGGAGCTCTATTTTTTAATAAAGAATGCCAAAAGGTTGTTTTGTTTTGAATTATTTGTCATAAAAACTAGGCTAGATTTTTTTGATTGTATTTTGTAGTCCCATATATTTCAATAGCTGTAACATTAAAATCTTATAACATTGCTTTCATATGCTTTTACATGTCTATCTGTCTCTTACGTTGTCTCTCTGTCTGTCATACAGGCCCATGAACAGGCTCAGTCTGGTGGGACAGTTCAGTTTTGCTGAGATCCACTCCTGGGTGGTCTTCTGTTTGCCTGAGGTGCCAGAGAAAACACCAGCAGGAGAGAACATCACTTTTTATTTCAATAACACTTTTCTTGGGACACAGCTTGAAGCCGCATACTGGTAAATACCAGCACGCTGTAGAAAGATTGCAAAGTGGAGATTTGTTGTTTTAATGTTCCTTGAATTATTGTTTTTTTCTGGAATTAGCAAAGGGGAGGGTCACTTCAGGTCGGACAACATCTCTACCATCTCCATACTGAGTGATGTTCTCTCCAAAGAAGCTACCAAGAGGAAAATCAATCTGAACATTTCATATGGTAAGTGTTTTGTTATTCAGTGTAATTTCTTGTCAATTAAATACTGCTAAACTAATGTTCTTTTTTTTGTCTGTTAATCCTTCAGATATCAATGATGACTCTGTGAGCCACACCCTGAAGATGATACATCCAAAACTGGAGTACCAGTTGTTGTTGGCGAGAAAAGTTCAGCTTATTGATGCACTTAAGGTAAGTAAAGGTTACATTTGTCAGAAGCAAAACATCCCCCGTTTCAATACACTCCCTGTTTATGTCCACAATCCCACCTCTGGTTAGAAGCTTAAAGTTCTTACAGATTCTCTCAGGGCTTTTAGGGCTTAAACCCATCCCTTACTTACCTCCTATGATTTCTCTGTTTCGTAGGAACTTCAGGTTCATGAGGGGAACGCCGACTTCCTCATCCCAGAGTATCGAAACATCTTGGATGAATCTGCTAATCTGCTTGAGGAGTACAAGAAGCAGCCTGCACACCTCGAGAGGCTTTATGGTGCGGTGTCAACATGGCATTTTACAGAGACACTTTAACTCAATTTCCTTCCTGCTTTTTTGTGTCTTTCGCTTCTATTTTACATCTGTCAATTCATTGCTAAAACTGCAAGACAGAGTTATCTTTACAAAAAAAATAATTCTACGATACAAGGATGAAATAATGACAGGAATCTTGTTGGAGGGTGGTGACTCATACTTTTCTTTCTCTTTTCTGTAGGAATGATCACAGATCTGTTCATTGACAAATTCAAGTTCAAAGGCCAGAACGTGAAAACCAAGGTGTCCTCATTGCTGGAGATACTTGATAATTATGACCTAAATTCTCTGTTAAACTTTTTCAATGAGGTATGATGTTACGTAGATCTTAAGGGTATTTATTAACTTGTCTTCAAGATCTTTATTTGTGCTATTTTTGTATTGTAAATACAAAAGTGTTGTTTCATGATAGATACTAGCAGTGTAAATGTCACGTTGTCATACTTTCATGTAGATACTATTTATCCAAACTATGTCTTTTGATAGCACCTAAAAACAAGTATGGTGTTAAATAAACCACTATAATGTTGCAATGATCGTGAAGGTTCTTCCTTTTTTAAGCTTTGGATGAAATTGAAAGTTTCAGTGACAGAATAAAAGACAGTTAAAAGCACTCAAATACAATCATAGCACTGTAAGGCCAATGTTTTGATGTAAACAAAGAGTTTATTTGTAATCATTGTGGTTTCACCAAACAAGGGGCTGATGGGAAGTCTTGTAAACAAACACAACAAAAAATATGATTCTGCACGAAGGAAAAGGCTTGTATGAAACCATGAGACAACTTTGACAAATGTTGAATTAATTATTCTACACAACATGCTCAGACCTCATTCAGTAAACTCATGTTTAAACTCATTGTTTCTCCACAGTGACTCTGCATCAGGAAAAAACAAGCAATGTATGTTTTTTAAACAGTTTATGTGCTTAATTTCCAACATGACTTGTTTTTTTCCTCATATTTATCCTCTTAACACTTGAAGTATAACGTTGAGGTAATTCACCTAACTTGTCCATAACATAAATAAAGTTATTCTCATTCTGATTATTTGGCAGCTGTTTCAGTCTATGAAATTTGATGAAGAGCTAAATATTAAAATACCAGAATAAGCCCACCACATCCAACTACAGCATCAAAAGAACTACCTTAATTTTAATTATTTAGTAAAAATTATCCACATAAATAATATCCATAAATAAAGCATCGACAGGGGCAATTATGCTGCACAAGGAGCCTTTTAGATCACATTTTTGTGCTTCAGTGCTTCAATTTGAAATCTTTTGCCTCTTACTAAAAATTATGAATCAGGTGTTTGACCATCCCTATGAGTAAAATAGCCACCTTAAGTTGCCATTAAGATAAGATAAGACAATCTTTATTGATCCCCACATTTACTCCTTACAGCAGTTCACAAAACAGGCAAATTAAATAAAGTACTCAAGTAATACATTTAGACAAAAAGTACAGGTGGCAATAAAATGATTTAAAAAATATATGACAGTATAAATAATAACAGTGAAAAAAAATTTCCTTGTTGAAAGATATGCAGGGGTTATTTTTCTGCACAGAAAATCCCACAGCTGTAACTTCAATATAACGTACGCCTTTGTGTGTCGTTTGCTTCGAAATCTGTCAAACCGGTTTTAAATTTGTAATCAAGCGAACTTTGAGCTCTTTCGGCTCCCGTACATCTAATACGTCACTGCTGAGCGGCCTGTGATTGGTTCTTTTCAATCCTCGCGGGCTACTTGAATTGAGAGAAAGCAACATCTCTATACATGTTTCTGGGTAAAAGGACCGAGGCTAGCTGGCTTCATTGCAGGTTGGTGCTTTCGAAACTGACTAGTATGGCGACTTCATAACACTTTGTACTTATTGTAGATATTGTACCGCTTACTGTGCATTTTTTGTTTTCATCTGCACTATTTTAGCACTACAGTTCCAAGTGTCGTTGCCATCTCAACAGCTCAGTTTTGATTGAACTATTCTTTAACCTTCCTTGGCAAGATAGCAGCTAATGCTAGCCTCGATTTAAGAGTCCATACGGGATATTTTGCAACTAAACCCGATTTCATCTATTTTTCACACCCAGAGCACTAAATCATTGTAGTTTCTTGTTAAGCAAACGGACAGAGGTTAAACTTTTGTTTGAGGGAAACATGTCGGGAGCTAACAGAGGACAGGGAAGCGCGGCTAGTGAGTATCACAACCAAGAAAATATGCTGTCAAGACTCAGGGGCTCGATAAAACCCCGAGCTGCCGAAAACCAAGAAAACCTTCCACCGAAACAAGCGGCCAACAGAACCGTGCTTGGAGCCCTGCAGAACAATCAGAAGAGCAAAACCCAGAACCAGCGCGGAACCAAACAGGTGAGTCTGGGTAACGATGCTAAGTAGCTCTCCTAGCTCGAGCTAGTGTTTGCTAATGACTGTAGCTACGATGGGGGCTATTGTACGTTTTGGAGGCAACTAATTTCAGTTGTCATCTTGCCAAATAACAATAAGCTGCTTGCATGTCGGGCATTACTTGTGTATTTTAACCAGCTTTTGTATTTTACGGACTCAAAGTATAATATTTAAATCAACCTCTGTTGTTCAAGCTTTCCGCCATTTTATTATCTGCATTACTCCTACACTTTATACTATAATGCTGAATCCAACGCATTACTTAGACACCGACAAGGCTTGGTTTAGTGTCCTAACATTATTAGTTTAAAAGGTGCTGACATCCTATTATGATGCAAGTTATTGAAAAATGGTTTAACAGTTCCACTCTGGCAGTAAATGGTTGTGTCTTTAATAAAAACGAATTACCACTTTCTTCATGCAGCTTTAATTGGTGTTACATGAACATTCGTAGTAGCAATATATTGTCTACATTGAAAAATTGTATGTTTCAATGCTGCCTCCCTGCAAGAGATATTTTAACTTCAAATGCCAAAGTTCTGACCTGGCATTGCTTTCTGCTTCCAGGACTCAACACAGCCCCTGTCCTGCAAAAATGAAGATTTCAGCAAAAGCTGCTTTGAGAAGCCCTCTGCCAAACAGCCCTCTTTTCAGATCCATGTGGATGAGCCTGATGGCGCCTGTGCCAAGAAGCCACAGCCTGCGATCGACGCTGTCAAAGCAAAGTCCATCCCTGAGGAGTCTCCCCTCACGATTAACAATGCTGTGGCATGCCTCAGACGGCCCCTGGCCACTATTGATATTCCATCAGCAATGGATGTCAGCTTTGGTAGGTTTATAAAACTTGGTGAAATTTTTCAAATTCACAATCGGTGAAATAAAACTCCCGTTGCTGACCAGTAATCTTATACCTTTCTATGCTCAGACTCGCCCATGGACATGTCTGTGGTTGAGGGGGAGGAGAAGCTAATCAATGTAAACGAGGTCCCAGAATATGCTGCTGAAATCCACACGTACCTGAGGGAGATGGAGGTGAGAAATTTAGGGGAAATGCTACTTTTCCCAACTTTATACAACAAACTGCTCTACTTTGAAGATTACTCAGCTGTGTGCTTGAGTTATCATACTTATCACAGGAACTTTAGAGACTGCAGTGAAGTATCTATAAATATAGAACCTGTTGGTTAATGTATACTGCACAATGGTTTTGCTTCACAGGTAAAAACCAGACCTAAAGCAGGCTACATGAAGAAGCAACCGGACATCACAAACAGCATGAGGGCCATCCTGGTTGACTGGCTGGTCGAGGTTGGAGAAGAGTACAAGCTCCAGAACGAAACACTTTATCTGGCTGTAAACTACATCGATCGCTTCCTCTCATCCATGTCTGTCCTGAGGGGGAAGCTTCAGCTGGTTGGAACTGCCGCCACGCTGTTGGCTTCGTATGTATTCATTTTAAATTTACTGCAAGTTTGTAGCATATATTCAATCCTGGCTTTCCGTGTGAATTAACTTTACTAAATGTTCCAATGCAGGAAATTTGAAGAGATCTACCCCCCTGAGGTGGCAGAGTTTGTTTACATCACAGACGACACCTACACCAAGAAGCAAGTGTTAAGAATGGAGCATCTGGTGCTTAAAGTGCTCTCCTTTGATCTGGCAGCACCCACCATCAACCAGTTTCTCACCCACTACTTCCTCCATCAGTCTGTCAGCAAACAGGTGGAGAGCCTGGCAATGGTAAGCCTGGTGTCGATTTAGTGAGAATTAATAAACATTTGGCTTTACTGTTTGGATACCTGTGTCAAAGGATTTCATAGCCAACATGGCGTAGAACCATAAATCTTGCTCTTAGCCCAAATGAACTGTGGTCAGTGTAATTTATCTACATTAATTGTAACTTTTTTTTTTCCTCAGTACCTCAGCGAGCTCAGTCTGGTTGATTCAGATCCCTTCCTTAAGTACCTTCCATCACAGACAGCTGCAGCAGCCTACGCCCTGGCCAACAACACCGTGACTGGTGGCTCATGGGTAAGGATAAAAAGTGTAGGGCTTGCATTTAACATTAAGTGGTAAGGCTAAACTTGTCTAATCTTTAGTGTGTGTAAAGAATATTTTTGCAAGCATCTGAACTAATCTACAAGGCCCTGAGTGGAAAATGAAGAGCACAAGCAAAATGACTGGTTTTCTCCTTTAGCCCAAGTCCTTGATAGAGAAGACCGGCTACTCCTTGGAAGATCTGATGCCATGCATTGAGGATCTGCACAGAATTTACCTCAATGCTCCTCAGCATGCCCAGCAGTCTGTTCGGGAAAAGTACAAGGGCACTAAGTAAGTAGGCTGATAATAAACCTGCTCTAAACTGTTCAAAGATTTCATTATTCTTTGCCCTGACCTAATGTTCTGATTTCTTTCCCCTCCAGGTACTCTGAAGTTTCCCTCATCGACGCTCCAACTAAATTGCTACTGAACTGATGTCTTCCCATCCCCTCGTCCATGTAGAGTTGTTCCCCTGTCAGTCTCTCATATTTTTTTTAAATTTGTGCCACAATTTTATGTCCTGGCCTGCTCTTCTCGGAGTAGAGCTAGATGTTTAGAGTTTTAATGGTATTTTTATACATGCATTCATACCAGACGCCTCAGTTTTGGTTAATCAAGCAGTTTTAATGGTTTGACTTTTAAACAGACAAAATGAAGAGGTCCTATCGCCACTGTGTAAACATTCTGCTCTGATCTACAGTGTCTCAAACTCTAATATCCCCTTTTTCTACTTTAAAGGTTGAGTTGATCTAAGCAGTTATTGTTGCAGGTTCACCTTGTGGTGTAACCGTCACTATTTGGCCTCATTGGATGGCAATTAAAGCACATTTTGTCTGTCATTGAGTCAGCTGTCTCATTACATTGGTGTCTTATACTTTTCAAGGCATCTTCTGCACTGTAAAATATGGCTCTTGTAAATAAAAATCCATTTAAAGTAAGACTTCATGTCTACAAGTTTATGATCACATTGGACTCATGGGGGCAGCAAAGGACTTGTTTTGGTCCTTGATGGTTCGTTCAGATGCATGGGGACTTAAAACCTGAAGTCTGGAATGCTTGTGTACAAGCGTGTAAATGGTCGAATAGCTCATTAAAAGTCTGATGGCTTATTGATCTACGGCACCTTACCCTTAATGCGTGTAATTTTGCCCGAGGCTTTAAATGCTAAGCTGTAGTTGAACAGGAGGTTAAAGGTTTGACTCGTACAAACATATTAAAATTGATTAATCCTTATCTGCTCCGGTGAGGTCTTAATGGGAGGCTTTAGATTCCATTCACTTAAATGTGTGGCATGTGCTCTAAAAGATCCAATTTCTTTAAGGAAAACAAGATGTTAAGCATTGTTATAGCCTCCCTGACAAAAGGGAAGATGTATTCCTCAGGTTCAAAATGGGGACCGCAGCATGTTAAAAGGATGCCACCCAAACATTTAAACCCACAGGCTTTACTTAACCCAAAAAATGTTCCTTAGATCATGAATGAACTAAGGGAAAAGGAGCTGGAGACCCTGGGTAAAATGAACAAAAGATTAATACAATAAATGAGAATTTGTAAAAGGGAAATTAACAATGGAAGTACAAGGAGGAAGAAAATGGGAGTGAAAGCCTGGCTTCGAAAATTAAGGGTGATTAAAATTCTTCAATATAGTCTTTTAGTCTTTGCAGTGTTTTCACATTAACCTTAGCAATTTTCAATGCTTACAGAATATGTAAATGCACATATGTATAAAAATACACGATGTAAGCAAGAAAGCCAATTTGATCTAAAGCACATTGCAAGTTACTAAATACAGATTAAACTATACGTCACACGAGTAAAAAACAGTTGTGCAACGTCTCAAAATAAGTGAGCACAGTTCTGATTTCCCTCAAGCCATTATATGAGCTGGAGGGAGATCGATCTATTAAAACATGTAAGCAAACAAAGGTTGCCCCTTTCTTTGTCTGCATGTAATTTTCAGTAAATTAACAGGCGTCACATCTCCACTTGTCATCCATCAGGGATTTGATTTACTCTGTGGAAGGGAAGTAGAGGCAGCCAGTGGTGTTGAAGGCATCTCTCCCTCTCTCCCCCTCTCTCTCTCTTTCTCGTGATAAATTGGGAGGCTGGCTTTGTGCGAGGCGTCTGACAGGAGACTGGAAGCAAAACACAGTCCAGCTGCAGACAGATTTCCACCATTTCAGCTCAGGAGCAGCTCAAAGACCATGCTCACACAACAGGTTTGCTTTGTGAGTGACACAGCACACCAACTGGAGGAATAAGCCATGGAAACAGATGGGAATTCTATAGCCTAACCAAATCAGTTGGATACCTGTTTAAACAATGGCTCCTACAGCTGCAGCACAGCATCTGTCCATCCCCTGAGAAGATCCAAGTCTGGGGAAAAGAGTGTTTTCTGGAAGAGGTGGGGAGGGCGGGTGGCTGCCTAACCTGATGCCTGCCCCTCGAAAATTTCTGGTGGCGTCCACCTCGCTGCCCCTGGCTCTGGGCTGGGGCTGGAACCTGAGCCTGTATGTGGGGTTGCTCCTCGGACTCCTGACGCTGATGCTGCTTCTTCTCTGGATGCTCCTCAAGCAGCTGAGCAACTCGGTGGGGAAATCTGTGCTGCAGCCGGTCCGCTCCTTCAGACAGCCTCGCTTTGAACACAGGTTTCAGCACGTGTTGTGAAGAAAAATGGGACTATTTTTAAAAAAACACTGCCAGGACTGTGGCTTGATGGAGTGATTGAATGTGCCTTTGCAGATTCATGTAAGAAAATGACTTTAAAAAATGATTTGTTATGGACTCGAGCGCTTATATTCTCTCACAAAATAATAAAATCTGTTCATGTTCTTATTTATAGTAAGCACTGCCTGTTCTTTTAACAGATTATCATGCTTCTATATCTCTTTCAGACATGCAGGACTTAGGTAGTTATATCTTTTTGTTCTGAGTGATTAAAGATATTGTTATTCTTATGCAACAGCTATTTCTTTTCATCCCTCAGATGAATTTACAAAGCCGAGCTGAAACATCTAAATGGCAGGGTAAAAGTAAAAGCCAAGATTGAATCTGCATCCTGATTCATGCTGATTAAAGCAATGCATTCAGGAGGGCAATTTGCACTCCTCTCATCTCATTGGTGAATTGGCAGGAGGGATATTGAGAATCTGCCGCCGGTGACAAATATGAAAGGAACCGTGTGCCACATGGTCTCTCGACTCCTCGGGGAACAAAGTAAATGAGACCCTTGAGGCAAAAGGCTAATATCAACAGCAAAAGCCCACAAGGTTCAACCTGTTTGATATTTCTCAGGTATTTAAAATGGTTACTTAACACAAGCAGGGGCATTTGACACTTCTCACTTCACTCAGTAGGACTTGGTGACTCTAAGTCTGTATGCCTTTAAGTTTTATTGTTCTACAGTCATTAGTCAGAGGTGGCCCGGCTGTCTTTCATTGAATAGTCTGAGAGGAACCAATAGCTATTAGCCCTGAGGGGAGCATTTTAATTACACACAGTAGATTTTCTTATACAGCAGCACAATAACACAGACGTGGTTCAGACAGAGTGTCTCAGTCAGCCTCAGGGATAATGTACAATGAGCTTGTCATTATTGCAGAAATAAACCCTGACCCTGTATAATACTTAGCGTTTCTCCAGGGATGTAAACATTGCATGTTTCAACAGGCGAAGACGCCATTAGCTGTAATCAAAACAATAAACAAGCTATTTTTTCCCAGTTTATGTAATCAATTCAACTGGATGATTACGGGTTTTTGTTTTTTCAGTTTGTGGTTTCTGTTTACATAATATGTTGAAAAGCTTCTGAGCCTATTTGTTTACTTATTGAGATTTATTTCCAATCATATTTCTGTACAATGAATGTGATTTGGAGCCTGAAGCAAGTATACTTAGCTTAGCATAAAGACTGGAAACAGTGGGAAATAGCTAGCATGGCTCTGTCCAAATATAACAACCAGCACCCCTGCAGCGCACTAATTGGGATTTTATACCTCCTTTGTTTAAGGTAGGGGTCTCCAACCCTGCTCCTGGAGAGCTACCTTCCTGCACATTTTAGGTTGCTCCGTACTCTAACACACCTGATTTGATTGATTTGCTCGTTATCAACCAAATGAAGCGTCTCAGGGGATTGATAATGAGCAAAACATTTGAATCAGGTGTGTTAGAGTGTGGAGAAACCTGAACATGCAGGAAGGTAGCTCTCCAGGAGCAGGGTTGGAGACCCCTGGTTTA
This sequence comes from Semicossyphus pulcher, assembly GCF_022749685.1. Taxonomy (NCBI): domain Eukaryota; kingdom Metazoa; phylum Chordata; class Actinopteri; order Labriformes; family Labridae; genus Semicossyphus; species Semicossyphus pulcher. The sequence continues at coordinate 8,568,288 of NW_027211693.1, forward strand.
AGTTATACCGAAACGTGTTACAATGACCATTTAGTAATATTTTTAACTTTGGACTGATCCAGACGCGCAAACCTGTTTTCAGCTTTGTGCTGAACTGCTAAGCTAACCAGCTGCTGGCTCCAGCTGAAACAGCAGCATGTTAGCTTAGCATATATACTGGAATTAGGTAGAAAAAGCTATCATGTCTCTGCCAGGAGGAAGGAAAATCCAACTATCAGAACCTTCAAAGTGCAGTTATTAAGATGTTTCAAGTCATTTGTTTAATGTGTACAAAAACGTAAGAGTAGCAATGACAAATTGGACTGATCCAAGCATGCTAATTCCCCTGTTTTTGTGCTAATGTAGCAGGGCTAGCTAAGCTAACCTACTGCTGGCTGTAGTTGAGCTCTAGCTGAGCCAGCAGCCTGTAAACTAAGCTTAGCATAAAGACTGAAAAAAAAGGGGGAAACAGCTAGGCTTGCTCTGTCCAAAGTGGAAATTTTCACTTACTAGCACATCTAAAGCCAGAAACCAAGTAAGGTTTTGTATCTCCGTTGTTTAGTTGTACAGGCAAATAAGACATTCTTTTAAATTTTGCTAGCTTTATACAGACCCCCTGTTAGCTGTTTTTTCTTTTCCATCTTTTGTACTAGGCTGGCAGTTAAGCTAATCAGCTGCTAGCATCACATTTAGTCTAAGAATGGTAGACGCATTACTCTTCACATCTAATTATATTTCCCAAATGAGCCGTTCCTGTAAACATTGGTTGGAGTGAAAGCTCTTCATTCTCTCTCCACTATTTCAAACAGGAAATCTTCAGGGATTTTTATTGAACATGTCTGACCACGGGTTATTTCGAACTAATAACACTTCGCTTTTCTGCTCCTTTCAGCAAGAGACCCTGCAGATTAATGAGGTCTGACACCATTGATAGATCCTTCAACTGCATGTTTTTCACCTCTTGTTCTTGAGATGAAATAGCTTGTGTCCTCTGGCACTGCGTTGCCATCTGTGGCTTCTCAGTCCGCCTCTAATAAACACATGAGGTGTCTGAATGCAGCACACGGGCAAAGGTCCAACAGAAAACTCTAGATGAACTCAAACATGAAAAAAAGTTGCAGCAGCCACTGAGCGAGTGCCCTCTCTGTCGTAGATTCCTGCTGGGATAGTGGAGAGGCAGCTTCTGGTCACGAAAAGATGAGCGAAGGTGAGAGATGAATATAGATTATAACATTGTTTTTGTTTCGTATTCTGTGTCCATTTTTTGGGCCTCTGGTTGCATTTTTTGATAGAAGAGATGAAAACACCTGCTCGGAGTTACTGAAATATAAATCAAGGAAAACTATGCCTCTGAGCAAGAAAACAAAACATTGTACAGGAGAGATGTTTTTCATGTGGTGGCTGTTGTCAAAGGAGTGAAGAGTGTTTGTCACGTGTTATTTTCAGTTTTCTCCCTTGATGTGCATGAGCAAACGGCGAGTTCATTACGTTCCTAGCTAATTAACAAGCTAACGAACTAGCCTTGAACATCGACTGTATAGCTCTGATAACTTTGCGTTTGAAATCTCCTTAATAGCTCACCCCTGTTGTTTAAATATGGTCTCCTCTGGCTCCAAGAAAAACAACATGGCGACGACCATTATGCCAAACTTGAGGCTTCCAAACAGCAAAAGAGATGATGGCTAAGGCCACTTTTTTATACTGTCTTCAGCTGTTTTCATTACGAACTACGGACAATATCCAGACAATCAGGTTGGAACATTGTCCAAGAATGATAAAGTGCAAAATCTATTAACCGACCGAGGCTAGCTGGTCCTCCATTACAGCATTTGTGCTAAGATGGGCTAGCTAAGCTAACAATCTGCTTGGCATGCCCGTTCACAAACAGCGGGAGATCGTCTGTGTGAAACTTCTGGATATACTCGTTAAGGCAAGGGGGTGGCACCTGGGTAGAGCTTGCAGGAGGAGGAGGACTCTTATGTAAGGTGACTGTTTTGTGTTGGTATCACTACAAGATGCATAAGGATGTATCCACAACAACACATGGGTGGAAAACAACATACAGTCAACTGAGGCGAGCAGAAAAGAGTAAGAAGCCGCAAAACTGCTAGCACACATCTGCTAACTCGGACAATTTAACGACTTCGTACTAGAGGGCTGGGTGTTAAAGTCTGTTTAATTTCCGGGTCAACATGTGAAAGGCTCTTAAACTGCTACCTAGTCTGTAGAAGCTAATGGGCGATTGGGCTAGCATCCTGAAAAAGTCCCAGTAGTCACTTTTGGGTGCTGGTATTATTTCTAATTCAGCCAGGCATCACTTATGTGTTGAGGTTATTTTATCAGACAGTAGGCAATGCTTATCTTGAAGGTAGTTTCCTGCCTGAATGTGATGACTTTTCAAAATGGCTTCAGTGCACAAAAGATATAATAAAACCAATGTGAATCTCAGTCCGAAGCTAGAAGACTCTATAAATCAGAGGCATGCACAGTTACCCGCTAGAAAAAGCAATATCATCCTCAGTCAGAGTCTAACACATCTGCCCTAAATATTATGATATAATATTTGTGGACGCTCAAAAGGTCCCTGGGGCCAGGTAATATTTGTTGAAATGGAGCTATCTGCATTGATAACACCTGCCCTCAGCGCAGAGGAAGATGGCAAACAGAGGCGATCAGTGGTGGCTGGGGAGGCCCTTTGATTGATGATGGAGCTTATTGTCTGTCAGTCAGCACCTGACAAATTGAGCTGTCCACAGCTCTGTATACCAGGATGTCCCATGGCACTCTGCCTGTGAATGAAAACTTCACAGTGATTCACTCTGGAAAGTGACAACAAGAGGATGATAGTAGAACGTGAAAGCATCAGTCAGCAGTTTGCAGCCTCACTGATGTCTTAACCTGAGAATCACCTGAAAACTGTTGCTTTTTTAAATATCAAAACAAATTTTATTTAGAGGTTTAAAGTAAAAGTATAATGTAAAAATAGTTGGCATAACAGTCTCGCCTCAAGGTCCCTTTAGTTGCTGTTCTGGAGCTTTGAATCATATCACATGATCTTCCTAGCTGCTAGCATTTGCGGTTTTGGGGATTTTTTTATAGCCTCATGGTTATTAGTGTACAGTATATATTATATAAAAATGTTTTTAAGTACGGTGTTCATCCAACAACTAAATGACCTGGTTAACGTTGGAGCCCAAAGTGTTTGTTATCCTTAAAGTGGTAATCTCAAAGACCTCAGTTTCATTCTGTTTGGCGGCGCTAAACGGTAATTGCAGGAGCACACTTCCCAGATATCCAGACAGTGTTCCATGTGTGACGTCCACGGTTGGCGGTCTTTACCTTTGATTTAGTAAAGAAACTATTTTCTTTTTCCGAAGTAAATACCAGAGAGTGCTGTTTTTATGGCAACTGCTGACATGTCATACAAAATTCTATACCTGACATTTTAATCAGATATTTGTCAAAGCAGGATATCAGTGCAGTACATGTTTCCAAACACAACATACGACTATTATACCAAACAAAACATATGACTGCTGGAGAGTAGCTCCTGCAGTCATACCAGACAAACACATGGTAAACATTCAATCAATCAATCAATCATATTTTATTTGTAAAGCGCCAAATCATAACCAAAGTTATCTCAAGACACTTTACAAAAAGAGCAGGTCTAGACCGTACTCTTTGTTATGTTATTTTGAGAGAGACCCAACATGAATCCACCATGAGTAGCACTGAGCAACATTCGTCTCAAAAGCTCAAAACGACTTGGTTTAAGAAAAGACCGTGGTTTGTATTTAACATGCATTCTTGATCTCCTGAGAACAAACAGCATTAATTATCTCGACTTTGTTAAGCGTAGCTCCTCATTTTAAAAATCCACTATCCAATAGTATCCTTACATATCGTTAGACTGGTTAAGGATATCTTTATTTAAACAGGTACAGTATCTCTAGGTGTAGTGCAGTGTTAAATAATCATTATGAGAGTGGAAACCTGCAGAATTGGCATAGCATTACAATAAAATACTTCAGCACTTTAACACTCCGGTCTCCTGAAACTTCTTCAACCAAAGCTCCACATTTCCATCACAGTGGATGCACAGACTTTTCCAACTCCCCGGACCAAAAGAAATCTTGAATATTTTTACTCTTTTCAACTTTTCTGCAGTTCTACCCAGTGCATTGAAAATGTGCATAAAAACATGTGCAAGGAAAGCCTTCTAGTGTGATATAACTTCAAACTCTTGTTCAATAAGTATTGTTGTGTTTTTGACCCTTGAAATGGGAAACATTTTAATCAAACATTAAAGCGATTATTAACCTTTTTGAACAAAACTTAAGATGTTTGTTAGAAGTAAAAGGAAGAACAGTCATTATCACAATACTTTAAATGAAATTAAAACATTGATCTACTTCTTAATTGAGTATTTGAATTATATTGACATTTAAAAAGCACATGATTCAGTGGCCTGAAACAATACCCAATTATATCCCCATTTAATCTGATAACTTTTTAATTAACTTTTTGTGCGCTTGTTTGTTTGAGCTTAAAGGAAATTGTCTCCACGTCAGTCCGGGAGGCAGTGAGATGAAACGGTGAGCGTCCGTAACAGGATGACCTGAAAGATGGCGTTCACATCTCCTCACAAGTGCTCACTTTAATTAAGGTTAGCAGGGACGAGGAAACCAATAATGATATGTGAGCAGCCTCTTGGCTCCTTGCTCTGCTGATCTTCTCGCTCCCATCAGGCACCCAGCATCTCCGGTTTGTCTCCCGTTTGCCATAACGCACATGATTACATTTAGCCTGGATTAATCATGCTTGAAAACATTTTGTCCTCAGGATTATAGGGCATGAAACACAAGAGAATAGAGGCCAAAAAGGGAAGGCTTAGGCATAGATTGACATTAAAGTTAATATGGGCTAATTTTCTAAAGCACCTCAAGGCTTTCGGTCACAACATTTCATTCAGGCTCAGTGACTGAATATACATTTAATTAAGTTGTATACCTACGAACAAATTTAAGGTACTCGAAGTTTGTTCTACTTCTAGAGACAGGACAGGGGGTAGTGTCAGATACAGGGGAGGGGAGAGTGGGGACGACACACGGCAAAGGCCGAGAGTGGGAGTCGAACCCGGGGCCGCCGCTTTTAGGACTGAGCATCTGCACATGGGACCCGCAATCTAACCACTGGGCCAAACCGGCGGCTCGATTGTACTTTATACATGTATTTCCATTTCGTCCTTTTTTTTAAATATATAAAATTATACTTACACAGGAATGCATGCAGTAATAATAACCAAATAATTTAATATAGTATACCACTCACATAGGTCATGTTTTTGCATGAAGTAATTTAACTGGCAGGGAGTATTTTACTTTGCAATCGAAGAGGTCATGAGATAGTGGTAAGGAACAAAGTTATTTAAAACTCACACAGTTGTGCCTTCAATTAAAGATATTATGTGAATACATTTAAAGATCATTCAATGAGTAGAGCAGACGCCAGAGGCTACAGTCCTCAACGCAGGGGCCCTACGCTGGACTCCCGCTCTTGGCCCTTTGCTGCATGTCATTCCCCACTTTCTTCTCCCAATACTTCCTGTCTCTCTTCAGCTGTCCTATCAAATAAAGGCTAAATGGCCAAAAATAATCTTTTAAAAATCCAGTCCAGAAAGTTCCAGTTTGTCGTAAAAATGTGAACATACGTGATTAAGAGACACTACACACCCAAAAGTCACGTAAGTTTAGGTACTAACTGAAACCTTAAAGAGTCTGTCCAACATGTTAGCTCTTTTGGAACTGGCTAACACAGCTTTCAGCTTCAGCTCTCAACACAGCCAGACTCATAGTCATTTTAAAACCTTTCTTTCGTTTTGGAAGTACAATGTTGTTGTTGATGTTGTATACTGTGCGAGGCCAGAGATTGTGTAGTTCACTGCTTGGTTTGACACAGAACTAAATAGCACTTATATATATTCTATATAAACCGAGAAATATTATGTAAATGGATGGTAAATGGACTGTAGCTCAAAGCTGCTTTTACCCTACATGTCACATTCACCCATTCACACACACATTGATACACTGATGGCAGAGGCTGCTATCTAAAGTGCCCAACTGTCAATCAGTTATCACATTCATACCCGTTGGCTATGCCACCGGGAGCAATTTGAGGGTCAGTGTCCTGCCCGAGGACACTTCCACATGTAGCCTGAGGGAGCTGATATTTTTTCTGAAACAAGGATCCGTCGGGTCAAGCTGAAGGGGAAGAATTTCAGCTCTCAATTGTTAATTTTACTAAATTAAAGGGATTGAATATGTATTTTGTCACTGGTGAGGCTGGAATACATATTGTCTATGCATTTTTGGATATTATTAGATCAATTAAGGAAGTAAATACTAATTTAATAATAGAATAGCCAACGTATGTAACACAATTTAATCTTTGGATGTGTGCGCTTCTAACGCTGTATTTTTACATGTGGACAATTAATGCGCCCTGCACTAATATCTAGATTTATAATTAGCAAAGAAAATAAACCTGATCAATAAATATAGTGCATGATCCTTACTTGTAATTTGATATGTAAGAAACGTGCTGGAGCATTAGCCCTCTGGCGCCTGTGGAAACTCACTGTAGCAGAAACTTTTAACCCCTTGTCACTTCTGTTAAGGAAACCTAATGCAGCTGAGTTCATGAGGTCGTGATCTCCTGTTCGACTGACAGCGAGTGAAAGAAAACACCGCATGCGGATGAGGAAGTGCGGCTTGACAGCTCCTTCCCCTGTGACGGTGCTGCCTACACAGACAATAAAGAGCTTCTACCTGAGCTACAGGATCACCTGTGGAAGGAAGAGACGAGCTCGGTAAGAGAACAGACTTACAGATACTGCTATGGATTCATGCTTAGATGGTTAATGCGCAATTAAATTCAAGCTTTTAGACAGTTACATACTTATTCTGTCTGTTTTAATAAGGATTTTGTGATCTGTTGCATTTTCTCTCAGGTTGTCTTCCGTCAGATAAAAAGGATGGTAAGTGTTTCCTTTCTTACTTTTATTTTCTGTTATATGAAAAACACTTGGAGTATGGTAAACGCTGTGAGACAACAACTATAAAACCAAAGTGTTGTAGGCACAGCAGCAGAAATAACCGACATGTTTGTGTGATGAAGTGTGTCTCGACTATTGAAAGGTCAGTGCCTTTTCCAGCCACCCTGAGACCTGCACTGCATGATCAGTTTTAAACAATAACCACCACCAATAACTGTCAGCAGCAGCCCCTGATTTGCATGAACTGTAGCCACATTGTTTTTTCCATAATTTGATTGCTTTTTCATTTAATTTAATCCTCATCTTTTTTCCCATTTCTTGTATTCTGTGAAGACTTGATGCGCACAGATACCCTCACTTTTAGATGATCCCGAATTCCCTGAAAGGACTTTCAGCAGAGATGCATTCATTAGTAAAACATCAGCGCGACTCTCTTGTGCAGCATTCTCACTTTGGCACTAAAAGAAAAGGAGCAGCTTCATTTCCTTGATTTAATTTTATCCTCTCCAGCTTGTAGCGAGACCTCAGACTGTCTGATGAGGATAAGTTGATTTAGGAGGTAAAGTGATGGCAGGAACTCCAAGTTTCAGCTGATGACGCTGGTCTAATTTGCACCATATTGTATTACCATGCGCGTGGAAGCTATAGGTGTCAATTGTATCCCCACTGAGATACAATTTCATCAAAGAACAGTTGGGAGACAATGACTCCCTGATGGTGGTATGCCTGAAAATGAAGCACTTGAGAAGTGGAGGAAACAGCCTTTCTGTGATAGCACTGACTATGATTGAACAAAAACATGTATAGATCCTGTTTAAGAGGCCATCTTCTCATTAATATATGTTTAAAAAAACATGTAAGAATCAAGACACATTCACAATATTCACACAGCAACTATTTTCCTCTGATTTCCTGCTTAGGGCGGGATGCTCAAATGCTGCTGTAATATTATACTGTTCTATTTGTTTGTCGTATAATTGTAGGAAATCTGACAAATTATAATAATTTCACAGATTGTCCATTAAGCAGCAACTGAAAAAACAATGGATAGGAAAATCCGGAGAGAGATCAGGCCATATTTCAAGTTAGAACAACATATTAGCTAAAAAAGTTAGCTTCCGGTAGACAACTGCTATCATTAAGAAATTACATTTTGCACATTTGTTTTATTTCACCTCTCCCTTATTCGTATGTCAGAAACTGAAGACGATGTATTGTGAAAATCAGGATGGACAAATATCCAAGGGACAACGTATTTGATAACCCACTAGCTACTGCTAGTAAAAGTTAGCATTCAACCAGTTTTTAGCTAACATTGCGGTTGATAGTGTTTTACTACACGATAGGAAACGTCCAGTGTGTTTTATGTCCAAGCTTAGATAAAGGTGTCAGAAATGTGTGGTCATATTTCAGAATTAATTACCTTACAGTGTAGCCCCATCAACAATAATATTAGCAATAAAAAAATTGGTTGAAGAGCGTTCTAGAGCTTTGTAACTGCAACTGAGAAGGTTTGGTCACCCCTGAGCTTCAACTTTGACCTTGGGACAGCCAGAAGCAGCTGGTCAATAGATCTGAGAGTCCTTGAAGAAACATGAGTTTTTAAAAGGTCTGCAAGATAGGTCGGAGCAAGCCCATTTAAAGATTTATAAGTTAATAATAAAATCTTAAAATCAATCCTAAAACGCACGGGGAGCCAGTGAAGCGAAGCCAGAACAGGGGAAATGTGCTCACGTTTGTGTGTAACAGTTAAAAGACGAGCTGCTGCGTTCTGAACAAGCTGCAGGCGATACAGAGAGGCTCGGCTAACACCAATGTAAAGTGCACTGCAATAGTAAAGACGGGTGGTTATAAAAGAGTGCAACTTTTTCGAAATCATTAAAAGATAAAAAAGACTTGACCCTGGATAAGCAGCTCAAAAAAGTTTGTGTCTTTCTTTTTCAAGGGCAGGTAGAGTCGTGTGTCATCAGCATTAAAGTGGAAGGAGATTCCATATTTTCTAAGGATAGAGCCAAAGGGGAGCATGTATAATGAAAACAAGATAGGACCAAGAGTGGAGCCTTGGGGGACTCCAGATGGGAGAGGGGAGAGAGAGAAACTTCTGTCAGCAAGTAAGATCTGAGCCATTCCAGAGCGGTACCTTTCAAACCCACACAGTGCTCAAGGCAAGAAATTCAAACATTTTGGTCCACTGTGTTGAAAGCAGCTGTGAGATCGAAAAACATAAGAATTTTAGCTGTTGCACAATGGTAGCTAATTGGTTAGCAATATTTTTTTTTCCTGATATAGCCAGATTTCACTACGGATTTTTCTATCAATTTTCTTTTCAGTTGCTGCTTAATGGAGAAGCTGTGAAATGATAATTATTTGTTGGATTTCTTACGTTTATGACAGGCAGCCTGGAACACGGCAGTACGACAACACAACACCATTCGAGCTTCCCACCCTGAGCGGGACTTCAGAGAAAAAATGGCTGCTATGTTAATATGGGGAATTTTACAACAAAGGAACAAAATTTAATGTTGATTGTGAATTATCTGCATAAAGAGTTTTGACTTTTTTATGTTGTTTAGCAATCATTTTTGCAGTCAAGTTTGCAGTCATGCTGTCTTTTCTGTGAGGCTGCAATTTGAGCTAAATGCCAAGGTAAACAAGCTAACAACATTGCTAACATGCTGACCTCTTGCAGGTTTGCAATTTTCTCTATCTTTGTTTAGCTTTTTTGCATGCTAACATTTGCGAAGCAACAATTAATACAGTACAGTTGAGGCTAGTGGAATGTCATTAGCTTTGCAGACATTTGGTAATAAACCGTAAGTTAGGATAGAGGAGAAATGTCACCTCATAAAGTCAGAAGATCACCATGTCTCTTCCATAATTCATGGCAATGCATGCAGTAGTAATACAAACACAATATCTGACCCTGAATCAAAAATGTCAACTTTATTGTTGTCAATAAAAAGACAAAGCAATATTAGATGTAGAGAGGTTATTTTAAAAAAACTTAATGAAGTATTGGACCTGCTTGTGGTGCTAGATGAACAGCAAAGGGACCAGTAAGTCTTGTCTTCTGGGGACCTTCAAATGTTTTTTTCCAACAGTTCATGAAAATTAATTCAATAATATTTTGAATATTATTATATTTGATAAATATTATGATATTTTAAATCCTCTGATAGTTTGGTATTCTCTATCTTACATTCTGGTGGAAGATGAATGCCAAATGTTATAATGAAAGGCAGAAAATTGGATAATAAAATAAATGCTGATTCATACTCCAGTTATGAAAAAATAATTTAAATTAAAGACAGTTGGAGAGTTTCTAAAAAGAAATTATGGTGTAAAATTATAATCTCAGTTTCATGTGGCAGACTGAAGGCTGTGACAATGAGGTCTTAGAGAGACACTTCGAAGTAAAACATCATCATCTTTTAAGAGGAGGATAAGGTTGTTCCCTTGATTACATCACCGAGAGAATAGCTTCTCTGTATAAAAACAAATGACCAACAAAAAGAGGTCATAAACCATAATTGGGAGGAGGGGGAGACAATATTGTATCACTTCTCCCACCTGCGCACAAGTTTGGAACAAGGCTGCAGCTGAGGCAGATGTTTTATTGCTTTTTGAAATGACATTTCCCTGCTGAACAATCTCCTACAAGAGAGGCACAGCACATTCCTTAAATTAACATAAAGCGGCAGCCAGACTCGATGTAGATTATTCTTTAAGTACTTGCCCCGGAGTTTAGATAGACAACATTTAAACCCTGTCGAGTTTTGATGGCCACCTGCTATATTTTAATAATGCAGTTACAAAGATCATTTACAGAAATATTCAGTATCTTTATGCCCAGAAATGAAACATTCTCAGAGTCTCTGCTGAGGTTTTATTCTTGTTAGGCAGAGGAAGCACTTCAATAAAGACAAAAAACCCTCTCGTTTTAAAAACATTTGCTACATCTCTAGCAAATCACTCTGTTTAAGTTGATACCTCATTTGCACACCACCCTGTTTAGATATCATCAGACTATTAAATGGCCATTATCAGCTGATATACCATTACTTTGCCAGAAGGTGCATTATCATCAGTTATACCATGGCCATGATGAATACTTCATTCTGATTGGCTGCAGGGTGTCTGTTATTTCCTGATAATGGACACCAACTTAAGAGTTCTGGTGAAACTGTCTGTATGCCATTCTTAATCAATGCATTGGTCGCATTGTATCAACTTGTATCTAAAATAAGTAACAATAGCAACAGGGACTTCTTTAATGGATATATCACTATTTATATCAATAAGGATCAAAACATAAAATCCACATATTAATAAAGTGTTTTGAAGTGTGTTTAACTTTTATCTTTGTTCCTCTCTTCCTACAGGCACACAGAGGCAGCGTTCAACCTTTCGTTAACTTCAACGCCAAACATGACGCTGAAATCCTCCACAAAGCCATGAAAGGAATTGGTAGGTTTTATTAAGAAGAATTAACATTGAGGATTGTTAATTTACTGTGACTATGTTTATATGGGGAAGATGAACAGATCTCCGTAATCGAAATGTGTATACAATGGAAGATTCTTTAAGTGTTTATTACCAAAACTTCTGGATGGCTCATTTCAAAGTTGTTTTTATTACCACTTTTATTAAAATTCGCTTCACGGACAATTAAGCTATTAATTAAGTACGTTTACTTTCCCAGATGGGACAGTCGTGTCTAGCTTGTGTCATTAGTAAAAAATAAATGCAGTGGAGTTTGTTTGGAAAAAGTGCTTTATCAGGCAGTTTATTGTTTGTTTTGCTTCTCTCTGAAACCAACAATGACTCAGCTGTCAGGGAAGTTTTTCCTTTTGCTGCTCTCTACAATTAGTTCAATCCACTGATGCATGGAGTATAACTTTACTTTAACAGCGTGTTTAGTCTAATGAGAAGAAAATATGTGAATCACCAACTTTTAAACTTAAACTTTATAGAAAATATTGTCAAGACATGTCAGAAAACTAAGATTTTTGCAAGAACACTACAGTAATGAGCACTTACTGTCTGGGTGGCCTTTTATACTATCTGAAATGGTTATATGTCTTCAAATTTTTGTGTATAGTCTTAGGGATAAAGTGATAGTACAGGCAGTGCAGAAGCAGAACATCTACTTAATACATATTTTGTTAAACATCATTAAATATTTAAGAGTAAGGATATATTTTGACACTAAGAACAAGATGAAAGGTGACACAAACTTCCCTGACAAACCATAGTACTTGAGGCACCACGATGTAATTTTTAATGTAAAAATGCTTTCTCAGAAAATACAACTTGAACGTCAATTATGCAATAATTCATTAAGGCAAATATGAATGTTTAAATAGGCGTTGACCTTGAATGTCTGTACTAATTATTAAAGAGCAAAGGTGGACGTCAGGTGAAGTTTTATAAAGAACAAGAAAGTCCGTTTTAACATGAGACTTTGGTGCCAAACCAAAAGATGACATGTCACTTTTACATACATAAGCTGTGTTTCATTTCGGTGGCTTAGGTTGAAACCAGAAACGTTTACTCGGCCGTATAACAGTCCACCATTACATTTGAATCGGTGTGCAATAATTCTCAGGATACGTTGGGCTGCGAAGGATGCACCCAATGGATCCTTCGTGGCCCGGGAAAAGGAGGACGCATTTGTGGGCCACATCTGAAGGAGCCTTCGAAATGGGACAGACTTCGTTGACGTAATTGACCTTCAAATATGCAGCCCCTGAATTGGGACACAGCTATAACTCATGTACATAATTTAACTAATCTCGTTCTTTAACCCAACCTGTTGCCTGAGCCTGACGGAACTGCAACCGTTTCACACCTTTGACCAAATGTTCCACGTGTATGTATGTGCAGGTGTTAGGACATTTTTCTGCCATAGTCGATGTTAAAGTTATTTGTGAAGGCCAGATAAACAAACTACACATACAAAGGGTCGTCTCGCAAGAAAAATAAGTACAGAAGAACTTTTACGATAATATAAGTTCATCAAGCTGCATTTCTTGTGCCAAGTATGTTAAAGAGTTTCAGTAGAATACTTTGTTGTGTTTGTAGCATTGAGTGTAAATTGAATTCCATAAGTTTACCTTGAAACTGTTGAAAGAGAAGAAAACTGCTTATAACTTTATAGAGTGAAGGATAAACTGCTGTGGAAGGTCTGATAAGCCTTCAAGCTGGACTTCCTGGTTTGATTTAGCTTATCTCACCTGTACCTGTAGCAGTGCAGCTCCTTGTGTTTTACTATCATCAGTGCATGCTTAGATTACAGGTTCAAACTTAACTCACATGCCCAAATTTAAACAGACACATTCACCAGAGGACTTTTTGATGGATTGCGTAGAAGCACCTTTGAGAGTGATCAAAACTGATATTAAAAATGTGAACCTCCTGCTTCGAAGCGTTTATACACTTAACTTTAATTGATAAAACAAATTCATTAACCTGTTAACATGGAGGTTATTTTCAGGAGATGAGTCATTTAAAGCTTTTGTAATACAGGGATCCTGTGCCACATCATTTCTGTCCTTGTTAGAAAGGTCTCCTGCTTAATTTGGATGATTTTTTAATAGCTTGACCTTTGACCCCATTTCCCTCTCTCATGTGATACACATACAAAATGGGACACCGCAATCTAAACGTCATTAGTGAGAATCAATGAGCCAGATGACAATCATTGAATTAAAGGTGTAATACAGGCGCTCACGCTGTAGCGATTAACGCTAATGCAACCTTACTGACCACCACCATTTTTTCCGTTTTATCTCCAGCTTCCTGTCTGTTTCACAATAAAAGTAATTAGGAAAAATCAGCTTGGCAATTTAATGTGGAAGCAAGATAAGATCTGCCTCAAGCAGACATCTGTCCATAGTGAGAGCTGTCACTGGAGGTCCTGCGGGCTTTGAACCGTAATTACCTCGAACTAATTCAACATTCTGATCCCTCAGAGGAAATATCACACACTGCTTTCCATCCTGTTTGTCGTTCCGAGCTGTTTTCTCTCAGGAGCTATTGATTGTTTGATCATTGGCCTTCCCAAATCCTTTCAAAAGCTGATCTCCTGCTTTACAGCGTCAACTTGTATATTGCCAGCTGTCGATTGTCAATCAGGCTCGTCTAAGGAAAGCAGGCAAACAGAATAGATCTTGTACATGATAAAATCTGTGTCTAAAAATAAAAAATAAGGTTTCATTTTAAGACTTTTATCCATATTTCCCCACATGTTTTAATGTATGTGTATTTGACTTTTGGTCCAGGTACGGATGAAGATGCCATCCTCATGCTTCTGGCAGCTCGCAGCAACGATCAGCGGCAGCAAATTAAGGCAGCGTACAAAAAGGCCTTCGGAAAGGTGAGGTGAGCCGCTGGGAAAGAAACAGAGAGCTGATGACAGTCTGCAGCCACAGTGATCGATGGTTACAGGTCATTGCAGAGGCTGTGTCCTCCTCACTAGCCAACATCACCTGGATGACGTTATATACAGAAATATACTGTCATTACATGGGCAGAACTAATCAGCAGGAGTCTGGTCAGACATTGTTTTGTGCTATTCAAGGTTTTAAGAGGTTAAAGGCCAAACCTCTTTTAGTAATGGTAGTAGAAACAGTTTAAACTATCTCATCTCTGGTGGATTAGTTGTATTTAGTTTTTGGTCTTTCATGTGATTTGTTCAGAAGAAGAAGATAAAGAAAGTATTACAAAAAGTTTTAATTTACGGTCCCTAAGCTTTGGGTAGTATAGATACAAGCGGCTGAAATGAGTCTCCTCAGCAGGGTGTCTGGGCTCAGCCTTAGAGATAGGGTAAGGAGCTCGGACATCCAGTGGGAGCTCGAAGTAGAGCCGCTACACCTTTGCATTGAAAGGAGCCAGTTGAGGTGGGTTAGGCATCTGATCAGGATGCCTCCTGGGCACCTCCCTGTGGAGGTTTTCCAGGCACGTCCAACTGGGAGGAGACCCCCGGGGCAAACCCAGAGCCCCCTGGAAGGGACGGTCTGGGTCAACTTGCTTAGTTTGCTGCCACCATGAGCCGATAAGCGCAAGAAACTAGAGTTTGGATTTAATGCTACTTTATACCCACATTTTATTAAGAAAATTGCTCTTTTACTACATTTATCAGCTGTACTTTTCAAATTAAGAACACCGTCAACAGATCAAATACAGTTAATCTTATTGATTAAACCAGCAGCTTACAACCAACATGGCTTTTGATTCTTACAAGAAAGAAGTGTTTAGTTGAATAATATAAAAATAAGTTCTCAAAATGTTTCATTTAAGTAACTATTATACTGTAGGGCAAATGAGGTAAAATAATCCACGTTACCCCCCAAAAAAGGGCAAACATTAGGAAAAAAAGTCCAAAGATTTACTCAGCAGAAGTTGTTTTTCCTCTTTCCATCCTCATTCATCAGGTCATGACCCCTCAGATTAATATTTTGACCCTTGTGAGAGGGGCCGTCCCCCCGGTTAGAGAGCCACTACACCGAGATGCCAACTTCATGTAAAATAGGTCCAACTGTGGCAGCTACCACAATAAACTAATGATTACACAGTGTTGCATCAGCATTAAAAATAAAACTATGTCACATAATATCATTTGTCACTCACGGGGGCTACTTTTCTGCAGATTGGGTACTTAAACTTTTTGAATTGTGTTATTTTCTACATTGATCTGACTTGTGTAACTGCAGTTAAGTCATTCAGCCGTCTTAAACATCAGGTTTTCCTGTCATTAAGATTTGCAGAGCACGAGATGACAGTTTGGATCAATATTTGACAATCATTCAAGGAAAAATGAGTTACAGACGAGGTGGAAAGACCAAACGCCTGCAGTCTTCGTGGACTAGCTTTCAGTGCTATTAGTTATTCAAGGCTTGGCCCATTTAACGCTTTACTGTTCCATCACACTGTCAGGTTACTTTATGACCACCTGTGGATTGAAAGCAGCAAGTTAATTTGCCTTCAGCGTGGGTAACTGAAAAACATTCAGGCAAATGTAATTGCCGCCTGAAGTAGAAATAGATGAGACAGCTTGAGAGTAAAGAGGAACAAGAAGAGTGTAGCGGCAGGAATATCCCTGGAAATTACATTGTTTTATCAAAATGAGCCAACAAAGGAGCTTATTGTGCTCCTATCACCATTTCCTTCTGCTTTATTGCATATTTAAAAAAGGAGGGATAGCCTTAAACTTCTCATTTGCAATAAAAACTGAAACATGAACTAGAACATAAAAACAAAAATGTAATATCATATCCCAGAGAGTTCATGTCCTTTTTTCTCTGCCACCACTCCCTGTATGTATTTCTATATCGTTAAGTCTGTCACATCTGCGCTCTAATGCACCGTTTGACAAACCATTTAAGGGGAATTAATTAGAATGGCTTGTAGCAGAAATGAAACTGGTGACAGATAGTTAATGTGAAATAGGGAACGGGCTGTGTAATCTAGAAAAAAGGGGCTTTTCTGTCAGAGGGCTCATATATTAGGCTGTTAAATAGATGAATGTTTGACTGGGCTGTATATTGAAGAACCACACAGACACACACACGCACAGACACATAATTAAATAATGAAACCAACAGCTCTAACAACAAAGATAAATGCCATTACTCCCGGTTTTTATTGACTCAGATCGTGCTTCCAGCCAAGCCCAGATATGAGATTCATTACATACACAAATCAGTTTAGATGAAGTCGTCTGTGAGTAACATTTGCTTCTTTGATTAGCTAGTGTAAAGAAATATTGCAAACTAAGTTAAAATTAATCAGCCTACCTGGCAGTTAAAAAAAGTACATATGGAATGTGTCAGTTTAATCTTTACTGGCAACGTTAAAGATTCAATCTCGAAGATTTCAATTTCGTTCTCTATGGCGGCACCGAATGGCGATGAACGGTAATTGAGGACACTTCCTCATTTAACCAGACGTCTACAGTTGGCTCCCTTTGTCACAGTTGTAACTCTTGATTTTCCTCGCTGCCATCCACCAAAGCCACTTCTTTTTAAATGTATCCTAATTGTTATAATAATAAAAACTGTATTTATACAGCACCATTTAAAAACAAGAGTTGACAAAGTTCTTTGACAACCAAGAAAAGCAAATCACAAAAACAAGCAAATCAGGAAACTCATTAAGCAACAAAAGAGCCCAAACAGCACGGCCAGATGCCAGACCAAGGAGACAAAAGATGTACGAAACGTTAAAACGCAGCAGAGAGGAAACAGAGAAGAAAGAGTAAAAGCAATGAAAAGCAGTCAAAGAGCATAAATGAAGCAGGAAGAAGTAAAAGCAATAAATATAAATGAAAGAAATTAAAGAGATAAAAGATATAAATGAAAGGAAAGTAGTTCCAGCAGACATGTCCTCATTTCTCTGAGAATGCAGTGCAAAGTAACTTAATGATCTCTTTAACACGACGAACCTGAGTGCCCTCTTTATATTGTCACACTTAATTTTCAGTATATTTCAGTATATATTGTTTAGAGTTAAAAGCACCATATCAGTCTTTTTTTCTGTTTCTCTCATGTTACAGCATCTAAATGATGCAACACAAGTGCAAAACAAACTCAATTGATATTGTTTGTTGTCATTTATCATCTGTTCCCCACAGGACCTGGTCAGCGCCCTGAAATCGGAGCTCGGTGGGCTGTTTGAGAGTCTGATCGTTGCCTTGATGACCCCTCCTAGCTTATATGATGCTACACAACTGCACAAGGCTCTCAAGGTGAATTTCTTTTTTATCATATTCTACATTTAATGCAGATCTTAAATGTCAAAAGTCCCACAGATTATACAGTTCAGTCACTTTTTTTGGAGGTATTTGTGCACATTTGCTCCAACGTTGATGCTTCATGGCTCTCAGTTTGACTTGGCTCTGCAGGAAGCAAAATGTGTGAACTAATAACAGTGATGAGGGCTCCCTTCTATTTAATTCATGCCAGTGAGCCAGCATGCACAATCACAGAGACGCAGCACTGGCCCAGATAAATGGAACTCAGCCATTATTGATGGTGTCAGTTTCACCTGTGATCGACACGTTAAAATGTCAGCCAAGAGGAAGGACTACTTCCTGTTGATTTGCCATTTGAAACTAATCACACGAATGCCTCTTGTGCACAGGAATCTTGTCATTCATTCTTCTTGTATAGATTCTGTTTTATGTATATTATTATGTTAGTTTAATGTACCTCTTGATATTTATTTTTTACTCTCATATTTATCAGTAGCTATTTCTGTCATGGTGCTGCTGCAACAACCGACTTCTAGAAATGAACCCGCATTCTCCTCATCCTCTTTTTCCGGCATGATTTTGTTTTTTATGACTCTTTCCTGTAAAGTTCACTCTCACACATCTCATCAAACAGGTTTTCTGGCTGCAGGCAGAAGCAGTTTTTAGCAAACAGGCTCTGAAAAACCTACTGTACTGACCCTGCAAACACCAGGTGGTAAACAGACAAAGTTAGCTCCTAGATAAGGAAATAGACCGATACCAGAGTTAAATAAAGAGTGAAAATAAGACTCAGCCCTGGTTAGCAATGGCTTTGTTTAAGTTCTCTCATAGCTTAGGGTCTAAAGTCAAAATATAAGGCTAAAGTAAGTTATTTTCAGCTAACTCAGCCACTTAAATTGGTCGCACCATGATGACTTTATGCATAAATTAGGTTTTGATGTGAGTCATAACTCAGGCAAGTGGCCAGAGTTCCATCATCATGGTTAGTGTGCACATTAGCTTTCTGGCTAGCATGACTAGCTTAGCATTGGAGCACATGTAGTAAGATAGGGCAACAGAAATATCAAATCAATATAGAAAGTCTCTACTGGATAACTGGTTTGCAAAATGGCATGCAATCAATATAAGAAATATGCTGTATGGCAGAAAAAATGCTATATTACCATTATTGATTATAAATCTGTGGCATTTATTTATTATAAGTGCCCTGCAGACATGTGCAAGTATTTAGTTGTTTAGTTGTTGTTACTTAACTCTTTAATAATGCATTAATCACAACCTAGTAATAATTTATGTTATAACTAGGCTGAATTTGAGCCCATACAACAGGCTGCAGGTGTCCACAAACATGAGTCCAAATGAGGTCCAAGTTGTTGTAACTGTTAGCCTTAACCACAACATAAGGAGATAGTAAGTCCGGTTGTGGGTTTGTTGGCTTGTTGTGAAGACTTTCTACGTCCAGCTGGTTAAAAGAATTTAATGACATTTTGTAATTTGAGGATTAAATCATTTTGGGAAAGATAAAAAGGTCTTTGATGGTTTACAGCTTCTTTAGACAGCTTTAAAATGATGAAGGACACAAACGTATTCAATGGAAAATTATTTCTATTTTGTCACAGGGTATAAAGCTGTTTCACAGTTGTCATGACAGATTTTTTGCCTTTGTTTCGACTGTCAGAAAGGTAGCATTAGCTGTGGAAGCTGGAGGTTGAATCTTCTGATTCACAACCATATTCATCTCTGCACCTTTGCAATCTCTTTTGCACCATTGCACTATTGCCTCCTGTCTCGGTCTGTATATAGTAGTTTAGATTTAGTTTTTAATGTCTACATGTCTGTGTAACCTGTCCTTGTTTTTAAGTTTAGTATATCTGTTTAGTATACGTGTCTGTATATTGAAAGCACAGAAAACCCAGAGTCAAATTCCCTGTATGTGACCACATACTTGGCCAGTAAAGCTGATACTGATTCGGGATATATGTCCTCCAAAACTAGAAGAATTATTCAGTCAAAATATGGTTGTGCCTAGCCGGAGTGTCACTATCTCAGCTATACATTTATTATGTACTTATACTACACTACTTTATACACAGTTGTGAAAAAACAAAGAAACACTTCATTATATGTGCAGATATTAAATAAGTAGACTGAATGACATCATGAACATGACAGCTTTTTATTAAAAATGTTTTTGTGATAAACTGGCAGAAGACAATCTGCAACCGGAGGAGGATGAATGATTGTTAAAGGTTATATACTATAAGAAACGATAAACACATTTATGCATGTTTTGCAACCTTACAATAATAATTAAATAGGCTTGTTTTGTTTTCATTTCTGCTGCACTTGTTTCTACATCGAGGTTTGATGTAATACTAACTCATTGTGACGGCTGGGGCTCAGTGGTAGAGTCGGTCGTCTCTCAATCTGAAGTTTGAGGGTTCGAACTCTAACCGCTACAGTCACATGTTGAAGTGTCCCTGGGCAAGACACTGAACCCCAAATCGCTTCCCCAAATATCTATGTGCTTAAATCCTGATTGGAGATTGGCACTTAGGCCATTGCCATCAGTGTGTGAAAGGGTGAATGTGACATGAAGTGTAAAAGTTCTTTGAGTGGTCTGAAGACGAGAAAAGCGAAAGAAAGCGAGAAAGTACAGTCCATTTACCATTGTTGTAACCCTATATTAAGTCATACACCACCATTCACTTTGCCATTAACTCTAGTGTGTCTTTGTATTTTCGCTATTATTGCATGTATATGAGTCAGCTCTGGATCTGGTCCAAAATGTAATGTTTTTATCTTTGGCCCAAAGTTCCCCGTTTTTAACAAGTTTCATGAAAATCAGGGTAATCGTTTTCTCTCATCATGCTGTCAAAGAGACAAACAAAAAGCACGGAAATCATAAATTCCTTTGCTGAAGTAACGAACAATAAATAAACAGACTACAATGAACTAATTTATGCTTATTGGACAAACTAAAGCCAACTGGAGACATGGTGTTTTGTTGCAGCCAAAATCAGGTTAAAATTTCCACGAGAAACAATCTGCTGTAACCATGGCAACATGTGACCCTCATGCTCAATATGTTTATGGTCTCCATAATGAAAATCATCCTGTATATTTTCAACATTTTTTTAAATTTTATTAATAAGTTACTCTTACACCTTTCTCTATGTGTCTGCTGTAAATCTATTAAAGGTCAAAGGTCAAGGCTGGTCTTCTTTAGAGATATAACCTCTTCTTCATATACTTGTGACAGCTTCCTATACGTGTTTTTTCTCTGTGCAATTTCACTTTATATCTACCTATTGCAGCTTTAATGTTACTCCGCTGAATAAGATTGTCTCACCCAATGTAGAGGTATAAAATGAGCCCATATTATTGCTGCTGTAGGGCTGGATCTATTAGCCAATTTGTTTTTATAGCTTAGATTTCAGCCTTTTTTTTTTTTCAGGCATAGCATACATACCTCTGCTGC
Source organism: Semicossyphus pulcher (assembly GCF_022749685.1). Classification (NCBI taxonomy): domain Eukaryota; kingdom Metazoa; phylum Chordata; class Actinopteri; order Labriformes; family Labridae; genus Semicossyphus; species Semicossyphus pulcher. The sequence goes on from NW_027211693.1 coordinate 8,589,561, forward strand.
TTTTTATGTCCCACTGAAGGCTCCTAAAGTTTGAAGGAAGTTTGCCTGACACTCCTGATCCTCTAATAAGCTACAGATGGAACTTTTTTTTGGTGCTTCGTATTATTATTTAATGACATTTACATTTGCAGCACCAGCGCAAAATGAAATGTTCAATCAAAGTGAAGGCAGAGCATTTAGGACTTGGCCTCGACGTTCCCATCAGCTCCATTGTAGTTTGGTACATCAGACATATTTTACTGGAAGGTTAATTACAGCAAAGAGAGCTGAATTATCTGTAAAGTATGGCTGAACCCTGAAGCTAATTCACTCCAGCACCCTGAGTTTATTCACTCTCTAATGTCACACCTCCTCAGTGTGTCAACCATTTTTTAGCTTTTGCTTCTGCACCAACCACAAGACGAGTATAATAACAACAGATAAGATTGCTTTGAGGACTCGCTGCCACACAAAGCCCACATCCTCTCATATTGAGTTCATCCACATATTGTGTTTTGTTCCCAGGGCGCCGGGACTGATGATGATGTGCTGATTGAGATCCTGGCCTCCAGGACCGGAGAAGAGATTAAAGATATCATCAAAGTGTACAAGAAAGGTGACTTACTGAGCTGTAAAAGGGGGAAACAAAAGGAGATAAATGTGTTTACTTGAGAAGGTATTGATTAGTAAGTTTGATGTTTCTTTGGGGGCAAAATATGGCTCAAAAAAGTTTGTTGAAAAGTTGAAGATATGCCATTAAAGAGGTCGAAAAGAGTCTACAGCCATACAGCTACTTTAAGATAATCATAGACTGTATACAAAAAGTGACCTAGGCATTGATGTCTCCCATTGCTTTGTGGACTGCCTTTTTTTTTGCTGGTGCCATTTTGTTTATTTGAGCAGGGGATGGGTACGCATTGCTAAGTCTCTATCATGTTAATCACATGTAGCCACACCCTAAAGTATGCACTGCTTTATTGTCATTTTCCCCTCCAAATAGGGCCATCATTTCATAAACATCGTGCTCTATTGGAGAATACACAAAATTATTGGTTGATTCATTTGGAAAATGTTTACTATGGTAATATATAAATTAGTAGGCTTCAGTTTTCAAATCAAGCGGCTGCGTCCACTTCTTATAAACAGTCTATTTGTTCACTGAAATTGAAATGTGTCCAATGTTCTTGATCTCAGTTTACAGTTTTAGATGGATTAACATGTTTTACCCTGATATCAGAAAGAATTATCAACGCGATGTTAACAACAGATTCAAAGCACAGACTCTGGCAAAATATTTTTCTAATTAGCACAACAAAAAGTACAGCTGAAGCTGCTGAAAATGTCGTAGTAGGTAAAGTTTCGGACATTGAAAGTCAGAGGATCACCAATGTTTCCTGAGGGGATGACGTTAACTGTACCAAAAAATGATGGTAATCTATCAAATGGTTTTTAAGACATTTCTCAAATGTCACCCTTGTCGAGGCACTACAGGAAAAGTTTTCGGCTCAACAAAGTCATTAGAAAACTTCCTCTGGACACTGAACGTTTTAAGCAAATTTCAGGACAATTTGTTGTGAGGATTTTTTGCTCATGACTGACGTGCTGCGAGTATTAGGGCTGAGTATTGGCAAGAATCTGGCGATACCATATGTATCACAATACAGGTCCGTTCACCAAATTGCGATATAATGCGATATTGTAAGCAGCACACACTGTATATTACACCCTTTAACACTTGGCATTTAAACCGGCATTATGTGCTTATTTCTACCTGTCTTGGTTATTTTTTTACGTTTTAATGGAAGAGTCAAATAACTGAAGATAGATTACAACACTGCCACCTAGTGGTCGGGGGTCCAAACACAGCAATAGATTACATCACTGCCGTGACTCCTCCCATATCCATCCATCCGTTATCTGTACCGCTCATCCTGTTCAGGGTCGCGGTGTTTTTTAGAATTGATACAGTATCACAACAGATAATATTGCGATACTATATTAAGTATATTGATACATTCTTATACACCTAACTAGCAGCATGTTTAAACATATTAAACCATCCTCACATTTGACTTGTTGGTATTCGTTTTGAGACACTTTAGATCTATTTATTGTGGATAGCTCTTTCACCCTAGGAAAAATAGTTTCCTTTAAGAGGACAGTAAAAGCAAGTGAAAATAAAATCGGTGTAAAGACTTGAATTATTTTCTTTTCTCACAAAAATCAAAGCACTGCTATTATCTCCAGTTTCTTAGATAATGTAAAGACTTTATTTCCCATGTGCACACTTTGTACGGTGCAGCAACCTTTGATTTCCCACTGAAACGTGGAGGAGTTCTGTCATTGGAGTAAAAACTCTTAACACCTGCATGTCTCACTGTAATGATGTTTAAAACATACCAGTGTCAAAATGGCGACAAACCTCAGTGGAAAATATTTGACAACAAAGACACAGAGGGCCAAAGGCAAAGAGGCTGGTTTATTTGATCTGGGAAAAGGAGAAGGCCACACTGTCCTTTAGCCCACTAATCAAATCTCTGCTGTTGGAGATCCTCCTGCAGGACGGAGGACGGCCCAGCAGGGTCGATTGCAAACATTAGAGACCGTTGTGAGCTGGAAGTGTAAGCAATCTTCTGTCTCTCTTCTCCTCTTTCTCACAGAGTTCAGCGGCAAGCTGGAGAAAGATATCTGCGGTGACACCTCGGGGTACTATCAAAAACTCCTGGTGATCCTCCTGCAGGTAGAGAGTGGGGGCTTGTGTTTCCTTTCCTGATAATGAGAGCCTTTGGTGATGCCATTACAAAGTCATGAGAGGTTTAGGTGTGTGTAAGGGAAGAGGAGGGGGATACAGCACTATACACTACAGCAGGAATATTATCTTATGCACTCAGAGGTAATGTGATCTCCAGGGTTTACCTGTCTGAGCTCACCATGTTTCCATCCACGCTGACCTACTTTCGCTCTCTGTTTGTCAACCGATCTCTCTGTCTCTCTACCTGTCCTGTTGATCATTTGTCCGGCTGTGAAGGGGAGCAGGGAGGAGGGAGTGGACGAGGGGAAGATCGAGAAAGATGCCAAGGTAAGAAAAAAAGAACATGAGAAAAACATATAGCTTTAAACGTCTTCTATGAGTGTCAGACAATTTATAGCATTTATATTGCTTTCTACAAGGGATCCAGTTTTTGTAAGCAATCCCCGTTACAAGATAAACCTCACATCACAAAGCAGATGTTGCACTTTTTCAATTGTCCCTCCCTGGTGCCACAACAATCCTTTCTCCAGACAAGCGGGATGATATTGAGCTTATTCTGCAACACAAAAATGAATTGTGGACTATTTCTCCGCCAGATGCTGTTACTTCTTAAAGTCTCGTCTTTATTTACTTTTATATATGAACAATTTAAAGGAACAAGACATAAAGTGTTAATTTTTGTTAATTTTGTGACCTTTGGAGAGAGCCAAGCTAGCTGTTTAGCCCTTTGTTCTATCTTTATACTAAGCTAACTGGCTGCTGGTTTTAGCCTTGTATTCAGTGAACAGACACGAGAGTCCAATTAGTCCATTCTTCTTACTCTATCCCACCAGAAAACAAATATGCATGTATTCCAATGACTAGAAGAAACTAGTCCCTTAAGGTTAGGAAAATGTAATTAATGGAAACTCAAAGTTAATTGCAGCTCTTTGACAGAAGGAGGAACTTCCAGCCTTGCTATTCTTCCTGCATTTGTAATGAAGATTTGTATTAGAAATAGATGAATAAGGATGATGTTGCAGTTGTTAGTGCTGTCGCCTCACAGCCAGAAGGTTTCTAGTTCGAATCCCAGTTCGGACATAGGGGGCCTTTCTGTGTGGAGTTTGCATGTGCTCTCCGTTTATGCGTGGGTACTCCGGCTTCCTCCCACAGTCCAAAGACATGCTCGTTAGGTTAACTGAGGAATCTAAACCTTGCCCGTAGGTGAGCGTCAAAGGTTGTCTGTCTAACTGTTGAACAGTCCAGCGCGTACCCCGCTCCTCATCCAATGACAGCTGGGATAGGCTCCTGCGACCGTAGGATAAGACCCTAGGTATAGATAATGGATGGATGGATAGATGTTTGAAGTGTTTATAGCTTTTAATATGTTTTATAATGTAATCCACATCCATTTTCAAATCCTTTAATGTCATATGTACTAAATTACAAAGAAGTAGTCTTTAATTATGTGATTCTTAAGTCTCAGGCTCCCTCCAACATTGCTCACAAATAAGTATAAAAGAAAGTAATGCATGTAAAAAAGAGTCTCGGAAATACAAAATACTATTTACAAAAAAAGACATAGAATAGAACATAAGTCAAATATCAGTGGAGATTGAGGTAAAGAAAAATACTATACTAGTAGTCCATTCTTTATTTAAAGTACAATAATTATAAACCATTAAAATCCATCATCCTATTTTATACAATAAAGTAGTCAAACACATTTTTTGTATCTGGTTTCTCAATTTAAAAAATGCAACTTACAGACAGTTTGACACACCTGGGGTCTTTTTTTTGTATGACAGCTACAATAATGTGTTAAGATCATGTAACAGAATTTAAATATTAAACCTGAAGAAAAATCCTCCGCAACAGGTGGATGACCACTGTAACACAGATCCAATTTAACCTCATTTCACTTTCTTCTTTTAAGTGTTGACATAGTTATGAGTTAACTATTTGTGCAGTTAAACTAAAGGTCAGGGTTTAAAAACAGTCAATAAGATACATTAATTAAGGATGCAAACCTTCAGGAGTGGATCATCTTGTTGCCTGTCAACCACTTCTAATTATTTATATTGAACTGTGAATTGGGATCCGATGATAATTAACTTAAAGTGATCCTGTAGCTCTCTGACCGTCCAACACAAATTATGATAACAGGCCAATGTACAAATGATCACTTTATATAAAAATGAAAAATAAGACAGAAAAGATGATTTGAGAAAACAAAACTTTCCTGTGCAGTTTTGACACTACAAGGTCTTGCATCAGCTTATTCATTACTGCTCTCTCTATGTGTTCCAATCAATCACGTCCACACAAGGTTACTGTGTGTGTGAGAGTGTGAATGTGCAATCTGCCACGACAGGACTTGTATGCCGCTGGGGAGGGCAAGTTTGGCACAGATGAGGAAAAATTCATCACAATCCTTGGCAACAGGAGCACAGAGCATCTCAGGAAAGGTGAGTGTGTGTGTACCAGCATATCTGAATGTTATGGAGTGTGAATGCTGAATAAAATTGAAGGTTAGCGACGACGTACTAACACGATTTATGTTAAATTTTACTGTGTCAGAGAAATAATTCAGATTTGCTGCTGATAAAATAACCGCTGAAAATATCTCAGGTGAAAAAAGAAAAAACTTAGATAACAAAAATTAGAGGTTTATAGAGACATGATGCATCTGTAAACAAGATTGTTTTTAAGAACAATGAGCAACTTTAGGTAGAAGAAATATCTGGTTCCGGCAAAACATATCCAGATTCCAATACATCCCTAGAAAAATTAAGTAAAAAAAACCACCAATGTTTGAAAAGAGGTGAGGCTGAAATGTGCAGCAGAGCTTGAAACTTGTCTAAACAAAACACACCTTCAACCTAAGAGGTGAGAGCATGACAAAAAAGTAGCAAGTGTGATAAACAACAACCATAAACTCAGAGGCAGTCCTGAGGGCAAAAATTGCCGGCTGCAAAAAGAGGTCAGAGGGGAAAATGGCAAGACCTGTTCTTGTTAAGTTATGCCCAACTGAATGCACCACTCACTGAAATATTAAAGGAAATAGACTCGAGGGCCAAAATACAGGTCAGTCAACAGGTGGGATGAAGTTTAAAAGAAAGAAAATGTAACCACCAACAAAGGCTATGAAAAATGGCCATAGTAAGGAACCGTGGCATCAAGTCCTCATATCAAAACTAACACTTACAACTCTCAAAATGACTTCTAAGTCCATTTACCATGTTCACACACTGAGCATTTTCCTCTGACCTCCTGCTCAGGGTTCAAACTCTGTTTTAAGGCACACTGTTGTGTGAAGGTTTGCAAATTGTACACCAATTATTAACATTATCATGTAATTCTAAGCCTAATCCAAAAGGCAACTGGACTTGGTTGAAGTTCTTGAAGACGTTTTCACCTCTCATTCGATAGACTTCTTCAGTTCTAAACCGACTGGTGGGCGGAGCTAGAAATATAAGCCTCTGTAGGTCATTAGTATGCTAATAGATGTGTGTTAACTGTTGACTTAGCTGTAAATATCTAACAAGTTATCAAAACAATATTTGTAAACGGATTTGGACAGCTAAGTTACATCAGCTAACATAAGCATTCAACAAATTCCTAGCTAACATTACCGCCTGATAGTTACATCATCTGATAGCAAAGGCAAAACTTCCTAGCAAATGGCACTGTTAGCTAATTAACATTACTGTTAGCTAGGAATTGGTTGAATATTAACATTAGCTGTTTTGGTTTAACTATAGCTAATGAGTTATCAAAACACTATTTGTTTCCTGATTTCGACAGCTAATTCACAGTAGGTTACTAAGTAAAAAATCCTTGCTAACATTACTTTCTCCTACACCATCTAATAGCAAAGGCCAAACTTATGGTACTTATTAACAGTAATGTAAGCTAGGAGTTGGTTAAATGCTAACTAAGTTACAATAGAAAACATAAGCATTCAACACATTCCTAGCTAACATAACTGTCTATGTTATTGTTACACAATCTAATAGAAAAGGCGACTTCCTGGCTTATGATATGTTAGCTAACTAACGGTAACGTTAGATAGCAGTTCAACGAGTGCTAACGTTAACTGTTGTGACTTAGCTGTCTGTGGCTAATGAGTTACAATATTTGTCATTTGGACAACTAAGTCAAAATAGCTAACAGCATTTAACCATTTCCTAGCTAACATTACTTTTAGCTAGCTAACAACATCAGTCAGGAATTTATATCATATTATTTATATCACGTAACACTATCAAATGGTATTGTTACAGTCGTTGAAAGGTTAGCTATTGTCAGACAGTAGCTAAGGTGACTACATGATGTTTTAACTTGAAATACCGAATAAGATGGCGTGTTTAGTTGTCTCTGCCATAACATTCATTTAGTGTATGGCTTGAGGTAGCCACATCCATTTGGCCAAGCTGTGGCAGCAATAATTGCACTTTTTAATGCTGAATAGGGTTTATTCTACTCCAAACTGGACATAAAAAGTCTTATTGTGTTTTTATTGCTCTCTATAGTGTTTGACGCCTACAAGAAGCTCTCTGGCTCTGATATAGAGGACAGCATTACAGGAGAGACCACAGGGAATCTGGAGAACTTACTGGTAGCTGTTGGTAAGACCTGTGATCTATCAAGATGATAGCCTACTTGACTCTTTATAAACTCTGGGGTTTTGTTTCTGATGTGCTTGCAAGAATGAAATACAGGAGAGAGAAAAGCACTTGACAGTAGAAATCAATGCCAATACAATGTCAGAGTACCTTGACAGGAATGCAGTGTTACACTGAGTCTTGTCAGTGCCTCATGTATATATTTCTCCACAGTGAAATGTGTCAAGAGTGTACCAGAGTTTTTTGCTGAAGGCCTGTATAAATCGATGAGGGTAGGTTTCAGTGTGCCGCCGTATCTCTACAGAGTTCTTCACTGCTCAACAAATGTGTTTTTTGTCTTACACTTAAGAGTAGTTTTGTTTTATTTAATCCTAAAACAAGAATTCATGTACCAGGAAAAATATGCAAAAGAAAACAAAAAAATTCAATATCAAAAGAATTTCTAACTGAAAAAATTAATTAACCGATAGCTTTCATTCACCTGTCCGTAAAGCCTTAGGGCGACTCACTTTGCCGTGCGAAAAAAGTAGCCTGGCATTCAACACCGATAACACCACAACTTTTTTACACTGTGCCTTTTTACAATTAAACAAATTCAACATGTAAATTTGTGGGCTTTAGAGGTACTGATAGGCAGATTTTTCTCACTTTTGGAATGACCAGGCTAGCTGTGTCCTAGAAGTGCTGTTTGAAACAACCAAACTTGTCGTTTTGAATCTTTAAAAATCTGATAATATCACATTGCTGCACATATTCTCAAGCGAGTTTCCAGAGTTTACCGACTGATTTTCACATCATAAGTTAATCTTAATTCTGCCTGGAGTAATGAATAATGCATCCACAAATCTAAATCTACACAGTATGAATACATTTGCAAAAATGTAGTAAAGGACCCAAAACCAGAATTATCCTTCATACGTACCTTCTGAAAACAGAGCCAGTTGTGTTTTTGAAGCACTTGTTTTCTCGTAGTAGCTTCTCTTTCTAGTGTGCAAAGTGGATTTAAACTGGAATGAAGATGTAATTTAATAGACTGTTAACTCCAGCTTTTAGAGGAAGTTGTTTGTGTTTAGCGTGCTGGAACTGATGACGACACCCTGATGAGGATAATGGTGTCGAGGAGTGAGGTGGACATGTTGGACATCAGAGCCAGCTTCAAGAAGAAGTACGATGCGTCTCTTTACTCCACTATCCAGGTACTGCTCACTCAAACGCAGAGTTTCTGTGTATTTTACTGTGTTTTATGACATGTACTTAATCCTTCAGAAGACATAAAGTTGATTTATCTTCACATCTTCTCTGCCCGATGCTCTAAATATACTCATCTATGACTGATATGCATGCTTTAAAGCACCAGCTGGGTGAACAACGTTATGCTGCTTATTCACCATTCATGTCAGTGCAGTGATGGAGTACAGATTAGTAATTTACTTTAAATGCCTTGTTCAGCGTGATGAGACTGCTTCCATGCCTTTCACATGAGCCGAAGTGAATTAATCTATTCTCCTGAGGCCAGATGTTCAGGCAGGGTTATTGCCATCCACAAATAGCACTACCAAACAACCAATAAATAAATAGATAATTAAGATATTGTGAAATAATGAATGCAGTAAAATATAGAACTGAACCAGTATATATTTCATTACACTTCATTCATATTTTATTATAGAGAATATTATATTGTCCATTTTTCACAGCTAAATTTTCCCCATGTGACACTATTTTATATAACTTTTTATGGCTTTTCATGTTAGAAGACCATTACCAAAGCTGATATTTTACTTGACAATCACGGGTGGAAGTAATTATGGCTCCATTTTGATATTAAGTTATCTCCATGACTCTGGTATTATTACGACCAAATTACCAAATTAATTTATAACAGCTGTGATATCTCCTACATATTGAAAACCACTACAGAAATATGAACAAATTTGCGCCAAAATAGCAATTCCGTCTACAAAAAAAGGATATCGACACCGTTTCACCTCATTTAAAAGATCATTTTTTGTATCCGGTTCCACTAACAGCTAAAAACATGTTAGAGAGCAAAAGCAGCTAATTTGGGCCAGAGTTGTGTTAGCTGGGGGGCTAACCACTTTAAAATAGTGTGTGAACCATGAATCTTTGATTAAGACCTGGATACCCGAACCCCAAGATGGCGCCATTTTGGTTCAATAAGAATTGCTTGTCTGGAGCATCGGACAAAATTAAGTCGAAGGTTTTTAAATAGCTTTTTTCTACTTTTATACCTCCATGGAGAAAAACTGAATATAAAGAGGCTCATAGTTAACCAGCAGCTCAAGATGTCCTGTTAACAATGTTGCATTCACTTCTTTTTTTAATGGTGAATATGGATGAAATTCCTTTTGTGCCACAGGCAGATTTTTGTGCTGCAATAGCACAGCAAAATCCGCCAACAGGCAAAATGGAATGACAGCGCTGTGTTCAAGTCCCTATAATAAATCCATGGTGAACACTGCTAAGTCAATATAATGAGTTTCTTTTTACTGTTTTTTACATTCAGCTGAAATTGAATGCAGCAATAGAGAATGATGTCTTTCACTCACCGGGATAACTTTGAGTTGCCATGAAGTAGAGGATGCAATTGTTAACACTTTTTCATCTGCAGTTACCTGAACATTTATGAATATGATCATACTGAATAATGAACACCGTTAGTGATAGTTAAAGAAATACTTTTATTAATAAATAGCATAAAACATATCAACTCATAACCCAAGCTAGCTAGTTAGCTAGCTTTCAAGGTAGCAAAACATCTCTAGCCTGGTTGACTTTTGTGTGTGCACTGTATTTATTTACTGTAGCAGGTGGCTTGACAAATTCATATTAAGTTTACTTTGGCTTTGTAATTGTTCAAGCCATCATATACAGTTACACAGATCCAGCTAACATGAGCTAATTGGCTTCATTTTGGAAACTTTTTCACCAGTGATTTCCTGACGCAAAGCTTTTAGTTCTAGACGATGATCATAGACGATCTAGACGATGATAATAATGCTGATTAATGCACATTGCTGACAGGAAAATAAATCAATTTATTAGCCTAACTAATAAAGTACTGTTAAAAATCTTATCTCCCAACAGAAGCTAGCTAGTTAGCCGCATAGCTACATAGCATTTCTGGAAAGGTTGAGTTTTGTCTGTGCACGGTAATTATTTCCAGTGACATGTACAGGAAAAATTCAGAGTAAGGTAGCTCTGGCTTCTGTTGTCACTCTAGTTATTGCATGCAGTTTAATGGATCCAGCTAACACGAGCTAATTGGCTAAACTTTAGAGGCATTTGCTAAGCTTGCTGACAGAGGCAGGGGGTGTCAGCTGAAGGGCGAGAGTGTGGAGCATTGCAACAACACTGTTACCTTAATTTGGCACTTTTTCAAGAGTCACAGTGACAATATGAGCAGTTTAGGGGTTCATTGTCTCGCTCAAGGACAAACTCTCCACACAGCATGTGGAGAGGAGGAGCAGGCCAGCCACCCACCGCGGCTATAGCTGCCCACATGCATGAAAAGTGACAGCGTGATATACAAGTGTCATTGGGAAAAATACCAAACATAAGTAGGGCATTTTAATGATTTACAGTGGAAAAGAAAGAGTAAACTGACCTTCCTCTTAAAGCTCAAAAGATGTGGAAAAAACCAATACATTATTTCACAATCGATTCAGCAAGTAAAGAGGAACCTTTTTAAGATTAATAAAATAATTATGTGTCTGTTGTTTTTGCAGGAGGACACAGGTGGAGACTACCAGAAGGCTCTGCTCTACCTCTGCGGTGGGAATGATTAATGTCGTTTTGTGATGTGAATGAACGATGAGCCTCCGCGCTGCTGCAAACAAAGCAACACATGAGAGGAGGTTATTGATCCAGAGTTATGATCCTTTCTGACTTTAGCTTGCTATTGATTGAATTAGTGTGAAATAGCTACTTGTCATTTTGACTTATGATAATATGCATGAACAGAAGTTAGAGTGTGTTCACTTTTTGTTTAATATTACACAGAGAACAGCTCAGTTACAATAATGAGTGCAGTTTTATTGAAATGTTAAGATAATTGTAGCTTTTTTTCAAATAATTAACTCTGTGCTTATTTTTTAAACACTTATTGTTTTGCTTCAGTTGTGGGATCTTATATATTTTTCTTGTCGGACAATGTTAGCAGTTGTTTTCAGGGCTCACAGCATGTGTTAAATGCAACTTAGAAAATACAATACTGCTGCTGAATTATTAAAGCCTACATGTCGACAGCCCCACCGCTCTCATTAATTACAAATGGGCCGCTGATCCGGACTTGAATTGCAATGCAGCTGTCAGTTATTAATAAGTAATGGGACACTATTAGACATTTGTTGACACATATAAAGACATCTACTCCCTCCGGACTTCCTGCATGAAGGAGCCTGCGGTCAAACAAACTGGGTCTTTAGATCAATAGATGGGAGATGACTTCACTCTGCTGGAGTTGAACCACAGGGTGGCAGCAAAGTCTGAAAGCAGCACTCTGTTTCTCTGCATGGTTTGGCTCTCACAGTGACAACAGGAAACAAAATACCAATAAATATGTAGCGCATAAATATTTAACTTAAAAAAAATCACCAATCTGATTGCATTTGGACTTCCTGTTTTCAGTTTTTACTGTTTAAATATTTACATTTATTGCAAGTATATTTATATGTGTCTGAAATGCAACTACACAGTATCAAGAAACAATCACATTGGTTCAGAATTAAAACTTTTAACTTTATGTGTGCTATTTATTAGAGCTATTAACATATACATAGTTTTTTATTCAGCAGAATTAAGCCTTGAACCTTAAAAAGTAAAAATAATATTTTTCCAGTTTTTCACATTAATCAATTAAGTAATAGATTTTTTTCTCTTTATCTGTTTGTTTTGGATCATTTTATACAAACATACATGTGATTCAGCAAATGTTATCAGATTTGTTTCTTAGGTACATTTCAATGTTAACTTATGATTTTAAATAAATGTATATGGTGGACAAGAGTTGCAACAAGGGTTTATAATATGGGATTGAGAGCCTATTAAGCTATCATTGGGTCTATTTAATTTCTGTTATTCCATTTGAGTGCACAAAGTGCATCAGTTTCACATGATTTGTATCTCTTAATTGGAGACTAGATACATTAGATACCACAGCAAGCTTATAAAGTCTCTCGGTAAATAGAAACCTAATTAAAGCTCATGTGAGGTTTGTGTTGATTTTGGCGCCCCCTGTGGACAAACCGTACCTCTCATCTCTTTGCTGATTTTGTCCTGTACATGCTTGTGGTGGTTTTTAACAAAAAATCTCATCCTGCTTTCTTTAACAGTCATATGTATCACTCACTTTAAATTTCTGCCCTGAAAAGTGTAAACAAAGGCAGCGTGCAGTTAATTGCTTCGTCTGACACCTACCCCCCTCCAGCAGTTTCAGGCATTAAAAGTAACTATATAGAAATAATCAATCTTGTCGCTGATGGTCTGGTTTGCTTTTGTAGGTCATATAGAGTAATCAGAATTCATTTCAGTCTGTTTCATAACCAGTGAAAAACTCCTCACAGGAGCTTTAAAGAAGAGAGAAACAGACATGGGCTTATGAAAATCACCTTAAATGAGCATCATAGACATGTCTGTGGTTCATCTGCCAGACGACATGTTCTGTATTCAAAAACCACCTGAAGGGTCATGTTGGAAAAATGTTTTCATGTTTTGGCATGCTTTCCTAAGAGGTTCATGCTCTCTCTGCAGACATGCATTCACTGCTATTCACTGAAAATGACGCTAATGAATGTCTCACATTCAGGTGAAGAGCCACAGGTGCTGTCTGACCTTATTGCAGTTCAGCTCTCATATTATCTTGTTTCAGGTACAGAGAAATGTTGCACATTGAGAATATGATTACTGTATAATATTATGATTGATTCAAGGATTTGGAATGTATATTTTAATGTTTAAAGTAATAATCTCGAAGCTATGGCCCACTGATGAAAGCCTTTTCATTTGCAGTATTACAGACTGGGTGTCTGTGGCGACTCGCGTAAAAAAAAATCACAAGCGCCGCCCAGTTAGTGACGCGTTTTCCATCACCCAGCAGTGGTTGGTCTGCCAGAGAGGGTAGGCGGAGCTAAGCGTCTGCTTTTCTGGTCTCTGCAAGTGTTGTGAGTAAACAGTAATCTACTATGGCTGAACAAACAAAGTAAAGAAGGATGACTACAGATACAACTTCAAAAATAAGTGAAAATCCAAAGAAAAAGAAACAAACTCGACGCTCAGATGAAGGCAAACAGTCTAAAAAGGAAAGCGACCGACAGCCAGGAAAATCAAGAGTTACAGCCAGAGCCAACCGCGGACGTCACACATGCAGCACTGTCTGGATATCTGGGAAGTGTGGTCCCGCAGTTACCGTTTATTGCCATAGGTGGCGCCAAAGAGAACGAAACTGAGATCTTCAAGATTATCACTTTAACACAAGCAGAATGATATTGACTCTTGAAATCCAGATCATCACAATATGATGTTAACTCAAACAGAGGCTGTATAAAACCACAAAATAGACACAATTAGTAAACTATAATGTCCTCCAAAAATACGATGCAAAAAAGAAGGAGAGACATTGAATTTAAGTGTTACATTTTTAGGACTGGTCTTAAAAATAATTCATCTTCATGATGTTTTTAGTTGAGATTAAAAAATGATGATGTTCCAACTCCAGCCTTTTGCTGCATGTCACCCTCTCTCTCTCTCTTCTACCTTTCCTGTCTGCCTAAAGGTGTCACTGTCCAATAAAGGAAACAAAAAATGCCAAATATTCTTTGAAAAAATACACAGAAACTTTAAATAATCCTTCTCATAAAATTTCCAACCATAGAGAAAAGTTAGGGGTGGTACTGACGTCTGTTGACTGTTGATAGCAGCTCTTTAATTTAAAGGAGGTGCACATGCTGAGTCGAGGCTTTCCTGTTTTAATGCTGATGCTTGGGCTGTACGGTGGTGCAGTCGTTAGCACTGCTGCATCCTGGTTCGGATGAAGTTGGCCTTTCTGTGTGGAGTTTGCATGTTCTCCCCATGCATGCGTGGGTTCCCTCGCAAGTACTCCGGCTTCCCCAGACAGTCCAAAGACATGCTCATTAGGTTCATTGGTGACTCTAAATTGCCCGTAGGTGTGAATGTGAGCATGAAGGTTTGTCTGTCAGCCCTGTGATTGACTGGCGATCAGTCCAGGGTGTACCCCGCCTCTCGCCCAATGACAGCTGGGATAAGCTCCAGCCCCCCCGCGACCCTGAACAGGATAAGTGGTGTAGATAAAGGATGGATGCTGATGCTGATGATTTGGACACATTTAAATTTTTAGTAATTCTGGAATAAGAAAGTTAATAAGGAGCAAGTCCACTTTATTAAGTGTTTATTGAAAACCCACACAAGGTGCAACACCCTTGAATGCTGCCAGGAAAATCTGAATAATAAGTAGGAGAGCTGTCTGCAATGAAAGATACACAGAACTATCAAAGACTACATTATAAGCTCCTTTTTCATTTGGTTTTAACAGCTGAAAATGCCAATATCTCAACTATTCTACAATACAAGATTACTACAATATGTCTACAGCTTTTTAATGAGTAAGAGTGACTCAGTGCTTCTGTGCTCATGAATCCCCTGTGCTCGGTGCTGGATGCTCATTTCCACAGAAGGAAGATGATGTCAACCAGCTCCTGTGTCACATTTCATTCTCAAATAAAGATGATGAGGATGTATTACCTTTCCACAGCGAGGTTTGGCTGAATAACTTCCTGTCTAAAATATATGATACAGTCAAAGTCAGTGAGGCTGAACCTCTTATCATTGTCGTTTAACACTAACAATGTAATATTTGTGGTGTTTTATTAAGTCTCTTAAGTTCTTTCTAATTCCACTAAAGCTCTTTATAAAGCAAATACCCATTCACACACTTACAAAGGCTTTCATAGGAGCGTGTAAGCCTGGTTGTACACACACACAAGACATACAAACACACTGTGCCAAATCTCCCTGCTCTCAGTTTGACCAAGGCCCACATCTCTCAGCCAATCAGGAGCCACATACAGTCAGGCCACCTGTAAGCCCACAGTCCACCCAGGAAGGATGCTTTGGCTCAGCTTGTAAATAGGATATGAAAAGATGTTAAGCTGCATAAAGCCCCAAAAATGGAAATAATTACCAAAAGTAGGAGCTTAAAGGAATGCCATTTTACCAAACCTAGTCAATAAGAGTCTATATCCAGTCCTTAATAGCTTCTGTCCAATATGACCAGATAGTTTTTCCAGTCCAGTGTGTCTACAAACTCGTTAAAATTGGACAATTCCACATGTCACTTTTCTGTCAAATGCTCATGTTCATTGCAAAAGCAAGAAGTAGTGTGACTATATGTTTAAGCAAAGGGAAATGAGTAGTTTGGATGTTAGGCTCGTATGGAAAGCGATGGAGGACAAATACTTTGTAAACTGATGCCTGAATTCATGGGTTACACCAGGTGACACGTCTTTGGCCTGCTGGCCTTTCAATATAATGGTGGGCAGGAGACAAGAGTCACTATCCCTGTAATTAAGTTCTGACTTTTTATTAAATCTGATGGTAATACCAAACATACATACATAAATACACAACGTTTTTACAGTGACTGATCATGAGGTCTGTTTCTGTGCTATCATCGAGTCACAGGATGTTGACTGTGCGTATGTGCCTGCAATTGGCTGCCTATTTTAGACAGACTTCTCCTCCTCTTCTGCAATCTGCATGTCATTGACACTGTTTTCAAAATCCATGTAACTCTGTGAAACAACAACAATCATAGAGCCAGAAACCTTCAAGCTAAAAATGATTTTGCTTGTGCGGTAAGTCTAAGACCCTTACATCATTTATGTTTTTTATGTTTCATGTGGTCTTGTCTTTTGCAGGGATTTGTGGATCCCTACATGCAGATGTTCTTTCAAAACAAGCTTACTGTACAATGTACATCATATGTGACTGCTTTAAAGAAATATAAGCACACCAGGGCATTGTTTTACCAGTGTGGTTTTATGATGGCTTCAGCCAGAACTTCCCTCAAAGCTGTCTCAGCACTAGAAGTGTCTAGATAGGTCTTGCTCTTTGAGACTATAAGTGTTTTTATAGAGGTTCAAAATTTTCAACTAGGAATTTGACTGAGGATACATTTACAACACTTTTACTACACCACATATGGCTCTAAGTTAAAGATTTGGTCCTGAAGATATTTGTTCTCTTTGGCGGCACCTTTGGCGATAAACGATAATTGCAGTACTCTTCTCACTCTAACCAGACATCCACAGTTGGCTCCGGTTGTGACTCTTGATTTTCCTCGCTGACGAGCGTCAGATTTGTTTCTTTTTCTTTGGATTTTCACTTATTTTTGAAGTTGTATCTGTGGCCTTCGATCTTTTCTTTGTTTGTTCAGCCATAGTAGATTACTGTTTACTCGCAACACTTGCAGAGACAGTAAAAGCAGCCGCTTAGCTCCGCCTACCCTCTCTGGCAGACCAACCACTGCTGGGTGATGGAAAACGCGTCACTAACTGGGCGCCGCCTGTGATTTTTTCCATGAAAGTCGCCACAGACACCCAGTCTGTAATACTGCAAATGCAAAGGCTTTCATCAGTGGGCCATTGGCTCAATCACCATTGTGTTACCTCATTCAGCGATAGTGACTTAATAGACATTTATTTAAATGAAAGTCTTTATTATTACTTTAAATATAGCACATACTGTATGACTCTTGTACTGCAATGACACACGTAAAGGTACATTTTACTTAATATTTCAATTCAAGGCCTGACAAAGTTTCTAAAAACAAAATGTCTTTAGCTTTAAGTGTCGTCTCTGTTTAATCTCAAACAGCTGCACCTGCATCATATCTTTAAAAGTACTCTGAGGTTTGTGTTTTAATTGGTCTGAATGCGGGCCGGAGATGCTCTCTGCTTCCAGGAAGCCATTAGCGAGATGAATCACAGAGCTGCAGACAACCATTGATTCTCTACTTGATGCTGTTATCCAATGTGTGCTACGGCGGCATAATGCAGGGCCGACCCCAGATCGTCCACTCGCTGATACATACATTCATAGTCAGTATACTGTCGGACATTTAGTGTCTTTTCAGTGGACATATAATAATCAGTGGGAGCAGCAAGGGGCCGTCAGAGGTCATTAATCAGGCTGAAATGTGTCTAGGTTCAATCAAAGATATTTCTGCTCATAAAAAGGATTTTATGCTCGAATATGAAACCACTTCAGTTCATTTTAAACACTTAAGTCAGTGAAATCTTTATTTTCCGGTCTGGTGGTTCGGTTATTTTGTCTCTGGGTTATTTAATCAAAATATTCACCAGCCGAGGTTATTAAACAGGTGCTTTTCCGCCATTTTTATGTCTTTATGGGATGTGTTTTTTACTGTGTTCTCTTTAAGGTATGATTGCTTCACATGTCACAAGTCTCGTGTTTTCAGCAGCTGCCGTTTAAAAATCTTGCTTGAAGGAAAACTCCTCCCTAAATGTACTTCTATATTCACAGCATTCCTGCCGCTCTTTTGTGCCTGCCCTCTAATTTACTTTTTCTCGCAGCCGCATAACTTCAGTCCGTCTCGTCTGCCATTAAAGGATTTCCTACAAGGCCCAGAATGCAACCTGCTGAGACTCTGAACTTGATGGATTTCAGCTGTGGTAATACATTATGTTACAGCAGGAGATGAAGCTGAAGTCATCAAGGAAAATGAGTCGTTCCTCTTTCTGAAATCACAGCGAGGCCTGAGGCTGCTCCGCTCGGTCTGTGGAGCCGCTGTGGACGGAGAAACTTCTTACATAAAGGTCTCTGTATGAGTGCTGAACGTGTGCACTGACGCTCGCTGTTTGCTCTAATGATTTAGCCAGATCTCAACATGATATCACATCACATCGCCAACTATTTGTCCTGTTGACCTCAGGAAGAAGACAAACAGCAAACGTACATTAAAAAGATAGAAATAGGCTTTAAAAAGCTGTTTTCAGCAGGAAGTGAAGAGACAAAGTTTTCACTTATGTAAGGATAGAAAGCACCTAAAATTGTTTAAAGTTTTATGAACCTCGATGTTTATAGAACGTGACTGTTATGGGAACCAACCTTTCCCCAAGTCTTTTTGAATCATATTTTTTTCCTCCAATTTTCTAGTATTTGAAAATTGAACGCTCAGGTCACACACAGTCTGTAAATTGATTATTTGACATGTCAAGAAGATAAACTGTGGCTCAGTGGTAAAATCGGTTGTCTCTCAATCCGAACATTTGCGGTTCAATCCCTGCTACAGTCACATGCAAAGGGAAATACACCCCAAATTGCTCCCAAAGGCATAACCATCAGTATGTGAATGTAGTTCCTGATTGGAGATGGGCACTTTGCATAGAAGCCTAGACTAGAAAAGTTCTATATAAGTGCAGTTCAGTCAGACATCTCACGTTGTGATACTTTGAAACGTGCATCGCAGCAGCAGAACATAGCTTGTGAGTGGCGTCTCGGCTCTGACCTCATCACTCCTCACAGAATTATTTCACATGCAGAAATGTGAGGAGTGAAGAGATAATATCTTAAACCCTCCGAGCTGGAGTCTGCAGGTGGGTGCTGGGGTGGTGGTGGGGCTGAAAGTATGAGCGCAGTACTGTTGCAGGGCAGCGATGGCAGCGACAGAGCAGAGGGAGAGAGCGGAGATCTTGCTGCTTAAAAAGACGCCACTTTGGGTTTGTCAGGTGATTGTGGAGAATGACGCATGTCACATGTGAAATCAGTGCAGCTTGTGTTGCCTGCCTGAACTGACTCGCAGGCGTCGCTCCATTTAATTTACCACTTAATATTTACAACAGGTGATGTAATAGAATTAACCCTGAATTGCAAAATCCATCGATGTTGTCTTCCATTTCTGTCTCTGGCTCATCTTCAATCTCCTCTTCAACTGGTCCAAAATATTGGTCCAGTTGTTCAGTCTGAAATGTGTGGTTCACGAGGGGGGATGTGTGGGTGTGGATGGGGATGCTTTGGCGGTCACACCACAGGTGTAACAAAGGTGTTTCACATGTTCAAATTCCTCGTGTGGAGGATATCATAAAACTTTGAGGCAATCAAATGTAAAACACAATATTTATGATTGATGAAACTTTGAGGTACTTTAGCATTTCCCTTTTATGCTACTTTATTTTTGTACTTTATAACATTCACTATGTTTATTTAAGAGCTATAGTTACTGCTCAAATCAAGACGTTACTACCAAAACGGTCCGTTATTAATATGACCCACTATTAGAAATTATTCTACCAAAAGTGTAGGAGGTAGTTACAGTCATCTCATCAACATTAACCAACAACATAAACATATGACTTAGATAATAATAAATCAAAAACAATGATCCAATAATACATGAACATTATTATTTAAGGAGCCTTCTACAGTGTACTTTTAATTTTGAAACTTACATACATTTTGTCGCTGGTTTATTGATATTTTTAATTGAATACTGCCTCCGTCGCTGAACATTTGTAGACTTAACTCATTAACTATTTGCAACTATACCTAGCTATACTAGACTACTGCAGATGGAAAGTCATACGAGACCTAAATTAAGTTGAACTTTAGAGGAAAAAGTGCAGCTTTGTTCAGTTTCAGCCACGTTTTAGGTCAAGTTTTAATGCATGATTCATGATTCAAGTGTAAAGGTCTGATGATCCTGTTACAAAAGAGAAACATGCTTCAGTTTAACCTGCCAAATATTTGTGCTGTTAGTTTAAACTGATGCGTAACAGGACCCTGCTGCACTTTGACTTTGATTTCACAGGTTGAGCATGTCATGTTTTAACGTTTTCACACTGAGCTTGTGGATTCAGACGCCTGTCAGTGCCAAAATATGCAGAGCAAGGCCTCTAAAAATCACACTGCCTCTGGTTAAATTACTGTGTCAATACCCAACATGCTGTAACTGCTAATCTCCCATAAAAATACCTTCAGCTTGATGTGCACACACGCTGTTAGAGAAGTGAGAAACAGATTTGATATGAATGAAATGGTTTTTGAAATGACACGACAAAGTGAGCTTGTTTAACGGTGATGGTCTCTCCATTCATGTTGAAAAACATGTGCATATATTGGCGAAAAGAGAAGGAAACTATCAGCACGTTGGCTGGATATCATGCATCCCTACTTACAATGGAATAACATGATGAATTTCATGCAAATGGAGAGGGTCCAGGCTACCTGTGCTTACATTTTGTATGTGTTCACAAGAGAGAACAATCAAAATGGCTCTAAAAATGGACAAAACATAGAGCAACATAAAATAATGGATAAATAGGGTATTTATTAAGAAGTAGAACCACTGTTAACAATGCAAAGCTGTGCAAACTACATCAAATCTACTAAAACTACTTTTGGCCAAAGCAGCAAGCATTAACAAAGAAATAAAAAGTATGGATGTGACTGCAGAGAGATGACTTTATTCCAGTTCTTCACTTTGACTTTCTCTCTCAGCAGTCATAATCCTGCACCATGGTGAAAAAGAAGGTGCACACACTCGACCAGGACTTCTTGCAGTACTCCTCTGCCAGCTTCATGTTTTCAGACTGACAGGATTTGACAGCTCTGTGTGCAGGCTGCGGGGAGGAAGGCGGATCAGTCTTCCTCTGTGTGTTTCGGAGTCTGAAATGAGCTTCCCTGTCAGCTCTTCTGCACATCCCCGCCCTGACCAACGCACTGCTGTCCTGGCACAAACTCTTCTGCTTCTTCAGAGCCCGGCTGATTTGCTTCCAGTAGAGTTTGACGTCGGAGGCGTACCGGGGACAAACAGTCGGCTTGGAGACATACTCACAGCTGAAGCTTCTTCCTCCTTTCTTGCAGGAGACACCGAGGATGAAGACGTCCTCTCCTGTTGCTGCCCAGGTGCACTCCGACTTGTCCTTAGTGACCACTTTGCCTTTAAAGGGCTGTGTGGAGACAGATTTAGGTTGACGGCCCACCTTCAGCCCTGTCCTGTCCCTGTTCTGTCCTCTGTCCACCCCTTTCCCCCTCCGTTCTTTACTCTTGTGACAGCTGCTCAACATCAGCTGATGGGAGAAACAAGCCAGGAGCAGCAGGAGGGCGACATTTGTGAGGAGAGCCATGAAACCAGCAGAAAACACCCTGTAAGAGGATAAATGCAGATTTAGATATCTGACCTCAAATCCCTTTCATTTCCCTTCTTATAAAGACTCTTTGTAATCCCTTATTAGACCTACATTTGAGAGGGAACCTGCAGAAACAGAGGGCGAACTCAAGGCTTAAGACTGACATTTTTAAGGCAATTTGGAGTGCTTTACATAAGACAGAAAAGGCATTAAGAAAAGTTATGAATAAGACACAAGGCGGAACTGAAAGTCACGTATAAACTGGGTTTTAAAAGAAATGAACAAAACACATGACAGAAAATAAGCTGAAAGAGATCAATCAGAGCAAACTGAGGAATTAAAAGTTACAGTTAAACAAAAAAAGGTTTAACAAAAGCGGCGGCAAACAATGTTTTAATCCTTTATTTAAAAGAGGCGAGGATGAAACAATCAGAACAAAGAAAGAACATGTCTTTGTTGATAGCATACAAAGTAAAACTACGGCACAACATCTGTGCATGCAGGCACACATAATGCTTAGAAGCATAAAAGGGAAACAGGAAACAAGGAGGCATTGCATTAGATTAGTGTAAGAGCTTTCAGTGTATGAGGATATTAAAGAAACATTACAAAGGTATTAAAGTAAGAAAAACCACACACATTAATACGGAGCTAATACCAAAGCAGAAGATGTAACAGCGAGGTGTTACCTTACCTGCAGTTTTCAGAGTAACTTCGGTGTAAGGTCCTGACACCTGACAGCTGAGAGTCAGATTTACCTGCAGCTGTGGTTTGCTGCTGCAGAATCGGACCTCCCTCTCTCTCTCTCTCTCTCTCTCTCTCTCTCATACACATACACACATATGCACACACACTGCATGTTTCGAGGGCTTACAAAGTTTGTCGAGTTCATACTAGTCAGCTAATTGTTAGCCAGGGCAGCCTTTGAGACGTGTTTAAATTCAAATAACTGCTTGTGAAAACATTTATCATTATTTCATTTAAGTGTCACAGCCCGGCTCAAGGCTTTATTTTACATAACTAAAAGAAAAACTTAACATTAAGACAAACTAAAGACAACAAGACCAAACAGGGTGGAAGCCAGGGGAGAGTAGTTGCAAGGCCAGGTGAGCCAAATGTCTTGATGACCTGACTCCGCCCCCCAGGCACCTGGAGGGTGATGCCTGCTCCCAGAGGGTCGACACAAAAGCTGGCAAAGACAAGCTTTATCTAAAACAAGTCACAAGCAATGGGGGGAAATCACAATCAAATTACTGAAATGATTCTTGTATCAAATGAAATATTCCACAAACCTCAGTGTCATGCACTGTGACACCTTCTTCTTGATTTAAATAAAGCAAAGGACTTTGTATAAACTTGTAAACATTTGACAGATGCATGCTGAGATATCCGAGCTAGAAATAATCTGTTTGGACAGATTGTGTTGGCTGCTTGAAAAAGCCCCACATGCTTTACGATAACTTCAATTGTGAGGCATTTATGTCAAAGCGACGCGTCTGAGTGATTCAAAAACATTAACTGTACCATCTGTCAGTACAGTTTGCCAAAGAGAAAATGACTTGAAATATCTTGAAAGGAGCCAGATCTCCCTGCAGGAGAAAATCAGACTCAAGTGGGTGGTGTGTTAAACTTAAGCAACACTGACCCCTAAAGGCCAACTGTGGTTTTCAATGTTTCAGCTCATTTGAAATTAAACATCATTACACTCGAATTACTTGAGTTGTTTTTGATCTGATAGGAACATAAAAACAAGCTGATCAACACAGAATAGTTGAGAATAATGTTCATTTATTTAATACAATCATTTTCACATTCTTTAAACCTTTCAGTCAAATACATCAGGACAGAAATCACTGCCAAAGTAATCCCAACAATGTGATACTCAAGATAATATTAAGTGATTCAGGTAGATATAAAACAAGTTAACAAACATAAATACAAGTAAGTGAAACAGATGAGTCGTCTGTCCTGTCCTGGGCTGAAACATTGTTGTAAAGGTTAATGCAGCTGCAAAAACCTTCAATCACTTTATGCATGAGTTTTATAGCCTTCTGTGTGAATCTGCAAAACATTTATCCTTGTACATTTTAAGACAAAACATATTCGAGCAGCCTGGTTCTCCGTGCAAGATAATAACTGCAAATTTCAGTGAGGAAGGTTTATTTTGAAGTCACAGCAGTACCATCCCTTTGCCTGAAGAGAGCGCTACAGTTCTTCTATCGTGGAAGATGAAACGTCTGGGCTGGAATTTCCCTCCGAGGACCGCTTTAATGCGACAGCACAAGTTATCTTCATCAGAATTGTAAATCTGAGATACAAACAAAGTGGAAAATGCATATAAAGTTTGAATTTTGCAAATGAATGCTTCAGGCAGACTGATTTACATACACTTATTCTGCTACAGCACACTTAGATTAACCATTAAACAACATAATAAAAGCTGTGTGTTAAAGAAGAGACCATGCACTGATGCTCACCTTCCTCATTAGTTCCTAAACAAACCGATGACGTAGGAGCAGACGCCGTGAAGTGACCTCCAGCAGTACAGCCTGGCAATCCTCCTTGGATTGCTCTCCACAGGTGGTGCAGTAGGTTGTGGATTGGTTCTCCGCTGGGTCGGTACTCTTTGGTAGACTCTTGGGATGGAGGCTTGTCCTGTCGATTGAGGCCTTGTAGGTGCAGGTCGAGGTTGAGTTCTTGCAGGCTGGGCTGCTGCTGGTCTTGCTCCTGTCCTGGTTGAAGCATCAGGCCTGGAGAAGGACGCAGAAGAGAAAACCATCTGGGACTCATCGGTGGCCTTCCTGCACATATGAGGTTTGATCTGCCTCGGCGCCATGCAGGCATTCTGGAGCTTTCTGAGGCCCCACATCATCTGGACGAAGTAGTGACTTGGGTTTTTGCTGTAGGAGCGGCAGGTGTAAGGCTTCCCCAGGTATTCGCACCAGTAGGAGCGCTTGTTGCTCTGACATGACAGCCTCAGCCTGGTGTATTCCCCGTGACCGGTGACAACCATAGTGCACAAGTCGTTGTTCTTGGTGTTGAATTTGATGGGATCATCCCAGATGCTTTGTCTCCTGCCGCCAGTTTGAGCCTCTGCAGACCAAACACAGCAGGCGAGGAGCAGCAGCAGAGGGCCGGCTTTGGTGTACATGTTGTCAGATGGATGCTGAGAGTAAGAGGAGGAGAGTGGAACTGCTCGAGCAAAGAGTCCCTCCTGCTATTTATTTGGTAAGGGAATTCAGATTACAAAAAAAAACAGTCCGACCAAACAAAACAGTACGGGAGGAGGAGCGCAGCCGTCTGCAGGAAGCAAGGGCCACATGAGATGTTGACCGTGATGCTCACGTTTCTCCTGGTGTTATGTAACAAGAGCTCAAACTTTAACATATAAAGAAATGCCTGAAGAACTCAATTATGCCAGTTGCAGCTTATGGAACATTTTCTAACGTGTTTTTGTTGCCAGAGGGTTTTTGCACTCATGCAAACGTCATAGTTATCAGTAATTTTGCCTGTTTCCTGAGTGCATCCCAATTAAAAACAAATGTGTCTGAGAATATACTCATGTAAACGCATGTCTCCTGCAGCCCTCAAGTTCTTGCTTGTTTTAAAAGGCAGCTGGAGCTAACAGCCATTCAGGGTAGCCTATCATTTCCCTCCAAACATAAACAGGATCAGAATGCTAAAACCACAAGGAAACGTGAGTAGAAGTCACTCACACATGGCACTTAAGGTTTGGTGTTGGCATGCAGAGTAAATGCTTTGCCAGTTAAGAAAGAACACAAAATCTCTGTATGAGAAAAGAGGGCTTCTCATGGGGCAGGAAACGTCTAAAGTGGCCTTATTTTCAAGACAGTCTGTTGAAAAAGGTCCCTTTTTGAGTGGTCAACACATCCGGAAGAGATTTAGCTTTACAATGTGAAGTGAAAACATGTATACGGCCTTAAAAAAACACCCTCATCTTTTGCTAAAAACTAGCACAGTTTCTTATTAAAGTCTTTTCTCTCCTCGGTCCCCTGAGAGTTTGTGTTCCCCTGAGATTGCAGCACATTCACCAGCACACTTTGTCTAATGTAAGTATCAGCCTGTTTAAATGCATAACATGCTGTCCACTGGTTTGCATGATATTTAATATCTCTTCGCCACACGCTAGTTGAGAAAAGAGACTTCTAGACTATCATTTAGCATCTTTAAATAGTGTATTCCTGTGCTAAAAAGTGCATACATTTTTGCTATAATATTGCATTTTACATTTGTTTTTGCACTATCCTTTGTGTGTTTTTTATCTTGTTTTTTTATCACTATGAGAGGCAGTTGAAACACATGGATTGGCTTAAAACACTGCAAATCACATGATAATCTAGGAAACGACAGCAGTAACAAAAGTAAGTTGTTTTAAGATATAGGAAAAGTCATATTTAAAAGATAGATGTTGTGATTATTCAAAGCTGCAAAAATAAACAAATACATAAAAAGCTATAAAGCCATTGAAATGGAAACCTCTGTAATAAAGCATGATATGTAGCATCCTCTTTGTTTGCTCTCACTACCAGTAAATATTCCTCCTGACAGTAAACAGCATTTTAATGAATGAATACTTCTTTCCAGAGCCACTTTAAGCACGTTCTGTTATAACACTGGGGCTTCTGCTGGGAGTGTTATTGTGCAGCTGCACCCATCAAGCTAAAGATGGAGTGTACATGAAGTAACGTACAGCTTGTACAGAATCTGGGAAATTACCGTTCCAACACAGCATTTGATGTACAAATAAACACAATGAACGAGACTTTTTCTCCAACCACTGCTTCTGTTTTTGACTAGTTTTCATTTGTCTCTTATACAAGCTTATTTAGAAGTAGGAATGAGTTTGCATGTGGTTTTTCTTGGTGGTGTTTATTCACATACTGTTTGGTGCCTGAGAAAACCTCAGCACAGAGCTTATGGAAGCGGATAATCATCTCCTATTGAAAATAGCTGACCAGTAACGCAACCAAGTGGGTTCTGGCCAGCAGTGGCAGCACCACATAAGAATGTGCAGTGCTGTGTTAAAGTCTTAAGATACACCGTGAGCAATATGCCTCATGCTACATGATTGTTTGTTTTGCAGAAGTCACATTAAAGACTTTCATGCTCCTCAGAAATGCACTTGTTTTTATAATGACTGACCCTATTTGGCAATCTTTAAAAGCCCTTACATTAAAAAGAAAAAGAAAAAGGAATGACCATGAAGTAACAATCAATTGAATTTAAAGTTTATTCACAATTTATACACTCTCTTTTCGCCACAACATAAAAAGTTCCCCCTCATTGGCTCCTTCAGTGCCAAACTTTGGAGCATCACAGTTCAAAACAGACACCTATATGCATCTGTCCTGATAACGTCCATCCAGGGTTTAGATATCTAGTTTTAGCACTTAGTAAAATCAAACTGTCTTTCAAACTTGCAGACAAGAAAAGCAATGATAGTCCGGTAAAAGTGAGCACACTGATACTTCAAATATGTCCATCTTAACAAGAAACTGAGTAGGGAAATGAAAAGAGTAGAAAATGGTCAATGAATGTTATGCTAGCTGTAGCTATTTTGAATTTACACCATAGTAAGATGTTATCCTGACTCCTGGTATAGAAATACGGCACACTTGTTTATTCTATATATAGTTATAACTACATATACAGCAGTAATAAGTACTTTTAGTTAATTAGCTGCTGTTTGTACAACAAGAACATTAGCTAGCTTTCTAGCTGTAGCAACTAGCTAACATCAGCTATCTGGATTTAGCTATCTAAAATTCTATTAAATTAAAAATTCCTTGAAATTAATATGAAATGAGTTTGTCAATGTCATTTAAGTTTTTGAAAATGATCATATAAAGGGAATAAATTACAGGAGATTCAATTATTTTATTAGTTTTCGATGCTAATAAGTTGTTAGCCAGGGCAGCCTCAGTTGGCTAATCGTACAGGATCAAAACGTTAGAATCAAAGTTATTGAGATTTTTTTACTATCATTAAAATACTGTGAAAATATGAAAATGTACTTATATATTTTATCATGTTGACAGTTTTTTTTAACTTCAATAAATCATAGTTTTATAGCAGTTCACTCTGTAGGAAGTTACTGTATGCTAGCTTATTCTGTTACAGGACTGTTAGCATATTCAGATATGTAGCTACGTGTAAAATTAAAACTATTAAGGTTAAGATGGACATTATTTTTTCCCAGTGTGCGTCAACACCATCAACTGTGCAAACCATAAAGCAGTCTACTGGTTTTCTACTACTTGATTGACAGCGCTCACTTGTCCCATGAATGGATTGTCAAATTTACAACATGTTTCTACGCTGACAGCAGCTGGTGCAAACCTGTAAACATGGAGGCGAGGTGGATGAGATAACTGGATTGGCTTGCCATATTTGTTAGTCATGAAGTTCAGCATCTTTCTCAGCCAACATCATCAAGTAACATAAGATAAAAAATAGCTCTCCAATACATTCACTCATTCTATAGTTTTTAAGATGTATCCATAGCTACTGTCGGGGTTTCAAAAAGCAGAAACAAAAAAGCACTGATAGATGACTAAAGGACTGAGGCCTACAGTAAAAAAAAGAAAGCAATTTGGCTTGAGAAATTATTTCTCCACTATGAAGCAGTAAAAACGTCCTGTTAGTAAACTCAACTTGATAGCAAGTGTTGTTAATCAATTCCTTACCTATGGAACAATCTATACAACTGACACTCTTGAAATTTATTGTGATATTTTAAGAAGTTATGCTCTGACTTGATCGTGAGAATTAAAGGGAAAATCCACCCTGAATACTTACACTATTCCTGTGATTATAGCCAACATTTGATGGTAAATGTGGCCTTCATAGGTTGTCCTAAGATGGACCATAATTTACTGTTGCACACAATAAAAATTGTTTGTTATTGTAGCATGACTTCTCTCATCATTTTTGTTTAGTTTTAAAGTGTCAGAAAATATTCAAATCAATCAATCCGTGTTTGTAAAATCAGTCTTTGGTAAAACTTTTAAACACTCTCTGACATATGTATGGGGCTGCACGGTGGTGCAGTGGCTAGCGCCGACACCTCACAGCTAGAACGTTCTTGGTTCGAATCTCTGTTTGGACACAGTGGGCCTTTATGTGTGGAGTTTGCATGTTCTCCCCGTGCGTGGGCTCCTTCCGGGTATTCCAACTTCCTCACATGGTCCAAAGACATGCTCGTTAGGTTCACTGGTGACTCTAAATTGCCCATAGGTGTGAATGTGAGCATGAAAGGTTGTGTGTGTGTGTCAGCCCTGTGATCAGTCCAGGGTGTACCCAGCTGGGATTGGCTCCAGCCCCCCGCGACCCTGAACAAGGTAAGTGGTATAGATAATGGATAGATGAATGTGAGAAAGGGCTGCAACAAAAAACGGGTACCTAGACAAAAACATTTGGAGCCACTGGTCTAAAATGTAGTCTGAATTTAGTGCCAACTTCAAGATGGGAAAAAAATATCCATAAAAATCTGTCTTAGTAGATTCAGAATGCAGGAAAACGCTTTCATAAATATTTTGTCTCACTTCAAAGAAAAATGATTCTTAAAAGGCCTTCTAGGATATGTGGACCTGGCACAAATTGGATGACACTGATTAAAGAAAAATGTAAAATAGTAAAGGGTGAATAATTCCTTGAAGAATGTAAGAGCATCTATGGGTGGATTTCCCCCGTGAGAAGGAGCACATCTATGATATATATAAGATGCCCCCGGAGCACATCTATGAAGATGCCAATGTGACGCATACTTCTGAAAGGCAACCAACCAGTCATTTGCAATTGGCCCAAAAACCATTCAAGCTCTGGATGTTTTGTAATATTGTAAACATTTTTCAAAAGCCATGCTAGATTTCTTCATATACACCTTGCAACAACTTATTTCTGTATTTCCACCACTTTCAAATCATCCAGTCTTCAGTCATTAACACATATCCATTAACTCTCACATGCTGCAGTTAAAAAGTTGCTTTTTAACATATTTCTTGTCACTTGGCACCTTTCCTCTCAGGTGTATTGACAGGTCTGTTCCACTTTTAACTTTTCAAGCTTGTGTTGAACGTGATACATCCATTCGAAGTGCAGGAGAAACAGCTTGCCATGACCTTCGGATGGCCTTTCAGTCTTCTTAAGCACAAATCCAGTACATTAAAATAAACAGGCATCAGTTATTGTCATGTCCGCCTGCTGAGTGTTGTTTCAGCTCGGTTTTGTGTCTGAACAAATGTAAACGCAGACACAGCAGTCCTTTATAAAAAATGCAGAACAAGCCTGGCTCAGATTGATGCTGAGGGAGAAGAGTTTGATGTCCTGCAGGCAGTTTCTAGAAGGGGAAAAGGTAACTTTACTGTGGGCTGTGATCCGCCCGGTTGAGGAGGTTGAGTTGTTTGATGGATAAAAACACCCAAAGGGCTTTGTGTGTTCTTCTTCTGTTGTTTAGAAACCACCTTTTATTGATCGTCTTCTGGTCCGAGGAGTGGGGAAGCAAACTGCTTGAAAATAGAAACAGAAAGAGATGTTTTGATTTGGAAACCAAAAATATACAACCCAGTCCAAATGTCAAAAGATACAGCCCAGTCTAACAGCAGTTTGTGAAATAGTTACGAATTGGGATCTATTGGATACATGGACAGGAATTTTCCATTTTATTCTTGAAATGTCCCTGACGTCTTAACATCGCATTACATGATAGTGGCACGTAATGTGTGCCTTCAAGGCTTTCTGCCAGACAGCTTTTACTCTTTCACCCAGGAGGATGCTGTTTGTGTCCCATGTGAGACAAAAAATCAAAGTTTTATTTGAGCCCAAGCCGTGTTATTTTTCCCTTAAACCAACCATGTAGTTTTGGTGCCTAAGCCTAACCAAACTGCAACCGTTTACAACGTCAGGTTTGTAAAACATTTCACAACATTTCTGACACATTCATGAACACAGCCACAGTTTTTGCTCCAAAATTGCTCGGTTAGATTTATACAAAGATGGTGGTTTGAGCTTAATATGCTATAATATGTAAATATTAAGACTTGGTTTTATACGGGACACGAACCCTGGTCTCCTAGCGCAAAATCCAATCCATCTACCCAAACCTCTCAACGTGAACATGAAAGTTGATGTCCATGTGTACAAAACTACAGACCACATATCCTGACTATTTCATTCACTGACGTTTGAGTTTGGGTTCATATATACCAAAATAATCTCGACATAACCTCACATATTATACATAAATGTTTGTCCACCTTTAATAAAAATTTAGGAAAAGTTAATGTAAAAGTTCTGCTGCTTTTCTTTGTGTCGCTGCTCTCTCACATAATGTAATATCAGAACCGACCAATCACATGAGCCTGATCTAATCAATTTTTAATTTGTCTTAAAATCTAATAAAAAACAAATGCAATCCAAAACATATAAAAGCAGCAAAGGAATTTTCATTATCTCCAATATATTGATCAGCCTTTTTCTTGATACTGAAAATTTGGTCAAAACTGCTTTGAAATGCAGATTTGCGACAAACACTCATTAAGCAGCTGGAAAATTAGACCTTCAGACTCGATAAGAGGCTAAATTACTTGTTAAATGGACATCTTAACAACAATGGCTCTGAACCGTTGTATTCCTTCCTATTGATCTGGGAATCAGAGCCCATTCTGCTGTTGGATCGATTGGAACAGATTCAATTAAACGGCTGCAGACTAAAATGTAAAAATGTATGAAGAAACTTACTTTAGTTCCAGTTTTCGAGGGCACTGGGAAGGAAAATATTGGAGAAAAGTGTAAGTAAATAAGTGAACTGTGAGAATATGTCAATCGACATTGGTTAAAAAATCAGTGACCATTAATTATTTAACAAGTTTGTAATTAAATTGACATACTTTTGTCTTAATTTCACGTGACTTTGACTAAAGTGCCACATCTTCTATGCAGTCTAATAGAGACCCAACGCCAGATTGTATTTATTTAATGTAACCTTGGCACTTAAAGCAAGGCTGTCACTTTTGAACTAAGATATAACACCATTTATCTCTTGCAAAATAAAAATTTAAAGCTGCTTAATTCTTCATTTTTTAATTCAATAAGCAGAGATTTAAATGCAACAGCCTTAGGAGGGATTAAGGCCAAAAACAGCCCAGCATTAAAAGAACACAGGGACACACATCAAAAGGCTATTGATATAAAAATGCAAATTAGACAAAGTATTTGCAGCATTTTTAAGTATTCACACGAACTAAAAAGAAAGGCATGTATCTGGTCAGAACGGTTACTGACTGCTTTGTAAATGAGGCAGTTTTTAGCACCAAATTACGTCAATCCTAATCAGCATCACACAAAGCAAAAGCAAGTCGAATAAGCACATTCAGCTTCTCCTCTAAAGCACACTGACTAAGCAATCACAAGCACCTACACATAACTACCATGAACACATTTATGGTTCGTTAGTGATTCCAAATTTAGCTTTTCTCACCATGATGGTTTTCCTGCAAAGTCACTGTGAGCAGAAAAGCACTAAAACAAGCTGTAAAGAAGTGTTAGAGGGTTCGGTTAGAAGAGTGCACAAACAAATAGAAAGACGTGAGATTATGAAGAGAGGAGGGAGAGATAGATGGCATGGTGACTGCAGTTAAGCAGCAGGATGGGATGATAGCTGTGTAAAAGAAAAATTAAATTGGAAGTAAGAGTATTTTAAATGTTAGAGAAAGAGGTCGGAGGCGCTGGTTTCAGGTACCTTTCAGGAGCTAGAGCAAGAGCCGGCTCTCTGTCACCAGTCGATGTGCCTCGGAGGAGCCGAGGCCCGCGGGAACCTGTTCATAGTGTCATATGTAGGGATGCTACCGGCACAGGAGCACAAACACAGACACACAAAGGGCACGACATTAACGACACAGAGAGAAAATTCAACCATCAGCATTTCTTAATAATCGCTGCCTGCTTCTTTTCTTTCACTTTGAAAAAAGAAAAGCAGGAAGAGTAGTTCACACGGCAGCGAGCAGAACAGCTTCATCGAGATTCTCCAAACGGATTAAAATTGAATTATCTGTATTTGGTGAATTAAAGGGGCAATAAGTCTGCAGGTTTCTGCCTGCGAGATGGCAGTTATCTTTGTGGGGTTAACACCGGTATTCATCAGTACTTGTGACCCAAAGATTATTTACCCTGATTTTTAAAAAATGTACAGGTAGGTAGACAGATTCCCATCAGATTACGAAATGCATTCACCGGCCACTTCATTAGGTACACCTGTACAATCTAATGCAGTTCAATACAACAGCACTGCCATGAATTCTGCTTTTATAAAGTTTAATTTTTGTTGACTTTTGTTTTGTTGAGAGTCAGAAGTGTGTAAATTCAATGATGTTTATTACTGAGGCCGTAGTTAAAGGTGCTGTTGTACTGATCTAAATTATAGTGAGATGTCCCTATTTACATACATGAGGGGGCCAGAGAATTAGAAACACCTCTGAATATAATGCTGCTCAGTACAGCCCCATCACCAATTATGACCTTGATGCTGAAATATCACTGAATCACACCTCTGTGACAGCTTAGAAAAAAGCCTGTATATTACAGGCAACATAAAAGCAAATCTTATGGCTGAGCTGGTGTACTGGATTACATGGATACATGTAATACATTAGAATGGCTTATTAGGATGAACAAACTTTTTGCAAAATAGTCATGGATGGAAATGCGCAAACATTTGCTAAAAAACTGCACTCCTTCAGATTTTAATTTTCAGGGGTAAAAGGTGTCTTTATAGCTACTGTTCATTGATAAAGGTCAACAGAGGTCATATATTGCCTCTTTAAAATCATGCTTGAATTTTGCAGTGTCATGTCATGTTTGGTCTTTATTTATAGGACAGCTGAAGAGAGACAGGAAATGTGGGGAGTAGAGAGTGTGGGACGACATGCACCAAATGACCGGTAAACCGGGAGTCGAGCCTGCGATCAGTGCGTTGAGGACTGTAGCCTCTATACTTTGGGCGCCTGCTCTACCAACTGAGCTAAACCAGCGCCCGACTTTGACTATGTTTTATTTATAAAGATTACAGCGTAGAAGATTTTGTGTTTTTCAAATAAAAACCAAAGTATTCCTAGTCTTTTTGGGGTTTACTCTCGAGTAAGGCAGCAATTTCTCACAAAGTAGAAAGCCCATATTGGAATGAAACTCCACTCATTAAAAAGACAATGATGATGTGGAAGGAAAATACCAGCAAGTATGTAGTTCTTTCTCTGTAATGAAGCTGTTTTGCTCTCTTCCAACATCTTCTGTTACAGGAATTGGGCTGTTCGAATGCAACTTAAAAGTACAATAACATGCAGTTAGACGTTTTGTTAGCTTAAGAAGAAAATCAAAGGAGCAGCATTCCCAGCATCACACCAAAGCTTGACATGCTTGCCTCTCTCTGAACAAAATGATCAGGTGTACATTCATCGGACTTTGGCTGACTCTAAATGAGAGGAAACAGGAAGATTTTTCATTCCAGTGCAAACAGACAGAGCATGCAAAGGTTAGTTATATGGTAGATTTCCCCAAAACCACAAAGCAGAACATTTGGTAATAAGACAGAGAGAAGTAATGGCAGCAAAAATACTAACATGAGACGGACTGAGCAAAGATTTTACAACGGATCACACCAAAGTCATTTGTGTGCATTAAATAGACAGCCTTGGTCAGGACATGGTTTAAAAAGCTAATTATAAAGACTGGTAGCAGGTAGAAGCTAACCTGGCTCTCTCCACAAACGTAAAAATGATTACTAGCACATCTAACGCTCACTATACATAGTTGGATCTTGTTTGTTTAATCTGTAAACACGCAGAGATATAAAAAATAACATCTGGATGCTAACGCTGCAAACAATTACAAAGCTAACATGCTAATGATTCGCAGGTAAAATGTTTACCGCGTTCACCATTTTAGTTTACAGTGTTAGCATGCTAATGTGCAGTGTGCTAATCATAGACTGCATAAAAGATGGATGACATGACAGCTCCCTAAAAGTGAAGCCAAAACATTTAGAGCGCCCCCTGCTGACTGGCTGCAGTATAGGTCACAAAGCCCGCCTCCTCCATGTTAACAGATGGGACATGAGTCAAACTATAAAATCAAAATACACACCCAATTTTTCTCAAACATGGTTTCTGTCATTACAGTTAGTTCTTATCATGTTGATTAACGTCCGAGTGTTCATGTTTCTGACAAGTTTATTTTTAATTAGTTATTTGATGCTGTCAAAAGGATGATTGACAGCTCTGTTGACAAATCCGGCTCCTGCAGCCGATCTGTTCCAGATTAGCAGAGTGGAGGAGGAACGGTGAGAGGAGACGTAACTAAAACAATCACTACATTCATTGAAGTTTCAATATCTGTGAGCGTCTGCTTTAGGCCAACACAACAAGCTGTTCTGCTGTTAATACGCCGCATGCTGGACCTCCATTTTTTTGGTAATTTAAGTGTGTGCAAGATGGTCCTTCAACTGGCTTCAATTTTGTACAATGAGAGTAGATAGAGACACGTCGTCCATCTTTATACATAAATTGGTGCTAATTAGAGATAAACACAAAACGCCAATGGGACATAAGTTTAGAATGTATTTCCATATAAACCAAGACAACATGTTAAGTTAAAGGATTACTAAAGTTATAAACCTTTAATTCATCCCGAGGAGGGGCACAAATCTGTTTCAAAACTTGAAATCCAACCAATGAGTCATTTTCAGTAAAGCTAGGCTAGCTGTTCCCCCTTGCTTCCAGTCTTTATGCTAAACTAGGCTAATTGCTTCTTAGCCTCAGCTTCATAATTTACACTAATAAAATATGTAAATCTCTGTAATTTCTTATTTAATTTCAAACAATTTATTTAATTTTCCCTACAAATACTTTCAGCCTTTTTCACTTCACTAGCCACCATTACTTGTCAGCTTCCATGTTGTTGTTCAAATCTCTGACCCCCTTATAGCCTGGTGTGTGTGTTTGTGTATGCGTGTGTGAAACAAATCGACGCCCTCAAAGGCATGCGCTGTGTCCGGCCACGTCATTCTGCTCGTAAAAGAAAACCCACATCCCGCGGCATGCCTCCACCTCCTACAACATGCAGTAACAGGATTACTAGAACGTTTACCTTGTCATCATAGGATTTGGGATACCTTGTGAGCGCTCACTATGATAACCATTATTACCAATTTCCATACTGAAAACAAAATATTGTATACAAAAAAAGGATGAAAATGTAATGTGAGAGACATGGCATGCTGAATTTAAGAGTAAAAAGTCTTTCTTTTACAGTAGTCAAACTATTCAAGAATGTATTTAGATAGATGTTTTTATGTATAAACCATAGTGTTTTATTTACACTGTGAGTTACAAAAACAGGTGGATTTGTAAGGTAATGATTGCAAGAGCCCTTCATGAAAGGTAAGGGGCACTTTTCAAAGGTAGCACACGACAAGAAGCCACACCATCCACCCATAAGAGCAATTCCAAGCTTAAAAACGTAAACCAGCACCAAGAATTAGTAAACAGTTCTATGTACAGGATCCAGAGAAAAGCACAGAGTGAGAGAAGTTGAAAAGGAGAGGCAGGTGGGTAAAAATGTCTTACGTTTTCATGGGAATTGTCTCAATGCTATAATGATAAACAAAAGAAAAACAACATAAAGATGTTATTGAAATGTCAGCGATGGAAATGCACCAGTAAGTTGCCTGCACAGATCACATGGCGAGAGACACCACCGATCGAGACACTGTGTTTGTGTGAAGCCGTGATTAATAAAGTTTGTGTGAGCAAAAGGTCCATGAAGAAGAAATATAAATTGACAAACGTGTCAATGTTTCTTTGTAAAGTGCCAAGTGCTTGACAGAGAGGAATGACACAAAAAATTAAAGATATGGAAGATGGAAATAGTAGAAATGGTTATCACAAAGTAAAATGCCAAGTCCCAGAAACAGAGGAACTACGAGGAAGAGAAAAGGGAGGAGACAATAAATCAACAATAAACCAGCAGAGCAAAGAACCTCGACGAAAGATACATCGAATCTACAACAAAAACTATAATGATAAACAAGTCAAATATTTTCAGATTATATTTAAATCTTTAAGTGAAATAGCAAAATACAAACTGAAAATTGAAATTCAGCCTTTTAATTAGCAGCTTAGCAAGATATAACTTTTAGAAGAAGAAGCAGAAGAGAAAGAAGGATGTCCTGCAACCATTGACAGCATAACATTCGGGTATTATATCTCATTCTTTGAAGTATAAACTATGAAATACATGTATATGAATATGTATACATAAAGTTGTAAAGAAGTTGTCAAATTACTCACTCATCGTAAACATCCTCTGTGTCCATCCTGCGATAGAACTTCGCTAGTTTCACGGCCAGGATGATGCTGGGGAGCAGGAAAAGAGTGCTGCAGCCCAGGCCCATCCAGAACGTGTTCTGTGGAACAAGAACAGGCAGTTAGAGATTAAATTATTAATCGATAAATCTATTAATGAATGGACAGAATTCTAAAAGTCCCTTTTACAGCTAATGTGTGAAACAGACTCATTCCAGGTTATTTTCTTTGTCTTTTGTGATGGTGGTTTCGGACCAGGGTTTCAAGTTAGTTTTATTGTAGGATGTTTTGTATCCTGTACTGTTTTATTGTTGTTGAGTCTGTTTTGTGTTCTGTCTTTTGTGTATTTGTTGTTGATTTTATGTATTTTAAAGTCTATCTAATTGCCCACCCATTGCAAATTAGCTAAGACTATAAATGCTGTAGTGTGTGGCATCGGTTTACTTGCTTCATACTTACCCTATACAGTACAAATAAACATTAAAGTGATAATCTCGAAGATTTTCATTTAAATAAATGTCTGTTAAGTCACTATCTATCTAGTATCTATCTGTATAGTATGTCTATACAGTATATTGTGCATTTTTACATTTTAAAGATTTAAAAAAGACATAAAATCCCATCAGAACAATTTGTGCTGTGACTTTAAATCTATCATGTAAAACATTTGTGACAAACAGAGGTGACATGTACTGAGTAATGAATAATGTCGATTTGAAAAGCTTCTTTGCAAGCTAGGATATATAATAGATTTATGACCCAAATGAATAACAGTTAATCTGTTGTGACATACCGAACCCTTGTGAGCTAAACCAACGTAGCCTTTTAAAATTAAATTATTCTACTGTTTAAATTGGGTTTGTTTCACCGTATCCTTGGTGTAATTACCATGGAGTCGACCAAGAAACTGCAGGTAATGATTTCCACCGTGTCCACCATGTTGCTGAAGGGCTTGCATGGTGCAACCTCCATGGCCAACTACAAAGAGCAAGATAAAAACAATGCACGTCTACACACAACAGATTCAGGAATACAAACTGTGTATCAACATTAACTCTGTTGTATTATTCTGTATGTTAACCATGCTACTGGTGTCACAGAATATTGCACGACACATGCCTGTAATTTAAATGCTCTTCAAACGCAACAAAAACATTACGATGAAATAAAAATGTTCTTCAGCTTCAGGCTTCAAACATCCTGTTTTTTACTCTGTTTTGAATTCCTTAAGTTAACTGCAGCACAAACCAATGAGCCACAAAGCAAATTCCTTACACTTATAGAAGTTGTTACAGTTATATTTCTCTATATTTACTCCAAAACTCTTATGTAACATGCAAAGGTATTCTTGCCAGCTCTGTCTAAAGCAGCAGAGTTTGGGTTTGTCTAACAAGTAGAACTGCAGCAAACGTGAGAGCTGAGAACCACAAAGGCTTCAACAAGTTAACAAATGAACACACAAACACTTACAGATGTTTTGACCCATTCTATGTATTGATGGAAGTAGCCAACTATGGTCGCTGTGTATTTTCCTGTTTCCTGGGGAAGATTCAGATTCAGAGATAATGTAAGTTACAGATCATTTACAAGCAGAGAATATAAACAAATCAAGAGACCCTTCGGTTACCTCGTTGATTAAACGTGTAGCATTGTGGGAGATGAGGTACTGTGCAGCTTCAATGGCATCAATAACTGCTAAAACTTTGTTCTGTAGAGGGGAAATAAAATATTTTGATTAGCCTAAATCCTCTGATCCTATCGGCTATAGTCTGACGTCGATATAGCCTCTGGGGACAACAGTGAACATGTCGGGTGTGTCCGGTTTAGCCAGCGGTTAGCAATAAACGAACTTTCTGCAGATGTCTGTTTATAGAGATTAATAAGATTGTCAGATGACCACTGATGGGAGCCGGGATGTCATTTATTTCCGCCTGCTTTTGCTCTCCACACAGACGTTTTTTCTGCATCGCAGCAGGCTGCAGATATGTAATTGGTCGATATTACTCGGACTACAAGCGTAGTACAAACGGACCAGAAACCAGAACCATGTCCCTGCTTACAGATTCTAATTTCTATGTAGAATCTGTAAATAGAGATTAGCCTAAATCTAATCCTAGATTTAAGAATCAAATTTAAGTAAGGGTTTACTTACTGGCAGGTCTGAGGCAGTTCTCTCCAGGAACCGCATACTCTGGTTCAGCGCGCTCTTTAAAAGGGGAATTAAGAGCACAAATTAGCACCAGGAAGGTCAAAGGTCAGGAGATACAGTCAGGGGTCATTGTATAACCTGAAAACGTACGCCAGTGAAACACAAACAGAGACCAGGCAAGAACAGAAGCGATACTTGATGAACAATATTCTGCTGCCAGTACAAGCATGCTGAAGGACTTTGTTCCAAAATTAAATATCCAGATTGTTACGAAATTAAGACGGATTAAAAGTAACATTTATTTTCTTAAAGTGGATATTTTGTAATATTTTGGTACAAAACCCTTCATGTTCAACACCATTGAGCATATGAGCGTTATACAAATGTAAAATACAAGAACAAACACAATATACAGAAACATTTTCTTGGATAACTATACGTCATGAAATATCTCTCTAAATGTTCCAAATAATGGATGGGGACATTTAATACACAGGATGGACACATATCCGCTTACCCTCGCTCTAACATATTTCTTGAAGTTGAAAGTTGATAAAGCAAAACAAACATAAAGAACAAAAACAAAGAAAAGCTGTTGTAAAAGATGTGTTGAAGTGCATCACTGATTGTCTGAATTGCTCGTAGCTGTAAATCCTTGGCGTTATTCAAAAGACCGTCATTGCCTTTGACGGGACAAGAAAACTGAATATTTAATTTGTTTTTCACAGACATGACAAGTTGGATGACACATGCCTGAGGGTCAAAAACACTCTGCTTTTGATGATATTTTAATAAAATCCTGAAATAAACCTTCACTGTCAAAGATAATACCACTCTCTTAAACAGACATTAGCACAAGGATGACCCACCTACACTCATATTTAGCAGCTGTGGCATAGACTTACACTTCATACACTTCAGAACATTATAACTTTTACAATAATACAATATTTTTAGCTAACTGTTCCTTATTTAGCATAAAACAAAAAAAAACATATATAATTTAGAGTCATGTTTGGCCACCTGGCAAGTGTAAGTTAAGCATTTACTCTCTTTTAGCTCTGTTTTTGGTTTCCACCACACCCTGAGATAAATGTTACTCCTCATAGCTGCTAAATGCACCACTTCAAAATTGTCTGTCCTATGTGAGCTGTACTGCGGCTTAATAAGAGAAAGAAATAAACTTTAATCGGGCTGAGCAGAGCGCGGTGACTGAACCATGAGCTGAAAGATGCTAAAATGCTCTGTAGAGCCGAGGGGAATTTCAGAGTCGAGAGGTAATTAAGTGACCCCTTTCACTGAACAAAAAGCCATTTGATACCTCCTTAATAAAAAATATTGATTAGAGTAGCTTTAAGGTCTATTTTAATCTTTTATGCAGGAAAAATATGCTGGCACATAAACATGGACAATCATTGTGCTATATACAAAAGCATGTTTTGTACGAGTCACAATACAACCTAGGTCATTTCTGTCATATGTTTAGGTTTACCTCATCCTGTTTTTTCTTTCCCAAAGTGCCTATAGGCAGCCCCCTCAACAGTAGGGGAGGATGTACAGCATGTACTAGCGCTTGCAGCTAAAAGTAGCTCTGTGGCTGCATTGGACTCTGGTGTTTCAAGGATACTGTGGGTGAGAAAATTGCCTATGGCTTTTCTATGCTGGGTTTCTGTACAACTGCCAAACAAACATATAGCAGAAAAAAGGAAACTCTATGTATAATGCAACATTTAGCTTTACGGTGCATACAATTATCCAGATGTCATGTCAGTTCATGTTTGTGAGTTTTTGACAGGAAGAAGTCAAACACAGAAAGAAATGCAAAATTCATGAGTTGCATAAGTAGTACAAAGGAGATGTTTCCTTTAAGGAGACAAGACAGAAAATCTGACCAAAATCCAAGAGTTCAGCCGGGCGTGAATATTTGGACTGAAAACAGAGACACAAAGTCTGACATTACCATGGCCTGCTCC
Source organism: Semicossyphus pulcher (assembly GCF_022749685.1). Taxonomy (NCBI): domain Eukaryota; kingdom Metazoa; phylum Chordata; class Actinopteri; order Labriformes; family Labridae; genus Semicossyphus; species Semicossyphus pulcher. Next base: position 8,630,581 of record NW_027211693.1, read on the forward strand.
ATGGGGATGATCTGTTGACGGTGGATCTGCCGCAGAGTCCCGATGTGGCCTTTCAGAGCCGTCTGCAGGCCGCTTCTGGGCTGAAACACACAAACAGGCAGAGAAACACACTCTCAGTGAAAAGCCATCTATCATGGAATAGAAGGATATTTGGGCCCATAAACTACAATGAAAGTCATGTCAGAGACTCCAAGCTATTTATTGTCAGCCAGCTGGCCAATAACAGTTGGTTGTTTCTCTTCTGTCCAACAGTTAAATGCCTCTTTTATCTTTTAAGAGTAATACAGTCAATAATGCTTGGATATATTTTTTGATGTCAAACTCTAGGTTTTTTTTTATCCTTTAAATTAAACTAACTTAAATCACTATCCGTTTGGAGATTCCAACGGTACTCGCCGTTTAGATGTGACTAAATGTGCTTGGTTTCCTAAAGCCCCCTGAAGGCATAACAAAGTAGTCAGACTGCTCTCCCAGACTGTCTGTATTTAGGCAGGGTTGCAATGTTTTGAACAATGACACAAGGAGCTTTGGAGACTTTGGACATCCAAATCCACCAAAGTGCTCTCATAGCATCCAAAATAATAAAGTACATCAAATGTTTTGCCTGTGAACTGAGGAAACAGTGAAACTGAACGGAGTAAATGTTTGTAAGTCAACAAGAAAGCAGGGAGTTCTCACCATGAGATCCGTCTGGGCCTCCAGCTCTCGGGCAAATGAGAGCAAGTCCACCACAGTGACTCCTTTATTGACCTGAAGGTAAGCAAGTATAAAAAAACATTCTATCAGTATTTATTTTGACAACAAAGTCCTCTAGTAATACAAACTGTAATTTTTCAATGATTTTTATCCATCATTAGCTACATAATTAGGAAGTTGTTTATTTTTGTCCATTGCTTTTGTTATTACAAATTTGAAAAATCAATTATGCAGCATTTCCTACGGTATTTTCTTTCTGAGGAAACTTTCTGCAAAGCTGCTCAGTAGATAGAGCTCACTTAATTGATGGCCAAGATAAATTGAGTCTTGTCAGCTGCAGATTGCATCTTATTGATTCAAATAAATGAAGTTGGGAACCAGCATAATTGGTGCTTTTGTGATGGTGACTATTGTGTTTGTACCAGAAAGACTCATTTTAGTTTTCATCTAAAAATGTACAAAAATATGCAGAGATCTGAGCAGGAAACATCTGTTGGACATGTAAACTCTTATCCTGACTATTGGAGAGTGTGTGTATCTGGACAGGTGGTGGTACACTTGAATGGAGTCCTCCAAGCTTTTTTCGTCTCTCAGGATATAAATCTAAGTGAACGTGACAGGTAGTGTTGAAGAAGACAGGGGAATGCCAAGTCCCGGCTTGTTTCTGCACACTCTTTGCCTTGACAGGAATCCTTTTGGATAATCAAGCTTCAGTGTTCCTGAACAGAACCCAGTGTACTGTGTCATGTCGCAGCTGATATTAGGTAACACACTGCCTGCTGTATGTTAACTGACAGCCAGAGAGGAGGCTATTTCTGGGACCATACCATTAAAGCAGAACTGTAATACAATAATATTAGTAAATGTATAGAACAATCTTTTAGCAATATTTACATTAGTCTGTCGTGGATGCAGTGGTATTTATGATGTCATATGTCCCCCTATTGCAGTCTAGCTAAATCAGTTCAACATACAACAAAGGATTAATGGAAAATGATCATAATTATTTACTATGTGAATGTAATTGTTTGTCCTTATGTTTTGTGTCTTTTCTGGTTTAAAATTGTGTGTGACTGATCTTTCCTCCCCATTTAAGTACATTTGCAGTGTGTTCTGTTTGTGTCTGTCCTGTCTTATAATTATGGGTCTGCTCATGCAAGTGTGTCAGCGCAAAACTGTTTGTTTCTGTATGCATCTAAGGATGTGTGTGTCACCTCTTCCAGGTAGTCTGCATAGTTGATTTCTGACAGCCCCACTTCAGAGAAATCCAGGAGGTTCTGCTTCCCCTCCGCCTCTAACAGGATGATTCCCCTGAGGTCGATCCTAACGCTGTCCAGCTGTCCAACCACCTCTTTAGTAAACTGCAAACAATAAAAAGGCACAGAAATAGGTTTTTCATGGCCTGGAGAAGGCTGTAACCTTAAGCCTGAAGGTTACAGTGCATGTTTTATTATAAAAATTCTCATGAACATAAGGTAATCTTGGACCTTAACATCTCTACACCTACAAGCTTTCTGCCTCTAAATACCTGTTAGAAAGGCATAGAAAAGCTATCAATGACAGCTGTGTACAACCCAAAGGGTAATTACTGTAAGCATACAAAAACATTGTTAGCATAATGAAAGGCCAGCATGAATGCAAAACAAATGTTGGCACAAGGATAACCAAAGTGCTTAAATATGTGGTTTGGATGGAAGTACAGATTTAACACTAGAATAGTTTTTCTTGATGTTTTCTGTTTTGAAAGTTACTGTTTGTTTCTAATGTAAATTACAATCCCCATTCATTCATTTCTGCGCAACAGCCTGCCTTTCAGTATGTTTTATTACAAATTAGACAACCAAGCTCATATTTTCTGACAGCTAGTAATAAAAACAAGAAGGAAGAAAAATAATCCTTCCAAGAACACATAAGTAGAAGCTTAATTTTTACAATGACAGGTTTATGTGTCGATAACTATAATATTATTTGCAATATAGTTTATTAGGATTTTTTGTTTATCTGTTCTAAAAGCCATAGGCCTAATTATAGAGAGACATATGTTGGCAAATATAAATGTAGAAAAGAATGCCTTGAATAGTAATATGCAATTTCGCCACCAAAAAAGAAAATGTATTCTTTTTTGTGGCACTTTAATGAGAACACAACAAAAATGTTGGCAATAAAGTTGTTTGTCTCAAAAAAATACGGACACTGTATGCCTCAGACTTCTTCCCGCTTATAGTTGGCTTGATCAAAAAGGCATAAGACCGCCACCGACAGACAGCGTAAAATCGATGTGAATAAAAAGCAGTTAACAAAAAGAATCGCACTGAATTCAATCGCAGTATTTGGAAGCATGAAACATATACAGACACACCAATACCTAATGTACATCATCTCTTTAAAAACACCTTTTACTCTCGAAAGTATTTGCTTTTACCTGTTCTGGCTTTAGCAGATATGTTTAGGAAGTGTCATGCCAGCGAAGAATCTGATTGGACAAATTCTGACCAATGAACTCTCCGCTGTCAAGATCAACCAATTACTGCATGACGCTACAACGTAAACGCTCGTGCACTTACCGTAATTTCAAAGACATGTTCACTACGTTCAGCGTGTGTGGTGAGTTAATTAGCGGAAGATTTATTTACTTAATGTCAATATAATATGAATTTAACTTTGAGTCATATTTTGACAGCCATGCGAAACATCATAACAAAACGCAAACTTGAACATAAAACACGTATTTGCTGAAAACTACTATTTAATCTGCTCCTATCACTAGCTAACGTTATTTCAGCGGCTAACGTTACAGCGTCAGAATGGGCGTTGATAGGCAGCAGATAATAAGAAAGCTCTGTTAGCTGAAAGACGTTACCTTCAGCCGTAAGCTAAAACAGCTCGAAAATGTTGGCTTGTTAGGTAGGGACTGATGTTAGCCGCTAATGTAAGCAATGTTGCACATGTTGTAATGGGGATAACTAGCTAAACTTCTGAGGGGTAGTGTCAGTTAGTAAAGAGTTTTCATGCCACTACTCTAGGAATTTGCAACAATTCATTAATCGTGGACGTTTTTTAAATGTAGTCTTACAACTCAAGTACAACTCAAATCTATACAGAGTATAATAAACCTAACAAGGTATTGTCTATTTAGGTAATGTGTTCAAGACCGACCTGTCCCAAAGATAAATGGGTACTGTTTAATGATTTGAACCCCTAAGCAGAAATACATCACAAATCAGCCAAGGTGGTACAGGGTACTCCTTGTTACTATATAAAGGATCTACCATAAAATATTGGAAGTTTCTGAATTGCTGGTAAGTATTGTTGTTAACATTATATGATGTATTTTCCATAAAGACTGAAGGCTATAATATAAAGCTAGTTTGGTCTGATCAAGATTTTATAATAATAACCTGACAGAGAAACATATTTCACCTTTCAAATGAAAAGCATGTTGTGTGACTCAGGCTAAAAAGAAGGGGTTGTAATAACTTTTAATAGCATAGCAAAGTATTCACAATTTACGAATATTCAGAAAGCCCACAAAACACTTTGTTTTAACATAGCCTCATGTTATAATTATTATTTTTTGTTTTTTTTTGTTACTAGCAGCTTAGATAGGTGATTAAATAAGAGAGGCTAAGTTGCTTTTGCTTAAATTCTGTTAGGTGTGGGTTGACACCTTTGGAAACCTAAAACATGTGCAGGCATTTTATTAAGACAAATGACCAGTGCGCAGGAACAGACGTAGCATGGGCCGTATCAGCTGTTGGCTGAAACAAGCCAAGAAGCTCTTGCCAGCTGGCAGCAGAGTACTGACAGTCTTAGGCAGGCGGACAAGGCTGGCTCAGCGTCAAAAAGAAATGGAAACTTACATCAATGTATTGTCTCTGGCATACACCTAGGTTATAGCTGAGGCATGTAAAAGCTAAATGCTGTCGGCACACACACTTTGATTTGAAAGTAAAAAAAATAATTAGGTAATGCAAATGAAATGCTGCAGCCAAGGATTGAGATTTCTGGTTACACTTGAACTTATAGAGCTATATCTCCAAATTGAATAGTACTTTCATTATATCCCTAGTTTTAGTAGTATGCAATACAGTGCATTGGTTTAACTGGCCATAGTCAAATTTTTGTTGTTATTGTTATTTCAACCTGTCTGTACCCAATATCATATTAGGCTATATTTTAGGCTTTTAAATTAATTTGTGATGTGTCTTTTCTTTTAAATTGGATTTATATTGTTTCATAGTGAAAACTTTGGTACGTCTCTATTGTTGGCTTAAGGAATACATCAATACCAATACAATTGCAGAGAGCTACCAATGAGTGTACTGACCAGTGTTGTGTTGAGGAAAGTGGAGATGTTGAAGAGTTTGTCCAATCGCATGGCTGAGTAGATGCCTTTGTTCTCTTTGCAAGTACTAAGAAAGACACACACACATACAAACACATACACAAAGGTAACAGAAAAAGGACGAGAGAGGGAATGTGTCAAATTAAAAGTTTCAGAGTAAAAATATTTGCTGCCACCAAGTGAAATTGACTGGAAGTACATGACACACTGACACTTTCCATGGCAGAAAACTGTGATAGTTCCCCAAAAGCCTGAAATATTTGCTAATTTGTCAGGATAAATGTTCTATTATAACACTTAAGCAGCTACACGCCATATAGACTAACATAATATACACAGAGCACTGCTTGCTTTTTAATGGGCCAAGACTTGTTGAAGCAGAGCTGTTCTATTTGGAAATATAATGACTGTGGGTCTGCCTTCTCAGATACTGAGGATATGCAGCTTCCCACTGGAGAGAGATGATGAAAGCTGATGTAACCCCTGAGAAAGAGGCTGGAGAAAAGCAGCAGGGATACTGTTGAAAAATGATGCTAATTAGCTACTCAAGGTTAATAGCAACTCTCTCTCATTTGCATCCCCATGAATGAAAATAAAATATTCAGTTGCGTGGTTGATGTTTGACCCCAACGCCTGCACTAAAACAAAAATTAAGCAAAATGTGACAAAAATGTTTAATGCAGTAATTCTGCAGACTGTAATTGAATAAATTGCTTGTCATGCTGCAAAATATTTTCAGTTTTGTAGGCGAATGTACAAATTAAATATAGAGAAGAAAGATGAGGAAGGTGGCAGACATCACACCACCACCTAAATACATAAAAATGAGTTTGCTTTGCCTGTATAAGCTCTCTGCTGTCAGCTCCAGGTCGGAGTCGTTGTATATGTATCCGGGGATGAAATTCTTCCACTCTGGGTTAACCAGGTATTGGGTGTCCACAACCTGGCAAATCACAGAGCCAGAAAGAGGATGTGTGATCAGTAATTCTCATTGAAAGAAAAAAGGAATAATCATTAAAATCAACAATTCTCCAATTCTTCTGAGCAGAGTTTTAAGACTAGGGTAATTCACAGCCGACCCACAGACCCAAGCAAAGCAGACTTCATGCTCAGTTTTCTGTGTGTGTTTGTGTGTTCTCATATTTTTTAAAACTAAATTGGAGAGGAAATGCAATTCATATATTATCTAAAAGGTTAATTAATTAACATTAATGATGGAATAAATTAGTAACTAATATTTTACTGATTCCACTTAAAAGTCTGTTGCTCTGTTTATGGAAAAGAGGCCATGTTGCTCCACTTATCTATTTTTGTGAACTGAGATAGCAAGAAAGCTTAGAGGAACACAACAAGTTGTTAAATTTATTGTTCAGTCGTAAAATGCAACAAGTTGATTCTCTCTTTCATTCAGTGGACTGATACCTCATAAATCAAGTAAAATGGGAGATTTTTTTCAAAATGTTTTATCTGATTGTCTATTTTTTATGTTTGGCAAAATTGGATTTTCTCCGTCATGGCTGGCTTAACTGCTGCAGGATTTAGAATTTATACAAACAACATCACATCACCCACAACTGGGAGCAACTACTATTCTCACAAACCCACCCAAGGGAAACTGACTTGATTTCTTCACTTAAAATCTCTGATGGAGATATTCATTTAGGGATTTAGATACATGGACACCTTACAGTCTGCAGCACTCTGTAAATCTAAAATCTATTAGCATATAAACAAAGGTGTATAAATGTATGTAATTTTTAAGGTGAGTTATCTGCTGTATCATTTCAGGGTGGACTCATGACTTGCCTTGAAGACTTCTTTGGTGTGAAACGGTTCACAAAAAAGTTTCTCCATGTTTCCTCCAGCCAGGAATATGATGGTCACCACTCCCATCAGCACCAAAGAGAAGAGGAAGCTAAATCCAACACCGCTGTGGACAAGGACAGACAGGTGAGGCCAGCTTAGTATGAGATAGAGGTGTAGCTGTACAGAAATGGATTGTCTCGAAGTTGCCTAAAATTTGTCACATTTAGCAGTGTCAGCTGAAAAATAAGTCAGAGGAGGAATAGGGAATTTAAGGGAGTTATAGTGTTTAGCTTGGGTCTGTGTCAGTATCTCAAATAAGACATAACAAGTGAAAGATCAGGAGATTTAAAACACATTGAGAGAAATGCTTGATAAAATAGTTTGAGGTAAAAAAAACAAACAAAAAAAAGGTTTGTATGACTGATGATGAAAATGATACTTTCTCATCATTTGGAAAACTTCTTTTGTGTACACAATTTCACATTTTGTTAGTTATTCCTCAGGTTCTGAATGTTGTGCCAGTGATATGTGATGGTATATTTTTGGGCAGAATATAACATGTAATTTCTTTGCATGAGCTTACATACTACAAAAGTACCTCTCGGACAACTTTCTTTGGAGCGTTACATGATTACAATTATAGTACTGTATAATTTCCAATAAATAACAGGCAGCGGGGTCAGCTATAATAGAAGTAGTTATTCTTGTTCTGATACAGTAGGTGGACATCTATTGCTTGAACAAGTAGTTCTAAAATTGCCAATAGGCGGTTGACGGTTGACACGGTTTAAAACCTTTTTTTTGCGACACCGTCTTCTGTTGTTAATCTTGAATCTGACAGAGAGTGTCATGTGGACATTTGACTTACGCCATAAGCATCGTTCCTCCCGTGTTGGAGATACATCCTCGTGTTGTAGGTGAGGCGTGCTTGTCGTATCCCAGGGTGCCACACAGCAGGCCCAGGTAGTTGAAGGCTAGGACCAGCACCACCATGCAGCAAAGAGCAATGCAGCCGATCCACCTGTAAACAGCAGGCAAAGCTGAACATGGCACTGCTTATTTTTACAGTAGGTTGTGGAAAGTTTTTTTGTGATGCCAGACAGCATGAAGCTGAATGTCAAGCATCAAGACGGACCAACATTACAGTAGTTACATTTCATTTTACACTTTAAATTATGTCAGGAAGTTAGTGTACCTGTAGAAGTCCATTTGGTCAATTTCAGGGTACTGGTCCTCTATCTTGGCATGGGCGTGGTTAATGAAGATAGTGAAGTTGGACAGGCAACTGTGCAAAGGGAATACCTTTGAAAAGCTACTGATGTTGCTGCCAATGCCGTCCACCAAACCCTTTACATCTGAGAGACAGATCAATCAATTAATCCTTCAGTTTCAATAAACAGCCTGTGTAAAGAAAATAAATTACAGTTGCACCAGAGGGCAATAACAGAAATACCTTCCACTGATTCATTAAATTAATTAGTATAGCAAAGTAAAAGACTGAGCAGGGATTGTACGTTTAATGTAGTGGAATTACAAGTGTTTGCCTCCAGTAGTGTGAAATGTTACTTACTCTCTACAACACTTCTAGTCTGTTCGATTACCATATGTGGCGTGTCGTTCAATGAGGCATAACCCTGTGAGAGGAAATGGGCAAAATGTTAGAACATGCAGTTCCTTGGTCCTATTTTTTGTGTGGGAGTTTAATTATATTTTATTAAAATGGCAATGCAAAGGATTGCTGTAAAAATGCTGACGACAGGAAAATAGATTGTGTGACATTAAATAACTCCTAGAGATTCATTAGCAATGCAAACAAAGTAACAAAAAAAATCCATAAATTTATGTTCGTGGCTCACCCTCTGGACGATAGCACTGAGGTCCGTTCTCATTACATCGTTCACCTTTTCCAGCTGAGTGTTCACTTTGGGTAGCTACAATGAAAACGGACAATAACACATTGATATAAATGTCGTATATGCACAAATATGTGTGTGTATGTCTGTCCCTCTCTGAAAATCCAGTCATTAAAAAAACACAATGTATTACAACACCATTTCTAATTGATGCAATTTTAATTTAGCTGAAAGGAGCTGCATGACCTTATATAAAGAGGGTATCTCCTCATTGGGTGAAAGTTTGATTTGAATAGAAATCATAAGCATATATCATTATTATCCCTGATTTTAACCATGGTTACAAATGGATAGTTGCCAAATCTTAACTCTTAACCCCAATCTTAACATAAACCTTAGTTGTTTTGTTTTCTAAAACACAAACCAAAAAGACTAAAACAACAAACTCAACTTTCACAGAGTACTGTACTTGTAAAGGAAAAATATTTAATTGTTACTTTTCTCCATTGCATTTAATCAGCTTATCAGATTGTGTCACATTCAGTTTGTACCCGTGTGAAGTTGGCACTGATCTGCAGCTGGGATAGAGACTGGCGGATGTTACGGCAAAGCTGGGCGGAGGTGGCGTCTGACTCCTCGTCATGACAGCCCGGATCGTTGAGGGTGCGGTTGATACTGGTTCGGACCAGGCTCAGGTTGAAGTTAAGTTTGCCTGTACCTTCCTTGAGGACCTCCAGACCCACACTAACGTTCTCCAGGGCCTCCTTCGTTTCTCGCATGGCTGAAGTAAAAGAGACCAAACATGAGATTGAAAGTCAGTTGGGTTACTGTTGTGAGGGGAACATAATTTCACATAAAAAGTGAGAAGTTGAACAACAGTAAGACTATTCCCATTGTTTCCATTTCAAAGGTAGATTTAAAATCCCTCCAATAAGTCCAGCTGAAGGGGTTTAACCTACTTAGCTACACTGAAAACAGATACACTTTTCTCATCAGCTATATTTTGAGATACAATTTTTAAAAGAATGAGCCCCAGATTTTATGGCTTGACTGCAAAATGAATATTTTAAATCTTGTAGTTTTGTTCTGGGAAATTCAGTTAAAATATTGTAACAGGAAGTTTATAAATGCAAACTTATTGAAAGCAGCAGATGAACGTGTTGTCAGCTCTGAAGCTAACGTTTCTGGGATATATAAAAATTTCAAATAACTTTACCAGTCAAACAGATTTAGTAACTAGTAAAGCCATTATTATTGATCCGTTACCTAGCGGCCCTGGAGGTTCAACTCAACCAAGTAGACAAAGTGGCCTTTGATATCACCATACAAAGCACACAGACTCACACAGTCTCTATAATATCGTCTCATGTCACACAAAAGAACAGACTCATACAGGCAACAAAGTGCGCGCTCATTTTAAGGACTAGGCCTGAGCCGAGTGTATCATTCTATTGACTGCCAAAACAGCGATGCTTCCAGCTAACATTAAAAATACAAGTAAGGTATGAACAGCGTGAATCTGTTAGCTTTGCCTATTAAAAATTGTTGTTGTTACAAACTAACCAGCAACTGAATGCAACACAACAGCCAGTGTTCATAGAGAAGCCTGCAGCACACTTCTAAAATTAAACAGGATAAAGAATTCAAAAACACTTGCATCCTTAAACAATTGTATAAAAGATGCAAGAGAGGAGGAGAGGAAACGGTGAATTTACTATCACACAGCTAAATGCTTCACAGCACTGCAGGGAGTTAACACACATAGATGCTGTATCCTAAATGCATAAAAACATATCCACTTTTACTTATGCCTTAAAAAATGCAGTGTATTTTTTTATTATGAAACCTGCTCTGAAGAATTCGTAACAGATACTAAGATCCTCTGACTGCTCGGCTCAGGCCCAGTAGGACCACAACAGTAGACAAACGTTATTTACAGCTACTTCATCTTTGTTTTGGTTGTGCTGCAAGCATGTATATTCAATGTAGTCAAAACATCCATATACAGCTGCTTGTTGTTATACATAAAGTCATCTTGTAGTTAAATATTTAAAAGATAAACTTATTTGCATGGAAGTGCACATTAACTTCTGATAAAAACCCTAGAATAAAGTAATAGGACTGGTCACACAGCACATCACTCCTTGCTTATTTCACACTCGGGGAACACAACTGGAATAAAAAGGGAGAATTCCAGGTGCAGAGGCTTGAGAAGATCTGGTGATGTGCTTATCTTAAAACTGCACTCTGCAAAACATTTTATGGAAAGAGAATCACATCTGTTAAATTCCTAAAAGGAAGAACTCACAGATGAATTATTTTTGTCCATAAAAATAATGTAACTGGTGAAAGCACTAGCAGAATATATTCTGGGTGAAAACATTTTGGATCAATTGATCCAAAGAAAGTAAAAAGAACAAACATCTCACCTTAACTTTTGGGCCAAACCATGTCAGACTGATTTCTGCCTTGTTCACCAGAGTTTGACATTGCGTAGTGCAGTTTTAATATATTAATTGGTTCGTACATTAAGATGTAACTCAGGGATCAGATAGTGCCCAAGGAAAGTCACAAGGGAACAAATCACAAGAGCAACACTGGTGTCAAAGTTCACAAGGTCAGGGGACACAAAGGATTGTGGGTCACTGTTACCTTTGATGGCTCTCTCGATTTTCACTTTATAAGAAAACATGAAATACAGAGATTTATTATAATTTCTGAATGATTTAAGGTTGAAGGTTTTAATAACTCCCTGAGTCTTAATTAAATTACAAAAACTGTTATTGTATGTTATATTCAGAGCAAAATACGTCAACCTTAGTAAGTGATTTAATCTTCAATACAGTATTTATTCCCACTTGTTTTTAAATTTCATAATCTCATTCTCTAAATAACACTTGCAAGTAAGGCTGTCTCTTTATGACTTACATAATGTTTTCTGGTGCAGCTGATGCCTGCATTCAGAATATTGCTGCTAAGAATAACATGATCATATCGTAACTGAATAGGAAATTAAAAATAAGCTGATGTACCTCCAGCCATATTGAGCACTCTGTCCAAGGCAGGATGGACCTCCTTATCCAGCTGATCATGTATCCTTCCACCCAATAATGGACCTATATCTGTAGAGAACGCAGTATCAGATCAATATTGAAAAACAGAAACATAGACCACGTTCCTTTCTTTATTACATTTGTTCCTTAATACTACTTCTGCAGGTCTTTACTTTCAGAATAGAGCTGCCTGCAGTTCTATCGCACTTGAAAAGTAGGATGAAGACTCAAGGGATGTTCTATAACAGTTACTGCTGTAGCTGTCTAGACCTAGTTATGTCACAAATCTGTTGTAAAAACAAGTGCAGGAAAGGAGACACAGTAAACTGAGGTAATAGGCATGATATATGACCAAGAGCAAGAACTCAGTAAATCGTTTCTGTCCACATAATTCACGATCCGAGGCACAGAAGAGGTCTACTTACTATCTAGGTCATAGATGACTTTGTTCTTGGCTGTGGCGTATTGGGATATTAGGTAATCAATTTGCTGCAAACAGGAAACAGAGCAGAGCAGTCTTACAAATGGAAGCAGATAAAAATGAGTTACAGTCTCGTCAACAACAACAAGCACTCTGACGTATAGCACAGATTCAGTTTCATGTTATTCGTGAAATGAAATGGTGAAAATAAGCTATAAAAAAGGTCAATTTATGTTAACAAACAGAGCATTGTCAGTGGGTGTTTGTTTTCAAGACACTACCAATTTAACACAGACGAATACGATGTCAGTTGAACATTTCATGATTTAATAATTACGTATTTTAAATCAAATCTGTAGCTGTGCCACATGTGCAGAAAGTGAGAAAATAGTTTATTTTCCCACCTTGAAAGGATTACATAAATTAGGCATGACTAAAAACAGTAGCAGTCTTGACAGAGACAAAGCACACACACAGGTTTAGACATTTGGCTTCAACTAACACTTGAGATTGTAAGAACCTTTCTGAAAACTTTTCATGCTTTACTCAAGTTATTTAACCAGTTAAAATTTCCATGAGTAGTAGCTTTTCTTTAACACATTCCGCCAATCGCTGTCCAACTGATGGTCATGTTATGGAATTTAATTGGTTGAATTGTTGCAAGATAAAATTTTGTTTATATTGAAAGAAGATAATCGCAACAACATATGCAAGTTATAGAATTGTGTTGGAGCTATAGGACACTAAGCATAAATACATCTTCATAACCGTTTGTCTCACCATCGGCGTGTCGTTAGCGAAGGTGTGCAGGTCCCTCATGTTGCTGTTGACCAGCCGCCGTATGTTCTTCACCTGAGAGCTCAGGTTCTGGTTGGCAGCATATGCACACAGCACTCCGATCCTAAACAAAATGACAAACACAAACACTGTGACCTTTTCATCTCTGTTTGCCACCAGGTGACCATGCTGCTCCCTCATCAGTCAGCACAGTTTAGCGTAGAGGTGTGTTTTACTGTATAGGGTGATAACATGTCACCAACAGTAGGGGTCAGTGTGCACCACCACATTTACTTTGACAAACCTCTTTCCAAACTTCCTCTGAGTCCACCTGTAGAATGAGAATATCCTTGACAGCTAGCACAATTAAAGCTTGTGGGTACATCATAAGGCTGGAAACTTAACCTACGTGTTTTTCCAAAATCACATACTAGGCAATTTAACAAAATGACTGGAAACACAAATTATGATTACTATCATTATATTTTTACTGTTGTCATCCATTTGCTGGTTCTTTTTTTCTGCCCTTTTCTTTTATCATAACAATGTTTTGTTTCCCAAGCAACTGCAGGAAATGCAGGTGTATTTACAATAAGCTCCGAGGCCCAATCTGTATAATACGAGCTCCCTGGGTTGTAAACATATTCAAATTTAATGTGAAAACACAGAATTGCATAAAGCAGACCATTAACGTGAGCCTCTTGCATACTTCAAACAGACCTGAGCAGCTCGGTACAAGGCTTAATTAGCCTGAGTAACATCAAGGGAAAGACATCCCATAATATTAAGCTGTTTCCATGACTCACTCTCATCCCAGCTGAATTTACAGCTCCGCACCTCACAGTGAGTACTATGCATGTGAGAGCATGTTTATATGGTTGGGGTTCTCTTAAGTACAGATAGTAAACTTCAGTACGATGGTAAAGTATCAGATCTCTGACTGTGCATTTTTTCTAACGTGGTGAATCTCATTTCAGTGGAATAAGCAGCTTTATGAATGATGTAAGATGACTCGCAGAAAAGGAATAACAAAAAAGACCGACAGAGGCTACTGGGAAGGTTTGGATCAATGGAGATGAATCAGTGTGTTGTGACTCACTGTATAATAAGGCTGAGGTCGCTGTATGTGGGCCTGTGTATCTGTGCTTGTGTGAAGGCATGCACAGCTTGTGTGTATGAATGTGACTGCAGTGCATGCAAAGTGAGGTTGTGCCCCTTTCATCACTCTTTTTCGATGCAAGAAGAAGGCAGTGTGTGCGTGTGTGTGTGAGAGCCTAGTACAGATAGCGTGCTGTGAGCGTGGTGCAGATATTTTTTCACATTAGGGATTGTACAGTGTTTTTATACATTAAATGTGCAAAATATAAAAAAAACATCCCCTTTTCATGTAGTACACTGATAAAGTGGGACCAGATAAGAGTGTATTTACTCCCAGATTTACCTTGTAAATTGGTAGCAGCGTAAATCCACAGCATATTTAGGTAGAGTAGGGCCAATACAGTAATTATTCTGTCATAATTATTATTATTATTATTTATTTTTTTTTGCTTTTGCCTTTATTAGATAGGACAGCTGAAGAGAGGCATAAAACTTGGGGAGTAGAGAGTGGGGAATGACAGGCACCAAATGATCGGCAGACCGGGGAGTCGAACCTGGGATCAGTGCATCGAAGACTGTAGCCTTTGTACCTGGGGCGGCTGCTCTACCAACTGAGCTCAACCAGCACCTGCTGTCAATTATTTTATCAAATAATAATTCAATCCATTAAATAGAGAGAAAAGCCTATCTCAAATACAGAGATTTGATGTCACATCTATAAATTGTATCTCTTATCCAAGCAGTGTTTTCCAGCTGTCCAAGATATTTCATCTCCAGTTATAAAAGAAAAACAAAAATGTACCAGTCTGTATGTTTGTGTAGCTAGAACAAACAAATGTTTGGTATATGTGCTTTGTAAATAACTGTTTGTATTGAAAACCATCACAGGAGCAATGGATGAAGTCATGTAACCTAATTATAAAGAAAGTCCACCTTCAAAAGAGTGTTGAATATTGAACATATCAATAGTGTTTCTGACTTGTAGTTAATAGGCTTAAACATGCACGCTCTGGTGTAACCCTCAGAGTGCAAATATGATCACTGGCTGCCCTTTGGGAGAGAAATCTGTGTAGCATAGAGCTGCACTGTGTCTGTAGGAATTGCGATGATGTTTGCCATAAATAGTGAGCAGGCAAACAGAGTAAACGCTGTCATCGTATAAGTGGAGACTTAATGAGAAACTAGGCCAAACAACTAGGCTGGGACGCAGTGAAGTGGAGCCATCCGGAACCAGGAGAAGATTCAAAATGGCCACTTTCACAACAAAAGCCTTTTGTGAAACTAGTCTCTAGCTTTCTCTCTGTCTATCTCTCTCACTGTCTCACACCCACAAGCCCATACATATTTACATATTCCATTTTCCTCACACACCTTCCACTCTCTCGGTCTCTTGTTGTCAGTGTTTTATCACATAAGCCCATACTTTCTTATCCTGTTTCTCAGCCCTGTCTCATTTATCTCTCTGCTTTGACTCGTCTGTTTTCATTTACATGTCTTTCACTCCACCTCTTTCTTCTCAGCCTCTCTTGCTTAGACTTTTTATTGTCACTATTTCATCTCCTGGCTCATTCTTTATTCTCATTTTCGTACAGCACCCTTTCTCCCTATTCTCCTCTTCCTCTGTCTCCTCTTTTGCCCTCAGTTCCCTCTCTCCTTTCTCTCTCTCTATCCACCTCCCTCACTTTTCTTTGTCCCTTGCTCACTCCCTCTCCCTGCCGATGTCCAGCAAGGTCACTGGAATCCGCAGCCAAACAAAGACTCTTTGAGAAAAACGCCAAGCGCTTTCCAACGAGCTGTGTAGTACATGAGTGTGCACCTTACTTCAGCAGAAACAAGTTTAGTTTAGCTTGGTCGGAATTTAGATTTGTTATTGAAGAAGTGGTGAAATTAAATCAGGAAAAAAACAAAAACAAGAGAAAAGAAATATTTGTGCACTAATGCAACATGATCAAACAAACAACAAACCCGATGTAACAAGCACGGCATACCACAGCTGAATAACAGAAAATACACGAGCACTGCTGTCTGGGGGAATTTATGCAGGAAAACCTATTTTCTCACTGATGCTTACAACAGAAATCACGTCTGTCTTTGATTCACTCCCTGTGGCGTCACCTTCATTTCACCTTAAATCTTATGATGTCTTTTATAGCACATACAATAGGAAATATTTCAGCCCATTCAGTTGAATAGCTTTTTATAAGGAATGCCATAAACCTCAGTTGTACAAAAAGAGACGTAAATTCTGCATGACAGCAGCGTAGAGAAGATTAAAGTAAGGAGGGTGTGAAGTTCAGGGTAAAAATACATAAAATATAACTTTTCACTGACTAACATACTGACAAATTGACAAATTAAAGAGTTTTCTTCTCAAAATTCTCTCTTCTCTAAAGTTTGTACTGATATAAAAGTAGAGCTTTGAATATGACAAAACATTTAAATCCCTTTTGAATCACAACTCGTGTAAACATTAGAGCCTCAGTGATTGTTTGCTTGCCAACTATTTTATTTATCGTCAATTGTTTTAATATTGATTAATCCGTTGTGTTGTATGTATGTTTCCTTTACGCCTCTATAACACTAAACTGAACATCTTTGGGTTGTAGAGCAAGTGAGACATTTGAATTTGACATCATCTTCATCTTTGAAAAACACTGATCAACATTTTACAGACAGCATACAGCAGATCTATTAACTGTGAAAGTAACTGATCGATTAATCAACAATAAATATAATCATAAGGTGCAGCAATAGTATACACATACTTTTGTTTATATACAAGTAATTATAAGGTAGCGGTTGCTCTTTAAAATGCTATTTAAAAGTTAACTTTTGTAACACCCGATGAAGAACAGTGCTTTAATGCTGCATTAGCCACTCCTAGTGACCCGCTCTGTCAAACTGTGGCCAATAACAGCAAGGCTGTATGGCTGCTTGTTAATAATGTGTCTCTTATTGACCTCAGGGGACACATTCAAACACAGCAGGAGGAAGATTTACCTCAAGCCACTTTGTAAAAGGGCTTGGATTCGTGTTTGAACAAAAGCCAAATGACACATGAAACTCTCCCTCAAGGTGGAAACCCCACAACAGCAGATGAAGAGGAGCGTCAAACTAGTGCAGTGCCCCAGTATGTAGGCCACTACTGGGGGCTGGGTAGTGAGTTACATGGTCTGGTGGCTCCATAGCTTTTACAAACTCCAACAATGGCCTTCATTCAGTGTGTTTGTAGTCGTGCGGCTGGGACAGTCGCCTCTCAGCCCCTCCCTGCTTTCACACTGCTGGAACTGGACCTCTATTATCTGTCCTCGTAATAAGAAATGATAATAGTAGTCATGTAAAATAAATACTATTGCTAACAATAAAAACTGTAGCTGTTTCTAAATGGTTTGCAATGTTATTTGCAAACGGAGCTGCAAAATATCATCCTAAGCCATATTTACACTTTGGCTTCAGCCCTTTAAAAATGAAAATCTTTGCCTTTTCCATAATTTTGGTGCCAACCTGACCTCAGTGGCCTGTATTGCAGCTTGTTTTGTATTTGGGGCAAAGTAATGGCTGAGGACCAACGATACAAACACAATGGGGGTGAGACTAATATTGTTCTGACATAAACTGTTTCCTCTGTACATTAAATAATTGTGTTTCTCAGAGGTCAGTAAAAGGGTTTGCAACAGTGCATTACAAGTCCAGTCTGAGATCAGTGTTCTTTACCCTCATTATTTGTGATGTCCAACACTGAAGGCCCGGCAGCCTTCTTGAGGCCTTCCATTAATTTATAGGCCCATCAACTGCTATATTCAATTTAGCACCGTTATATTTAATTTAGCCAGTATTTTATTCAGTTGAGCCTCTGGTTATCTTGTTTGTATTCCATTTACTGGCTCTTTTCTCCTCAACTAAGCACGGTTATATCCCTTTTATTCACTGTTTTATTTGTCTTCTCAGAGCTTGCCAGGTCACAGTCTGAACCCGCTTCCCAGTGCAACGTTGTGTCCTATAAAGAATTCAGCCAGACACTGAAAAAGCTTTCTGACTCCAGGGCCTTCGCTCGCGGCATGACAACCCAGTTTAGACAGTGCTATTTTCTCTCTTTTTGTTTCCCTCATAATGACACTGTATAAGCTGCTGTCTGTTCCAGCTAAGGACTGGCTGCAGTAGTTTGATGGGAGACAACAGGCCATTAATTTTAAAGTAAACAGTCCAGGAAAGATATGAATGCTAAACTCTGAGCCAGACAGCCTGTAGGGCTCAGGGCTGTGCAGAAACAGCAACAGAAGGTTACCGAAATGCACTTTCAAAATCTGTCGAAAACATGCCAGCTGAAGTATGTGCTATTTTATTATTTTGGCCAATAGTTAAGGAAGTAACAATTAACAGCATTTAACATTTAACAGCTTGAGACATTGGTAGACATGCCCATGGGTAACAAAAACAGAAACAGGTTTGGGGGCATTGGTTCAACTGGAAAATCAGTGTCTTCAATCACTAAAAATGTATATTGTTGAACAGAAGTTTTGGCACATTTATTTGGATTTCCAAACATTGTTGATGGTAAATGCTCTCAACTGTGGAAATACATTTGTTGGTGCTTTCTATATTGACAGAGAAAGCAGAGTTTTCCAGCTTGTGGAGACGTGGAAAGTGCCTACGTGTACCAGGATGCATTGCGAGCAAGCAGCTGCAGCCCCAGACTCATTTCAAAGCATTTCTTCAGCCATATACACAGTTCACTTAGCTGAAACACTATACATTGTTTTCTCATCGTAACATCCACTGCACTCCAAAGGCCATTTTGTGTTCACAAACTTGTCATAGTACGGCACTGGTTTTTTTTCACGCTGTAACTCTGATAGATAGAAATATGGTTTAATATCTTGGAAATGTTCTTTTTCAGCATAACTTGATCTCCTAAGCAAAACCTGCCTTCTGTATAAACTGTCCGTGTGTTTCAAGATTTAAATAAGAGGACAGATGACGAGTTTAGGAAACCAGACCATCATTCAACTACGATCCTCAGGCTCAAACAAATCTAACAGTAAACATCCGCCCACTGATGTGTTTATAAGTGAATCACTGAATGACACGGTACCTGCACCTCTGTAATTTGTAAAGGAGAGAGGCAGGCACAACTTCTTTCAATGAGGGTATCAAAAACAGAAGATGACGGTGAAACACGTTTGTTCTGCTCAGTAAACCATCCCTGGATAGATTAAGGTTAGAAGAATAATTAACCTTTCAGGCAAATATTAACATTGTAATTTCAAAATAAATGTCAGTTGTCCAAATGAAAACAACTCATGTCGTAGGACTGACTGTCGGAAGAGTTTCAAAGAAAAGGTAATTTACTCTGTAAACAGTAAAGTTATAACAACTTCCTGAACTCTATTAGCCTTGAATCAAAGTTTGAAATGATTCAGCTTTGATATGCTTTTGATTATTTTGCTCACAGTCTATAACTACAAGGACTGAGTACTAATACCAATGAAAGTTTTAAACTTTAAGCCCTTCAAGGTCTGTTTTCCAGAGAAGTTAGAGACCGGCCGAATCACAAAGCCGCACCTACGCATGGATCTGTTTTACAAAACTACATCGCTGTGGAACTGCGTGCCTCATTTCCTCTCCCATTGTTAGCCTTAAACAGATGGAAAAGTCATTAAATATCTGTTTGCATATCAATAAAGAGGTCTTAAATGTAAATTAAAAGAATTATGAAATTCATCCCTCAAACAATTTGAAATGAAATTCATAAATGAGCCTTTGCTTGGTTTTTTACAATCACAATCAGTGAAATTGGCAAACCACCTAAACAAACAATGTCTTAATTTCAGGTCATATCCCTCACCTTATCTATCCACCTTATCTCACATCACCTGCAGCAAGAAAACTGTACCCATGCTTGGTCTGAAGTATGCAAGTTGCACACATTCCCACCATACATAAGAAAATACCAGTTTACATGTGGATGTGGTATTCCAGTTTTTGTGCATAGTTTACACCTCTGGCCCTTGTTAGATTTATTTCTCACTTGATGTACAGCACCTACTCTTACAGTGATTGGAACCAATGCGATGCAATGAAGGATGTTCTGCCAAAAGTAACGCCGCAGCAAACAATGTGCTTATCACACGATCAATGTGGAGTCTGCACAGTCCCATGAGGTGGACCTACACAGACAAAGGTCTTTGTTCTCTTCCACATAAACTGCTGTGTGGTTTGTTGTGAGTAACAAAGTAATCTGAACCCCATGACATACAGTTTATTAAGGAAGCAGACATCTGACATTCAGTGTAAATAACAGCATCAGGGCCAAAAACAAGCCGCTGTATGTCCATGTGACTTTAGTTTTCAATTCCTGGTTTGTAACTGTCACATCTGTGTTTTAATGTCTGTGTACATCTTCCACTACAGTTTTGTTGGTGTGATTACATCCTGTCCTCATGACCTCATGTAGCTTTTTTATTCCATTTCCTCTTTTTTTGTACGAATAGCTGAAAATTGGTTTCAGTGGCAGGTACCATAGAAAAGAAAAACAAGCCAAGACTGGTGGTTTGGTTTTATTCCTTACCCTTCTGACCACAAAGATAAAACACGGTGACACAAAGAAATGAAAGACGACTTTATCTGCATTAGAAATGCTGCTATTTCTGGATTTTAAATCCCCCTGGCCAATCGTCCCTGAGATAGAGAGCACCTCTTAGATATAAATGCCATCCCGAGCCCTGCAGCTTTGCCTCCTCACATCTTTTCTCTCTCCTGTGCAACAATGTGGCATATCATCACTATTATAACACAAATGTCTCCAATACATCTGAAAGAAAGCCTGACCAGACTGTGAACATCGATTTGTTTTACTATGAAGAATTCCTGTTGATTTGGGGTGTGCGTACGACTACATTATAAACCCCAGGATGAGGAAAAAATGTAATTAGTAAAACATTAAGTGGATTTTAGCTATAAACCGGGAATAATGGAGAATTAGAATGATTAGTGCGAGTGAGGTCTCTCCAGTAGATTTGATAAATTATGGGATGTGCAGCAAATTCTGACAGCAACCTCTCCACTTAATTAGCTTGGCAGTGTTTCATGTAAAGCAGCAGTCGTGTTGTGAGTGTGTGCTGGACAGCGATCATACGTGTATTAGTATGTCATTTGTTAACAAAAGACTAATGGAGATGTGCTCAGATCCGTTTATTAATGGAAACTCTACTTCAGGCAAAATGAAAGATTGTGAAAATGTAAAAAAGAACAAAACTCACATCGTTCTCGGCTAGAGTTTAAGTGATCGGGTTTAACCAGATTCGAAAATAAAAAGGAAAACAATGCGCAACATAGCCAAAAGAAAGAAAACTTTAAACTGAGAAAGGCATCTAGAGATACTCGTATATACTTACAATGATTAAAAGCATTTTTCCCTGTATCTCTTATACAGAGATGTATCTGTGCAGTGCTTATGTACTGTGTGAGGTCTTGCTCTGCCTGTGTTTACCATGTCAGGTTGTGGCATCAGTTGTGTAGTGTTCTCTGCAACAATGTCGAAAAGACAGGCATTAAAAACTCAAATGAAACTCTAAAACACAACACAAAAACTACCTTTGCGACAACTTGAAATTTGGCCTGAAGACCATACTCGTGAAATATAACAAAATATGTTTGACAGGACAACAAACAACTGAGTTGAGTACAACGAATGTAAAACTGCACAAAACTGACACATGATGAGAAACGAGGAGCAACCGCAGCCGGATCTGCAAAATGTGAATTGTTCAGGAAGTCAAAAAGCTGATAGAGTTTGAAAGGGTCATACATTTTACTTCTACAACACCATACTCAGCTACAACTTAAATTTTTTCCACTTATTGTCAAAGTTTTGTTTTTGTTTGCGATCCCCCCTCCCCTGCAGAATTCTGTTACTTTTGCTGTAACTGCTGCCCACTCTCCCCTCAGGCACTTAAGTTTCATTTTGCGTTTTGCTGGCTGGAACTGTTCCAAAACTTTGCACTTGCAGTGGAAATGAATTCCTCTTTCAGGACCTCCCAGCGGCTTGACATCAGCAAGTGGCTTCATAGTCATTGTGGCTTCTTTTATGACAGAGTGAAGTTAATGCTCATCACTGTATTATATGACTTCCCTAAGAATAGACCTGCGTGTGATGACTCTCCAAAGAGATGTCTGGGTTACAGGAGGCAGAGGATGTGTGAGGGTGTGCTCGCTTATGTGTGTCTTTAAGTGAAGAATTGTGCCCTTGTTTTTCTGTGTTAAGAGAGTGTACTTATATGTCAGTAAGCAGGTGACTTTGAGGCATTTCACTGTAAATTACTAGTTTGCTGCAATCAAAAACATCCGTCCATCACCTATAATCCCAGCTATCATTGGGTGAGAGGCAGGTACACCCTGGTCAGGTCGCCAGTGTATCACTTGGCAGATACCTAGAAGCTAGTTTACAACAGTAGAGAGACAGAGACATTAACCTGGCAGTGATAAGCTTAATCAGAGTTTTGATTGAAAGGGCTTGAATGAAACGGACATTCATTTAAAAAACACACTCTAGCTTTAAAAAGTTTGCCAGGACATTATCCCCATAAGGAGCAGTATATATCATATCATGACAAATCAAGAAGATGTAAGTGAAGGAGTGTGTACACAGACATGTGTACATGTCTAGATCAGTGTCTCTGTGGTGCTGTATATAAGTGTTTGTCTGTAGGCCGCGTCTGCTGAGCTCCTGGGGCCGTCCCTCCAGTGCTTTGTGCTCCAATAAAAAGTGGACCAGTGATGAGAATTTGTTTCGTCTCATTAATTGGGTCACTTTATTAATTATTCAGCAGAATTCAGTGCTTGTCTCTCTCGTCACATAAATAAGAGTGGAACTACTGTGAACCTTGAATTAAATGATGTAAATTTTCCCCTCAAAGCCCATATATAACGAAACTCAAGCAAACTGACTGAAAAACAGCAATACATACTTTTTGTAATAGGGGCAAACGTGTAGTCATGAGTTTATTATTAATTATTTATTAATGACGTGACAAACCACTCACCCCTCTACCACCTCTATACGGGTAAAGCTGGAATATGAGGAGGCTAGAATAAAAGTCTTGGAAAAGAGAAAGGCCATCTTAATAAAAAAAAAAATCTATGTGCTTGAATGGTCTTTGGAAATGAAATGTACTGAAATCACTGAAATGTGATCAAAAATGAGACTTTATGGACATGTATATTCACTTATATATAGTTAAAGGCAGAAACAGCTTTGGCAAACACAACCAGAAGGCATATTGACACCAGAAAATAGGGAGTTCAAAAGATATGTTTGTCTTCTGTTGACAGGTAAACAAAAGTCTTGTCATCTTTATGACATTCATTTTGAAAATGCTACACAGTCCCTTTGACAGTATAGCATCATATTGCTTCTCTTCTCCTTTGCTTTTTGTAAACATGTGCTTTAAATCTGCAAAACCTGAATGTTGTGCAATCCACTGTGAGACGGCTCTTGGCCATTCTGGCTGTGTTTTCCATGTTTTTACTTTTACAAAATTGCCACCATTACAATCGATTGGCTGTGTTTTGGTCACTCAGCAGGGCGTTGACATTGGGACTATGGATGCAAATGAGCATTCTAGCTGCCTCCGGTGTGTTTACATCCGGCATTTTTGTACTCAGTAAAATCGAGAGGTGAACCTCCAGCATACCCCTTTTTTTGTTTTTACTTTTTTGCACAATTTTCAGATCTGTTCCTGAGCATTTATACCTCCATTTGATTGTAACTGAATTCTGTGGCTTTGGGAGAGAAAGAGCACCGGCCACAAAACAATCAGTGATGTGGTGGTAGACGTCTCTGACCACTAAGGTCAGCCCTTTAAGATATCGCAGATGGAAATGATATGAGGACAAACTCCACGAATCTGAACTGACTGACTGAGATTAGAAGTGAAGGGAGCTGAATGTTCAGTCACTGTTGCCTACATTAACATTAATTAGACCCAATATGATAAGCATGAATTACTAAGCCCATAATGTTGAGATCTTTTGTGTTAATAGTGTTGGACACCCAGGGACTGAAATAGACTGCTGAAATGCATGCTGGGTAACAGCATGAAGCAGGGGTCTTCCACTTGGCCGGAACAGAAGGAACGATCTTGTATCTGTCTTTCTATCATTACAAATCCATGCAGGGTTATGTGAATTCAGAGCTGATTAGGAGCGACTGAAATAGCTCACGCTGTTCTTTTAATAAGCTATTGTGTGGCCTTTCAATGGTTGGCAGGCATTATGCAACGTGCTGTGTAACTACGCAGTACACACACTTATGCATGAGCTAAGACATGGTACGTTGATAAACAAACACACGTGGGCTGTTGTTGAGAGGGATGTAAGGGATGTAACCATTGAGAATAGTTGACAAGCTGCTGTGCTTCAAAACGACCACAGCACTGGTGACCACATGTTCAAACTCGTGCTGTGAAGGCAGACATTGTTCAGATGAGGGAAATCAAGGATAGTGGAGATTCAAAACTGTAAACATAATAAATATGTAAAGGTGAGTTTTTGATAAAATGTAAACATTTGTGTAAATGATTCATGAGGATTTAAATTATTTCCATTTGATGGAACAGCGCAGACATTAAACACACAGGGTCGTGAGTTGGGACATTTCCTGTACTCCTTTTTCCATCCTGGTAACTGTAGCGGAAACCTAATGCTTGCAGGTTCTCCTTGACCTGAACCATGCAAACCGTGATGACATAAAAGGACTTGTCATATTCATATAAACGAATATATATATGTGTAAATCTGAATGACAATATCTAAACTTATTTACTGAATCTGCATAGACTTTCCTTTAAACTTGTGTAAAGTTAAGCTATAAGTCTACAAATACAAACATTTTACATACCAATTATCTTGCATGTATAACTCTTCCATGTCTACTAATCATTAGTATTTGGTCTGTGCTTGTTTTTTGGATAGAAACAATTATATTCAATAATAGAACAAAAGCTTCCTAGTTGGAACGCAACCTGCCAACCTCCTTCATCGGTTTAATTCAGTTTTCCGTTGTTCAACACCCTCCATTAATGACTCATCGCTGATTACAATGCTCAAAACTGATGGAAACACCAAATGCTTCTCAACATAGCACCAAGGTTCAACTTTCAGTCAAAACATTATCAGTGTGGAAAAGTTTAAACAAGAAACTTAAACAAGCAGATACAGAAGTTATTCTGTCCGACAGCGTGGAATAAGAGGATCTTGTCAACCTCCAAGCTTCCTAACAGGAAACAAAAGGGGGAGACCGTAGCTCATGACCCAGCAGGAACCCAGATATATTCATGTGGATACAGACGCCAAGTTAATTACCCAATAAAATGCAGAATAAAATCATTAAAACGTTTGGGTATGTTGGGTTACTCAAGTTCGGGTTCAGCTACGGTTCAGTAATTCTGGCTTTATCAGATGAAACATAATCATAACAAGGCTGCTGATGTTCATTATTACTGCATGATTACCAATAACATTATAACCATTCAAATTCATCTCACTCTAAATGGCTCTTTGTGGGGAGGAATCTAATCTGTAATGCTAATACATTTCACCACCACTGCTGACATGTTTCTAGCTGTGTACAGAAACACTTCTGCTTCTCTCACCTTTATGTGACATGCCGAGATTGATAGCTCTAAAAGAAATCAGGCTAATGTGATTACATGGAATAGTACTGTCATTTAAAAATCTGTTAATCAGTTTATGCTCATTTAGATTTCAAGATTGATTCACCTGATTTAACCTGGTGAAAAGGTAAAATAAGACACTAATCAGAGCATTGCATTAATCTGGTTCTGGTGAAATAATCAGTGTTTATGTAAATGTCATGATTGAATCTACGAAATGTTCTCGTGAGATTTATCCAAACAGAGCTAAGCCAAATTTTCCGCCTCAAATACCCAACATTCAAATAGAAAATAATGAGATATAGAATCAACTATGCACTGAACTGCACATCTGCTCTATGCTGTAGATTTGATCAACCAACGACAACAAGCCCGCCTGTGTTATAGCCGGAGCATTTGAGCATGAGTGTGTGAGTTTGAGCCTGACTGGCATCTGTGTGAATCAAAGCCCAACCCCCTTCAGCACTACTCCAACCCAGTAAACATCACTCAATCACGTTTACAACCACAGCTCTTTGGAGGCTACTCTGTGATTTGACCCTGCCAACAACAGAGTAATGTGTGATGCAAGAGTGAAAAGTCTTTGGATTGTACTCTGTACAGTTTATTTCACATATTCCCAAATATTTGATACATTTTATTGTTTCGTTTTGTTTCAGTCAGTCTTGTCCTGCTCTGATAAAACCATCCTATGTAAAATAGTTAAATAAAACTTTCAGTGGCACTATGTTACCATCCATGGTACAATCAATAAGATGCTGCATTGGTATGCTGCTTCACCTGCGAGTTGTGAACACAGGTCACAGTAAATATTTATCTTTTTCTCAATCACCACTGGGATTAAACCAGCTTCAGTCTTCACTGGTTGTCAGATATTTGGAGAAACCAGATGATGCACGAAAAGATTGTAAAAGTCAGGAGTCATCTTCTTGATCCATTTTTGTCATTTCATTTGTATTTTAAGTGGAGTGTAATTTTAAGTGCATCTCTGTCAGAGGGCTATCTATACATATATACTTCCATTGTGTCAGTTAGACTAAAAGAAGTGTTTTCATACAAAAATAAACACACTGTTTTGACCATATAAGCATTCCATATAATATACTGTATAAGTCCATACAGCAGGTGTTTTCGTCAAAAATTAGACAGCCAAGAAAGCGGAAATCAGCTGGCATGCGCACCTGATCTAACTCTTAACATTCACTCATATTATAAATTAAAATTCAGTCCTTCCCTCAGTCCCTACAAAGCCCTTGTACAGAAGGTGTATTTTAAAAAGAGCATTAAGTTTTCTTTTTCATTTCATTGCGTGAGGAAGAAATAAACAAACCTACGAGTTAGCATGGGCAGCAATTGCGGCAATGGCTGAATAGAAAACCTACACAGAAACTACAACAAATTAAACAATAATTGCACTATTCTTTCAACTTGCTATATCTCTTTTTTTATTGTAGTTTATTTTACCAACGTATAGTCTTATGGAATAAATGTTTAGGAGTTAGAAGTTAATTCGTCCTAGGTGTTTGTAGGTTGTAAATGTCATGTATAATTCATGTACTAATCTAAACCCTGTGTTAGCAAACACATATTTTACAGATTTCACTGGCACTTCACGTAGTCAACTGTTTAGTAGGTTCGAAAAGATTTGTTGTCAGAATAATGTTAAACAAGTAACTCCTGGATTACCTTGCAGAGTAACAGTTTGTTAATATGTTGCTTTCTTCTATCACAGAATTCACAGCATTTCCTGTTAGGGCTGGGCAATATGACAATATAGCTGAACTGCTGTAAGCCAATTTTTACGTCATTTTGACAACGCTTTACATTCAGATCCTTGCACGTGGGAGTGAACCTGGAGCGAACCATAGAGGGAGGCGCTGTTTATTAACATGGACATTAACGTGCATAAAAAGGACTCTGGCTCAGCCCAAGCGAAAACAGAAACTCAGTACTTGTCAAGTATTTAATTCACACAGGATTATCCAAAAATAGGCTTTGCCATGTGGTTATTTCATATAGATTAATTATTTGTTAAATTACCAGAAAACAAGATATCTATCGTGATATAGGATTTTGGCCATATCGCCCAGCCCTATTTCCTGTCTTGGTAAATAAGGTGTTTATATGTATTTATTTTCTGGCATATTTAATCTCCTATCTCATCCCCTGCCATTTCCTTGTCTTCACCCTTACCCGGGTGTCTTGTACCCCTCTTAATCCAATTTTCACACTTCTTTGAAAATAAATATCACCCCTGCCACTCCTCTGTTCCTGGCTGTCAGCTTCCTAGTGGCAGTAAAAGGAGTCCGGGCCTGGGCTCGGTACTCATCCCTCTCCTGACTGTAATTGCTTCATTAGAGCCTCTGCAGCGTCTCTGCCTGGTAGCTGGGGAGATTTAATAAGAGCTCGGAGGATGCTCTCAGACTCTGGCGTCTGGGCTCCTTGGATATTGCTTTGGAATTTCTAATAACCGGGCTTCGTTCCAACAAAGACAGAAAGTCAAAGAACATCAAACTAAGTACACTCCTGGATGCCTTCAGTCTAGCACAAGAGGCAACCGCAGCTCTCCTAAGCCTTTTGTTCTGTGGCTGCATCCCCAGCGGCTACTGTTTCTTCTACCGCTGAGACTACAAAACAGAGAGGATTGAGTTTCCGGTGGTCCATTTTCTGAGAGATGAGTTTCAGCGAGGTGCAGGACAGCCCGATGATGTAATAGGCTCATATAGAGGAAGTACAAAGTACACTAAAAGATTTACTTCGAGCCTTTTACAGCCACTCCGTCCTATTTTTCTACATTACTTG
This sequence comes from Semicossyphus pulcher, assembly GCF_022749685.1. Classification (NCBI taxonomy): domain Eukaryota; kingdom Metazoa; phylum Chordata; class Actinopteri; order Labriformes; family Labridae; genus Semicossyphus; species Semicossyphus pulcher. The sequence goes on from NW_027211693.1 coordinate 8,659,104, forward strand.
ACCCCACTCTTATTTTGAAACTTTCATAGATTTTATAATACTACGTCCCAGAAGCCCTCTAAAGGATACTGTCACCATCCCCTTCAATGCAAATTAGCCATTAAGAGATCCCTTTTTATTGCACTTTCAAAGTAAGTGATGGGAAAGAAAATCTACAGTCCTAGTTCTGTGCAGAAATATATTTTTTAGCTCATCTGAAGTTAATATAAAGCTTCGGCACTCTGAGCTAGACAAATCAAGTGAGTATATTCTAAAGTAACTGTCTTTTCAGCATAAAATTACCACCTCTTTGTGTGTCACTGAAAAGCTGCAGTGGAGGAATAGCAACAAAAAGAGGGAATTTTAAAATAAAAACACTGAAGGTTTGGGAGGCATCTATTATTTATGATAGAGCCAACGCTGGAGAAAAGTTCAACAAGATATGGAGACCATACTAAGTAGTCTTTATAAAAACTCAAATTAGGACTGAAAGTTCAACAAAGTCATGACCTTTTCACAGTTATACAGTTTCTAATCTTTGAATGATTTTAACTGGCCTGAGGCTGCGTTTTTTAATGAAACATTTTCCAAACATTGTACCAGTGTACATAATCAACCTTGTCCTACTGTAGTTATTTCCCAATGTATTATAATTTCAAATATTCCTTACTAGGCTGCACAATCAATCGCATTTTCCTCGTCATTGTGAAAGAACAGCACTTGTTACAGAGACGATGTGTAACTGTGTAAAACATGCCGAAAGACAGGAACTTCAGTTACAGATCACATGCACATTTTAACATTTGATTATCATAGCAAGTCACAACTTTGAGCTAGTTATCGCACATTGCTGCAGGCCTATTCCAAACCTTTTCTCATTTGATGCTTGCTCCTATTTTATTTCAGTATTACAACAATGAGTCACAACTACTGAAATCTGGAACATTTGCAATTGAGGAATTAATTCAATTAATAGACTCGCTGCTTTTCCCTGGATACAGTCAGCTTCAGATTCAGAAGTTATAATTTGTATACAAGAAAGCAGAGAAGAATAATACGGTGTGGATTAAAGTGAAGATGCCTGTCATTAGAACATATGATACTGTGTAGAGTAGAATAATCAAATTCAAAGATATATTGTGTATCTGTGAAATCTTAGTATCATAGAGTCACGTTGACTTAATGTATTCACAGTAGATGAAACAGTATGAATCGGCCACTGATTATAATGACAGGGCTTAGACTGAACAGTATGAAGGATGTTGCCACTAGTATCCACAGTAGGACTTTACTATATATAGCAAACAGCATGGGGGATGGGGAAGGCTGATGACCGTGTGTGTGTTTGTGTGTGAAACAGACGCACGAGATGACCAGGGGTGTATGTGTGTACAGTGTTTTTGCTAAATGTGTGTACAAGTCTGCGTGAGTACAACACAGTAAAACAGTACAATTCCTGTGTTTGTTTGCACGCATGTACAAGTGTGCACACAGTGTTTGCACCAGGAAATACACATCTGCATGCAAGCTGATATCTGTGTACACTCCCCAGTCTGTGTCATTTGGTGTGCGGATGTGTCACACTCACGTGATGACCAGCGAGGTGGAGAAGAGCAGCGTTCCCAGCAGGCCACGCCGGCAGTCTGCGTTCTTCCTCTGTCGTTGGTGCATCTCCCCGCCACAGTTGTCACAGCAGCGGCACATGCAGAAGAAGAGGCCGGCTATCGGCATCAGAACTGCGAACAGCAGGCCCACAGCCGCACATACTAGGAAGCCTATTTCGTAGTAGATGGCCTGGGGTCAGCGGGGGAGGAATGAAAGGAGAGATGAGATGTTAACAGGGGATGAGATAAAGAGAGAAAAGGGGGATCAGAGGTGGTAATGAAAACAACAAGAAGGGAAAATGGGACAGGGGTTGTTGAGAGACAAACAAGATAGGATTGATGAGTTTGGAGTCAGGGAGAGAAAAAAGGATAGATTAAAAGTGGGGTACAAGAAGAAAAGGGAGGACACACACAAGGAGGCAGAGGATAAAATGAGCAACACATCTAAAAATATCTGTTAGGATCTCACAGATGGAAATTCTCTCTCTACTCTTTGTCCATGAGGGATTCATGGATAAACAATAACCACATTGCATAACACCACTCAATGCTTTGTTTCTAATTCTTAAAGACCACAAGCCAATTCAATAATTGATTCTTAACTCCGTTATAACACAACATAATGCCAAGATTCTCTCTTTAAATCAGAGGGAGTACTACATAGTACTACACAGCAAACAGGTTGAGGCAACTGCAATATGCAGAGAGGATATGAGGATTACAACACATGGAGGATGATGGGAAAATACTCAAAGGACTCAAAGCCATCCATGTAGCCCTGCAGTGCATTTTCCCCCTTCTAATGAAGGGAAAGATGGCATATCTGATGGAAATCCTGCTTCAATAGGAATGGACTACAAGGCATTAAGTGCACTGCAGAAATCTTTAGACTACTAGAAAAGTTTGACTCATAAAATCCAGATTTTGCTAGAAATAAGGATCACAAGGTGTCTCAATCTACAAGTTTCATTTTGTATGTAAGTCACTACAAAATGCTGCTAAAATTCTGTTGGCGTTGGCAGATTTCTGTCACTTGGCTCAAAATAGGATTTTAATGAGATTTTGTGGGTGAAAACTTCACCTTCAGCTGTAAGGCTGAAACTGTATTGCATGGCCAATTTTAGGAGGTTACAGCTAGTTCATTGGTAAATTGAGTTAAAACTTATCCAGTGTAAAATAACAGCCGTAGATTTTATAACTAGAAGAGTTCTGAGTGCAATGCAATACCATTTATCATAGACTACAGCCTGTAAATTAACTATTGACTCAAAATCCTTTAACCAATGCAGAACACAATGAAGTTCATGAACAGAGAATTTGTTGTGCACCAGCTGTATTAGATTTAGCCAGGTGTAGCCAAAAAAATAGAATTGACTGTGTACACCTTTGAGCTTAAAAAAAAAAAGCCGGGGCTCAACAAAAAATAAATCTGTTAAACTGATAAACAGTATTTGCAGTGAATAGTTAGGCTGTTACGAGATTAATTGTGAAGACTGGAGGTTAATAGGTCAGCTATTAAACAGTTAACTAACAGTTAATAGGTGTGTAGTGAGGTCAAAGAACTAGTGAAATGTGTTGAGGACCATTGAGATTAAAATGTATGGACTGAGTAGGTTAACACAGGAGTGAAAGGAGCAATACTGACTGTTGTATATATACATTTCATATGAAAAGAAGCCTATTTAATGGTTCTATTTTTACTTTGCTTGCACTGTATAAATTAGGTTTTTGCTTCCTCTCTGAAAAGTCAACTGTGAAATCTTCACATCCCTCTTCAGATGACTCAAATCCTGGATTTCGATTGAAAATTATAAATATTCAAGGTGACTCAACATCGTTTCTTACAAATTCTCCCTCATAGATTGCCTGAGTTAAATTGCTGCTGATGGCAGGTTCTCAGAAGAGCTTCCACCTCCTCTTGTCATGTACCACAGTGCTCCCAGTTAATCTGCCTCCATCTAAACCGTGCTCAGCACAGGCTTGGGAAATTGGCAAAATTGAAAAGGGGATTGGTAATTCCCACACCGTATGTAACTTGTCACAATAATGTTGAATAGCTTCTCGTTATGAAAGGATCAAAGCAGGGCTGCTATCACTGCTCCTGAATGGACGGACTGCTCTCCCAGCTGATTCGCACTAATCTTAATCGCCCTCATAAGTCAATGACCCTGCCTTCTCCAGGGCCCTGCGGCTTTCGCTTTTTAACATGCAGGGCGAAAAGAAGTGGCTTCTGAACCTGTCAGAGAGGAGAATTCTTGTCTGATCCATTCCCAAATCTCTGTGCAAACTCAGAAATCTCCGGCTGTGGGTATAATCCGACCTTTAAGACCTCCTTGCTGTTTTTGAACCAAACTTTACAAAGTGTAGGAAGAAAGAGACGGCCAAGAACACTCTTTCTGACCTCCAGGGGTAAAAAAAATGGATGATTTCAGGGTGCGTGGAAACGGATAAAAAGAAAGAACAAGAGAGTTTTGAAGATGTAGTGAGGCTAAAAGAAAAAAAGAGGCACTGGGCATGTGTGAGTGAATTTGGCCCCGTGTCTCCTAAAAACACCAATGTTGGCCCAGTTGTCGAGGACATTGTGCAAATCTGAACGCTTGCATTGTCATTCTGCTTCTGGGCTTAACTTGTTATTGGGTGAATCTTTTCCAAAAAAAAAGGTCAAAAATGTTTTATTTTTTTCCCCCCACCACACTTGGGCCTGCAGCGTGGACTATTTTTAAACTATTGCTTTGTCTTGGCAAGTGCCCAAAAGAAGGAGGTGACCTTCCAATCAGAACAAACTGGGTGATGAGGTGGCAGCGTGTCTGAGCGGTGAAGACGACGATTCTCTAACTTTAATCAGATTTAATCAAGGCAGCCACGAGGCACCAAGTGTCATGAAACAAGATGCTGTTACCATAAACTGCTCATCGTCTGGAAGCTAAGTGTTGGAGTTATAGAATGAATTAACGTTTCCTTGTGTTATTTATGCTTCTATTTTCATTCATTATTATGCCTACCGTTGCTCGACAGTTAATTAGATCGGACATAATTTTGGATCCTTGGGAGAAACGTCATATTCACATTGACAAGTGTATTTATGTAGCAGAAGTTAAAATTTTAGTTCTGAAAATATACAAACATTACCAATGATTTGATCTCAGCAGGACCATTTAAAATCAACTGTGTGGAAGCTTTCATTAAACAAAAATAACACAAGGAAATTCACTGATTAGCCAACCATCAGTAAGAGAAGCAGTCTACACTCTACATAGTTATTTGCTTTAGTTCTAGTTGAAACGTTCTTTTAGGGCATAATTTGTCTGCTTTGCATCCATTGGGCAGTAGATTCAAAGTGACAGCTGCAGTTTAAATGACATTAGATAGCTGTAATAACATTTGGCCTTATTGGACCTCAGTGAGTCCATCCTTTTTTATCTGCTAAAAAAGTTTCTTTTTAACTTGGACAAACTAGCCACAATCAAGGATCTAATATACGTACAAAGCCTTTTTTACAACACAGAGAAATTGATTTGTCCTGATTGAAGCAAAGAAAATTGTGCAATTTTTCAAATATTGGTTGTTGGAGTGTGTTTAAGGTATTGTACTTGTACGCACGTATTTCAAGAGACCAGTTAGCTGATTATCTCCTTCTTATTACTCAGTAGGGGTATCAGGACATGGAGATGCTTTGTTTTGGTTATTTCATGAGGGACATTTTTGAAGCTCTTTGGAGGACGACGTTTGTATGACGCTCTCTGAAGCTGTGGCAGCGCTGCAAAATGTGTGTCAGTTGGTCCAGGTCAGTGAGGGGAGATTTACAGTGGCAAAAGAGTTCTGCAAATGTCAGCACGCAAAAGATCAAGTGTGTATGTGTTTATTCATGTGTCACTCATCCTTGCTGTGGTTTGGTTGGATATCAGAGCAAATACTGCTGAGAAGCGAATTAGACTGCTGACCAGCAGTTTGAAAGCTGCTCTATCTAAACATTCATGTTTATATGTGGGTTTTCATTTATTTAACATCACTGCTTTATCATAAGTTCTTTTCATCTGTGTGGCAACCCAGTGATAATAATCAGGTACATTTAAGGAGATGTTTTTCATAGCTGCTGCTTTAATACTGATTTATTTTGACTACAATTCAGTAGTACAGGATAAGACTTTTAAATACAACTTGCCAAACCCATGTTGGTATTCCCCTTGGGTTTGATATGGCTTTGACGGGAACATTCTGGTTTGGGTTACATACTCGTCTCCTTACTGGGCCTCAGCAGCCAAGCAGGAAAACAAATGGTGCTATTTCACAAAGAGGGGAAAAGTAGGAGAGTCTTGGCCATGACACTGGTCTGTAAAACGTCGTCCCAGAGCTCTTAAACTTCTACTTGATGATCCAGTCAGCATTGTTGCTCCTCCATGAATATCTTAATAAGGTTATATCTCAAAGACAAGAGCTACAATGAATGGGATGGTTGGGTGAGAGTCATAGGGCTGCACAACTGTAAGTTATATATCAACTGAAGTGTAACAAAGGTTATAATTTGAGCTAGAATTGTGCAGCCCTTGTGACTCAGGCACAGAGGAGCGTGATGAGACAGGGGATGGGGTGCACAGTTACGTCCAGTGCGCAGACTTTACCTGAAGGGTCAGCACTATGTTCTCTGGCTGAGGGAGGCCAGAGCAGATCAGATGAAGAGGGCATGCAGAAGACAAAGGCAACGCAGCATCAAAGAAAGAGCAAAGCCACAGAACAAAAAACATGTGGATGAAACAGAATAACACAAAGAGAAATCAAAGAATTGAAAACTGGCATGCATATCCACATAGCTGCATATTGTAACACCGCACACAGACAGCACACTCTCCCATAATTGAGAGGAGGGTACAGAGTGAACTTTGACTGTATTTTCTTTGGATCTGAGAGACTGTCAAAGAGCTAAAACGTCTTTGGTTTTCAAAGTTGTTCCTCTTAAAAGCTCAAATGATGTATCTCTCTTTAAATTCACAGGTTGTGCCAGAAGCAATTACCATTTTATCCTGGGGTTCCAGTAAAAAGATGGCCTTGCCTTGGCTTGTAAAAGCTGTTAACATCTTGCTTCATGGACTACAGAGTATCTCAATGGTAATTTCTTTATCTAATTTAGATTATAGATTGCTGCATCCAATCAGAGAAACATGCAATAAGGTGAAGTAATGGGCACAACAAAACAATCAACACAACAAAAGTTTACCTTTTGGTATTCAGTCTGAATGGCTCCAAACTTGTCCTTTGCCAGTCTGACAATAAGATCTGCAACAAAACAGAGAAAACAAACACCATGACGTGTAAACCGAAGCTAAGCTCTGGGGCATCGATGCTACGGTACACATAGCTTCTGTGGATTATTAACTTGAAAATGGAAAAGAAACATTTTGCCCTGACTGCTTTATGGGGAGCCCAAATCTTATGGCTTCATTTTCATCTTAATTTTAAGTTTGATGCTATGATCTTGGTGTGGAAACATTCCTCACCCTGCAGCAAAAAAACACAGTATGAAGTTAATGTGATAAATTATTGCTGTCAAGCTGGAGCATCACGTTGACATATTTGACAAGATGGTGTCAGGAAATCCAGAGCCAATCTCTGACACTGCAGTGTCCCTTCATCCCCTTCTCTCCCCTCTGGGTTTAGACCGGGACAGACTGACAGCATGAGGAACTGTTATTTATTTATTTATGGACTGACATCGTGTTAGGATCCTGTTTGTCTTGTTGGCATTCTGGTTACTTCTTGAGTCAAACTCTATTTAGGGAAACTGGGATTCTGAGGGGAAAAGACCTCAGGTGCTTTCTTCAGTCATGAATGTAATTCTTAAAACAATATATGAGTAAAAGCACTGGCTGCTGCAGAAAAATGATTTAATTAGAAAAAAGCTAATTGCATACAAACAGGTTGGGAGATAAAGAACCTTATAACAGATGCAGACATACCCTTAAGAAAGGTTGCACTGTTATAGGTTTAGGTTTAGATAAATGACCAGCTCATATCATCTTTTTTAAACACTTTTGGATCCACTCAGTGGTAGAAAACCTATATTTTATTCCTGATTATAATGAGAAAAGCCTTTCAAATTATCTTATGTTTTGTGGCTCTGAATTACATTCTTTCTGTCACAACAACCGACAGACACATCTGTACTGTGACAGTGAAGAAGCAGACAGACTGGAAGCGATGATACACGTCAAATCGAAAGATTCTATTACTTCTCTGTGGCAAACCAGCTGTTCTGTGCATAATGGATATAGTGAGGCAGGTTGACCGACTGTGGACGTATGTAAACACAAACTAATGGCATCAAATGGGTCCTTCCAGTGCTAGCACCAGAAGACTCAGTTGCTTTATTGCCCCTTTTTTAACTAAAGTGTTTTACAAGTTTAAAGTTGTGATCTCAAAGATCTCACTTTCGATCTTGATGGCGGCACTTGTGGTGATAAACGCTAATTGCGGGAGCACACTTCCCACATATACAGACAGTGTCGAATGTGTGACGCCCACGGTTGGCTACTGTTTACTTGCAACACTTGTAGAGACCCGAAAAGCAGCCGCTTAGCTCCGCCTACCCTCTCTGGCAGACCAACCACTGTTGGGTGATGGAAGACGTGTCACTAACTGGGCGCCGCTTGTGATTTTATACTGCAGAGGCTTTCATCAGAGGGCCATAGGCTCTATCACCATTGTGTAACCTCATAAGGCGATAGATAGTGACTTAACAGACATTTATTTACATGGAAATCTTGGAGACTATTACTTTAAGTTCATTGTTTAGCTGTAGTACTCGGACATTTGTGACCTTCAGTCATAAGGACATTAAAAGAGCCATACTGCAACCCAGTAATTTAATCAGTAACTCTTGCATGGTAAAAAACACTTCAAGAAGCAGCAGTTGATGTGGACAGTGAACTGGCACGTGTTTGTGTTCATGTCATGTAAATTGTCCTTGGATGTGCTCCACACTTTGCACAAGCTGTGTAAAGCAGCCGACACATCAAGGACAAGTAACAGCTGTTCAACTAGGATAGTTAAAACTAAATTACGACGCTTATATTGTTTTGCCACCAGTTTGATTACATTAAAGCAGACAAGTCGACCTCCCAAACAACCCAACAATTCTACCTCTGATCAAAGACTGTACGTCTCTGTTCTCTTTCATATCCACACCTGCAGCGGCGCTGCTTGTGTCTTATATAATGATGACAGCGACAGCACATCTTCTTAAAGGCAGTTTGTTTCCAAAAATAAGATGCACACGACACAGGGGCTTTTCCACACTGTTTCCTTTATTCTGAAGGAAGAACAATGTACCCCACAGATCAACTGTTGACATGAGTAGTTTTAACTAACCACAAAGCAGACTCGTGATCCTGCAATATTATTCAAAGAATGAGTTTTGTATTACTACGAGGGGGCTCCTGGCTTATATTTCACCTAATTATTACGGCTGTTAGGGAAAGAGGAGCTTATCTATTAAAGCAGTTGTGTCTAATTGCCTTTATTTTAACCTTTATTAATGCCGGATTATTTGACTGAGAGCCTGTTTTACTTCACACTCAGTCTATCTTTCATTTGACCTGCCTGGCAGCCACAGGCTAGGATCAGCTGTTACAGAGCTAAAGCAGGTGCAGCTCAAGTGCCTTGCTTAAGGGCAGTTTTATTATTCTAACATTCAGTGAACTGTTTTGTGATACACATTTCCTGCAACGGTTTTCCCACCAAGTTTGGGACACAAAAGTCTCTAGATTAGTTTTTCAATCCCGGATGGCTGTCATCAGTCACTATTGTGTGGTTCTTATGAGGTGTAAAATGATCCCTGCTTTCAGAGAAAAGTAAAGCAGAGCGAGCTCAGCCAAGCGATCATTTTTGCTCGTACTTGTGGCCCTTTGTGTGCCTTTCAAAGAAGCCTTGTGATAAAGGTGTGTAAACTCCTTTTGTACTAAAAGATACTGTTACATTGATAAACATCTACAGCAGCACAATGAACTTTTAGGCCTAAACATTGCAATAATCTGCCAAAATATGAGCTAATATCTTCTTTTGGTGGAAGATAGCAGCTTCAGAAATTAAAGCACAAAAGACAGATCAATAGCAAATTTCTTTTATTCACTTTTTGGAAAAAATACTACAACTTTCCATCCATCCATCTGTTATCTATACTGCTTATCCTGTGCAGGGTCGTGGGGGTGCTGGAGCCTATCCCAGGGCTGCACCCTGGACTGGTTTCCAGTCAATCACAGGGCTGACACACAGAGACAGACAATCTTTCATGCTCACTCTCACACCTACGGGCAATTTAGAGTCACCAATGAACCTAACGAGCATGTCTTTGGACTGTGGGAGGAAGCCGGAGCACCCAGAGTAGGGTTGGGCATCGAGAATTCCAAAATTCTGATTCTGACGGAATCATTAAGAAAGTTTAATTTCGATGCTGCTTATCGATTCCTAAACAAATTTCCCTTGGGCAGAGTTGTTGCAGGGCGGGTGCGAAGCACCGCTCATTGGCAGATAGTATCTGTATTTATTCAGTAAGGAGACTGTATCTACGTTTTTAACTAACGAGAGAGGGAGAGACGGTGGCAATACTGTAATCATGCAGCACAGTGAGGACACAGATCTGTGTGCGTCTCTCATGCTCTGCTCCTGACTCTGTCCTTATTTCTGCGCACAGTTACTATAAAGTATACACTCCGTCTCGACACGCTGTCATATGTCCACATGCTGTGTAGTTCATATATTTCACTGTTAAACACCGAGCTGTGGAGGAGTATCAGGCTTCATAATCAAACAAAGTTTCATATCACGTTATCGCTTCACTCCGAACTCACCCCCTCCCTCTCTCCGTCCCTCTGAGTGCCTGTGCAGCAGCTCTCCCCCTCTCTGTGCTGCTAGTCTGCATCACAGTTGTTTGTATTATAGTATGATGTGTTTTAAAGTCTTATTAGGATGCATAATGAAATTGACCAACAAGAACTTAATTTCAGAATCATGTTGGGTTAAACAACAGTCTTGAAAATATTATATATAGTAAAAAGAAATGCAGGATGCAAGGCCCGGGTTGCCAGGTCCATGGTTTTCCAGCGGAATTGGGCTACTTTTGAAGTGTTGCTGCGGACCCTGTGTAAGGCCCTTTAGAAATAATCATGTGACCTGTTTTGACCCTGCCCTTTAAATTGAAATCGAAAAACCGTTAAGAACCGGAATCGATAAGCAGAATCTGAATCGTTATAATCCAAATGATACCCAACCCTAACCCAGAAGGAACCCACGCATGCACAGTGAGAACATGCAACCTCCACACA